>NW_024543066.1:51210500-51882500 GCF_018167655.1 Microtus oregoni
TACAGTCCTGCCTGGCTTTTGCTTTGCTTTGCAAATATCCAATTCTCAAAATGGAGGTACAGACCTAAACAGAGAACTCACACATAGACACACACACACACACACACACACACTCACACACACACAATCCATAGGATTTGCTGTCTAGCAGATAAAATGAATTCCATTTTAAAAACCATATAAAATCGTATAAACTTGAAAGACACGGAACCAGAAAGAAGAGAAATCGGGAAGTTACCCTTGAAAGCATTGGCACGGGAAATTACTTCCAGACACTCTGAGAATTTCGCAGACAGGCAGGCAAAAATACTAATAAACATATAAATGATCAAATTAGGTCATCGGTCAGCCACCTCACGTGCCTCAGAAATTTTATGATGAGCTATTACAGCAATCAGTATGCCCATGTATCTTACCTGAATCATTGCCCTGGAAGACTCTCTGGTGATTGGCATAAGCTCCCTGAGAGAACACACACTCCTTCCAGGAGCCTTCAGTTGATAGTGAAGTGCTGGGTAGAATCAGGTGTTGATGAACTTACTGGCCAAATGTTAAGTACTTTGATAACATCTGTTGATAACATTTTAAGGCAAAGCAAATCTCACTGTGATTGCTTAGTCACACAGGTGGGAGGGGTTTTCAGGACTTTACTCACATTCCTTTAAAAATATTTCCTGGGATGGGTGTGGTAGCTATGCCTTAATCCGAACACTGAGGAGGCTGAGGAAGGGAGATCTTTGATTTGAAATTTGGCCTGGTGTACTTAATGAGTCCTAGAATGCTGGGGATAAAGCGTTCTGGATCCCCTGTTTTTCTGAGCACTGGTTGTGCATGCCTTTAATCCTAGCACTTGGGAAGCAGAAGCAGGTGGAATTTGAGGCCAGCATGGTTTACAGAGCTAGTTTCAATACAGCTGTTCCCCAGAGAAACACGGTCTCAAGGGATAAAAATGCTTCTGGGCTGGGCTTTGGTGATATATAAACAGAAACTTAAAAAAACAAACAAACAAGCACCCTGCACTTGGGAGGCGCAGACAGGTGAATCTCTGTGAGTTCAAGCCCAGCTTGGGCAAGCATGTGGTTCATCTACTGAAAAAAAAAAGGCAAAACATTTATAGACATAAAATAATAAAGTGATGGTGGAAGGAGAAAGCACATAAGGTACATATCCAAGCTTCAACCAAGTTATTAAAAGCATTCCGGGCAGAAAACCCAGAATTTGTATTTACTCAACTAGGGCCACAAAATTGTCAGAGCATGCAGCCAATCAGAATTATCGGCAATAGCCTAATTTGCATGGAAAGAATTGCTTGATGGGAAATGGTAGGCAAAGGTGCTCACCATAACCGAAAGAGAACTCCTTCTGCATGGATATTCAGAGACCAGCAGGTCACTAAACAGCTAGGGTTTTTTTTTGTTTTTTTGTTTTTTGTTTTTTGTTTTTTTGTTTTTTGGATTTTTTGAGACAGGGTTTCTCTGTGGCTTTGGAGCCTGTCCTGGAACTAGCTCTGTAGACCAGGCTGGTCTTGAACTCACAGAGATCTGCCTGCCTCTGCCTCCCAAGAGCTGGTATTAAAGGAATGTGCCACCACCACCCACATTTATTTGAGTGCTGGGATTAAAGGTGTGCGCCACCATCGCCCGGCTTAGGTTTTTTTTTTTTTAATCTTCTTTTGTTTTGTGTTTTGTACCTGTGTCTTTGGAGCTTGTCTTGTAACTAGCTCCATGTAGGCCAGGTTGGTCTCAGAGTAACAGAAATATGCCTGCCTCTGCCTCTTGAGTGCTGGGATTAAAGTGCCACTATCACCCAGTGCCCTTTTTTGAGTTTTACATAGGAGTAAAGTGTACCTATACACTTCTTATTTTGAATTTAAATATTAATTTTTCAAATCTACTTTTAAGGATATCTAACTTATACTCTATAACTTAGTCATAGATGTAAACAAAGTAAATGGAGACTTTCTACCCTGATATTTTCTTTTTAATGAACTTTATAGTTTCATGTACATTGGTGTTTAACCTGCATGTATATCTATAAGACAGTGTTGGATGTTGGATTCCCCTGGACTGGACTTAGAGACAATTGTGAGCTGCCATGTGAGTACTGGGAGATAAACCTGGGTCCTATTGAAAAACAGTAAATTCTCTTAACTGTGGAGCCATCTCTCCAGCCCTAACTGGGTGTTTGTTTTGGTTTTGGTTCTGTTTTTGCTTAGTAATAGTATGAGATTAGCTACTTTGGCTTCCAAAAAATTCATATTTTTTATTTTAAAAACTATGCTATGATGTTTTCCCAGGGGTGTCCGGTCCCCTGGAAATGGAATTAAAAACAATTGTGAACTGCCTTTTGGGTGCTAGGAATTGAAACCAGGTCCTTAGGAGGAGCGGTCAAATGTCCTTGAGCCCTGAGCCATCCTGCAGCCCTAGTTACATTTTTTTGAGACAGGATTTGTCTGTGTAACAGTTCTGGCTGTTCAGAAACTCACTTTGTAGACCAAGCTTCCTTGAACTCCCAGAGAACCGAGTATTGGGATTTGAGGCATGTGCCTGACCTACGTATATTTTTATCTTAATGTTTCAGTCCCTTTTGTTCATTTTTGAAAGATTTATTTATTTCTTGTGTATACAGTGTTCTGTCTGTATACTTGCTGGCCAGAAGGGGGCACCAGATCTCATTTACAGATTGTTGTGAGCCACCATGAGGTTGCTGGGAATTGAACTCAGGACCTCTGCAATAGCAGCCAGTCCTCTTAACCTCTGAGCCATCTCTACAGCCCCTTTTGTTCTTATCTTCCTGGTTGCTCGGATTTCTGACTTTGTCATAACCATTTTCTTAGCATGATAAAGTTTGATTTCTCACTCTGCAGGCAGAAGGGACACACAGTATAATATATGCAATGACGTGTTCATCTTGGGTGTCAATTACTGAAAAATGTATTTTGGAACAGATTTCTTTCATATGTATTTAGCCTAGAGCTATTTATGTGGACCAGGATGTCCTGCTCCCTGATACCTGCCTGCCTCTATCCTCCTCCTCGAGTTCTCCAACTAATAGTGGGCACCACCACGGCAGCCGGTTTCTCTTTGGTGTCCTCCAATCACAAACAATCATGATCCTATTTATTCAGTATAACATAAACTATTGATTGTGGGATTCAGGATAATGACTACAATTCTAACACAACTTTTAATTGGGTATTTGGAGAACAGTGTCACATTGGACTAGACAGAAGTCCCTGGCCTGAGCTGTCTAATGATATTCAGCCACCTGGCTTCCCTAGAATTTTCAAAGATCTGAAAGACCTTTGGATTTTTGCCAGGTAGAGGGGTGAGCAGGAGCCTCAATGGAGAACAAATGTGCCTTTCTTTTAGGGTTAAGGTTGGGTTTCTTTTGGGGAGAGGAAACTTGCTTTCTTGTGGGCCAAGGCAAATGTGGGAGAAGACACTGCTCAGGTGCACCAAATTTTTCCTACCACAGGTGGTATGTTACACAGTACCTGGTATGAACATCATTTTCACAGGACAAGCACATAACAACCTTTGGCCAGAAGAGGGAGCCACAACACAATTGATCATATACTTACCCTCCATCAACCAACAGTCTATGAACTTATTGGAAAATGAATTAATGCTGGTCTAAAAGAAAACAAAAAGAAACATATTGATAAAGTGAATCTAATTATATTGTATACTCATCTATGAATTCCTTGGTCAGCCATCATCAGAGAGGCTTCATCCTGCAGCAGATGGGAACAAACACAGACCCACAGCCAGGAATTGCACAGAGAGTGAGAGGATATCTCCATGAAATCCAAGAACTTAGAGGTCAGGGAACCCCATGAAAGAGGAGTTGGAAAATAGTTTATGATACTGAGGGAATGGTGGACACCAAGATAACTAAGTTCTATAAATAAGCATGAGCAAAGCTCATGGGATTTCAGAGTGTGTCAATGAGCGTGGCTCTGGTCCTTGTGCCTTCTCTTGGGATCTTTGCCTACTGCTGGTTTGTTTTGTCAACTTTGATGTTGTAACTGTTGCTTTATCTGATATTTTAATTTTATATAATTTTAAAAAATAATAAATGATTTAATAAATAAAAACACTTTTTAGACACTACTATAAAGGTTAAAAACTGAATTGTCACTTATACCTGCTGGGAGAGAGATAACCACTGTTCTCCAGTAGGGTGACCATTAATATCCAGGACGAGCCTCGTGTTGTCTCTTCACAGCGACAGAAACCCTGATTAAGGCATTAGATTGGCCTTGTTGGAGGAAGTATGGCCAAGACTCAGCCTTGTGTCCATCCACTTCCTGCTGCCTTCTAATCAAAATGTAGCCAGCACCATGTGTGTCTGTATGCCAACATGCCATACATAGTCCATGGTAATGGACTAAACATTTGAAAATGTTCAAATAAATAAATGTTTTCCTTTTAAAAAGTTGGCATGGTCATGGTATCTCTTCATATAGAAACACTAACTAAGACGGGATATTTCTTTCAAACCACCATACTACTCACAAAGTAAAAACTAGTTGTTTCTGCAGAGTATCACTGTATATAACAACCACTGTTAAGGAGACACCCCATGCCCAGCAGTAGATGGCCAAGACAGAAAGAACTCAGGGGCATTTTGCAGGTTGCTTGTCTCATAATAATTTGTCTGGGCATTTTCTTTTCTTTTTTCTCTTTCTCTCAAATGTTTTGCATATGTATTATGGTCTCTGATGTTGTACATTTTATGGGACTTATAAAAGTGTGCCATTGTATCTATGGGTATTTCATGTGCTTTTTCCTTGTTTTTTTGTTTTTGTCTTCTGCTTCATCTTACTCAATTTTCTTTTTACATTGTGTAAGACAGGGTTTCTCTGAGAAACAGTCCTGGCAGTCCTGGAACTTACTCTGTAGATCAGGCTGGCCTTGAGCATCTTTTGTATAGGAATATCCTTTGGGTGGGACCAGGCGGGATTGAGTATCATTTTGGGTATATACTCAAAAATGGTATTGTTGGGTCTTGAGGTAGGTTGTTTTCCTAATTTTTTTTTTTTTTTTTTTTTGGTTTTTCGAGACAGGGTTTCTCTGTGGTTTTGGAGCCTGTCCTTTAACTAGCTCTTGTAGACCAGGCTGGTCTTGAACTCACAGAGATCCGCCTGCCTCTGCCTCCCGAGTGCTGGGATTAAAGGCGTGCACCACCACCGCCCAGCTGTTTTCCTAAATTTTAAGAAGGATTTATTTATTATGTATACACTGTTCTGCCTGTATCTTGTATATGTCCCTGCAGGCCAGAAGAGGGCGCCAGATCTCATTAATGGTGCTTGTGAGCCACCATGTAGGTGCTGGAATTTAATTCAGGACCTTTGAAAGAGCAGTCAGTGCTCTTAAACTCTAAGCCATCTCTCCAGCTTTTCCTAATTTTCTAAGAAATTGCCATAATGATGGGTGGTGATGCACACCTTTAATCCCAACCCTGGGGAGCAGAGGCACACATATCTCTGTGATTTCAGGGCCAGCCTGGTCTACAAGAGCTAGTTCCAGGACAGGCTCCAAAGCTACAGAGAAACCCTGTCTCAAAAAACAAACACCAAAAGCAAACAAATAAAAACTGCCATACTGATATCCAGAGTGGCTGTACCAGCTTGCACTCTGGCAATGGAGGACTTTTCCCTTTATCCCACATCTCCTCAGGCATGAGGTGTCATCCATATTTTTAATTTTGGCCATTCTCAGACTGGTTTGATTTGCATTTCTCTGATGACTAAGCATGTTGAACATTTCCTTCAGTGTCTTTCAGCCATTTTAGATTCATCTGTTGAGAGTTCTCTGTTTAGATCTGCACCCACTTTTTATTGGATTGTTTGTTCTTTTGGTAACCAATTTCTTGAGTTCTTTGTATATATCCCAATTAATCTCTCCATGAGTCAAATATATATATACATATATATATGTTTCTTTATATAAAGTATGATTTATAATTTAAAGGAACAAGCAAAGTACACACTTTTTCGATTATTTACTTTTAATGTTTCTACTAAGATAAAAAATAAATTATTAATGATAATTTTTGTTATCTCAGATATTATCAAAATGGACAATATTAACTTGTAAATTTCTTAAATATAGACTGTCTAGTCTTCCACTAGTAAATGCTGTCCCTTATACTTTTCCTGTGTTTCTCAGGCCAGGATTACGTACAATGTCCCTTAGAGCATCAAGAAATGTTGGCTGATGTCATTAACACATGGGCACATGCACATTGCATGTATACACACAATGAGGGAAGAATAACAAACACTATCAATGTTCAAGAAATGGACAACAGGACTGGAGAGATGGCTCAGTAGTTAAGAGCATTGCCTACTCTTCCAAAGGTCCTGAGTTCAATTCCCAGCAACCACATGGTGGCTTACAACCATCTATAATGAGATTTGGTGCTCTCTTCTGGCAAGCAGGTATATATGCAGGCAGAACACTGCATACATAATAAATAAATAAATCTAAAAAAAGAAATGGACAACATATGGAGTGTTTTTCAAACTTATTTTATTCAACATCATCTCATGAAAATAGCTTTTCAGAAAACATGCATTTTTAAATTTTTGCCTTAAATTATACACTGTTCCTGGACAATAAAGTCCACAGCAAGTCAGAGAATGCACCCCTTCTTTCAATGACAAAACAGCATCTCGCCTCTTCAAGAAAAATAAACAATCTAAAAAAAAAGAAGCAATAAGTACTCATCTCTTTATTATTTTCCTAAGTGCACAAAGAAGAAAAAACCATGTGCTTATTTTCTGGGGTACAATTTAAATACCCCATGGGAGCAGTCTTGAGCATCTCTGGGGAGGGAGTCATCATATGATGGGCTTCCTCAGAGGTGGAATCTGGACTGAGGAAACTTGCAGGGGAGGGGGTTTGGGATGAAACTTCCATCAAACATCCCAGACTCTTTTGGTATATGGGTTCCAGGGACTGAGGTGAAGCTTTCACCCAAACATCCCAGACTCACACCAGTTCGTATCTGGCTGCTTCCTGGAGGCATGGGTGATGTGTGGGAGGGGAGGGCTGGGAGTGGGTGGACAATGGGACATGTGGCTGGAGAGATATACAGTTAACTGCCATTTTGGAGACCTCAGGCATTTGTTCCTTGAGGGAAATGAGAAGGCAGGTTGGTAGGAGAAAAAATAGATTGTTATCATCTGTTTTTGTTGTATTGACAAAGATGAGTGTGCCAGGAAGAAGAGCAGATAGGCGCTTCATTGTGGCATCTTGGAGAACTGGAGTGTGGTAAGAACCAACTGCGGGACAGACCGAATATTCTGAATATGTGCCCACTTGAGACTGGAGAAATGGTAGTAGCATGGTGTCATAGAAGCTTGGCAGATGAAATGTTGACCCCTCACTGTGTGAGGTGCTGTTCATTGAGGTTCGAGAGACCTAGGAACTAAATATTCGAGGAGTACTCTGTCCCTGGGGAAGAGAGGTGCTGTGGCAAGCCTCCAACATGCCACCACTTTTGCAAGGACCAGAACGAGTTTTCACAAGTTCCACATGTGGTCTCTTATTGACCTGGTGACCTAAGGCCAGTCCCAGGAGGGGATTTATTGCCTCTCCCTGCCTCTTAAGTCAGTCTTCATTTTCTTTAAATTATTTTATTTATGTATTTTTTAATATTTATTTATTTATTATGTATACAATAGTCTGCCTGTATGTCTGCAGGCCAGAAGAGGGCACCAGACATCATTACAGATGGTTGTGAGCCACCATGTGGTTGCCGGGAATTGAACTCAACTCAGGACCTTTGGAAGAGCAGGTAATGCTCTTAACCATTAGCCATCTCTCCAGCCCCTGTATTTTTTTTAGTTATGAGTGCATGCCAGAATAGAGCATCAGATCTCATTATAGATGGTTGTGAACCACCATGTGATTGCTGGGAATTGAACTCAGGACCTCTGTAAGGTCAGTCGGTGCTCTTATCTGCTGAGCCAGCTAATCTCTCCAGCCCCCCAATAATCATTTTCCTTTTTTTTAAGATTTATTTACTTATTATGTATACAACATTCTGCCTCGATGTATGCCCACACACCAGAGGAGGGTGCCAGATCTCAGTACAGATGGTTGTGAGCCACCATGTGGTTGCTGGGAATTGAACTCAGGACCTCTGGAAGTGCTCTTAACCTCTGAGCCATCTCTCCAGCCCCAATAATCATTTTCTTGCTTCTCACTTTTTCTATTAAGCAAGACTTGCAATTAAATACAATAATAATATTCGTTGTATTATTTGGATGAGAACAGGTCCCCATTGGCTCAGATATTTCAATGATTGGTCTTCAGATGGTGAACCTGTTTGGGAAGAATGAGAAGCTGTGGTCTTGTTAAGAGGAAGTGTATCACTAGGGGGTAGGCTTTGAAATTTTAAACTCCCGTACCATTTCTAGTTAGCTCCCACTCTGTCTCTGCTTTAAGCTGTGTCTGAAGATGTGAGATCTTAGTTACTGCTTTAACATCATGCCTGTCTTCATGATGCCATTCTCCTTTCTACACTAGTCATAGACTCTAACCCTCTGGAACCGTCAGCCCTAAATTATAAACGTTTCTTATTTATGTTGCCTTGGTCATGATGTTTTGTTATGGCAATAGAAAAGCAAATAAAACATTCATATTTTATAACAGAAATGTTCATTTTTTTAATAGAAAATGTTTTATATCTTAGTAGGTAAAATTTTCTGAAAAGTAAAGTTGACCCGAGGAGCCAGGACCTTCTTGCGGACGGGGAGACTGTGGTACCAGTGGGTATTAGTGGGGTGGTTCATCATCAGTAGGCTTCCATGGGCCAGCTGCAGCTTGACTACCTCCACTGTCTGCTGGGGTCTCTTCCCTCTAGAGTCTTTGTGCTGGAAGAGGAAGTCTCTGCAGGCCCCAAAGGAGACAGATGCGATGGGATTCCCAGGAGCCAGTTCTCTTTCATCATCCCTGTGTAGGTTGCCTGCTTCCTGGGAATGCTATTCCACTGAGTCAATGGGGATATTCTAGCATGAACTCACCAAGGCCAGCTGGCCTGGGTCTGAAAAAGCATGGGATAAAACCGGACTCGCTGAACATAGCGGACAATGAGGACTACTGAGAACTCAAGAACAATGGCAATGGGTTTCTGATCCTACTGCACGTATTGGCTTTGTGGGAGCCTAGGCAGTTTGGATGTTCACCTTAACTAGACCTGGATGGAGGTGGGTGGTCCTTGGACTTCCCACAGGGCAGGGAACCCTGATTGCTCTTTGGGCTGATGAGGGAGGGGGACTTGATTGGGGGAGGGGGAGGGAAATAGGAGGCGGTGGCGGGGAGGAGGCAGAAATCTTTAATAAATAAATAGATAAAATAAATAAAATAAAAAAAGAACAGTATGGCCTGTTTAAAAAAAAAAGAATATTAACTCAACTCTGTTTTTTTGTCCGAATGACCTGTCTATTGGTGACAGTATTTATTGTATAGAAGTCACCCACTATCGCCATGTTAGATTTTTGCTATGAAAGTGTGTGAGAGGTAGGAAGGACTACGTGCTCACTGATAAACTCTAGAGGAAACAGAAATGTTAAACACACAGGGTTGTCCCTTCAAAATGAGGAATGTCAACTGCCCAGAAGTCTGTGAGCAGATGTGGTTAATAGCCTGGTGACTTTTGCAGTGTCTGTGTGGCTGAGACCACACCGGATCCTCCCCTATGCCCTTACTGTGAGCTTCACGTGTAGTCAATCTATGAAACCCATCTTTATGAAAGATGTCACATGTACAATTTACAATTTACATGTACAATTTCAATGTAGTCATGCCTTAAGCTTTATTGTACATACAGGATTGAGTTAATTATCACCAAGAAAATTTTCATCAAATTGTGCTGTGCTTAAATATACCTAATAAACTACCTGTCATCAGATTCTCAAAAAAAAAAGAATTAGTTAAAAAAAATAAAGGGACAGTAGTTATTGTACCTCTGTGGCATAAGGAGATCTTGGCTGGCTCAGCTCTGCTCTCAGGAGGCAGCCAAGAAGTAGGCACAAGCAGGTCTTTCTGGATTGGACTTTGGACCCACCCAGCACATGCTACTTCAGAGAGTTGAGGGAAGGGGAGCCTCCTTGTCAGGAGGGGAGTTAAACCAGGAGTCCTGAGTCCCCCCCTGACCCAGACAGTCACCAGCTGGACTCAAAAGAGGGTTTTGCCCAACTAGGAGGTCCAAGCCAGACTTTGCACTTGTTGAAGAAGCATACTGAATACCTGTCTGGGGGTATGGCCCCATGGGGGAACACTTACCCAGCATGTACGCTTAGTGCTCTAAGTTCTACCACCAGAATTGCAAGGCAGGAGACAGAAAAGTCTGTGCTGTGTTTAACCAATGGAGGAATGAGGAGGCGACTCTCCAGAGGCTGCACCCCATCATCTCCTGGGCTTCTGGAGCTCTTTCCTCCTCCTTTCCCCTCTTCGGGTCCTCTTAGGAGCAGTTCCTCTGTGGCTTTTCAGGTCCAGCCTTTGCAAGTTTCATGCCTAATATAGAAGTGCCACAGATTTTGTCCTTTTCCCTGAGTCCCCAGCAGGCCTCTCGTACACCCCAGGACTCGGACGTGTGTAGGTGCACCTCTTCCTGGTACAGGATCCATAGAGCTGTGAGGAGCAGGGCGCTATAGTAGCCATGCCTCCTTCCCAGTTTAGGACTCAAGCATTTAGCTTGCTCTGAAGCCTGCGGGGTATTAGAGGGACATTTTGAAGCCACGCCCACTCACACCACACCTTAGCCGGAGATACTAAGTAGGACCTCTGGACTTGCCTTGTGTTCTGTATGTGAAGAACACCCTCTTCCAGTCTCTATTCTAAGTGGTACTCCATTCCTTCTGGCAGGTGGGGCCCTTTAAAATTCGCCTTTGAATGGACGCAGAACAGGCCCCTTGAAGGTGTAGGTCTGGAGGTCGGATCTGCATTCTTCATAAGAAGATGCAGTTCCCATGGTGAATGGGTTCCAGCAGGACAGGGACACAGATACAAGTTGCACTGGGAAACCAGATAAGCCTCCCAGTGTGGGTGTTGGGAAATAAACTCAGATAGAGCAGCAACTGCTCTTCAGACCCAATTTCTTTCTTTTCTTCTTTTTTTTTTTTACTTTTTATTGTTTGCAAAACAGGATTTCTTTCTTTCTTTCTTTTTTTTTTTTTTTTTTTTGGTTTTTCGAGACAGGGTTTCTTTGTGGCTTTGGAGCCTGTCCTGGAACTAGCTCTGTAGACCAGGCTGGTCTCTAACTCACAGAGATCTGCCTGCCTTTGCCTCCCGAGTGCTGGGATTAAAGGTGTGTGCCACCACCGCCCGGCAATGAAACAGGATTTCTGTGCAGTTCTGGGTGTCCCGGAATTTGCTCTGGAGACCAAACTGGCCTCAAACTCACTGGCTTCTGTCTCCCACATGCTAGGTTTAAGGTGTTCGCCAGCAACTGTCCTGCTTCTTGTTTTTCTTAACTACACTTTCTGTGTGTGTGGAGGGGGTAGGAGCATGTAGGGGTCAAGGACAACTTGAGGGAGTTGTTTCTCTCCTTGCACCATAGGGTCATGAGAATTGTACTCAGGCACTCATTGTTGACAGTGATCGCTGGACCTGGTGGGGTTTTGTGGTGTTGGGGTTTAGTCCTGGGGATGGAGCCCAGGTCCTCACATATGCTAGGCAATCACCCAACCACTGAGCTACATCCTCAGCAGATGTGTTGTTGACTATGATGGCGGGGATGAAACTTGGGCCCTCAAAATGCCAAGTGAGCACCCTTTATCAGGATCTGGGAGCTGGGTAGTTGGATAGAGGAAGACTCGCAACACACACCTTCTGAGCTAGGATGCTGCTAGCCCCCATGTGCATATCCCAGATCTTATCTGTCTGTAGCTGTGTTCTGAGCAAATGGAATTCTCAAATTGAATGGATACCCAGTATTGCTCCTTCTTGGAGCTCTTGAATTCTTTGTCTCCTGGGGCTTGGGGAAGGGATTGTTTTGAAAGGTCTGAGGACAGAGAGATAGTGGGACTCCCAACCACCAGACACATATACTGTAGGCAGCACTTCCACTGGTGAGGCCAGGCTTCCCCTCTAACTCCTTCTGACCCTCTACAGTCTGCCCCCTGCAGTCAGTGTGGGATCAGCTGTCACCAGACTGCTCAGTAGACAGCTGTCACTTTATAACTGTCACACATTCCAGTCTAAAGGTAACTAACCACTAAAAGCTGCTGTGCTTTAAGTGGCCAGGGCTCCGAACATCTACACAGAATTAAAGCCTTTTACATGCAATGCTAGCAAAGTGTGTGATTCTGTCAACTGGAAAGGCAGTGGCCCCTCCTTCCTGCTCTCCATTTGTATGTATGTCCTCTTTCCAAGCATCAGCAAAGTTGTCAGCTCGATGGCAGAGCGCTTTCCCAGCATGACATCAGCACTGCTGACAGTTTTTCCTTGACAGTTTCACCAGTGACGGGAATGGACCAGGGGGCCTAAGTGCCAGTTACCTCGATAACCCACTGCACTGGAGTTGCTTAAATGAAATAATATCCTTTTCAGAATTGAAAATAAATGGCCACACGAAATTCATATGTGAACTTTCCCAATAGCTAAGAGGTAGAAACAACTCAAATGCCTATCAATGAATGAACATGGATAAATAAATTGAGGCATATCTATTCATCTACTGGAATGTTACTTAGCCATATAAAGAAGTGAATGTCTGGTACATGCCACCTTGAAATCATGGTGCTGGGTGGAAACTGAAGGCTATGCACAAAGGGACAGTATTGTATCCTCTATTTATGCAAAATGCTGTCAACAGGAAAAGCTAAATAGACAAAAAGTCAAGGGATTGGGAACTGGCTACTTAAGTGTGTAGCTTGCTTTTGGGCTGATGAGAATGCTGAGCTAGACAGCGGTTGCTTGAGAAAGTGCTAGATGTCAGCAATGGCATATTTTCTGTGATACACATTTTACCACAAAAAGTTTTCCTAAAAATCAAAAGGGGAAAAATTCAGGAATATGTGGGCATAATCCCAAATTTACCTCTCCTTCCCAAAGAGAAAATTAACCAACTAAAATGGTAACTGTCCAAGTGCATACATTTGTCTGAACTCTTTCACTAAACTCTGCCTCAGTTAAAAGTTGGCCAATCAGTGCTTGAGTTGGCATCATAGACCCTAAAGCCTGAGCAGTGCAATCAGCATGGCCCTGGGCAAAGGTGACACGAGAAGTTCCCCATTATGAAAGGGAAAGCTCTGAATTTGTGATAATGTGATTTTTTTCCAGCAGGGCCGGTTGGTGGGCCAGGTCCTCTGCTGTGATCTGTCAGCTCTGAGAAGCACACCACAGTCCCTTACACCTCCACAGAGTTCAGAGGGATTCAGGTGTGGAGTTAGAATGGGGACAGATGTTCTGTGTCAGAGCTCATCATGTGTTCCCACCATGCTGTATCCTCGTGTCCATGTTGTCAAGGGTTTCCTTCCCAGCCCCAGGAAGCTTGAACATAATCCACCTAACAGTTTTTAAGATGGGTAGAGTGACAGAGGCAGGAGGATTGGCAGTTTGAGGTCAGCCTGGGCTCTGAAATGAGACACCATTCTACCCCTTCTTTCCACCCAAGCCCTTCATGATCTGCTGTTGGGCAGCCAATATTGACAAATACTCATGGTCATTAAACATGTTTAAAAACACAGACTGGAAGTGATAGGACGAGCATCACTGACTGCACACATGACATCACGTCCATGCTACCACCGTCACTGCAAAGTGTTTGAATCACCATGTGTTTGACAAGTGAAAAGAAGGCCTTTTCTTCTTTTTAAATTAGAAGTTGGTTGCTCCAGGAATGTGGCAGTCAGGGGCAGGAATAGAAGATTCCATTAAGACTATTCACAAACTGATACAAACATTGAACAACCTTGACTATATTGATTGACTAGTTGATTTCGCAAGAGCATAGATTGACAGGTAGTCTTAGAAATTTACTTTATATTCCTAATCTGAATCAGCTAAATTCCTTTGGTATTCCCCCCCCCCCCGCCCCATCTAATTGAAAGGAACAGCCTCCAGTTCCCCAGGACCTTTGTCTAGTTTAGTTCCTCTGACTTTCTTTCTGAGCCTTTCATACCGTATAGCAAAGGGGCTGTATGAATGAAATGGTCCAAGACAAGTGGTGAAGTGGGGGCGTGATTTGAAACTCCAGGGAAAAAATGTAAATAAAAAGGTAATTTAAAAATATTCTAAACCCTACAGTGAATATATAAATTTATTATCTTATTGATGCGATTGGTTATGTTTCAACCTTTAGAATCTATAATTAGGTCTAGAACTCAGTTGTAGAGCACTTGCCCACCAGGCACGAGGCCCTGGCTTTGATCCCCAGCACCACATTAAACCGGGCATGGTGGTTCGTGTTTATAATCCTAGTAGGAGTAGAGGAAGAAGAACCAGAATTTCAAGGCTGTCCTCAGCTACAAGTGAACTTGAGGCTAGTTTTGGATTCACATGACCTTTCTTCAAAAAAAAAGGGGGAGGGGGAAGAGAAAGAAATAATCAAACCTTATCCCTCCCACACGAAGCAAATACGTTCTATTTAAAAAATTTTTTTTTTTAAATTTTAATGTGCCCAGGGGTTGAGGAGATGGTTCATTGGGTAAATTAAATTTAGCACACAAGCATGAAGAGCTGAGTTTGGAATCCAAGCATGGCAGCACACATGTGTAACCCCATCACTCCTACAGTAAAAAATGGAAGGTGAAGATATAGAACCCCTAAAGGTCACTGGTCAGCTAACCTGGCTCACTCAGGGGAAAAACAAGAGAGAGACCTATTCTCCAGCCAGGAAGGTCAGGGTCAACCATCAAGATAGTCTTCTGCCTGTCACACATGTTCTCTGGAAAACATGTCCCTCCTCTCCTTCTCCTCACCCTACACACACACAAACACATGAATCCAAATACTCAAATGTACACATGTACAGACACAAACACATACATATATACATATACATACACATACATACACATGTACAGACACATACATATACATATATGCACATACATATACATGTATAGACACAGACACACACATATACATATATATACATACATATACATATATACACATGTACAGACACAAACACATATACATACATATATATATACACATATACATACATACACACAACTACACAGATTTTTAAAACCAATCCAATTGTCTAAATCACCCTTGACTAATAACTGCCAGACTCAGTTAATACCATGTACAAGTCAGTACACTAAAAGTATTTCTAGAAGACACAGTCAGGGGTGAAGGCCTGTGGCCTGAGTCAATGGTGTCCATTCCCTATTTTACACATGGTTCCCATGTAGCTATGTGAGACCATTCAACTTAAACAAGATTGAAGTGGGGTTGGCAGGAGGAAGTCTGAAAAGCTTACACTTTTATAGAGAAAAGTTTTGAAGATTTATTTCATTGCTGGGTGCACACCTTTAATTCCAGCACTTGGGAGGCAGAAGCAAGTGAATCTCTGTGAGTTCGAGGCCAGTCTAGTTTACTAAGTGAGTTCCAGGCCAAGTTCCAAAGCTACACAGAGAAATCCTGTCTTGAAGGCCAAAAAGAGAAAGAAAAGAAAAGAAAGAAAAAAAGAAAAAGAAGAGAAAAAGGATTTGTTTTATTTTGTGTGTATGAGTGTTCTGTCCATGTGTCTGTGCACCGCATGTTCCTGGTGTCCTCGGAGGTCAGAAGAGGGCATCAGATCCCATGGATCTGGAGAGTCTGGAAGGTATGAACCATGTGGGTGCTAGGAATTGAACCCAGGTCCTCTCCAAGAGCAGCCAGTGCTCTTAACCATGGAGCCATCTCTCCAGCACACAGCTTACATTTCCTTTTTTCTCTCTAGTGTGTCTGAGTGATATCTGGAGCAGTAGCCGCTTTTCTGTAATAGAGAGAAGATACCTGCGCACATAAAAGCTAATCCACCAAGCACAGAAGAGAGAAAATAGAGAAATCCTGGTGCTTCTCAGAGGTTTCTGACAGCTGAACTAACAATAAAAGGACTTATTAAGTAACAGAAATAGCTCCTGTGTAAACCCTGTGGTCAGGTTTCTGTAATTTGAGAGCAAAGCGATCACAACTACTGAAGTTACAAGCATAATGAAAAGAGGAAGCTAAAACAGGCACTTTATCCTGGGCCAGTTAGAGTTAGCAGCCTGAAACAAACCCAGGCATACCCCAGAAGAGGGGACCTCCACTAAGGAATTGCCTCCAGCAGATTGGCAGCAGGACTTGGGTGCTGTCTCATGCCCTCTGGGTCCTTCCTCCCTGTGACCTCACCTCTGCTTCCTGCTCCAGGACTCAAAGGGATCCCCTGCTGAGCCCACCCAATATTTGCCCCCAGCATCAGGCCCCTGCAGCATCAGGCTTGCCATCTGGAAGGCACAGACTGTCAGCGTAGATGCCATGACTGAGACGCATAGGACTTGCAGTCTTACTTTTCACACTGACCTACAGAATGAGGCGCCAAGAAGCAAGTGTCTGTGGGCAGCTGCCAGTTGGCAGGCTCATCTGTTCCTTTTCTAGCATCTGCCAAAAGCAGTTTCCCTTTCCTACAGTTCAGTCTTAGAACAGAAGCCATGGGCCTGGCCTGAGGCAGGTGCTCATCCCTGTCTGGGTCGCTGTGGCCAGAGGAGGACCGCAATATGTCAGGCTTTTCACACACCTGCCTGAGGTACAGGGACTCACTGGGGGGCAGGGAGCTCAGAGTGGTCCTGGTGCAAGGAAGGTGTGAGCTGTCCCTAGAGGTATATTCCTATAACCCCACCTACTTGGGAGACTAAGGGAGGAAGCTCACAAGTTCCAAGGCCACATGAGTAATTTAATGATAACCTGTCTCAAAATAAAAAGAGGCTGGGAAATAAAGGGCTTCTCACGATATGAGAGGTCACAGTCTCTCAGATATCTGTAATGCTGTTTAGCTTTTTGTTAATTTGACACAAGCTGGGGCTATCTTGGAAGAGGTGCTTCAGCTGAGAAAACTTCTCCATGATAGCATCTTCTTGATTGATACAGGAGGGCCCAGCCCATAGTGAGTGGTGACACTCCTGGGCAGGTGGTCCTGGGGTGTGTAAAAAGCAACCTGAGCAAGCCATGAGGATCAAGCCAGTGAGCAGAGTTCCTCCATCATGTCTTTGACTGAACCTATTTTCTAGCCAGCATGGTAGCACACATGTCATCCCAGCAATTGAGGGGCAGAAGCTTCTCCTGAACAGTGTGAAGTTGAAAGACCCCAGTGGTGGGCAGTCTTTCAGGCTAAGGAGACCCTCCCAAGGAACAGCGAGATCACTCTTCGGATGCAAACAGCAAGAGGCTTTATTCAGTACACAGGTACCTGGGGCGACTTAGTCTCTCGGGAGACAAGCGCGCCTGCAGACTGGGGGAAGGTCTTTTCATAGGAAAGAGGGCAGCAGAAGCAGATTACAGAAGCAAATGCATCGTTAGTGGTCAGTTGGAATGGGGCAAGGGGCACAGGTGGTTTTTCCTCTCCCAGCACAGATGTATGGGAACAGATATCCTGTTAATTGATGTCCTGCCCGAATCTATGGATATAAATATCCTGTTTTGCAGCCAGGGACCCTGACCTTACTCTGCACTTACAGTCGTTCATCAAAAGCTTTGTGAAATGACGTTACAGCAGCCAAGCTGGAATCTTTCATAGGGGGAGTTGTCTCTTCTGTGAATTACTGATATTCTAAGTTGGGCACATGTGCTGACTATAGGCATCCTGTTTCCTTAAGCAAACGGGAGGTTCTCATTAGAGCAGGCCAGCTGCGGGTTCCTTATCGCTTGGGGCCAGATGGCTGACCGGCTGACCGCAGATATCTTGCCTGGCTTCTCCGCCCATGTTCTCAAGTCGAACTTCCCTGCTCTAATGTTACTTGCATTGCTCCAAAGTTTAAGCCTGGCATTGCTGCTGCTTAGCTGTTTGTCTATACTGTGGGGGTCTTTCAAAGTCAGCCTGTGCAACACAGTCAGGTGTTCCCTCCATGTCCAGCTACAGCCACAAGCCAAGCATGCAGACTTCCCCACTCCTGAGATGAAAGCTACATGGTACACCAGAAACCCAGTGAGACCCAGGCTGCTCCAATGGGGCAGCTGTGACTGAAGAGGAAAGGCTAGGAAGGCAGCAGCTGCTGCTGGTTTGTAGTGAGGAACAGGGCCCAGGAATGCTCTGAGGCACTGAGGCCTAGGGGCAGAAAGACCCAGCAGCAGGCCAGTCTGTCTCAGCCTGAATTGACCATTTAAGGAGGAAGGAGCCCTGAGCCTTGGGCCCAAGCTGCTTGTGGCCCCATGACCTGGGCTGCTGTGGGCTGTTGGGTTCAGGAGAAGGGCCATGTTGGGGTCCTGCTGTGATCAGAGGGTGCAGCAGAGCATCTGAAGGGCAGATAAGGAGCAAAGGAGAACAGACAAAGGTGGCAGAGATCTTTTAGTGCTTATATGAAGCAGAGCTGGGAAGTGAGGTACAGGTGAAGGGGAGGAGCAGGCCGTGTCTGTAGAGCTGGGGCAGTCCAAGGGGAGAGGTCCCAGAGCCCGGGGACCATCCTGGGGTTAAGCATGATGGGGCCAGATGGTCTCCCAGAGGAGGGGGTTCTGTTCTCCCAGGACAGTCTCCATCAGAGACTGAAGTACTGGGCCTAGCAGGTGAGGAAAAGGGAACAAGGGAGGGTCTGTAGAGTGGTGGAAAAAGAGGGGCCATGGGTGAGGATGTGACGTAGTTAGGTCTTGCTGGTCTATACTGGGACAGGCTAGACAGTTATAGGAATGAATCTTTTTTCTGCTGATTTAAAAAATAAGAAGGTGGGGAAGCAAGAACTTAGCAGTCAACAAGACAAACTTTACTAGGGGTATACTGACTAGTTTTATGTCAACTTGACAGAAATTAGAATCATTACAGAGAAAGCAAGCCAGTATGCAGCAGCCCTCTATGGCCTCTGCATCAGCTCCTGCTTTCCTGATGGCTCTGGTCCCACTGCTGCTCCACTCTCATGCTTCCCGCTGTTCAGCTTTGGAACATGTGTCATTTTGTGCGAACAAAACCAATTATTTTCTGGGACAAGTGGCTGATAGTGGCCATATTGGTACCTGGCCTTGCAGGTGCCTCTACTTGCCTCTGTCCTCCTGACTTATCCCTGACAAGACAGCCTGGGACTACAGTACCTTAGCCCAGGGTAGACATGAATTTACTAACAGTCGCCGGGTGGTGGTGGCGCACGCCTTTAATCCCAGCACTCGGGAGGCCGAGGCAGGTGGATCTCTGTGAGTTCGAGGCCAGCCTGGTCTACAAGAGCTAGTTCCAGGACAGGAACCAAAAGCTATGGAGAAACCCTGTCTCAAAAATCCCCCCCCCAAAAAGAATTTACTAACAGTCACCACATGAGCCTGACAGTAGACAATTGTTAACATGATATGACAATTAAACAGAAATGACAAGACATTGCTGCATGTTGGGTCACATGAGCCCTTATCAGTCCTAAAGGGTCATAAACAAATGACCCAATGGCCAGAGGAGGATTGGAGCATCCCCCATTTCCCTTAGGCTCTGAGATTAGAAGCATGGCTACTAGATCTTCTTGAATCCCCAGATTGTCCAGACACCAGATGCAAGATAAAACCAGAAACCTATCAATTGGTAAAAACAGTAATAATAAAGTTTACCAGAGAACAGAGACTGGGGTGACCCCCACAGAACCAAGTTTGTGCTTCCCTGTATGGGTCACCAAAATGTTAGGTCCACAGGGGGTTGTACAAAAAAACCACCGAAGTCTAGTAAACCAGAAGCAAACTTTATTCCAGGAAAAAATAAGTAAATAAATCTCCTTGAGAGGACAGCCAGAGATGGACTTGTAAGACTGTGGCAAAAACTGGTATCTGAACTCCTCCTTATAGTAAGAAGCAACAAGAATTAGGCAATAACAAAGGAATTTTTACAATTTTGAGATGAAACTTAGATAATTGCTTTTCTTTACTATGTCCATTAACAGGATTTCTTGAGTTATACTAGTGTTTGTATTCAGCCCATTGTCTTTCTCTGGTACTTGTGGATAGTGTTTACCAAAGCTCTGCATTCCCCTGATACTGCCACTTTCACATAGCAGGGAAGGCTATGGGACAATGTAAAACCCATATGTCAAAAGCCATGTACATCCCATCATTTAAAAGTTAACTCAGCTCACATCAATTATGCTGGTCATGAGTGGCCAGGGGATTATCTTAGGGCTAACTCAATTTGTAGATGGATGATTTCTCCTGCAAATGGAAAATATAACTGCCAAAACAGATTAGCACCTAACATCTACCTCGACTGTTTATACACATTTTCCATGGTCTTAAGCTTAACAACCACAGCATCAATTTTGGACATGATACTGCCTATGGAGTGCTCCACACAGTCAACACGTCTTGCCAGTGCCTGGAACTCTTCATAGAACACCCTGTTGGAGATACTGTCCCTCCTCTGGGAGCTATGCCCACTGTCGTCATTATCATCCTTCTTAGAGTCATCCACGGTTCTTGGGAAACTTCTGATGCTCATGGGACATGGTAATGATCTATGTTCCAAGCCCAGAACCTCCCTCACTTCTGCACTGGGTGGTGTTTGAGTGCAATGTGGCATGAGATTCTGGTCACTGGTTGTCTGGTTCACCAGGAAATTCTTACTGTTGATATATTTGTGTCCTTTCCTTTTGCTTTTATGTTCCTCCTTGATCCTGTGCTGCAGCCTCTGGATGTAATACTGGACAGCCATGTAGATGAACCGGTACTGTGCCTCTTTCTGGACCATTCCTGGCCTCTGGAACTGCACCATCTGAATGGTTTTAGAAACATCGATGTCATGGTCAACACCTTTCTCTCTAATGATGTCAATAGGGATATCAATCACAATGAATGTTCCTGTCCTGCCAATTCCAGTATTGCAGTGAACTACAACAGGGCCTGCATCCATGATGCTCTCCTGCTTGTGGTGGACCTCCTCCAGGAAGTCCAGCACATCTCCAGGGTCACTGGGTACACCATGGTCAGGCCATGTCTGAAAGTGGTAATGCCAGACAGTTCTCTCCGTATTTCCTTGTCCAACCTTGGAGAGCTTGAGTTCTCTTAAGGTGTAGTTATGAGCAGCACTTTCTTTGATGTTCCTAACACGTATGACCCCATAGTCTTTGAGTGCATACTCATCAGGCCAGTACTTGACACATTTGCTCTTCCCTCTCTCCACCTCCTTTGTGGTCATGCTGATGACTCGAGAGTTCTCCTGGAACACCATCCTCCAGAAATCATTCACAGTGTTCTGCAGGCAGCCTTGAGTGGCAATGTAGCTCTTTTTGGGTTTTGAATTATGGCACTTGGCTTCAAATTCAGGCATGATGATGTTCGCATTGATGTAATCAGAAATGGGCTCATTGGGATCGCCATCGTGCAGGACAACCCTAGTGTGATCGAATGGCAGGATGTTTTTGTATTTATTTTTGTTTTTATTTTCTTGTCTCTGACCTTCTTTTTGGCTTTAGAGAAATTTGTATTCCTGTTTCTGTAGTGTCTCAAATTCTTCCCAAAAGCCCTGTTTGACCATACCTGTGATCTCAGCTACCTTGCTTAGCTCTCGAACCCTGCTTTCAATTTCAGCAGCATTAATATGAGTTGTGTTGAGAGGCTGCTTGAGCTGCAGGACTATGCCAAGTGTCACCACAATGGGGTTCTTCTTGTAATGCTCCACCAGGTCTCTCAAAGAGTCAAAATACTCTCCTCCACCAACATCATATTTCAGTTCCTGACATCGGATCATAACGTGGCTCACTTTGGACTTGCCATCATTGCTCTTCTATTTGTTATCACCTGTGACGACAGAGAGAACAAAGTCTCCAGGGTATCTCTGGCTCCCTCGAACAAGAAAGCTTCCATGCTTACCCTTCTCCATTAGCAGTTTCTCTGCTTCTTTTCCAGACAAGGGACCATGAAACCACCTTTCAGAGGTTGGGTCTGCACAATTCAGTGGGTACTTGAGCTCAACAACATCTCTGTTCTTTTCTTTTAGCTGCTCGTGATGTTCCATGTAGTACTGGAGTAGTTCAGCCAAGTGGCAAACTTCTTCCCACTATAGAGGTCATAGTAGTCCCCAGTGTTCTGAACCTTGATGTGATAGACCGCTCCATTTCTTTTAACAGACGCAGTAAAATCTCCAGGGTTACTCTCACTAGGCCTTGTCAAAAAGCTGCCATCAACTCCTCTGGTTAGAAGGAGATTCTCAGCCTCCACACCACTGATGTTGGGGTGAAACCCTCTCTGAGATGCCATGTTCCCCTTGGCTCCTGCTCCACATAGACCTGCTGCTTGCTCAGGCTCCTTGGGACACTGTCACATGTGTGTTGGAGGGGCTAAGGAAAGACCCACTGAGGAGTCAACACATGTGCAGGGTGATGGAGGAAGGTCATTGGCCAATAAAGAAACTGCTTGGCCCTGTGGGTGGAGTAAACAGAACAAAATGCCGGGAGGAAGAGGAAGTGAGGTCAAACTCCACAGCTCTGCTCTCCTGAGCAGATGCCTCAGCAGAGACGCCATGCCCCGCTCCCGGGCAGACACATGCCATGAAGCAAGCCGCCAGGTTAGACATGCTGAACCTTTCCCGGTAAGACGGTGCTCACCGATTATTAGAGATGGGTTGATCAGGATAACAGAATTAGCCAATAAGGGCTAGGGCTAAAGGGCCAAGCAGTGTTCAAAAGAATACAGTGTCCGTGTAATTATTTCGGGGCATAAGCTAGCTGGGCAGGCGGCCGGGGTGTTGGGGACGCAGCCCCGCTGCCCTTATTACTACAGATTGGCGCCTAGACATGTGGACAACTGAATCCACAGAAAGCCTGAAAAAGCTTGGGAAAGAGTAAAGCATGTTTTCTTGATAGTGACAATTTCTCAGATCTACTCTGCTTGCTAGAGGCAAGCAAGCGCCTCATCTAAGAGAGGCTTCCTGACTCAGCTTTAGCTGCAAAGCCTGCAGCTCATTAAGAGGTCCTGCCATGAAACAAACGGTGTTGACGAAAAGCTGAACACATGCTTTTCCGTTTTCAGCCGTAGCAGGAAAAAAGCTGCGCCATTTAAAAATGCCGGCTTTCTGGGCTGTCCTGCCAGGGCAAACTCTGACTCTTTTACGCAGGTGGTTCGTGCGGTTTGCAAGCACTGGCTGCTGAAGCTCGCTTGCTGGCAGGAACCTTGAAATGCCATAGAGTTGTCGCAGTAAACGTGGCTACAGCCAGTACCTCAGCCATGAGGCTGGAAAGCTAAGGAATGGACTTGATCTAGCTGGCAAAGACACGCCTTTAATCCTACCCATATTGCTCAGTAATTTAAAGGCTCGTGTGGTCAGAAAAAGAGAGATATACAGTAAAGAGAGATTCAAAGACAAAGAAAATTTCTAAATGGTTTGAAGTGTGTTAAAAATATATGCAGACTAAAATTTAAAGTTCTTAAAGTAAAAAAAAAAGGAAGAGAGTTGTTGTGTGTGGTACACACCTTTAATCCCAACACTTGGTAGGCAGAGGGAGATAGACCTCTGTGACTTCAAGGTGTGGTAGCACACGCCTTTAATCCCAATGCCTGGGAGGCAGAGACAGGCAGATCTCTGAGAGTTCAAGGACAGCCTGGTCTACAGAGTTACTTCAGGTCAAAGATACAGAGAACCTGTCTCAAAAAGCAAAGAGTTAAAAGTAAAAATAAACAAAATAGAGGTTAAAACAAAGCTGCACAAAGATGGAAAATACACAGAGAATTTTGATACTGTATGCTATTATGCTCTCTTTAAATTATTTAAATGCTGAGGAAGGAGCAACAGATGCTAAAAGATATTTATTTATAAATGCTGCTAAACTAATCCAACATAGATATTATGAATTTGGATCTAAGGATATGATACTTTGGAAAAGAGATTCTTCTTTTGTTTTCACAGAGGGTCAGACCTTGTGGATTGCATTTATCCCGATTTGGTATGATGGACCACGCCCTCCTGAAGGGTTGCAGTGAACATCTTCAGAAAATTGCTTTGCTCAACTGCCAACTGAGCACACAGGTTATACCATGAAAGACCTAATTAACGACGCCCCCATTCAGCAGGAAGCAGTTTGGAGAGAAAAAACTGCGCCCATGTTCCCAAATATGGTTTATAAACGTTCTTTTACATTTAAAGGGGGATATGATATAGGTATGAATAATTTACATTAGTATAGATTTTGCTTTATTGATAGAGATTTAAGGTCAATTTTGTTATATATATATATATATATATATATATATATATGTGTTTCTGATTTTTATTAAGGTATTGTGATTGTGTAGTTCATTATTAAAATGTAATGTATAATTAGGAAATATAGGTTGTTGATAGATAATCAAAACAGTAAAGGGTGTAGTCATGTTAGTTAGATTTTCTAGATATATAGAGATATATTTTAGATAGACATTCTTCATGTCTTTCAAAGATTACAGAATAGGACATTTAATGTTTTAATAACTGAGGACTTTTCATGACAATGCGACACTCTGCTCCTGGCAGCACCAATCTACTTCAAGAGGAAGATGGGCATCGAAGAGGCTCGTTATGGAGTTTTGATAGCCATTTGGGCAAGAAACTGCTCTTGCCTGGACTATTGCATAAACTGGACACAGAGAACCCGCAGAGAGAGGACTACTGAACTTGCCTAAGGTGAGATGATCTTTCGGGGTTCATGATTCATTTTGAAAGAGTCTGTGAGACATTCTGCAGGACACAACAGATAGTGACTGTGAAAGACCCCAGTGGTGGGCAGTCTTTCAGGCTGAGGAGACCCTCCCAAGGAACAGCGAGTCACTCTTCGGATGCAAATAGCAAGAGGCTTTATTCATTACACAGGCACCTGGGGCGACTTAGTCTCTCGGAAGACAAGCGCGCCTGCAGACTGGGGGAAGGTCTTTTTATAGGAAAGAGGGCAGCAGAAGCAGATTACAGAAGCAAATGCATCGTTAGTGGTCAGTTGGAATGGGGCAAGGGGCACAGGTGGTTTTTCCTCTCCCAGCACAGATGTATGGGAACAGATATCCTGTTAATTGATGTCCTGTCCTAATCTATGGATATAAAGATCCTGTTTTGCAGCCAGGGACCCTGACCTTACTCTGCACTTACAGTCGTTCGTCAAAAGCTTTGTGAAATGACGTTACAGCAGATAAGCTGGGATCTTTCATAGGGGGAGTTGTCTTCTTCTGTGAATTACTGACATTCTAAGTTGGGCACATGTGCTGACTATAGGCATCCTGTTTCCCTAAGCAAACGGGATGTTCTCATTAGAGCAGGCCAGCTGCGGGTTCCTTATCGCTTGGGGCCAGATGGCTGACCGGCTGACCGCAGATATCTGGCTTCTCCGCCCTTGTTCTCAAGTCGAACTTCCCTGCTCTAATTACTTGCGTTGCTCCAAAGTTTAAGCCTTGCAAAATGGCGTTACTGCTGCTTAGTGAGTGGGGGTCTTTCATTCCCCCCTTTTTCTTTTCCATGGATTTAATCATAAATCCATGTGTTTGAAGACCTCTACGTCATTCTGCTTTAATATCTGATATTGCTGGGAGAGTACCATGGTTTGGATAACTGAAAGTCTGTCTTTTATAAATTGCACCAGGCGATTTAAAATGTAAGGGCCGATTGTAAAGATAAGAAGTAAAATAAGTAGGGGCCCAGCTATAGTGGAAATTAAGGCTTTTAACCATGGTGATTTATTAAACCATCCTTTAAAATATCCTTGTTGAGAAGATAGTAGAACATCTCTAGGGTTTGCAGAATAGCTCTTAGCAAAACTATCTGAATGAGGCTTGAAAGTAACTACATGGTAGACATTGTGAACCACTGTAGACCCGAGAATAGCACCCAACATTGTGGCAATAATAGTCTATTGACTACAAAGAGCTTAACTCAGCCCTAAGAAACACATGGATGCCTTCTCCTAAGAGGCAAGTTTAGTATTATGAAGACAAATCTCTTTTGCTGTAGACACCAGGAGTGTTGTTCCTCAGCTCCAGAGAATGTGCCGGAGAAGTCAGTTTCGGTCCAGCTGGCACCACATGGCATTTACGAGTTTCCATTGCATCCCGTAGCATCAGCTTTATCCAAAAGTACAGGGTTGTGTCCATTGTGAGAACTTTAACAAACAATGAGAGAAAATGCAATACAGGATGACAAATGTTTAAAACAAAACAGAAAGCCCTAAAGCCAGAGGACAGCCAATGAGGACATAAATATCTTTTTGAGACTGACCTTACCCAGGCTTCACATTTGTAAGTACAGCATTAAAAAGTTTTAACATCCCATTGATATCTATTTTATCATATATTAAATTACATCTGTTTACCTTTTGAAAGCCATATCATTTTATAACCCCATAGATTAAAACAAGATTTTCCTGTAGAAAAACAAAACCTGTCAAGAGGTAAGGAGGCTTTAGGTGTGTTTGCTTCTCTCTGCAGTTATCTGCACAAAACGGTCTGATCTGGAAAAGTCTCAAACTGTACTAAATAATTCCTGTCAATAGGTCCCAGACACACAAAGGAGGAACAGAACAGAATTGTCTTTTGCTTCTGCTGTCTGATATTATGCTTTAAAAGACATTAAAAATGAGCAGAGCCCTGTGGGTTTCTGACTTTAGGAAAGAAGAGCCTTAAAGGTGATATAAGCCCATCTTACAGCAGATGTGCCTGCCCTGTGCAAGCCTTGAGCTCAGGATTCCATCATCAAGGTCAACCATTGTCAGCAGATACATGAGCAGCAGCTAACTAGCCAGGCAACAGAGCTAGTGGCAACGATGCCGGGGTGTTTTGAACCCAGAACAGGACAGGAGGGAGGGAGGTCTGTCCAGTCATTTTTGCTGGTCTCCAGGGCCAATTATATCAATTTGTTTTTTAGAATCTTACTTATCCTATCTATCTGACCTGAGCTTTGGGGTTGGTAAGCTTAAGTTCCAATTGATCCCCAATGTCTTGGCCACACCCTAACTTACCTGGGCAACAAAGGCAGGCCTATTATGGGACATGATTATCTTGGCCATCCCAAACCTTAGGATGATTTTTTCTGATCTTCTTAGCCATTACATTGGGTGTCTCAATCTTGGTCAATGTATGATGGCTATCTTCTTTGGCAAATGCGTGGCCTCCTGGAGGCTCAAAATTTCCGCAGATGTCAACAGTCCTTTTTGTCTGTATATTGCTTTATATATATATATATATATATATATATATATATATATATATATATGAGGGCAAAAGCATACCTGCTGTTAGTATAGACGTTCCCTCTGCCATCTGTAGAGCTTGTATCAAAGCCACAAGTTCAGCGTTCTGGTCGGGCCACCATCCCTGAAGGGAGGCTACTGGCCCAGATCATTTGCTTCCTGTCCACCAATGTTGCCCCCGCCTTCCGCTTACCTTCGGTCTTCTGTACCTGCTTAGCTCGGACCGCCAGCCTTGTACCCCTGGCAAGCTTCACCCTCATTTTCGGCTCTGCCTGGCACAGCTTAGCCTGCCATTTTGCCATTCGCCTGTCCTTTAGGCAGATGCTGGTAGGATCCATAGTCCATCGATGTCAGCCCAGCACAGGAGCAGTAGTCTGGCACAGGAGGGCACCTGTGGTAGCATGGTGACTGCTGTATCGCAGTCTGACATGGGTGAGGGGAGCGAGACTATAGAGTGAGCAGTCAGGGCTCATGCAGGCTTTAGAGCAAGCACAGCACCAAGGCAGTTGCTAGGAGGTGAGGATTTTTTCAGCGGTGATGGCAGGGGGAGGTGGTCATCCTGGTGAGGAGGGCGTGGTAGAGGCAGAGGCAGACAAGCAGCCTGTGTCTCCTGCAGCACTGAGAACAGCAGTGAAAGCAAAAGTCCCTCGTTTGGTCAACAAAAGGCTTTGGTCATACATTCAGAAGTGACCAGGGAGGAACGAGTCATTTATTTGTCTTTTTCCCAAATTTATAGTTCGTAAGGTGTCCAGTTTGTATTCTTTACTCAGTTCCAGTGTCCCTCTTTATCTGTCTTTGATCTTCTGTTGCCCAGGCTCCTAATCTGTCTGAGTCCTATCTTTCTTTTGCTTCCCGCCTCTCTCTCTTTTGTGTCTACTGCTGTCTGCTGACCTTTAGAGGTTGGGTAAAATGCCTGTAAACTTTCATTAATCATTTAAGGAACACAGATTTTAACTGGCCCCTGGAGAACCTCTCTTATCTTGGCCGAATTAGTGGGGTGCCTTGCAGCCCCCGCCTGAGATTTGCCATGAGCCCAGCATTTTGACTGTCAGTTTCTCCCTTTAGAAGAATGAAGATAGATCCATATTTTTCTCTATGCACAAAACTGAAATCCAAACAAATTAAAGACCTTAACATAAAACCAACAATATTGAACCTTTTATAGAAGGAAGAAAGTTTAAAATTTATTTTAGCAAAGGATATAATCAACAGAACGTAATATCAACCTGTAGAATGGGGAGGTATCATGAGACAGATAAGGAACTTAGGAACTTAATCCTCATAAAAACAAATATTTTAGTACAATTACGTCACAGACCAAAACTGTAAATTCTCAACAAATGAACTTGAAGTGACTGAAAGATATTTAAAATTTGTTTAAATATAACATCCTTAATCATCAGGGAAATGCAAATTAAACAATTTTGAGATTTTATCTTATTCTTGTAAAACTGACCAAGATTAAAAATATCATTTGACAATTTATGCTTACAGCTACTTTGAACATTAGCATGGTGGACTTTCAAAATTAGATAACATATTACCTTAAAAACTTAGCGACATCCTTTATATTATCATTGACAGAATCTGAAAACAACTCAAAATGCACCTTTTTTATATTAATAATAAATGAGAATCTTCGCCATGTTTTTTTTTTTTAATAGCCATAAACATTATAAAGAGTCAAAAGGACCATTTTAACTCAACCTCATCATTTAGTAACACCCCCTTTGCCATTGTAGTGGGGTGAGAGGCTTTAGCAGATCTTTGTCTTGTGGGGCAACTCAGGGCCCCCACCTTATCACAAGCATTGTGAGCAGACAAGTGTTAAATTCAGATCTAAACATGGGCTGGCTTAGAAGCTCAGCTGGGCTGTTCATATGGCCCCGGCCCTGTGCCAGGCCTTCTACAGCAATAGTTCTTGAAGACAGTGTAGTCCTGCATCCATCTAAACAGAACTGGGAATTTACTTTTCTTCTAGACACACTGCATAGTAGTTTTTTTTTTTATAAGCATATTATTTTAAAGTGACTTAATTTAATTTTTCCAATTTTTAAATCAGAGGCTTTTACCTGGATGCAGCACATGATGACTGGTATAGAGCATCCCCAGAAGACAGATGTTATTAGGGCTGGTAGGCCCTTTTAATGTCAGCTTATTCCATTAGCTACTACTCCTGAATCCACACTTATCATTTATCAACAGCCACAGGGAAATTTACTTGCAATCTCTTGCCCTACTGCCAAAATGGAAAGGTCCAGGTTCTTTAGGGGACCTTTGCTTTTTAATAGGGTATCCGACCCCAGAGAAATAGCCTACTGCAGGTTCCCAGGCTTAGTTCTGTGACCCTGGCGCTAGCACCAGCTATTTCCCCTGGGCAAGGGCCACAGATCTTTAGTACAAGGTTTTACATGGCATTTGCAGATGGGGGCTGCCATTCAGTCTCTAGCACCTTATTTTCTAAGGAAAACAAGCCTTCTCCACAGGGAACCCCACTGGGGATCCTCCCAGGACCTGGCTTCAGCCTCAGCTCTGTCCACAGTGAGCTCCTAGTTGTATAGCACAAGCTTCCCACATCCCATCTCTATACTCACAGCAATCTAGCAGCTTTTCTCTGAATGGGATTCCAGAGGCCCCAGGAGGCATTCCCTCCAGGGAACTTGTGAGGTCAGGATTGGTCCACTCAGTTCCTCTTAGCCCTCACACTGCCAGTAGCAGCTGGGAAGGCCTTTGCATTGGCTGTAGGGGGAGGGAACACCTTGGACTGTCTAAGGCAGCCCTCCTCCCCCAGTCCTCCCGTGCGGTGCTGGTGGACTTCAGGTCAGCAAGGGAGGACGTCATTTTCAGCACAGGGATTTCAGGGGGGCCACGGCTGCCCCCTTCTCTGACTCGGGCCAGGGTTGCTGCCATGCCCCGCCCTGCGTCCTGCTGAGAGGTTTGCTCAGAGCTGGAGCCAGTTGCCCCGCCTAGGCCTGGCTCCAGGCTGTGCCTCAGGAGATCACAGTCCTGTTCCCTCCCCCCTCGCAACAGCAAGCAGGGCAGTTCAGCAGCAGAGCCTAGAGAAGTAAAGGAAGGGCAGACTGTCTGCATTTCTTTTGGATTTTCATAGAGTTAGGGTCAAAGAGATGGTTATTTACTGCCCCATGGTACCAGATTTAGACTCGAGTACAAACAGATATACAAAACAAAGAACATATTAAGCACAAAAATACACAGACAATACAGATGCGCTGGCGCGGTTTCGGCGTAATGCCGAAAGCAAAACTTCAGACGGAGACTCTGAGGACCCAGATTCCTCGTCTCCCAGAAGAATCACGTACCCTTCGGACTGTGGGGGTGCCCCGAACAGTCCTACCCGGGAAGGATTCACAGGATTACTGATGGGCCAGGAACCACATCTGGCCCCAGATGCCTCTGAGACGTCTCCCAGGGCTGCGGTCGGGAGTGCGAGCTCGTCAGCTCCTCCCCGGGTCCGCCAAATACAAATCTGATTAGCTAACCAGTACAAACGCAGGCGCAAACATAAAAGACAGAAGACAGACAGAAAACAATTGTGCTGGCCAGCTTACCTCCCGGTGGTGAGTCGGTGGTCCCTGGGCAGGGGTCTCCAAATCTCGGTGGAACCTCCAAATGAAAGACCCCAGTGGTGGGCAGTCTTTCAGGCTGAGGAGACCCTCCCAAGGAACAGCGAGTCACTCTTCGGATGCAAATAGCAAGAGGCTTTATTCAGTATACAGGTACCTGGGGCGACTTAGTCTCTCGGGAGACAAGCGCGCCTGCAGACTGGGGGAAGGTCTTTTTATAGGAAAGAGGGCAGCAGAAGCAGATTACAGAAGCAAATGCATCGTTAGTGGTCAGTTGGAATGGGGCAAGGGGCACAGGTGGTTTTTCCTCTCCCAGCACAGATGTATGGGAACAGATATCCTGTTAATTGATGTCCTGTCCTAATCTATGGATATAAAGATCCTGTTTTGCAGCCAGGGACCCTGACCTTACTCTGCACTTACAGTCGTTCGTCAAAAGCTTTGTGAAATGACGTTACAGCAGATAAGCTGGGATCTTTCATAGGGGGAGTTGTCTTCTTCTGTGAATTACTGACATTCTAAGTTGGGCACATGTGCTGACTATAGGCATCCTGTTTCCCTAAGCAAACGGGATGTTCTCATTAGAGCAGGCCAGCTGCGGGTTCCTTATCGCTTGGGGCCAGATGGCTGACCGGCTGACCGCAGATATCTGGCTTCTCCGCCCTTGTTCTCAAGTCGAACTTCCCTGCTCTAATTACTTGCGTTGCTCCAAAGTTTAAGCCTTGCAAAATGGCGTTACTGCTGCTTAGTGAGTGGGGGTCTTTCAACTGAACTGACTTTGAATTTTCCTGCTTTATGGAAATGTCTGCTGGATACCATGGGCCTGAAGGCTGAAGATGGATGCCCCAACGGTACAAAAGAACTTTGGGTGACTGTCCAGGCAGCGAGATGTCTTTGTCATTTCTAGAGTTTGAAGTTTCTTAGTTCTTGTTTACTTAGGTAATATTATATCTTTCTGGAGTCTTTGATGGAGTTAAGAATAGTTAGTTATAGTTATAGTTTTCCTTAGTTATGATAAAGATTATTGTAACTTTTACTTGATAACTGTTTTGTTATATGTAATTTTGCTATGTTAAAGTTAAAGCTTTTTTTTTGTTTAAACCGAAAAAGGGGAAATGATGGAGGAAGGTCATTGGCCAATAAAGAAACTGCTTGGCCCTGTGGGTGGAGTAAACAGAACAAAATGCCGGGAGGAAGAGGAAGTGAGGTCAGACTCCACAGCTCTGCTCTCCTGAGCAGATGCCTCAGCAGAGACGCCATGCCCCGCTCCCGGGCAGACACACGCCATGAAGCAAGCCACCAGGTTAGACATGCTGAACCTTTCCTGGTAAGACCGGTGCTCACCGATTATTAGAGATGGGTTGATCAGGATAACAGAATTAGCCAATAAGGGCTAGGGCTAAAGGGCCAAGCAGTGTTTAAAAGAATACAGTGTCCGTGTAATTATTTCGGGGCATAAGCTAGCTGGGCAGGCGGCCGGGGTGTTGGGGACGCAGCCCCGCTGCCCTTATTACTACAGCAGGGCAGGTAGAACTGGCCCACTCTACATGCAAAATCCCCCACCAGACCTGGATCCTGGATACTGGCTGTGCCCCACTAGAGTCACTCTGCTTCAGTCCTGGGCTTTGGCTCCTGCTCTGGTCTCACCACCATGTCCACCTTAGGCAGACTGCCAGCACAGAGGTGGGAGGTGGAACTATGGGTGAGGTTTGTTTGTCCATCAGCACAACTGGTATCCCAAGGGGCAGGGCTCATGCTGTGCTCTAACAGTCATCCCCAAAAGCAGATCAGTCTCTTTGTCCCTCTCCTTCTCTACATAAGCTATGCAACAAACAGTCTTAGAGCTTTAAACACAGTTTGTAGAACTCACCATAGCAAGTTATAAAACATCTGTGACCTTGAGAAGTTGCTGCCCATACAATAACCATAGACATATATAATTTGGGCATATAAAAAACATTTACACTGTAGCCAACACACAAGGTCAATGACAGAAATATTATTTATAAATGCACATATATTTACAATGACATCTCTGGTTATATGAACAAAACATACAACCTATACATAAAAATGCAACAAGAATATAAAAGCCTTTGCTCTATATTTACAGCTTTACTCTTGAACCACTCACCACACTGTCGCTTTATTTTTATTTGAGCACTCACTTTTAATTTGTGGTGTCCATCACTTTACTCCTGTTCTCAAACCCCAGCAACATCCAGCGCCATTTGTCTTGGGCCATCTGACTCGTCCATATGTTCCTGAAAAGTTGAATGTGGATTGAGGAAAGAAACAGACAAAAGACTGAAGACAGAGTCACGAGATCATTCCAATGAATACTGAATCTGCCTCAAGTTTATTTTTTCAAAGCCCTTTTATACCCCAATCCAAAGGGGTAGGCAAAAGACTGTTTGTTTTTTAATCATTATATAAAGAACAAACAAGACTGATTACTTTCTTAATATTCAAAACATCTAACAGCAATGCTCTAGGTCAAACATCTTGCTATTTGGAGCAAAACATCCATTAGCAACACCTTAGACAAAACATCCTGTTATTTGGGCAACATATAGAACAACTTTACCTGAGGCCAAACATCCTGTTGTTTGACCTTGAAGGAGCAAAAATATGCTCGAACTCTCTGACCTTTTGTCAAGATGGAGCAGAGCCACTTCATGGGCCTCCACATACCCTGCCATTGGGTACACATGATTCTGGGAGGGTGACTTTTTGAGTTTCAGACACTGTGGGGGACTCAGTATGCCCACTCCAGCATTCAAGAACCCTGGACTGGTAAATGGAAAGATATTCCCAGGCCCTCAAAGGCTCAGGGTTAAGGTTCCTAAGGTTGTAAGGCTGCCCAGATATAGCTTCATTTCAGATTCACCCCTTCAAGGAACAGTCACTCACCATGGCCTTGCTGGTACTCTTCCCATTATCCTAGACACTGGTGGTCTGGGTGCCCTCTATCCCTGCATCAGTGGATACAATAGTAGCCAGAACATGCTGCCTTCATTAGACCTCATTCTGAGCTGCAGCCTGGGACTTCCTGCCCTGGCAATGCCACCCCGGCTTCTAGAACTTTGACAAAGAGAAGGCTATACCTTGAGGAGATAACCCTACAGCAGAGATCCCACACCCACAGATCCACTGGGGTCATCTTGCTCACCCTGGAGTGTATGGGAGGTTCCTGTGTGTGCTTGGGAGGTCTGAGTATCCTACCCAGGTCTTTCTGTCTCTCCAAGATGCCTCACAACAGTGGGGACAACAATGTAGAAGAGTATCCTGGGCTTCAGCTCTACTCCTACCCCTAGCACCTCCCAGCCCAGGAAACATCTGTGAACCAAGAGGCCATCTCCTGCTACCTAGTCAAAAAAAAACCCTGTTTGGACAAGGGTCCAGCCCTCCACATCACCCTGACATGGGGCTCTTAGCCCTTTCTGAAGCTACCCACTACTTCTCTGTGACTGGTAGATTTTTGTTATTGTTGTTGTTTTATATGAAACACCTGATGGTCTAATAAAGAGCTGAATGGCCAATACCAAGACAGAAGCAAGATTAGGCAGGGCTTTCAGGCAGAAAGTATAAAAGGAGAAAGGAGAACAAGCCAGCCACCCAGCTACACAACAAGCCATGGGGAAAGAAGCAATGAAAGGTATATAGAAATAGATAAAGAGAAAAGCCCAGCGGCAAAGTGTTATCGGGGTAACATAAGATTTTTAAAAAATGACTAGACACAAGCCAAACTAAACCTGGGCATTCATAACTAAGAATTATCCTCCTCTGGGTGTGATTTATTTAGAAGCTTCCCCCCCCCAAAAAAAAAAGCCAAAGAAGTAAAATATCCCACAACAGGGGATCCTTGGAGCACTGGTTACTGGCCCTCAAAACTCGAAGTGTGACTTCTGAGTGAGGTGGCCAGGAGGCAGAAGGCCTGGGAGCTGCCTTGGAATCCTAGATAATAGGGAGTTTTCACAGGCACTGCTCAGTGAAGACCCACTGTTCAGAAGAGGTAGTGCCTGTCACCAAAGCACTTGGAGACTGAGGAAGGAGGACTACAATTCCTAGAACAGTCAGGGCTATGTAGTGATATACAACCCACAAAAAAAATGGTAGGGAGAGCCAAGCAGTGGAGGCACATGCCTTTAATCCCAGCACTTGGGAGACAGAGACAGGTAGATCTTTGTATATTCAAGGCAAGTCTGGTCTAAAAGAACTAGTTACAAAACAACCAGGGATGTTAAACAGAGAAACCTGTCTTGAACCCCCTCAAAAAAAAAAAAAAAGAAAAAAAATGGTGGAGAGAGGGTTCCTATGGAGAAGAAACTGTGCAAGCATAGAAATCTGAGTTCAAGTCCCCAGCACCTAAGTATAAAAGCTGAGCATGACAGGGCACATCTGTAAATCCCAGCTGGCAAGTGGAGACAGGACGGTCCTTGGGGCTCCCTGTTCAGTGTGTATAGCCCATCAATGAGCTCCATATTCAGAGAGGGATTCTGTCTCAAAAATAAGGTAGAGCGTGCTAGAGGAAGACATAACATAGACCTCTCTCCTCCACATGCACACACAGAAAGCTTTCTGGAAAGCGGTGTGGAGAAGACCAAAAAAAAGAGAAAGAAACAGAGGTTCAGAAAGGCAAGTATACATACACATCTGAGGGGATATAGCTCAGGGCCACATCACATACTAAACACCCTAGGTTACATAGTCAGAAATGTAAAAAAAAATTCTGCCTTCAAGGACCCTTCATCACTCTGTCCTTGTGTGGCAGGGCTAGCCTCAGAGTGTGTACTGGATTCTGGGAACAGTAGAATCCAGAACTGGTAGCCAGAATTTGGAAACATAATTCCAATTTGAGATGGATGATGAGACTTACATGGCTATTTCCTGCTTCGCAAGCCCTAATCTAGCAGGATGTGTGTCAGCAGGTCCTCAGGGTTAGTCCCTTCATGGGGAAAAGAAACCAAGGCCTGGAATGAGCAGCCCACGGTATGTGAGAGAAACAGACTTCATGGGGACAGCCAGGGCCTGGAGGTTTGGTAATTATGTGTCAAAACTGTGAGCCATTTACACTCAATCAAGGCTTCCCTGTCTGGAGTTGAGGCCAGAGCCACATACACAGGAAGATGTCTGGACCTCAATGCTTGTGACTGGGGTGGGAGTTGAGGAGGAGTGGATGGAGAGGAGAGGTGCCCATCAACAGTGTCTCTATGGGAATAGCTTTGTGACGTGGAAGGGAAGGAGCAGGGATACCTATGAGTATCACCATGCCAACTCAGGTACAGGATGGTCCCAGGTTCCAGCCCTAATCAAGGAAGGACATTCAGGCACATCTACCGCATAGATGAACACATTAATGCCTTCATGTTGAGTGAGCTAAGCCCATCACAGAGACTGTGGGATTTCTTATGTATGAGATACTGGAGACACCAAGGTCATTGGTGAAGACAAACAGTAGAACAGTTGTAGCAAGTCTTTTTACATGCACCAGCTCCCAAACAATGACACTGAGACTTATTATTATGAAAGCTTAGCCTTATCTTAGGCTTATCCCACTAGCTCTTATAACTTAACCCATTTACTTTAATCTACACTCTGTCATGTGCTGCAGCCAGTGCAGCCTGGATGCCAAGACTGGCAGGGGGTGCTGGGATTGAGACATGGAGGCTTTTTCTCAGGTGGAAGAACAGCAACCTTTATTTTGCCCAGCAACCTTTTATACCTCTAATCTGACCCACCGGCCAGAAAGAACACAAAGATCCTTGTCAATTACAGACTACAAGAAAGTTCTGCTGTCAGTCAGGGGGAGTGAGGGCAGCTGGATCATAATAACTCCCCCCATTTTATTTTATAATACCTGGGGAATAGCCCTCTAATAGTCCCTGTCGTAGGTGGCATCCTGCCCCTAAACTATTGCCCATCCGTGGCTACCCAGACACATAGCCCTAAACCAAGTATCCCCAGGACTGACAGCACCAATGAGCCAGACCAGTGCTGCAATCATCTAGCACTAACTGGGTGATAAAATTAACAGACCCCTCTCATATGATGTTTGAGTTTGAGTTCCATAACAGTAGCAGAAGCCTGCAATACAGTGCCAGGAGTAATGCACACAACATGATTAACTGTTGAGAAGTCTAAAGATAGTCCACTTGCTTCTGAACCAGAGCCATTGTCATTTTGAATGTCCAAGGCATTGCCGACTCTTTCAGCCAGCTGGTTCACAGTCTAAAGAGCAATTATGGCAGCAGTATCTGCAGTGGCAGAGATAGCAATATTCCAAGGTATATTGCTTCTGCCAATCTTCTATGGTCCAGCACTTGTTGCCATGTTTGTTGATACTCCTGACACTGCTGCAGCATCCCTCAGGCCGGGCACTGACTGGGTCATGGCAACACGCCTTTCACCACAGCCAGCCCTCAGAGCTCTGCTCCAGCTGCCTTCTGGCTCCAGACGTGCTCTCTCTGGATCCAAACTGCTGCATGGAGGGGAGCAAAACTCAGGGAAGCAGGCTCACTGCACCTGCTCCAGAACCACTGAAGGGGCCCCACTTTAACAATCTTTTAGGGAATTTGGGCATCTCTGGGGATGAAAAAACACATACTCCTTTTAATCTGACCTGGCTTGTTCTAGTCTGGAACATTTAAACCCCCTCCCATAATAAACCAGGGGCTAACTTGAGCTATTGTTTGTAGAAAATCTTTGGCTGTCTTCATTGTTACTTCCATGCCTTGTTGCTTTAAGAGTTTCAGTTGCTTTTTGAAGCCTTCAGTTCACCCTCCCGCCTCTTCTTTATACTTGCTAGTCTTTTGGAGGATGTCCCTCAGAGTATCTCTGGGGATGAAAAAAAAAACACCTTACCTTCCCCAATACACTCCTTGATTTAGCTGGTGGATGGAACAATCCGGTTCACAAATCCCCACTTTCCAGATCTCCGTGGAGCCTCCACTTTGCTGCAGCCAGTGCAGCCTGGATGCCAAGACTGGCAGGGGGTGCCACGATTGAAACAAGGAGGCTTCTTTTCAGGTGGAAGAACAGCAACCTTTATTTTGCCCCAGCTAAAGCCTTTTTTACCTGTACTGCTTCTGTGGAAAATCACCAGCCAGAAAGAACACAACCATCCTTGTCAATTACAGACCACAGGAAGCTCTGCTGTCAGACAGGAGGAGTGAGGGCAGCTGCATCACAACAGTCATGTTTCTAGTTGCCACATCTCTCTAAACTGCTTATGCTATTTTATCCACCTATGGCTAGCAACCTCATCTTTCCTCTTCCCTCTCTGTCCCCAGAAGTCTCACCTAATCTCTTCCAGGCTAACTATTGGCCATTCAGCTCTATATTAAACCAGCCATGGTGACACATTTTCACACAGTATAAATAAATATTCTGCAACAGAGTGTGGGTAATAGCTGATGAGGAGTTGGGGGGGTGTACAAGTTGGAAGAACTCTGAAGAGAGATCATGGTGATGGTTGGAAATATATGTCCATACATATATTAGACTGGACTAGAACTCAGCATGCAGTCCAAGATAGCTTGAGCTTTTAAGTTAATGTTACATTGTTTTGTGTGTGGAGTGTGTGCGAACAAATATGAGTGTGGAGGTCCGAGGACTTGTGGGAGTCAGTTGGTTCTGATTCCACTACGTGGATACTGGACATTGAACTTAAGTACTAGCTTCTTTGGCAAACACCTTTACCTGACAAACCACATTTCTGGCCCACTATGAACACACAGAGAGAGAGAGGGAGGGGGAAGAAGGGTAGGGAGAGAGAGCCTGAATGTGGACATTATGTTTCCTTAGTATCCATGGAAAGCAGAAGAGAGAGTTGGATCCCCTGGAAATGGCATTAAATGTATATGAGACTCCATGTAGGTTCTGGAAACCTGGCTCCTCTGCAAGAGCAGCCATTGTTCTTAACCACTGAGCTTTCTCTCTATCCCCTCAATATGAATAATTTAAAAAAATAATTTATTTACATTTAATTTATGTGCTTTTGTATTTTGCCTGCGTGTATGACTGTGTGTGGGTCTTGTGGTTATTGACAGTTGTTAGCTGCCATGTGCATGCTGAGTGTTGAAGCTGGTTCTTCTGGAAGAGCAGTCAGTGCTCTTAATCACGGATCCATCTCTCCAGCCCAATATGAATGTTTTTCTTCCCTCTCTGTAGCATTGGCTGAACTGTAACTCATGATATTGACCAGGTTGGCCTAGAACTCAGAGATCTGCCTGACTCTGTCTCCTGAGTACTAGGATTAAAGGCTTGCACCACCACCACCCAGGTGAATATGAATGTTTTGATGACACTGAAGGGTTCCTTTAACAAGTAGGTGATAGTTAAATGTGTATTTATCACAATTGAATTGGGGGAACAGGTCTTGCTGTGTAGCACAGCCTAACATCAACTTCCTGCTCCTGCTATCATCACATCTTGAGTGCACCTCCACCTTCTAACTCATTCTCAGGACCACATGAGTGTGTGGTAATGCAAACATTGCATGATACAGAGTTGACACTCATGAGGTCATGTGAGACCCCCCCCCAATTTCTTCTGCAAGGTTGAACACCCACCCTATTGTCCCAAACTCCATGGGTGAGGACAGGAGTATGCCAGGTCTTACAGCATAAGATGAGTCTGAGGGCCCCATAGAACCTCCACCCTGCATGATAAATGTGGACCAGGGAGACACTCCTGTTTCCCAGGGGTTCCCACCACAGTAGAGAGTGATGAGTCATGATAGTCCTTACAGCATGGAGAGAACCATAAGGCTCTGGCAGGATGTGGCTGTGCTGGGAGGTTTTGGTGTCAGCAGCTGCGGGTCACTAAAAGTTCCCTGCCATGAATTCCATGAAGACTTCCCCAACCACTTCAGGGCACCTTCTCTGCTCAGCCTGATATCCAGGCAGTAGACAAAGCAACACTCATCCTTGGCCTTAGCTGCTTCTGTGGTGTATCAGGGACAGCCATGGCCATAGCCGTCCAGGGTGAGGACACATAGAGGGAGCCCTGGGAAGCAGCTCCTGAGTGGATAACGAGGAGTGTCACCTGGGGGCAGGGGCAGGGTGGGGAGGGTTGGCTGTCTTGGAGACACGCCAGCTGGCACAGTGAAAGCAAGGACCAGGGAGCAGGGAGGGTGTTCTGGTGGGGTCAGGGCTGGACAGCCTGAGAGGCAAACAGTTGGTTGTCGAATTGGTGGGTTTTGCTACGTTGGATTTTTGAGACAGGGTCTCATTGTACAGCTCTGGCTGGCCTGGAACTGGCTTATGTAGACCAGGCAGGCCTCCAACTCACAGACGTCTACATGCCTCTGCCTTCTGAGTGCCGAGGTAGGTACCATCACTGGACAGGCTAACCATACAATTTTTTTTAAAACAAATTTGTTACAATTTAAGTCGTTTTGTATGTTGGTCCATGAACCACAGTGCATATGACTTGGTTCTCTCCTTCCATTATGTGGGTGGGGCCTGGGGACTCAAACTCAGGTTGTCAGTGCCTTCTATCATTGTGCCATCTACACTCTCAAACTGGTTTGTATATACAAAACCAAAATGTGAAAAGAAGACGCCTCTATTGGATGTGAAAAGATAATTAGAGAAGAATATTCTAGAAAGCAGTCCCAGGTCAGGGAAGCTGCTGTCACTTTGGGCAGTTTCTGCCCCTCTGTGCAAGTGCTGTGGAATAATCTTTTTGTACACTATGTAATGTGTCTTTTCCAAGGCACCTTCTTATTGACTGCATAAAAAGCCAAACAACCACTAGATAGGCAGAAGGTATAGGTGAGACAGTCAGACACAGAGGACACTGAGAAGAAGAAAGGTGGAGTCACCAACCAGATGGACAGGAAGCAAGACATGCAGGAGAACAGGTAAATGCCATGAGTCAGGTGGCAACAGGTAGAGGATCAGAAATGGGTTAATTTAAGTTATATTAGTCTCCATGTCCTGACTTGAGAACTGTCATTAGGGACAGAAAAATCTGCCTACAGGAAATGATTTTGGAGTGTGCTGCTGAAGCCACTTGAAACTCAGCCATGGAAGAGAACTGGCCAGGACTCTTGTAGGGAATATTGGGTGGACCCTGAGATTGGGCATCAATATTTAATTTTAACATGCAAATAAATAGAAAAAGAAAATTTTAAAACAGGTGCGAAGAGAGGTGTTTGAAAAATTCCTCAGAAACGTAAGGGGAGAAGTCCTAAGAATCATGCAAATATGCCCAGGTTCTTTGATGGGGAAGGAAGGCCCAGAGGGTCCTGGGTGGCCCAGGGTCCCCATGTGCAAATGCCCTTTACAGGAAAATAGAGTTTTCCCAAAGTGCTTGTGGATATCTTGAGAAGCACGCAGCAGAACCTGGGTAGACACCTGCTCCCCAGTGCCCAGGCCAAGGCAAAAACAAAACAACCCCCCCCACACACAAAAGGGCGCAAGAACCTTGGATATGGCACAGCAATATGGCCCTGTGGAGGACAGCTGCCGGATGGTGAGTGGTTAACAGGCTCATTGCGCAGGGGTGGGGCAGTATCCCCAGTGGGCAGCGGGGAGAACTCCTGCTGGAGAAGTCACAACCACTAGGAGTTCTGAAAGGAAAAAGTAGGCGTGCATCTAGAACTCTGTGGTGAGGGGCCGTCCATGAAGCACAGTCCCTGCAGTTGTACAGGGTCTGCAATGCCAAGAGCTACAGCTCTTGCTTGCTTGAAGTCAAGGTACACCCTAGGATCAAAGTGACAAAAACCCTTTTGGGGTCAGGACGAGTAGGATTGGGGGACTTCACATGCTGGAGCCTCCAACAGATCCTTAGGGCAAGGCAGGTTGCAGCTCTACTGTATGGGGTAACTAACTAGTCACCAACAGCCTGTGCACACGCACAGTTTTGCAGTCTTGCAGGGTACCATGTCCACCTCCTCACCTGTCAGCTTCCTCAGTGGCTGTGCCACTCCTCGAAGTAGGGGATGGTAATCCAGAGAGAGAGAGAGAGAGAGAGACAGAGAATTACTGGGGCCAGGGTGTGGGGAATCACAGTACAGGGCTATGGGTTCGGGATGCTGGGCTTATGGGCTTGGGATTCGGAGCTCACTGGTCTCTAGCTCAAGGGCTAGAGGTGCAGGTGTACAGCTCAAGGGCTAAAGGCTCTCCCAGGTGATCATGAAGGTGGCACTAGCATGATATCTTGCAGCATTATATGTAGTCTTCAGAGTTCAGAATGAATGCCATCTCGTGCATAAAGTTGTAACAGGCCTGGCCCATAGTGGTACAAGAGAAAAAAAGGGGCTTTCATGTCCAGTCCAAGATTGAAACAACATTGGAATCTTTCTAGGAGGTAGCAAGCACTTTAGTTTTCCCTCAAGAAATTCCTGATTCATCCAGTGTTGAAATATGTTGAAATAACCAGGCTAGCCAAGGATAAAACAATTATATTTTATTTATTATAAGGGAAAAATCTCACAAAACAAGAAATGAGAAATCCAAGCACAGCAATGTCCCACAGGAAAAAGCTCAGAGAGAGAGACAGCTCACAAAGGTACACACATTTTTTCCCTGGGTCCCAGCGAAACCACACCTTAAATAAGACCCTTCTCTTAAAGATCATTGGCCAACAAGGTTTCCCATCAATCCAGGATGTTCTAGTTCTGAAAATTTCTTATCTCCTTCTTCCACTGTGTCTGTATTGACAGCACACACACACACACACACACACACAGACACCATATGTATATGATTTTGGTTTTTCAAGACAAGATTTCTCTGTGTAACCTTGACTGTTTTGGAGCACATTTTTGAGTGGATTCAATCTCAAGATTCACCCCCAGAGGGAAATGGGAGGAGGGGAGGAAGTGGAAATTTTGAATGGTATTATTTATAAAGCATAAACATTTTTAAAAAAGAAAAAAGATCCACCCCCGATGCTGGGTATGATTAAAGATGGAGACTCAGAAGAACCTAGTCCCAATCCCAGCCCTATGTTTACTCTCTATAGAACTTTGGACAAGTTATTGTCCAAATAATAAATAAAGGCTAGTTTTTTTAAAAAAATTATGTAGGTGGTGGTGCCTTTCTACCTCACATGCTTAAACTGAGATGGACGAGTTCACTTGGATTATATTTTGTGAATGAAAATTCATAACTAACGAGTTCCTATAACAAGATGAAAATTTTCCTGATTGATTATAAATGCCTTCTGGGTGTACGTTCATGATCGGTTCACTAAAGGGATAAAACTTTTTAATCTGCTGTATACAGATTTGATCTGTGGAAAAGAGGAAGAAAATAGCATTCAGTAAGCAACTAATATAATCCAGGCCTGTATATTTACTTATACCTGTATAAATCAATAGCTCTACAAAAATGTGAATCACACTTGATTTTCTGAAAAATACAGTTCATTGACCATGCAGTCCTCTGCTCAGAGCAGTGTGCTCAGGCTAAGTCAAATCCTAGGGAAGGATCCTCCACCACCACATTTCCAGGATTCCCAAAGTGAAGAAGTATGGAAAATGAAAGTATTTATCCTTTTCTGCCAAATTTGTGGAAATTTATCTAGTAAATTTGCCACGGAGTACAAGTTTTAAAGCAATAACCTTGGCATCTCATAAAATATGTAGTCCTAATTGATGACATTTGTCTAACCCAGGGCATTTCCAATCACTTTGTTTCCTCAAGTATCTTGTCAGGACATATAAAAAATATCATTTGGTTAGCTTCTAAATTTCAGACTAGTCTAGAAATGAAACACTGTGACTGTAAATCTGCCCTTGGTTCTGCCTTTACTCATTCAGTCATATGCATCAGTCTTCTTACGCTTGTTTTTTTGATTTTTGGACTTTTACTTGTACTCTTTCCTTGCTTTTATGAATTCTTCATGCTGTCTTTTATTTCTATCTTTCATTTCCATGAAATACATTTGTTTCTTTAATTTTCATCTCTACTAACAAAGAAGATACAGGAAAAAAATCTGTCAATTATTCAAGAAATTTGTTTCATAGTTGAAATTAATTTTATTCAAAGATCTTTTTTCTTTTTTTAAATATTTATTTATTATGTATACAATATTCTGTCTGTGTATGCCTGCAGGCCAGAAGAGGGCACCAGACCCCATTACAGATGGTTGTGAGCCACCATGTTGTTGCTGGGAATTGAACTCAGGACCTTTGGAAGAGCAGGCAATGCTCTTAACCTCTGAGCCATCTCTCCAGGCCACAAAGATCTTTTTTCTTCTTCCCATATGCAAGTGGAGTCTTAAATAGTTTGTATAGGCATATCATAGTTATGAACCTTAAAAATATAACCCTTACATGAATAAGCAAAAAATAAGAGAATATTGAAATTAAGAGCATTTCTTCAGTATTCTTTCTAGAGAATATTGTAATGCTAAATAAAAAATGACAGTATTCATAGCATAAAATATCTTGGAGTAACTCTAACCAAATAAATGGAAGACTTGTATGACGAGAACTTTAAATCTTTGAAGAAAGAGATTTAAGAAGACACCTGAAAGTGGAAAGATTGCCCATGCTCCTGGGTAGGCAGAATTAACATAGTATAAATAAATCAAAAACAATCTACAGATTCAATAAAATGCCCAGCAAAATTCTTCACAGACCTTGAAAGAACAGTACTCAACTTCATATGGAAAAACAAAACACCCAGGATAGTCAAAACAGTCCTGTACAATAAAAGAACTTCTGGAGGCATCACAATCGTGACTCTACAGCAGAACTTTCACACCCACATGTCCACTGGACTCTGTTTGCTCACTATGGAGCCCATGGAAGGGCTCCTGTGTGTCCTTAGGATGTCTGGTTACCTGGCCCAGGTCCCTCTTTCTCCAAAATTTCTTACAAATAACTGGGTCAAGGATGGAGAAGAGCATCCTGGGTTTTAGCCCTATGAACCTACCCTATCCCCACCTCACCCCTCACCCCATCTGGCTCAGGAAACATCTGTATACCAAGTGGCCACTTTCTACTATCTAGTTACGTAACTCCTGTTTGAATGAGTATCCAGTCCTTCTCCACATCTCTCTTACATGTGTGTTCTTAGCCATTTCTTAAGCTACTCCTTTTGTCCTATCTGTGGCTGGAATGATAAAAAGCCCACCCAATGTGACCTGGCTATGTCAGAGCAGACCAACAAGGGCCAGCAAGATGACGCTACAGCTAAAGGTGCTTGCCACCAAGCCTTACTGCTCATGAGTTCAATCTGCAAGACACATAGTGGAAAGAGAATGAATTCCCACAAGTTTTGCTATGGCCTCCATGTGTGGCACCTTGGCAGTTGTGTATACACATAGGCACACAGACACACAGACACGCACAAACACACACACACACACACACACACACACACACACACACACAAGCTATAATGGTCATGCAAGACTTTCATACCCGTACTCCAAGAAGCAGAAGTTGGGGGATCTCTGTGAGTTCAAGGATAGCCTGATTTACCTAAGGAGTCCCAAGACAGCCAGGGCTACATATTGAGAGCCTGTTTCACATAAAAATACATAAATGGATGAACCTAAAAATCTAAGGACATATCAATAATTATTGCTTTCCAGACTACTCCAAGTCCTCTTAGGCCCACCCTTTTATTATCCCATCTCCTTGCATGGTTTGGACTAAAATAGGTCCAGAAATAAGACATCCTTGTGAACCTGGGGATCAGATGGAGATAGCTAAAGGGACAGTACCCCTTTCATAGATTTGATACTGAATGCCTGCTATAAGGCAGGGTATGCGGACCCTTGGAGTCACTTGTTACCTGTCCTCAAAGCTTCAGGTGTGATTTTAGAGGAAGGTGGCCAGGTTTCTTCGGAGGACCCCCACACTACCTGGGTTTCCTTGGTATCCAAGACACTATGGGAGTTGTTACAGGTATCAGTGGGTATCAACTGTTTGGAAAAGGGAGTAGGCATGCCTGTCATCCCATGACTTGGAGGCTGAAGCAGGAAGATTGCCATTTCTAAGGTAGCCTGGACTATGTGATGAGAAACAGTTCACAAAGTTGGTGGGGAGAAGGCTGCTTTGGGGATACTACTGTGCAAGTATGATGACCTGAGTTCAAATCGCCAGCATCCATATATAAAACCTGAGCACAGCAGAGCACACTTGTAAACCCCAGCTGACAAGCAAAGAAAAGAGGGTCCTGCAGGTTCCCTAGTCAGTGCACATAACTCATCAGTGAACTCCAGGTTCAGAGAGGGATCCTGTCTCAAAACTAAGGTGTAGAGTGCTATAGGAGACGTGACAGAGACCGCTCCTCCACATGCACACACACAAAGTTTTCTGAAAAGGGTGGGGAGAAGAGGAAAAGAAAAACAGGAGAAACTGAGGTTCAGAAGGGAAGTACATACATCTGAGGTTATGAAGTTCAGTGCCATATGCATGCTGAATACCTTAGGTTCAAGTCCAGAAATGTCAAAAATGAGTCTTGCTGGAAGGACCATACCACCATCCTGTTCTTGGGGACAGGGTTAGCCTCAGAGTGTGTGCTGGAGTCTGGGAACAGCAGAATCCAGCACAAGGTGGTCAAAGTTGGGGAATATGAATCCTATTTGGGGTGGAAGTGGAAAAGACCCACACTATTGTTCATTGCCTGATAAACCCTAATCTAGCAGGATGTGAGTGAACAGCTCAGTCTGGCCTCCAACTCACCATGCAACTAAGGCTAACCTTCAAGGTCTGATATTTCTTTCTGCCTGGATGTCAAGACATGTTTATATGGTGCTGAAATGGATCTTGGAGCTTTGTCTACCCTAGGAAAGTCCTCCACCAACTGAGCCCCTATCCTGGTCTGCCTGTCTTCTTTGAACCAGAGTTTCTGTAATCCATGTTGTCCTGGAACTCCTAGTTATCTTATGTTGTTAACCCCAACACTGGAATGACAGGCTTGTATCTCATACAACTTCCTTTCCAATCAATTAACACCTCTCCAGTATCCCCAGGGTCTGGTATTGGGCTACTATCATGAGAATGTGGTCACGAGGGAGGTGAATGACACAATCACCTGGGGTGTCATGCAAAGGCGCATTCCCAAAGTCACACAGTCACTGGGCACCCTGGACAGGATTGATATGCTCTGCACCATTTTTGGCTGTAAGTACTTGGATGGAATGCTACTGGCATGAATGAAGCCGGACCCTCAGAATTGCTCTGGGTTCCCCAATATCAGGAAAACCATCCACTATGACAAAAAAGGACTTGTCTTAAATATCTGAGGACTGGAGTTACCCACAAATCCACATGTCATAATATGTTTTTGAGATGGGGAGGCAGGGAAGCATGGAAAAATATCAGAGCCAGGAATACAAGGAACAATGTGATAGGACCAATGTAAGGAAAATGTGAGGCACAGGCCAGCTGGGCTAGTTTGGTAACCGAGCATCCAGTGTGGACATGAGAAGCCAAAGAAAGAGGATCAGATCCTGAGACTCCACAAAAGTTGGAAGGAGCTAGAGTGCCACTTGTATCAGATAGGGACATTGTGGGGATTAATGGAGCATCTGGGAGGAGCAAGGTCCCATGCAGTGTTATCTGCAGGTGCCAATGTTGCTTACAGTGACAGAGGTCAGACCTATGACAAGCAGGTAGGCTCTGGCTGCAGATGGGAGGTATGGCAGAGGACCTGTGATGCCCCGGTTCTGGAATATTTCCTGTGTCTCATAGGCTGCAAAATAAAGTCAAAGAACACTAGGAGGCAGTCAGGTTCCATGCACAGAACAGATATCTCTGTGGACCTTTCTAGAAGTTGAACAGTCCACCTGTCACTGGGCCCCAGGAGCAGAGTCACCTGGAAGGCATCAATGTCCTGCCTGTTGATTTTTAAATTGGTGAGATAACTGAGTATTATGGCAGTCTCAGGGCCCCTTAGAGAGCAGAAAATCGTCCGACATCTCAAGAGAGAAGCAAACTCAACCAACCAACCAAAGAAACAAAGCAAACAGTGTCTTTCTATGGAGCGCAGACTGGTCTTAGGCTTCTTCCCCTCCTACCTCAGAGTAACTGAGGCTTCTAATCTGCTTTAAAAAGCAGTTGACTTATAAACTAGGAAGAAAGATCAGATTAAGGACTTGTGGTAGGAGCCATCCAAGGACACAGTGATGGTGGCATTATAAGTGACATAGTGTCCAACTCTAAGTTTGTTTCATCTGCCAAACAGTGAAGCCTGAGTCAGCTCTATTGTCTGGAGACATCACACCATGGGAACTCTGTCTCACACACATTGCTTTTTAGGTCTGGGCCTCAGGATTGGAATGAAGCAGCCACTCAAAAAACACTGGCTTCTGGATTTCCAAAGTCAAGAATACCCCATGGAAAATGCCTGGGATCACAAGCATTTTAGATTTTGGATCTTTCTGGAGATTTGAACAATTAGGAGCACAAAAAAAGGAGCTGGACATAGTAATGCATACCTGTGATCTCAGCACTTAGGAGACTGAACCAAGGAAATGCAAGACTGACTGCACTGCACATTGCAGGCCAGCCTGTGTTTCAGAAACTAGTCATGATGAACGGTGACGCTATTCTCATGGCTTCTGAGGCCAGACTTGAGGGCTTGGAAGCCAAACTGTACTCTGTGCAGCTATAAGTAGGCCTGAGGAGGCTGTTCCCTGGGTCACCTGAAGCATGTGAAAGAAGGGAGAAGAAATCAGCTGACCAGTGAGACACTCGCCTCCAGAGCTGTAGTGAATGGTAAAGCTGAGATTCACAGAGGGGAAGTCTCAAGCTTGAACTTTGAGTCAGCTATGCAAAGTCTAATCTCTCAGTTCATTTCTGAACACATCCAAGTGCTAAAGGTGGGCTGAGATGAACATTGTGGAGGGCAGGTGCTGTCCCCTATCAACTGGATCTCAGGGCATTTGCAAGACCTTGGTGCCTCTTCTGGTATGGGACATCAGTGAGATGAGGGACAGGCACATGCAGAAGTGTTTTCTGTGCACATTTTGCTAGGTAGATAACTATATCTCCTGGGCTGTGTATCTGCTCATGGAAATGTGATGTCTCACAATGAGTAGTTGGAAAGGCCAAACTCTCTGAAGTTTCAAGGATACAGCTGACTCCGGGCCTCTTTCTAATCACTGGTATCTTCAGGCAATTCTTCATACTTTTCCATCTAGAACACTGCTCTCATCTCTAGATTTATGTATACAAGCATACATGAAGAGAATGAAAGAATTTCCATTCTCTTCCCCTCTTTATCTATATCACCTCTCTCTTCTGGTTTCTTTACCCCCCCCCCCCCAAAACTGCCCTATATGTTCTTAAGGAGTTTTTTTTTAACAGTTTAGGCATATGCCTTGCTCCTAAATTCCAGTATCCTCAACTTGTTGGTCTCTATAAGACTCTATTTAGAAATAAAGTTGATAATCTTATTTATTTGATTAGAGTTTCACCATCTGAAATAACACAGATCGCTCAATAGAGTCATCAGTCCTAGGTTGCAAGGAACATGCTTTGGTGTTTAGTAGAGAAAGTCTGGAGACTGGCTTGGAAAAAAAGGGTGGAACCCAACCCTGGGCACTCTTTGGAAAGTGAGCTTTCAACTTCTCACATAAAATGTTTCTAATGAAACAGAGGACTAGATTTCTGGCTTTAGAAGGACAATGTGCCTAAAGGCTTCTCCTGTGGCCCCAGAGAGGCCCTTGAAAATGGTACCTTAGTTTCAGGTCACTTTGGGGTGAAGCAGTTATCAGGGGTGTAATGTCTGTATCATGAGGTCAGCAATCCCCTATCTAAACATTCTATTGTATCCTGGTGAGCCCTGGCATTCTCTGTGATGTCACCAGTGTTAAGGCAACACCAACTGCCTTTGGGGCATTCATTCAGTGCCTATGTGGTTCACCCACAGACATGTTGACAAGAACAGGATGCTTGGGAGACAGAATGGAGAGCATAGGGACACCAGAGAGAGGCATAAGAAAGATGACCTTCGTTCTCCAAGTCCTGCATCAAGAAATAAATGGTTCTTGGGAAAGCACAGTGAGTAATGGGCAGGGGATAGAGGGGTGCCTGAAAGAGGAAGGCTTCAGTTGATCCTGTCAGGAGTGGAGCTCAAGAGGTGGGAGTTTCTGGGAAGCAATGGTCCTCTTCTACTTTTCTGAGTTACTAAAGAGCAGACACAGAGTCGAGGATTTCTGATGGTTAGTTTGGCAGAGAGCCCGGGATGGTCAAGGCTTCAGCTGCTGTGCTGAGGGCCCTCTGTTTTTACTCTGTGTAGGAAGGAAGTACAGAGGAACTGAAGAGGCTTCAGTCCCAGACCTGCACTTCACCCACACTGGATTTCTTTTGGTTGTGTGTCACTAAAAGCAGGAAGACAAAACTGGAGGTTCTCACATTTTACATCACAACCTTTTGCAGGGCAGAAGCCACCAATTATTGGTGCATGTCAGTGACCCCTAAGGTTTCTGAATTCCTTTTCTCTCACTAGCCAATAAACTCCCCTCTAAGGTGAGTACAAAATCGGCCATCACTCTTTTGACAAGTATTTGTTCTTGGTGTATGAGGGCTCACCTGGGGATGGCCAGCCCTTAGGTATATTCAGCCTTACCTATAAATAGTTGATCATGCCTTTGCTAACATTGTGAGGGCTGTAAAGTATTTTTCTGAAGTTTTTGACATATTTTTCATCGTTACTTATGTGATGGATCTTTGTTCTGACAGGACACCCACAATCTCCAGCCACCTCTTACATTGTCTCAGTCCCATGGATCTTTCCCAAAGTGTAAATTAACTCATAGAACTGATCTTCCTTCCCAACATCTGGAGCTAATTTCTTAGCATCCTTTATTTCTCATCTAATTGATTAGTTGTCTTAAGGATCTGAAGAGCCATTCCTGGGAAGTGTCTGAAAAGTAAGTCTTGACCTCCGTACAGGGTAAACTAGTGAATTAGAATGAAGTAGATTCTAGTGAATCAGGGAGACCTCTAAATTGAAAGGGAGAGGTGCTGAACAGCTTCAGCTGTGACTCAGGGAAGGCTCCTGGAAAGGGCAGCTTGGTTTTTGTTGAACTGGGAAAGAGCTATCTATCAGATAGGTGATGATCCTAAGAGTCTCTTGTCTGGACATTCTACTGTATCCTGGAGAGCCCTTGACATCTCAGTTTCATGGCAACGCCATCTGCCCTTGAGGCATTCATTGTTTATATAGTTCACCAAGAGACGTGTTGGCAAGACTAAGCATACCGATTGGCAGAGGGATCTTTGGTTTTCTAAGAAGAAGGTGAGACTCAAATTGGACCTTCTAGAAATGGGGTTTGGTAACTGGGACCATCTGAAGCAATGGGCCTATGCTGCTTCTTTGAATTCCTAAAGAGAAGACCAAAATTGGATGATTTCTGGTGGTTAGTTTGGCAGAGAGTTAGGAATGGTCAAGGCTGCAGCTGCTGTACTGAGACCTCCTTAATATAATTCTGAGTGGAAAGAATGCCACCAAGAGACAGTGTCATTAATGAGTTGTCAGGGTCAGGAACCCTCTTCCTTTGGGACTTGGTCTTTTGTGATCAAGCCCACTTGTGTAGAGGGTTTTACTTACCTGTATGATCAGTGAGTCTTGAGATGAAGAACTTTCCTGGAAGGGGAAAGAAATTCAGGGCAGGACAGAACAGTTTGACTGAGTCTAAGAGCAGTAAGAGACAGCACTGATGACCTGCAACTTCCCCCTGGAGCAAAAAGGTGCAGCAACACTCTAGTCTTCTCCTTTGTTTTTTGGGGGACTCAAAAAAGGAGTGTGTGTGTGTGTCTTCATGTGTGTGTCTGTGTGTGTATGAGTGTGTGTGTGTGTGTGTGTGTGTTGTTTTTGTTCACTTGGCAAGGCTCCTAGCCACAGCCAGGAAAAGAAAGTTCAAAGTATCGAGTTAGTTAATCACCAGGAATTTTGTCCAGGCAACAATATGCTTGGTCATTAGTCTCCTGGGGATTGTGACTTCTTCCTTTCTTCTGAGATCTCTAGTGTGGTCTAAGTATCTCATCCCTTAGGTTATGTTTCCCCAAAATATTCCTATGGTATCCCCACACCTAGAAGTGGGAGGTCAATTGTGAAGGACAGGGTGTTCTCTGCCCTTTATTTTCCTTCAGGAACATCACATTTAGAGATGAATTTCTATTCTTCAGATTATTTGAATGCAGCATGCTCCTGCTGATTCCAAGCTCTCTGCAGGGATCGTCAGTTTCCAGTGAGAATACTTTTTCTGGCCATAAACAGTTTAGGAGTTGACAAATTAACTCCATGCAGAATCTGAGCTAGAGGAATAATCACACCCTTCTCTACAGTGCTCTGTAGGGTCCACTAGAGGTCAGACATAGAGTTTTAAAGGTTGCTCACATTTACCTGGTATCAAGGCCATGAATGTCTTTCCTGAACTGTGACTCAGAAAGTGATATTTCTCCAAAATAATGTTTTTGGGCTGTTGGATAAATGTGCTGGGTTTTTTTTCTAGTTCAGCACAGTGTATTTTCCAATTCAACTTCTAGCAGTTTTTAAAAGTTGAAAAAATAATCCATTCCAGGGGCTCTCTGACCTTTTTCCCTTGGGAAAGCAGAGAATGAGCTCAGCTAAAAGGTGATGCTGGATTGTCCAGCTGGTGGGGGCTCAAAAGCTGACATGGCAGGGCCCCACCAGGCCTTTGTCTCAGCTGCCTTCCTCCTCTAGTTTTGAGCAGCTCCAGCATAAACTGGAACAGACCACAGCCCAAGAGGAGAGCCTCCTGCCTGATGGATGGAGCAGCTGCAGCAGGAGCACTACATGCCAGGCTAGTAAACCACCATTGAGCCCCATTCCCACCAACCACGGGATTAATGGTGTGGGTTTTCTTCTTTGACTTTTCTTTACTAGAGGTAAATAGGCCCTGAATTTTTTTCTTGCCAGTGGCCCAGAAGGACTGTTTCTATGTCTAATTTTCACTTCTTCTTTGACAGCACCTCTTAAGAGAACTGAGAAGGCTAGCGGAAGCCAGATATACCTTGAAGGCATGGCATTCTACACTAGGATCAAGGCCTCCTCAGAAAAAGCCATGTCCTTGCAGCTATGAACTCACCAGTGAGATAAATATCAACCTACCATCAGAAGACCCAGCCCCAATCGGACCCACATCTGTTGGCTATTTCTGGAGAATTGACTGCATCAGAAATAAGCCTGAGATACATAGGACACACCACAAATTACTCAGAAGCCTAACAGTGTGGGAGAAAACAACATGGAGGAAGATATGTGGGTCAGGAAGAGTTATTCTCTCAGCTTACTGTCAAGGGCTTTGGCAAGCTGACTCTATATGTAATGTGAAATCTGACAAGGAGGACTCTGTCTGTCACACTGCTATCCAGCTGCACCCAAAAGCCTAAGATTCTCTCTCTAGTGTATTGCTGAAGATGACCCCATATCTTGCACAAGTGTTGCTGAAGATAATTCACTACAGAGACTAATCCAGTTCCTCATGGCTCACATTATTCATTTGATTTTCCTTAAAGAAAATCCAAAAGAAAACTAGGAATTCTGCTTAATGTTGTTTGGTTGGTTGTTTTTGTTTTGTTTTGGTTTGGTTTGGTATATAGCTCGGGATATCTGTGCTGTGGTTTTCCTGTTTTCTTAATTTTAGTGTAAGGGTTTCTTATTTTTGTTATTTCTTTTATTCTTTTGTTTTAATAGTTTGCTAAGACTACACATTCTTTATAATGGCTACTATTTTAAAACCCCCATCGAATAAAATGAATATTTTATGAATAAAAAGCAATTTCCAACTTTTCACTCTTAAGACTCTTCTTTAGTCTAGTGAGGTGTCACACTTCTATAAACCCAGAACTCATAGTCATGGATCTATATCAGCAAGTTCCAGGCACCTTAGACTGCACAATGATTTCCCAGCCATGGGCTACACAGGCACATGGCACCTTGGATATGGACATGGATGGCATGGCCTACTCTGTGTATACCCATGAGACAATAGAAAAAGAAGACATATTGCATCCTTGAGGTCATATATTTAGCTACCAGTAAAATGTGGTACACTGTTCACACATGTTTATGAATCATCATACAGACCAAGTTAAAGGGGAACACAACTGACTGTAACTAGAAGCTTTTATGTGTTCTGTCCAGTGACACGGCTGCTTGTAAAATAATTACTCTGCAGCTTAACATTAATTATAATTGTTTGGCCAATAACACAGGCTTATTACTAGCTAGTTCTTACATTTAAATTAGCCCATTTCTATTAATCTGTGTATTGCCACATGGTTGTTATTTATCACTAATGCTCTGACATCTTACTCCTCCAGATGCTACATGGCATCTCCTAGACTCCACCTTCCTTCTCTCTGTTTGGACTTCCTACCTAGCTATATTCTGCCTGACTCTTGGCAAAATATGCTTCTTTATTAACCAATGAGAGTAAAACATATTCACAGCATACAGAGGGGCTTCCAACATCACACAATAATAATACAGTGTTCCAAGCTTCTTAGGAAATGAGAACATTCAACAAACGTGGTCAAAAGAAATCAGGAAATGCAAATCAATCTGCCTCTAGTTTTCTTGAAAGGTGAGTGATATGAAAAATGATAACCGCATAGCAGAAATAATGTACTCCAAGACATGTTAGGTCATTTTGTAGTGCTTTTATTTCTACTTGTGAGTGTTTTGCCACCACATACATGCAATTCCCACAGAGGCCAGTTGAGGGAAGTGGATTCCACCTGGAACTTACATTAGAGAGGTTTGTTTGCTGTCACGTGGACATTCTGAGACAGCCAAAAATGCTCTTAATGCATGAGCCATCTCTCCAGTCCCTACAATTGAACTTTGTCCTCCCAGTCATATGTGCTCTGTTAGTTGGATCGGATCACCTCCAACAAAAGACAGAAGTTACTTGAGACCTCTAGGGACAGGTACATGAAGTAGGTATGCTAATTGTCTTAGGCTGCCACACATCCATGTAGGGCTCACACAATTTCAGGACCCTGTCCCAGAATCAATGACTGCCAGATTGGACTGGATTTTTTCACCTCTCATCTAGGATGACAATTCAGGTTATGACTGGTCTGGTGAAATGCAGAATTGAGAAGACCCTTCTGGGGTAGAGGTGGGGTAAGGAACCACTCTTGATGGTCTAGCTAAGCAGTGTTAGTAAGAGCCTTAAGTCTAGCTGGAATGAAAAGAGCCTGTATGAGGAGCCACATACTTACTGTGGAAAGTGTTTCTATGCAACACTAAAAAAGGAGAGGGTTGATGCTGCTCTGTGGTGATATTTTGTCTGTGTTCTAACAAATAAAGCTTGCCTGAAGATCAGAGGGTGGAGTTAGCCATGAGTAAACCACAGAGGCCAGGCATTGGTGGCACACACCTTTGATCCCAGACCTTGGGTTCTCATGTTTTTGAGCCCAGTACTTGGGAGGTACACATCTTTAAACCCAGCACTATGATGGTGGAGACAGTAATATAAGGCAGATAGAGACAGGATCTTCGCCCATTCAGTCTGAGGATTTCTAGAGACACGAGCTCAGCCCCTTCACTCTGGGGATTGGGTAGAGGTAAGAAGTCTCTCTGGTGGCTGGATGTTTCACTTCTCTCATCTTTCAACATTTACCCTGATATCTGACTCCCAGTTTTTATTAAGGCCAATTAGGACTCTTGCTACACTGCTCTTTTACCACAGCAGATCTTAGATTATATTGAGAAAGTGTTTCTTCCAGATGACTGCTTTACTTTTGTGAGACCCCTCTGGAATGGATCTGACTTCTGAGACAGAGAGTGAGCCAGAGTTAATATATGAAGGAAGTGATCCTGTGATTCTCCAGACTGGATCTGTCACACCAAGGGTAAAAAGAACCTACTGTCCTCTGATCTTCATGTAGCTGGGGGTGCCAGATATTGGGCCACAGAAGCTAAGACATCTGGTTTTCCATTCCTTATCAAAGCATCTTTTGAAGACAGGTTAACATAATGTGAACACCTGGAATTTGTAACTGAAATGAAGCTAATGCATGGCCCAAACTACTCTAAAAGTTTTATACATGTCTGGTGTATTAGTCATGGTTCTTTGGAGTAAAAGAACTTATAGAATGAATTATGGAATGAATTTCTCTATATACACAAGGAGTATAATTTTAGAATGACTTAGAGGCTGTGGTCCAGCTAATTCAACATTGACTGGCTATGATGGCAAAGTCCAAGTATCTAGGAGTTTCTCAGTCCATGAACCCAGATATCTCAGCCCATCTTTAGTATAATCTGGAATCCCAACATCGTTAGCTCCAATACTTGTGAAGAAATGGGCTTCCTAACAAGGTGAGAGCAATCAGCTAAAGAGTAAAAGCTCCCTTCTTCCATTTCTTTATACATGCTTCCAGCACAAGGCATGATCGAGATTAGAGGTGGTGTTTTTCAGCTCAGAACATCCAGGTTAAGGTTGTGTCCTTCCCCATAAAGATCCAGGTTAAAGGTATGTCTCCCTACCTCAAAGATCTGGAATGCATGTGGAACTTCACTTCAAATTAAACAGAAATTCCTCACAGGTGTGCCCCTCCATTGTTGGGTTTTAGTTAACTTCAGATGTAATAAAGTTGACAGCCAAATATAGCTATCACAACTGCACCCCATGTCAACTGAAAACACAATTGTATTTTCTTATGTCACAATTAATTTCTAAATGTAAAACAATAGCCAGTTCATAACAATTCCTAAACATGATACAACTATTCCAAGAAGAAGGCAAACACATTATGTATTAGAGCCAATCAAAATTATGCCTAATTTGATTTAACTCTCCTATACAACTGCAAACACATTATAAAATTACAATAAGTGCCAATGTCCCAGGGCCATTCTTTTAATACCTCAAGTTTAAGTATGATAACCATCGATATTCTCCTTTTTGGGCATGAGTTTATTTTTATTATTTATTTTTTTTATTTTTTACATCCCAACCAAAATTTCCCCTCCCTCCTCTCAGTAACTCCCTCCTACCTCCACTGCTCCCACTCCTCATCCATTCCTCCTCCTCTCTTTTCTCTTCAGAAAAAGGTGGACTTCATATGGATATCTGCAAGACATATTCTATCAAGTAGTGGCGAGATTAGGCATGTCCTCTTCTATTAAGGATGGATGCAGCAATCCTGTAAAAAGAATGGGTCCCAAAAGCAAGCAACAGAGACAGGCCCTGCACCCACTGTTAGGAGTCCCACAAGAACACCAAGTTACACAACTGTAACGTGTACAGAGGGCCTAGGTCAGTCCCATGCATGCTCTCTTGATGGTGTTTCAGTCTCTGTGAGCCACTATGATCCCAGGTGAGTTAGTTCTGTGGCATTTCTTGTGGTGCTCCTGTCCCCAACTGGCTCCTACAAAAATTTAATTATTTTTTATTATTTTATATGTATTGGTGTTTTGCCTTCATGTATGCCTCTGTGAGAATGTCAGATCCTCTGGAATTGGAATTATAGTTTTGAGCTGTCTATAATTTTTTCATTATCATAAACATTACTTATTTCTCTATTCTGACATTTTAAAATAAGCTTTCATATAGTGAATGTGTGAAGAGCTACTGATAGGTATTTGAAATAATAATACCTATTGAATTATTTAGAGTGAGCAGAAATATATAAATACATTCACTAATATATTGATATTCTATAATATATTTATAAATATAAAGGTATGTTTGTATACACACACACATACATGTTTCTGAGAGAGAGAGATAGAATGAACATGCAATACATGCCATACCATTCTCTCATTCTCTTCATATGGAGGCAAAGGGACAAATTAAGAGGAGTAAGTTCTGTCCCTCCACCCACCTAGCCATCACTGACTGTTTCCTGGTTCTCTTTGTGATTAACTTGTGGCTTTCCCTTAGAGAGTTTTCTGGTTCTGAAATTTAGAGACCATTGCACATTAAAGTGCCTTGTGAAAGATCTGTGCAGACTTTTGTCTCAAATGACTGATTATCTTAATCAAAGCTCATCCTGGTGGTAAGAATTCTTGATGGGAGGATTGTTAGCTTGAAGAAACTGCTTGTCCAAAATTATGTGTGGGGAAAATGCAAAAGGGAAATTCCAATGCTGTGTAGGTAAGTGATGCACATTAGAAATCACCAGTGATGAAAATGCACCACGGTGCCTGGGACCAGCCTCGGTTGAGAAGTGGGTCTCAAGTGTGGGATGGGATGTCAAGTGTGGAAGGCAAAATGAGTGCACAAACTCAGGATTCTGATGCCAGCTGACAGGCTATTAGCTGCAAGGCAAGTTCTTCTTCTTCTACCCCGAGCTTCAAAGCTTAGTCTTTTATTGTAAATTTTACACACACAAAAAAATGATTCTTTATTCTTGTCACAGGCTAAACATTACATGGGCAAAACAGTTCATAAGAAGTACAAAGAAGCCGGGCAGTGGTGGCACACGCCTTTAATCCCAGCACCCGGGAGGCAGAGGCAGGCGGATCTCTGTGAGTTCGAGGCCAGCCTGGTCTAGAAGAGCTAATTCCAGGACAGGAACCAAAAAAAGCTATGGAGAAACACTGTCTCGAAAATCCAAAAAAAAAAAAAAAAAAAAAAAAAACAAGTACAAAGATTCATCATCATATTTTCCCAGCTCCCAAGCCCCACGTCAACCACTATATTCTTAATTCTTGGCTGATTTAATCATAGAACAACTTCTGATGTTTTCACCTCAGAGGCTAACTAATTGCAGATAACAGAAGCATAGTTCAATGGGTTTTACTCCATTGTCATACCTTTCTTAATGTTGTTCCTCACAATTCTAATTTTGATTTATAAGGCCATAGGCAGTCAGCCCTTAAGCCCCAGATTCTGCAGAAACTTTATTTATCATAGCCAAGTTCCTTTCTGCTTCAGTGTAGATTTTTTTGCCAAGTTTTATAATCAGGCAAAGAATAATTTCTGCATTTTTCCAAAACTTATCCAATTTTTTCATTAATCAGGCTTTTTTTCCCATAACCTGCTTTACAGCTTTAATGCCTGCCCACTCTATCAGATAAGGAGGACTTATGTTATCATATAGCACATCCATATTTTCAGAAGCCACTGGTGTGGAAGGAGAAAAAGAACATAAAGAACAAGTACAGTAGTAGAATTACTATAACCACAATATCTGTAACATTGCCAAATCCTTATCCCTCAAGTAACATGCTCATTTAGCTGCCACTGGATTGCCTAGAGGAAATTGCTTCCTGCATCTCAGGAACCACACGTGGAGGGGGGCTATGCTTTGTCCTTTCAGGCACCAGGGAAGTTTCCAGGGTGAGTTATTGAAATGGCATGTGTCTTCTTAGCATTGTGCCTCTGAGCGGCTGCCCTTTGTGCCCCAAGAGCTTATCTGCTCTAAAGCTATTGATCATTTAAATTAGTGCTGTGCACATACCTGTGGACAGTCCAGGTTTTTTTTTTTATTAACCAGCTACAGCCGTCTACACATACCCAAATATAACATTCTTACACATGTCAAAATTTCCAAGGTACTTCAGAAGTTAAATAATCTTCATGATTACTGCACTTTTTGGAATACAAAATTCTCAAAGACTTCATGAAAAACAGTTTAATTAGTTAAATTGCTTTGTATATCTCAGTCCCTAGATATTTTTTAAGCAAGAAATACTGAAAAGATGATGCAAAATGATGTGCACAGAACATGGAATACTGAAGTTATGGTTTAAATATGTAATTGTTCTCAATGTCATATTTCAGGATCAAATATGAAAGTCATTAATTATACCCATATCTTTGCCTTTATTTCATAATTGATGGAGTTCAGAATATGTTACCTGAAATCATGGTGACTAGACATATGGAGTATTTTGAGCAGAAAACTGAATGTGAGGATGACTCTGTTCTTCCCCTGAAGCTGCTCATAAAACCTAGAAAGGGCTTCCTGACCATTTCCTGTAGCGCATGTTCCTCCATGGAGGAAAGAGCAGCCTCATATCTGAAGACTGACAAAGGCACACACAGAGGACATGAGTCAAAAGCCCTCACTATTTGCCACTCACCTGCTTGGCTCATATTGATTTTATTCAGCCACATACTCCATAGTGTTGCACTTTCCATCAACTCTAGTGTAAAATCTCAGGTCTCAGCACTTGTTGAGGGTTTCCCATCTTTAGGAAGGCTCTGGTGCTATGGAAGTTTATACTAGTAAGTCTTCATACTGCTATCTTGTTAATCACAGTTTAAAGTCCCCAACAAGGAACCTAAGATGGGTAGAAGGAAAGTGTATTTTCCCTCCTCTATTTACTACTTTTCTTATAAAACTCTTATTTGAGAACTCTCCTTTTTATACAAGTTCTCTGCTCTTCAAAAATTTCCTCTATTAGCGCACCATAAAACTGTTTTATTCTACCTTCTAAGGACTTGGAGGTGAGGTAATTTGAATGTAATTGGCCTCCATAAGCTCATAGGGAGTGACATGGCAGTTCACTGAGGCACTCAAGAGTGAGGCATTGAAGCAGTGTAGGGGGCACCATAGCAACATTGAGGGACAGTTGGGGGGGGGACACCAACAAAGGTCAGGACACCCATGAAGCCTGAGGAGACAGTTAGGTAGTAGGGGATTGGGTGAGGACACCCATGTAGCCTCAGGGAACTGATGCAGCTGGGGTGTGCTGAGGCAAGAGTGGGGATGGGGAGCATTGAGGCAGCCAGGGGAAGGAAACTGAAACAGTCTGGAGAACATTTACATGGCTGTGAGGCAGGGAGCATTGTAGGGTCAAGCAGAGTCACTTTATCAGGATAAACAAAAAAAGAACAGAACAGTTGTTTTGTAAAAGGAACTGTGACCTCAAGTAAAATCTAGTTAGAAATCAGTGATTATTTTCTGTTGTTTACAGATTGTTTTTCTGAAGCATCTTTACAGTCTTTGCATGCCTGTGATCACTGATGCTTCTGATGTACCTGAAGGTCTTGGATTATTTGGTACTGCCAATGCTACACATTAAGGACTTAAGTACAAGGGGCATGATGCTATAGAAAAACACATATATAGCTGGGCAGTGGTGGCACATGCCTTTAATCCCAGCACTTGGGAGGCAGAGGCAGGCGGATCTCTGTGAGTTTGAGACCAGCCTGGTCTACAAGAGCTAGTTCCAGGACAGGCTCCAAAACCACAGAGAAACCCTGTCTCGAAAAACCAAAAAAAAAAAGAAAAGAAAAACACATATATTAGATTAAGGGCTTTGGTATGATGAACTTGTTTGCCCAAAAAACAACTTTGTGTAACATCTAGTAAATATGCCTTTGTACTGCTGCTTGAGATTCAGTCTATCAGAGGCTGAACATTTCCTGCTACCAAGGCTAAAAGCCGAAAGATTTCATTTTGGAGTGACCTCTTTCTTCATCCAACTCATGCATCACAGAACACAGTGGAGCTCCAAGGCAGCTGGGGGGTGTTCTGTGGTAGCCAGGGGTACATGGTAGCAGTAGAGGAAAGGAATACACACCAAGGCAACCCGGTACACACTGAAGTACCAAGCTGTGGTAGCCAGGGTACATGGTAGCAGTAGAGGAAAGGAATACACACCAAGGCAACCCGGTACACACTGAAGTACCCAGCTGTGGTAGCCAGGGTACATGGTAGCAGTAGAGGAAAGGAATACACACCAAGGCAACCCGGTACACACTGAAGTAGTTATGGCCATACATTGACACAGCTGTGGGGACACAAAAGAAGCATACGATGACACTGAGACAGCCTGGGTGATATTCATGTAGTCATGGTGAAAGACCCTAGAATTTCTAAAGCCACGAGGGAAGTCCCCATACTCAATAATCTAGGCCAGCAGATGCAACAGCAAGAGGTTTTATTTTATTTCGATAGCACCATTGGGTGTCTCAGACGTTGGGTGGGGGGGGGGGGTTAGAGACTGAGCACACCAAGCAAAATTCCAGCAAGCTTATATAGGCAAAGTTAATTATGTAATCGGCAGTTTTCAAAGCATAAATATCACAGGTTGTTTTAAACAGATCAGGCAGTGACAATGGACAAAGTTGTTTGTTTATTCCATTTCCCAGATTCTGGCCCTGACCTTCCCCATATGGTTTTTTTTTTGTTAGATTACTCAAGGGGACAGACTATTCCTTTTGTGAACTGCTGTCATTCTAAGTTTGGCACAAGTGCCAATCACAGGCATCCTGTTCTCCTAAGCAAACGGAATGTTCTCATGGGATCAGGCCGCTGCAGGTTCTGGGTGAAAGACCCCAGTGGTGGGCAGTCTTTCAGGCTGAGGAGACCCTCCCAAGGAACAGCGAGTCACTCTTCGGATGCAAATAGCAAGAGGCTTTATTCAGTATACAGGTACCTGGGGCGACTTAGTCTCTCGGGAGACAAGCGCGCCTGCAGACTGGGGGAAGGTCTTTTTATAGGAAAGAGGGCAGCAGAAGCAGATTACAGAAGCAAATGCATCGTTAGTGGTCAGTTGGAATGGGGCAAGGGGCACAGGTGGTTTTTCCTCTCCCAGCACAGATGTATGGGAACAGATATCCTGTTAATTGATGTCCTGTCCGAATCTATGGATATAAAAATCCTGTTTTGCAGCCAAGGACCCTGACCTTACTCTGCACTTACAGTCGTTCGTCAAAAGCTTTGTGAAATGACGTTACAGCAGCCAAGCTGGGATCTTTCATAGGGGGAGTTGTCTCTTCTGTGAATTACTGATATTCTAAGTTGGGCACATGTGCTGACTATAGGCATCCTGTTTCCCTAAGCAAACGGGATGTTCTCATTAGAGCAGGCCAGCTGCGGGTTCCTTATCGCTTGGGGCCAGATGGCTGACCGGCTGACCGCAGATATCTGGCTTCTCCGCCCTTGTTCTCAAGTCGAACTTCCCTGCTCTAATGTTACTTGTGTTGCTCCAAAGTTTAAGCCTGGCATTGCTGCTGCTTAGCTGTTTGTCTATACTGTGGGGGTCTTTCACTGGGGAGGGGGTCTTGTAGGTCTTTCAAGCAAACAGGATGTTCTCACGGAAGCAGGCCAGCTGTGGGTTCTGAGGGTGGGTCCTTGAGGGTCTCTTAATGGTTACACCAAGTCAGCTAGTGAGATACTGAGGCAGTCGGGGTGGGGGAGCACCAAACCAGCCTGAGGGGCCCCAAACATTCTGGGAGAGGGGGAGACAATGAAGCAACATGGGAGCACACAGCAAAGTAGCATGGGAGCCCCTGAAACAGCTGGGTGACGCCCAAACATGCCTGAGGATTATGAGGCAAAGGCCGTGGGGGTGAGGACGACAGACACTGAGGCATCTAGGGGTACACTGAGGCATTCATGGGAAACGCAGGTTGTGATCTGGTTGCCCTCACTCCCCCTGACCTACAGCTAAACTTCCTTGAAATCAACAAGGATGTTTGTGTTCCTTCTGACCTTCTGCCCTGATCCTGACCTCTGGCTGCTCAGTGCGTCTCCAGCCAGCTGCCTAAAGGTATAAAAAGGCTCTACCTTGGGGCAAAATAAAGGTTGTTCTTCCTTCAGCGATGCAGCCTCCAAATCTCAATCCCGACACACACTCCTACAGTCTTGGCAACCAAGCTACACAGGCGCAGCACACACATGGGCATCTTGGTCAACTGACACAGCCAGGCAGACACTCAGTCTTTTGTGAGGGGAGGAGTACACTGAGGCAGCCTGGGGAAACTATGGAACTCTGGGGGAGGGAACACTAAGGCAGACATAGGGAGACATTGAGGCAGACCATGGGACACTAAGTCAGTCATGGGAAAACAAAGAAGCATGAGGGGACACTGAGACAGCACAGAGGGGTGAGGCCACCAGGGCGGCTGTGGATCACCTAGACAACCACTGGGACTGAGGCAGTTGCAGGTTGTGTATTGAGGCAACTGGGGGTACAGCAGAACAATATGTGTGGACACGGAATAAGCCTGTTGAACACTGTGAAAGTGCGCAGGGGGGTGACGACATTGATGACACACCCACGCATGTGGTGGGTCAATGAGGCAGGGTGGGAACATCGAGGTAGTTGGGGTGGCATAGCTGAGGCAGGTGGTAGAACATGGAGGCAGCCAGGGTCACCAAGAGATCTTGGGTAGGTGGGGCTCCAAGACAGCCTGGCCACTTCCTAGGCAGTCCAGGGCCTCTGAGGCAGCCTTGGGCACACTGAAATAGCCAGGGGGTTGCTGAGGACCTTGGGAGGCATGCTGAGGTCCACCGAGGGAGCCATGGTGACACAGAGGCAGCCTGGTTAGGGACACAGAAGATAACCTTGGTGGAATTGTGGCAATTCCGGTGTGTGGTACACTGAGACAGCTGAAGGGGAAGTGATGCAGGGGGTGTGGAGGCAGGTGGGGCACTAAGACCTCAGAGGTCAGGCCCCAAGGCAGCTGGGGTGGGATCCCAAACAACAAGGTGTGGGGGGGAGACACTGAAACAGTATGAAACCAGACTGAGGCAGTTGGGGAAGGTATTTAGGGAGACAATAAGGCAGCGCAGGAAATGTGGAGATACCTACAGAGGACACTGAGATAGTTACAGGGGACACTGAGATAGCTACAGGGGACACTGAGGCAGCTGCAGGGGACATTGAGGCAGCGGCAGGGGGGACACTGAGGTAGCTACAGGGGACACTGAGGCAGCTGCAGGGGACACTGAGGCAGCTGCAGGGGACACTGAGGTAGCTGCAGGGGACACTGAGGCAGCTACAGGGGACACTGAGGCAGCTACAGGGAACACTGAGGTAGCTACAGGGGACATTGAGGCAGCTGCAGGGGGACACTGAGGCAGTGGGGAGAGGCAGTGGGGGTGACACCAAGGAAGCTGAAGAGCCCTGACCTAGAGTGCTTCAAAAGCCCTTGGCTGCATCTTCTTAGTACTGCATAAACTGGGGTGTACTAGCCTATGTCTGTAATCTGACCACTCAGGGACTGGAAAGAGAAGGATCAGAAGATTATCTCTAGCAACATAGCAAGTAGGAGCCATTCAGGACCAAAGGAGACCCTCTTAGAATGATAACTATAGTTTTCTGACCAAAGTGCAAAATGCATAAAACAAATCATTATGAAAATGTATTCCTTGATATAAAATACAAACAGGAATTTTAATTATTCTACTGCAGTTTTAATTTCCTCTAACTGTATTTTGTTTGAGAACCTGAAGTGGGGGTATGTGGGCAGCATTGGCAGCAACAAATTGCCACCACCACCACCACCACCACCACCACCATACCAACTCTCCAAAACCCCAAGCGGTGAAGTGTTTATAAAAGGAGACTTAAAGTCAGTCGATGGTGGCACACACCTTTATTCTTGGTACTCTGGAGGCACAGGCAGGGGATCTTTATGATTTTGAGACCAGCCTGGTCTATAGAGTGAGTTCCAGGACAGCCAAGTCTACACGGAGAAACTGTGTCATGAAAAACTGAACAAACAAAATTAAAAACCAAACTGTATTGGTTTAAAGAAAAATGGATCCAAAGGGAGTGGCACTATTAAGAGGTGTGGCCTTCTTGGAGCAGGTGAGGTATTATTGGAGGAAGTGTGTCACTGCTGGGGGTGGGGAGCTTTGAGGTTTCTGTTCTCAAGCTTTCCATGGTGTGATTGTCAGTTTACTTTCGATTGCCTGCAAGATGTAGGACACTTGGCTACTTCTCCAGCATCATGCCTGCCTGCATGCCGCCATGATCCCTGCAATGATGAACTGAATCATTGAGCTGTAAGTGAGTTCCCTCAATTAAAACTTTTCTTTATAAAAGTTGTCATTGTCCTGGTGTCTCCTCACATCAATAATAAACTCTGAGATAGAAATTGATACCAGTGTGGTGGGGTATTTCTGTGACAGACCTGACCATGCTTTTGTTTGAAGTCAGATGAACTTCAGGACTTTGGGTTAGGAAAGCAGTGGAGTGCATTAAGCACTGCCTAATGGGGCATAGGAGAAGGAGCATGGAAGAAAACAGTGTTGATAATGATTTGAAATGTTGGGAACTGGCTCAAGAGGTTTCAGAAAAGAATTTTAGTATATTGCCTAGAAATTATTTTTGTGATATTTTGCTGAACATACTTTTTGCTACCTTTTGTGCTTGTTTGAAAGTCTGCCCGAGGCTAAAGAGAAGAGTTTTTGATTAAATCTGTTACCAGAAGAAATCTTAAAACAGCCTAGTATAGACTGTCCTATGGTTATTAGTGGTAACTCTAATGCCGCATTCTGCTTGGCCATAAGTATGAGGAAATACCCTTTGGAGGATTTATGAGAATTGAGATTCTGCTAAAAAGAAGTTCTTTTTTGTACTTGCACAGTTTCTTGAGATTTGGTCAAGATTCACAGAGTCTTTCTGCTAACTCTTTAACAGTGTTCCCAATAGAATGTGCTCTGTAGTGCCATCACTCTTACCTTCTAAAGGGGTATTAGCTGCTTCACATATAATGAATCCTTGGAGGAGGAGCACTTTTCTGGCCTGAGGTCTGGTTCCACTTCATATACTATGGGATTGCCTAAGTGTGGCATTAATTCATTGTTTGCAGAGAGTCTGACTCATCCCACCAAAACCCATACTTGAGCAGATTTTTTCCATCATATGCTACACTGGAATTTCTGGAAGGACCTGTAATTTGTTAGCTGAGAATGGAGCCACAGTAATGCTGATGCTGCCCATACTTCACACAGGAAAACAATTCAAAGCAGTAGATTTCCATTTTGCAGGGAAGGGCTCCTGTTTGAGTTGATGTTAATAAATGTATGTAAGACGACATAGCTTGAGACTGTCACCAATCCCCTTTCCCATGCTAGTGGAGTGGGACTGGAGCTGCATGAGATTACTGAGCTGTTCTGCAGTTCTCTTTAGGGACAGTTAGCAAATCAAAATACATATTTGAAAATGTTCACAATTAACCCTGGGGAAAAACAGTAAACACAGTGTCACTTTGGGGCTCAACAGTTTCATTTTGTTTAAATGCTCATGGCCTCAAATGGGGAGCAACATCCATCAGTTAAATAAACAACCCACTAGACTGAGACTAGAAGTGTCAACACATGACTAATTCACTAACAGGGAGAAGTCATAGAATAGTGAGGAACAAGGCAGTAACGCCTGCTGGAGGCTGTATAGTGGGCAGTCCACACTTAGCATGTGGGGCTGAGAGCAAAGAGGACCTGAATTTGAATCCTGCCCTCCTACAGTTCATAGCACTCTTGTCTATGAGTTATTTCATTTTTCCTGAGCCTCTGTTCCCTGAAAGACCCCCACAGTATAGACAAACAGCTAAGCAGCAGCAATGCCAGGCTTAAACTTTGGAGCAACGCAAGTAACATTAGAGCAGGGAAGTTCGACTTGAGAACAAGGGCGGAGAAGCCAGATATCTGCGGTCAGCCGGTCAGCCATCTGGCCCCAAGCGATAAGGAACCCGCAGCTGGCCTGCTCTAATGAGAACCTCCCGTTTGCTTAAGGAAACAGGATGCCTATAGTCAGCACATGTGCCCAACTTAGAATATCAGTAATTCACAGAAGAGACAACTCCCCCTATGAAAGATCCCAGCTTGGCTGCTGTAACGTCATTTCACAAAGCTTTTGATGAACGACTGTAAGTGCAGAGTAAGGTCAGGGTCCCTGGCTGCAAAACAGGATATTTATATCCATAGATTCGGGCAGGACATCAATTAACAGGATATCTGTTCCCATACATCTGTGCTGGGAGAGGAAAAACCACCTGTGCCCCTTGCCCCATTCCAACTGACCACTAACGATGCATTTGCTTCTGTAATCTGCTTCTGCTGCCCTCTTTCCTATAAAAAGACCTTCCCCCAGTCTGCAGGCGCGCTTGTCTCCCGAGAGACTAAGTCGCCCCAGGTACCTGTGTACTGAATAAAGCCTCTTGCTATTTGCATCCGAAGAGTGACTCGCTGTTCCTTGGGAGGGTCTCCTCAGCCTGAAAGACTGCCCACCACTGGGGTCTTTCATTCCCCATTCTGTACAATGGGAATAAATAAAGTAACCATATTACAGGATTGTTAGAGGTTGAACTGAGATGACACCAGTAAGTCTGTTGATACTGGGACTGCCATAACCCCAGCATTCCATGCCTTCTTGGAATATCCACCTGATAACATGAGGTAACTTGGAAACTGTGATCACTTTGTAAAAATGAAAAAGAATTGACTTTCTGACTGTAGGTATGCATGTCTTTGGTCTCTAGGTCCCCATTCCTCATATATATCTGGCAAGGAGATGCTTTTGGTTTGTATTGTTTGATTGAGACTTTTGCTTTTATTTTTGAGTTAGTATCTTGTATATGAAGGGTCTGAAAATAAGAAAGAAAATATAGAAAATATAGAAATAGAAATATAGATTAGAATGTAGAAGCTTAGGATATAGCAAAAAAGACATATAAAGAAAGCTGTAAACCTAAGCAAACTACCAACAGCTTTTCAAGGATCAATCATTCAAAGAAAACCATTTTCTCAGATGCTAAAGAAGCTTCTCAGCTTAGGTCATTTCATTTTACAACTAGCTGTTTTATTTACAAGGCCAGAGCTTCTCTCTTCAAACTGAGAGTAGTTTCCTGGCCATCCTTAATCAATGACAGATATGAGCTGAGTTAACCATTAGGAGACAGAGATATGTGACCTCTGGGTTAGGCATTGTTTCTGCTATGGAAAACCAGCAGCATCAAAAGGAGCACAGGCTTCAGTAAACACTATCTGGAAATACCAAGGAAGACAATAGGTTGAGCACAAACATTAGGTTAACTGAAAAATGAAGATTGTAAAGTAAGGTCATCTGTATCTGAGTTTTACCTTGAGATTGTAAAAAATCCTTTGTTCAAACTTAATGCTTGGTGCCCCTATTATAAAAAGATGGGTTCAGAAACTGGTCTTTGCCAGTGTCAAAAGCCCAAACTCTGTCTGTGGTCTCAGCTAGCTGATAAACTTCTGTGCACTGCAGTGTTTTACTTTTCCTTTTTATTTTTAAGTTTGCTTCTGGTTTTCCTGGAATAATGTTTGCTTCTGTTTTGTTAGACTTTGGTGGTGTTCTCATATTTGCCTGATAGCCCCTGGACTTAACATTTTCATGGCCCATACAGGGAAGGACAAACCTGGTTCTGAGGGGATCTCCTGTTGTGCCCAGAACACGACACCTTCCCAGAGGAAGACCACCAGAAACCAGAGAAGACTGAACTGCAAATTCCAAGGTTAATTGTACAGGCAATTACAGGCTAGCCAGGAACTTTCTCTTCACTACCCCCAAAACAACAAGGTAGGGAGAAAAGTTAAAAACTCCTTTGAGGGGTTAAATTTTTAAAGATGGGACTTCAAAAGGGCCTTTTGAAACTACTTTGGCATGGGTGTTCTTACCAATTGGTAAGTTTCTGGTTTTGGTTTCTGGTGTCTGGACAATCTGGAGGCTCAATAAGACCTAGGGGATGCACTTCTAATATCAGAGCTGGAGGATCATAGGGGACACTATTATTCCTCCTCTGGCCATTAGGTTGTGTGGCTGCAGCCTTTTAGAAGTGATATGGGATCACGTGACCCTATTTGCAGTGTTTCCCCTTCTGTGTCTCCTGGCTTCTTGTCTCCCCATTTTCATTTTCTTGTTCTATTTGTTGTCAGTCTTCTTTTTGTGGTTGTGTGTGAAGTAATTTCCATCATCAGAAAAGCTTCTTCCAAACCTAAGGCTCCCCTGGAACTTGTCCTTTCTCATTTCCAGGATTACAAGGAGGCCCCTGTGAAGCCAGAATGACTTAAAACCTTCTACTCTTTAGAATGGCCAGCTTTTCAGGTAGATTGGCCCTCTGCAGGCTCCTTTTTATTTAATATTTATTTATTTATTATGTATACAATATTCTGTCTGTGTGTATGCCTGAAGACCAGAAGAGGACACCAGACCCCATTACAGATGGTTGTGAGCCACCATGTTATTGCTGGGAATTGAACTCAGGACCTTTGGAAGAGCAGGCAATGCTCTTAACCTCTGAGCCATCTCTCCAGCCCCTCTGAAGGCTTCTTTGACCTTAAGCTTATCCTTAATGTCCAGGAGGTTATTTTCAGTCATCCAGGGCACCTGAACCAAGTACCATATATCACGGCTTGGCACTACCTCCTGATACATCCTCCTTCATGGCTGAAACCCCTCCTTCCTTCCACAGAGGATGAAACCAACATTCTTCCTGTTCTTCTGAAGCAATCAAAAGGAAACACCAATGAATCTGGTACTCCTGCTGTCTTGCCACCACCAGTTGATCCAGACAGAGACATTTTCCTGTCTACAGACAGGCTAGGAACTTCTCTCTAAGTGCCTCCTTCTCACTAAAATCTTCTGCTCCCTTGCAGAGTACCTTTCCCTCCCCTCCACTTCCTCCCCAAACTTCTCCTTCAGAGCACTTCTTCAGGGAAGCCACAGGGTGGCAGCATCTCTTGATCTCCCCCTCTGCACTCTGAGACCTCCTGATGAGGATGACAACCCCCATCCCCCCCACACCTAGTCTATTTCCCCTTTTCAACTAGTGATCTGTATAACTGGAAACCTCAGACTCCTTCCTTTACTGAGAAACCTCAAGCCATAGTAGACCTCTTAGATACCATCCTGTTTACCCACTCCCTGACCTGGGAGGACTGTCAACAACTGCTCCAAATATTGTTCACCACTGAAAAAAGAGATAGAATTCCACAAAAATGCCATAAGCAAGTTCCAGGATGGGATTGTTGACCCACCAATGATGAGGCAACCATTAATGAGGTGTTCCCCCTTACGCATCCTGAGGAAGGGTGGGATTACAATATTGCTGAGGGGAGAGAATCACTAAAAGTCTATCACCAGAGTTTCATAGGTGGTCTCCAAGCAGCTGCTAGACAATTTGTCTAAGGTAAGCCAGATAAAGCAGAGGAAGGATGAGTCACCAGAAGCATTGCTTGAGTGCCTGATGGAAGCCTGTTGTACATACACTGCACTGAATCCAGAGGCTCCTGAGAACCAAATAACAGTCAACTTGGCCCCAAATATTAATAAGAAGCCTCAGCCACTCAAAGGATTTGAAGGTAAAAGTCTGACTGAATTGATTACCTTTGCCACTGAGGTTTATCACAATAGAGAAACACCCAAGGATAAGCAAACTTGGGGACTGGCAAAAGTCTTATTGGCAGATAAGACCTGGGGCCTGATAGGCAGAGGGAATACAGACTGTTTCAAATAGTCAATGGGCTCTCCTCCAGAAAAAAAGGATCAATGTGCTTATTGCAAAGAAAGGAGTCATTGGGAAAAGGGATGTCCACTAAGGAAGAGGGGACAAAAAGTCCTGGAATTGATGGGTCTAGATGATTGAAGGGAGCAGTATTCAAAGCCTCTCCTCAAACCTTTGGTAACCCTAAAAGTGGAGGGGCAAACTGTTGATTTCCTAGTGGACACAGGTACTCACCATTCAGTGTTAAAAACTCCACTGGGTCCTCTATCAGACAAATAAACCAGTTTGGCTCTACAACCATGGACCACACAATGAACCATGGATTTGGGAAGGAAGAAAGTTATACATTCCTTTATAGTTATCCCTAAATGCCCTTACTCCCTCCTAGGAAGAGACTTGTTGGATAAAATGAAAGCCCAAATTTATTTCACTGGGAAGGGGGTGACGATCTCCACATGGCCCAAAGTCTATGCCTTATGCCTAGATCTGGAGGAAGAATACAGGCTCTTCTCACAGACTTTCACTCTAGAGACATCTCCTATAATGGCTAAACTCCAGCACTCCATCCCAGAAGTGTAGGCAGAAACTAACCACCAGGTTTAGCTATTCAGCAGCTCCCAGCTGTAATCATTTTAAAACCCAATGCCCAACCAGTCAGGGTGAGGAAGTATTCCATGACCCTGGAGGCCAAGTCAGGTATTACTAAACATTAATTGGCTCCTGGAGCATGGAATCCTGGTGCCTTGCCAGTCTCCACGGAACACTCCACTTCTACCAGTTAAGAAGCCAGAAACCAATGATTTTCAACCTGTACAACATCTTAGGGAGATTAACAAATGGGTTGGAGACATTCATGCCACAGTTCCCAACCCCTATCATCTCCTGAGCTCTCTGTCCCCAGAGCATCAAGTGTGTTCCATTCTAGATCTTAAGGATACCTTCTTTAGCCTAACTCTTGAAGCCAAGAGTCAGCCACTTTTGCTTTCAAATGACAGAACCAACACCGGGCTTCAGTGGTCAGCTCACCTGGACTCGCCTGCCACAAGGGTTCAAAAATTCCCCAAATATCATTTTACAAAGCCCTACATGGAGACTTGAAGGATTATCAGCCCTCACATCTAGAGGTTAGCCTCATCTAACATGTTGATGATCTTTTGATTGCCTTTAAAGACCGAGGCTCTTAACTACAGACAACTAGAGACTTGCTACAGACCTTATGCCAATTGGGGTACAAAGTGTCAGCTAAAGATGTCTCAGAGGTTAAGAGCACTGGCGGCTCTTCCAGAGGTCCTGAGTTCAATTCCTTGCAACCACATGGTGGCTCACAAAGTGTCATCTAAGAAGGCCCAGATGTGTGCCTCAAAAGTTACATACCTGGGACACATACTGAAAAAAGGTAAGAGATGGCTATCACCTGCTCAAAAACAAACTATACTGGATATCCTAACCTCCAAAACCTGGAGACAAGTCTGGAGAGATTCTGGGTTTAGCTGGATTTTGCAGACTCTAGATACCTGGATTTGCTAAACTGGTAAAACCCTTCTATGAGGCTCCCTGGGAGACAAAGGAGTCTTTTCTTTGGACTGAGACTCCAGATGGAGCTTTCAAAGCCATAAAAGAAACTCTTTTAAAGTCCCCTGCTTTAGTCCTACCAGACATAAATAAACCTTTTCAACTTTTTTTAAAAATATTTATTTATTTATTATGCATACAATATTCTGTCCAGACCTCATTGCAGATGGTTGTCAGCCACCATGTGGTTGCTAGGAATTGAACTCAGGACCTTTGGAAGAGCAGGCAATGCTCTTAACTGCTGAGTCATCTCTCCATCCCCTCAACTGTTTATAGATGAAAGAAGTGGGGTGGACAAGGGGGTTTTGACTCAATGTCTTGGACCTTGGGAGTGACAGGTGGCCTATTTGTCCAAGCAACTGGATCCTGTGGCCTCTGGGTGGGTGGCCTAGCTGCCACCGCATCATTGCAGCTACAGCCCTCCTAGTCAAAGATGCTGACAAATTGACTCTGGGCAACCCTTAATTATAACCACCCCTCATTCTATAGATGGGGTCCTCAAAAACGCCTCTGACAGGTGGACGACTAATGCCCAGTTAACACACTACCAGGCTTTACTTTTGAACCCCCTTTGAACCCCTTTTGCATCAGATTCCTTCCTAGCACCTCGCTCAACCCTGTGACTTTGCTGCCTAATCCAGACTCTGATGTCATCCATGACAGCACAGAGATACTTTAGCAAGTACATGGAATCTGGTCGGACTTGACTTGGTTAAATCCAGATCTCACGTACTTCACAGATGGCAGGTATGCAGGGGTAGCAATAGCAACACCTTTGGAGACAATTTGGGCTACCTCCTTGCCCCGGTGCCTCAGCACAAAATGCTGAGCTAATTACATTGACCAAAGCTTTACAATTAGGGAAGGATAAAACTATCAATGTTTACACAGACAGTCGATATGCCTTTGCCGTGCATGTCCCTGGATCCATATATCAGGAGAGGGGTTTACTGACTGCAGAGGGAAAGACTATTAAAAACAAAGAAAAAATTTTGCTATTATCTGCCCTCTGGCTCCTGCAAAGACTGGCCATTGTTTACTGCCCAGGACATAAAAAAGGAGACTGCTACAAGGCCCGAGGCAATGAAAGGACAGACCAGGCAGCCAAGGAAGCAGCCCTATATGTTGCTGATTCATTGATAATAATGCTAGATCCCATGTTGCCTGAAAAGCCAGAATATTCTACACAGGACAATAAAGACATTGCATCCTTTATGAACACTCGAGTTAAAATGGGTGAAAGCATACAACAGACAAACTACTCATTTTACCAGCTGAATTGGCTAATTCCCTAATCTACCAATTCACAAGGGACACATTTAGGCCAAAAGAAATTAAAAGAGCTCCTGAGACACTTGAGGTTTAAGATTTTTAACATGGATAAATTGTTGGAGGACTTTGTGACTAAATGCCTCCCATGCCAGGCAACTAACCCACAGAAGAAGGAATGCTGGCTGTGTCTGGACCCCAGGTCCCATATTACATAGGATTAGGCCTCCTGATCACACAGCCCTCATTAACATTTACAACTGTGTCTTCAACTAACAGAACAACTTGTCCCTGGGAGGCCCCTCTCACCCTGGAGAGACATTCAAGGAGAGGCTACCTGGTTCCACTCCTACAACTATCCCTTAGACCGAACCGCTTATTCAGTTGTATGTAAAAGGAAATATGTTTTCTCAAAGTCTACAAATACTTTTAACCTAAGTGACTCCCATCTATTGGTCACTCTTAGAGGATCGTGGTGTGCAGGCACCATGGGCATCCCTGCATATCAACCAGTCTTTTCACCATGAGAAACCGACCTGAACTTTATGTCTTAGTACAGATTGTACCACAGATATATTACTATGATAGGCCACCTGGCAGGGTACACTTGGACTCCTCTCTAGAGGGACAGCATAAAAGAGCAGCCCAGATCCTTGTTCCAGTAAAGGTGGGAATAGGTATCGCTGGCTCTGCCACCATAGCAGCAGCAGCATAGATTACTAGTCAAGCTAATTATAATAGCCTTTCTAAAGCTGAGAAAAAAAGATTTATTTTGTACCCAATCAGCTACTGCATACTTAGAAAAACAAGTAGATTCTCTGGCAGAAATGGTGCCACAAAATAAAAGAGGACTAGAGTTGCTACTCCTAAAGCAAGGAGATCTATGTGCTGCCTTGGGAAAATCCTGTTGCTTTTATGCAAACCATTCAGGTGTTGTCAAAAACACTCTTCAGGAGCTCAAGCTGAGTCTCCTTAAAAGACAAGAAAAAAATACCCTGACAGAAACCATTCTCCTGGTTCCACAGGCATTCTGACTGGTCGCCATGGTTAACAACCCTAAAATCTGCCATTGCTGGTCCACTTGTTAATTTTTTAATGCAGGGCCTTGCATAATTACTGTGTTGTTTAAATTTATAAGGAGTTGTGTCTCCTCAAGAGAACTCCTGATTCTCTGCTCACAATATACAGTGGTCAGAGACTTGGACACCAGTTTAATTTCAAAGACAGACCTCGACTCCAGCTCAGATGTAGACTTAGAAAAATAAAGAGCTTGACTCAAGTCACAATTTTGAGGATGAAGTCCCTCCCCTCATTTTTAGGTTGGAATTTCTCTCTTTTTTGAGACTTAAGGCTGTGATTCTTTCTTAAGTTCCTCAAAGTTTAATTTTGTCTCTAGTCTCTATCTGTTTCAGCAAGCTCCCAAATAACTGACAGGGCACATCTAGACCTCAGCTGTTGTCTTCATGAACCCTAAACTGCAAAGAACTGATGCGGATCAAGCCATGTTACAAGAATGCAGCTGAACTCCAGCTGGGTGCCCAGTTATCCCCTCCCTACCTTTGACGCCCTTGCAGCCTTCCTGGACCCTGACCATTTAAGCCCCATTTCAGCTTGAGGCAGTTACAAAAGAGAATACTTCCTCCCAGTCCCCAAACCAGGATGAGGGAAGGCCAAGCCAGAAACATTAAAATAATCAAAACAAATCAAAGATTTGATTCAGGTAACAATGTCGAGGTGGAAAATAAAGGGTCTGGAAATATGAATGAAAATATAGAAATAGAAATATAGACACCAAAGATTAGAATGTAGAAGCTTAAGATATGGGAAGAAAAACATATAAAGAAAGCTGTAAACCTAAGCAAACTACCAACAGCTTTTCAAGGATCAATCATTCAAAGAAAACCATTTTCTCAGATGCTAAAGAAGCTTCTCAGCTTAGGTCATTTTATCTTACAACTAGCTGTTTTATTTACAAGGCCAGAGCTTCTCTCTGCAAACTGAGAGTAGTTTCCTGGCCATCCTTGATCAATGACACATATGAGCTGAGTTAACCTTTAGGAGACAGAGATATGTGGCCTCTGGGTTAGGCATTGTCTCTGCTATGGGAAACTATTATATACTCTTAATTATAGTTGTTATTCTTAAAAAATATCCCTGAACGGGCTGGTGGAGCCGGCCATGAGAAAAAGCGGCTACAGCTTCCCACCAGTGGGAGGGCACGAGCCGTGCTGGCGGTGATGGAGGTAACAGACATATAAACACAGGAATAGCCATAAACATTTATTAAGAAAGGGGGGGGGGGGGAGAGAGAGAGAGAGAGAGAGAGAGAGAGAGAGAGAGAGAGAGAGACAGAGAAGGGAGAGAGAGGAGGAGAGAGGCAGAGCCCCGTGTGTACACCGGGAGAGGAAGGGGGGGGGGAAGCGATGGTGGGCGGAGGGCAGAGGTTAAAAAGGAGTGGGCGTGGCTAGGGCAGGGACCAAAAGAATAACAATAGTAATCACAATTATACAATAAGTATCATACATCACACTAAATATATATAATATATATGTTAATTACACATAAGAAAGAGCATGGTAGTTTTCATATCTGCCTACATTATACTTGGATCATATTCTCCTGCACTACTTGAGTCCCTCCATCACATCTTTGTGTTTGATACAATGACTTTTACAAAAGCTCAGCCTCAGCCAGGCGGTGGTGGCGCACGCCTTTAATCCCAGCACTTGGGAGGCAGAGGCAGGCGGATCTCTGTGAGTTCGAAACCAGCCTGGTCTACAAGAGCTAGTTCCAGGATAGGCTCCAAAACCACAGAGATACCCTGTCTCGAAACACCAAAAAAAAAAAAAAAAAAAAAAAAAAAAAAGCTCAGCCTCTCTCCTTCCTCATGACCCAAAAGAGAAAAAGTAGATCTTATTTCTGTTTTGGACCTGATCTGTTTCGTATAAAGCTATATCCAGTTTTAGCTATTTTCCTTATAACAAAACAGTTAGGTTATCACTGTGCTGATTGTGGGCTCTTCCCCATAGTCTCCTTCGTTATTAGGCTGTTGTTCAATTTGATTGCTACAGATTTTACTTTAGCTCCTGGGTGAGGCCCTTTTGACTTAGAACAAAGGGCTCTTCAGTGTGTTGCTGAGATGGATGTGAAGTATCGAGGATTCTCATTAAGGATTTTCACAGCTACATTCATTGAGGAAAGGAACTTATACTTGCTCTAATTCATTGACTTTATTTGGATGTGGAATCAGGGTAATACTGGCACAGGGATGAGTTTGGATGTATTCCTTTGCTTTCTCTTTCTTAAAGTATTTTCTGTAACCATAGTCTTCATTCTTCTGCAAAGTTTTTTTTTCTTTTTTTTTTAACTTTTTTTTTATTGAGAAAAGAGAAAAAAAAAAACAAATTTCCTCCTCCTCCCAGCCTCCCATTTCCCTCCCCCTCCTCCCACCCTTCTCCCCCTCCCCCCCACTCCTCTCCCCCTCCCTCTCCAGCCCAAAGAGCAGTCAGATTTCCCTGCCCTGTGGTAAGTCCTAGGTCCTCCCCCCTCCATGCATTTCTAGGAAGGTGAACATCCAAACTGGCTAGGCTCCCACAAAGCCAGCACATTACGTAGGTTCAAAACCCCGTGCCATTGTCCTTGGGTTCTCATCAGCCCTCATTGTTCGCCATGTTCAGAGAGTCCAGTTTTATCCCATGCTTTTTCAGTCACAGTCCAGCTGGCCTTGGTGAGCTCCCAATAGATCAGCTCCACTGTCTCAGTGGTTGGGTGCTCCCCTCGTGGTCCCGACTTCTTTGCTCATGTTCTCCCTCCTTCTGCTCCTCATCGGGACCTTGGGAGCTCAGTCCAGTGCTCCAGTGTGGGTCTCTGTCTCTGTCTCCATCCATCACCAGATGAAGGTTCTATGATGATATGCAAGATATTCGTCAGTATTGCTCTAGGATAGGGTCATTTCAGGTTCCCCATCCTCAGCTGCCCAAGGAACTAACTGGGGACCTCGGCTTGGGTATCTGGGAGCCACTCTAGGTTCAAGTCTCTTGCCAACCCTAAGGTGGCTCCCTTAACTAAGAACCGTGCTTCCATGCTCCCCCATCCAACCTTCCGATTGGGATTCTGCAAAGTTTTGAATGATTCAGGGAATCCATGTGATCTGGGCTCTGCCTTGTTGGGAACTGGTTTTGTTGCCAGTCCAAACTTACTTATGACTCATGTTTTTAAGTGTTTTTTATTTGATCTTAATTCAATTTTCAAATATATCTAAAAATTCCTTTGCTAATTTTTTTCTTTCTTCCTTCCTATCTTTCTTTCTTTTCTTTTCTTTCTTTCTTTTTTTTTTTTTTTTTTTTTTTTTTTTTTTTGGTTTTTCAAGATAGGGTTTCTCTGTAGCTTTGGAGCCTGTCCTGGAACTCACTCTTGTAGACCAGGCTGGCCTCGAAGTCTCAGAGATCTGCCTGCCTCCAGAGTGCTGGGATTAAAGGCATGCGCTACCAGTGCCCGGCAACCCTTTGCTAATTTCTAATTTCCTGCAGTATAAAAACTACATCCCTGAAAGACCTCTGGACTGAATTTCTTCAGTTTCAACATCAGCTTTTCTATAATGTAATTTGTATCTGACCTCCAGATCACTTTCACTCAGGAGTTTGCATTGTGACATACATATCCTTGAAAATAACCAGCTCTTTCAGGGATCTCTTTATTATTATTATCATCATTATTATTAACTTGCATGCTCACCTCACTGCTTCCAACTCTGAACTTTCCTATTATTCCTCATCTACTGTTTTGGGTTTGGGTGCTTCTAGATTTCTATGCCCTTAAAGAGCATCCTTAGGTTGTTTTGGATATCTTAGATTTCATGACAGAAAATTAATTTATAAACTTCCTGCCTAAAACTGCATTAACTTTTTTTGCATTGTGTGACTCTGAAATTTCCCACAAGCCAAAGTTGTTGAAATTGAGCAGAACACCATGACCAGCCACATGGAAGAGGACATTCTTGAAAGGGATTTCAGGTTCTTACTATCTCTACATTGTGGTGTGTCGTGAATATTTTGGCATGGGTGTGTGGGTTCACACAGGTCTGAGAAATGAAGACTCAGAGACACTTTGAGAAGACACTTAGCCTTTGCGGTTGCAGACAGAAACTTCCACAATAAAATGCTGTGCATATACCTGATTCATGAGGTACCATGGTTTTCCAGGTTTCCCCTGAATCAAGCTTTGCATAGTCTTTGTATCCATGGAAAACTCTCAGTCAAGAATCACATAGGACAACAAAAGGTATTTGTAACCCAAAGGAAGGCCTGGAGTCTGTGTGAAAACTCAAGCCAAGCCAGGTGTAACCCAGCAGGGTGTCATAGCTAGTGGAGGTTACTTGCAATCCCTCTGGCACCAGGCCCTCAGCACATTCTGTTACAGTGGTGCTCAAACACCTGTACCCAGACAGAAAAACAGAGACATGTAGCCAGAGAGAGAGAGAGAGAGAGGGAGAGAGAAAGGGAACCTAAAGAATAGGGAAAAGAGTAATGTGATAACATTTTGTCTTTCAGAAATGATTGCCCCTATAATGTGTGAGGATCTCTGATTCAACCTTCAATAATCATGTTTTTTTTTTCCAGCAGTATGCTAGTGGCAGGCTATGACAAATTGTAGTTGACTCTCTCCACTCATTAGATCTTCCAGAGGACCCAGGTTCAAGTCTCAGCACCCTCATGGCAGCTAACAACTGTCTATAACTCCAAGATCTGATACCCTCAAACACATACATGCAGACAAGACGGCAATGCACATAAAAAAGTAAAAAAAATAAAAAAAGTAAATAAACTATTTTTTTAAAAAACATTCATATTGAGAGGATAGAGAGGAGGCTCAGTGGTTAAGAGCACTAGCTGCTCTTGCATAGGACCCAGGTTCCGTTCCCAGCACCTACATGGAGGCTCACATCCATTTATCTCCAGTTCCCTCTTCTGATTTTCATGGATACTAAGCAGTCATGATGTCCACATGCAGGTTGTGTATGTGTGTGCATGTGTCTGTGTGTTCATAGTGGGCCAGAAATATGGTGTGTCAGGTAAAGGGGCATGCCAAAGAAGCTGGTACTTAAGTTCAATGTTCAGGATTCATGTAGTGGAATCAGAACCAACTGACTCCCACGAGTCCTCTGTCCTCTACACATATACTGGGTTGCACACACTCCACACACAAAACAATGTAACATTAAAAGTTCAAGGCTATCATGGACTACATGCTGAGTTCTAGTGTAGTTTATTATATGTATGGGCATATATGTCCAACCATCACCATAATCTCTCTTCAGAGTTCTCCCACTTTGTAGCCACATCCCCAACTCCTCATCAGCTGTTACCCACTGTCTGTTGCAGAATATTCCTTTACACTGTTTTAAGGACTTTTATCTTTCTCTATTTCTGTATACCTTCCTTTGCTTCTAGCTCCATGGCTTGTTGTAGTAATAGGGGCAGCGGGGCTGCGTCCCCAGCACCCCGGCTGCCTGGCTAGCTTATGCCTGAAATAACAACACACAAACTGTATTCATTTAATCACTGCTTGGCCCATTTCTATCTAGCCTCTTCTAGGCTAATTCTCACATATTAATTTAGCCCATTTCTAATCATCTGTATAGCGCCCCTAGGTGCGCTTACCGGGAAGATTCTAGCCTATGTCCATCCTGGGTCGGAGCTTCATCGCGTGCGTCTGCCTGGGAGCTGGGAGCATGGCAACTCTCTGAGACATCTGCTCCCAAGAGGAGAGCTGTGGAGTCTGAGCTCACTTCTTCTTCCTCCCAGCGTTCTGTTCTGTTTACTCCTCCCACCTATCTTCTAACCAATGAGGGCCAAGCAGTTTCTTTTTATTTAACCAATGACCTTCCTCCATCAGCTTGTTGTGTAGCTGGGTGGCTGGACCCTTATGTCCTCCTCTCCTTGTACTCTTGTTGTTGCTCATTCTTCTCCTCCTTTCTCCTTTTATACTTTCTGCCTGTGAGGTGCACCTTTCCTTGCTTCTGCCTCGCTATTGGCTATTCAGCTCTTTATTAGACCCTCAGATGTTTTAGATAGGCAAAGAATCACAGCTTTACAGTTAATCAAATGCAGCATATACAAAAGTAATACATCTGAAAACAATATTCCTCAAGAGTCCTTAGACAATGCCTTACAGCAGGTATTCAGTGTCAGGTCTAAGCAAGGGCATAGATCCCCTCAGGTATTCTCAAAAGACCCTATACTCACAGGGAGATCTTACTTCTGTACCTCACTTTACTCAAGGCCAGGCAAAGAGCTGAGATAAGAGAAGTATCCGTATGGCAGGGTGGCTACCCCAAGAGGATTTGGGGTACTCTGGGAAGCAACGATTGTTGATGTGGTCTTTATAATATCTTTTATTACAATAAATAATTCTTGTCTCTTCCTATCCCATTCAGCTTACATCCAGATCTCCACACCCCCTGTCTCCCTCCCTCCCTCCCTCCTTTGGGGCATAGCGCCTCCCTGCCCAGCCTGCTAGGGCGCTGGGACTGAATCCGAACCAGGAGGACAAAGGGGTGGCCGGTAGCTCCTTTGTTCCCATAGCCTGCCCGCAGCGAGCGGGGTGGGCCCTTTGTTCGCGAGATAACCAAGCAGCACGGAGTTTCGATCTGGGCACTGAGTGAAACATCATTGTGGAGAAACATCTCTGGGGAGTGACATCACTGGGAAGGTACATCAGTGGGCAAGAAGACCTGATCCTGTAAAAGAAGATCCAAAGGGGAGTATTGGGAGGAAGAGATGGGCAGACGCCAATGCAGGAATTCTCCCAACAATCTGAAAAACAACACGAAACCACCACCAGAAGCCAGTGACCCCACAACAGGAGGACATGAACACCTTAATCAAGAAGAAGTAGAAAAAACTGACTTCATGAAAGTGATTGACACCCTTAAACTGCATATAAAAAATGCCCTTATAGAAATGGATGAGAAGTATAAAAGAAAGTTCGAGGAATTGAGTAAATCAGTGAATGATACCCTAGGAAACCAAGGAAAAACAATCAAGTAGATAAAGGAAACAGTTCATGACTTGAAAACTGAAATGGAGGCAAAGAAGAAAACACAAACAGAGGGCCGACTGGACATGGAAAATCTAGGTAAACGAATAGAGACTACAGAATCAAGTATAACCAAAGAATACAAGAGATAGAAGAAAGAATCTCAGATTCTGAGGATAACATAGAGAAAATAAACACTCTGATCAAAGAAAACAGCAAGTCCAACAAACTCTCATCACAAAACATTCAGGAAATATGGGACACAATAAAAAGACCAAACCTAAGAATAATTGGAGTAGAAGAAGAAGAAGAAGTGCAGCTCAACGGTACAGAAAATATATTTAATAAAATTATAGAAGAAAACTTTCCCAACCTGAAGACAGATGTACCTATGAAGGTTCAAGAAGCATACAGAACACCAAATAGGCTGGATCAAAAGAAAACATCCCCTCGCCATATAATAATCAAAACACAAAATATACAGAATAAAGAAAGAATATTAAGAGCCGCAAAGGAAAAAGGCCAAGTTACTTATAAAGGTAAATGTATCAGACTTACACCTGACTTATCTATGGAAACCATGAAAGCCAGAAGGTTCTGGATAGATGTTCTCCAAAAACTAAGAGGCCACGGATGCAAGCCCAGACTACTATATCCAGCCAAATTTTCATTCACTATAAATGGAGAAAACAAAATTTTCCAGGATAAAAACAAATTTAAACAATACGTAGCCACAAATGCAGCCTTACAGAAGATAATAGAAGGAAAATCACTAACCAAGGAGTCCAACAATGACCACAATAACTCAGACATCTAGAGACTCTTCACCAGCGCAAATCAAAGAAGGAAAACGCACAAACCCTACTACTAAAAAAGTGACCGGAGTTAACAACCACTGGTCAATAATATCACTTAATATCAATGGGCTCAACTCACCTATAAAAAGGCACAGGCAAAGAGATTGGATAAGAAAACAGGATCCAACATTCTGCTGTCTACAAGAAACACACCTCAACCACAAAGACAGGCACCTACTCAGAGTAAAGGGCTGGGAAAAGGCTTATCAAGCAAACGGACCTAAGAAACAAGCAGGTGTGGCCATACTAATTTCTAACAAAGTTGACTTCAAACTTAAATCAATAAGAAGAGATGGAGAGGGACATTTTATACTCATAACAGGAACAATTCATCAGGAAGAAGTCTCAATCCTGAATATCTATGCTCCTAATATAAAAGCACCCACGTACGTAAAAGAAACATTACTAAAACTCAAGGCAGCCATCAAACCGCTCACACTAATAGTAGGAGACTTCAACATTCCTCTCTCACCAATGGACAGGTCAATCAGACAGAAACCTAACAGAGAAATTAGAGAATTAATGGAGGTAATGAAGCAAATGGACTTAACAGACATCTATAGATTATTCCACCCAAAGAGGAAAGAATATACCTTCTTCTCTGCAGCCCATGGAACCTTCTCGAAAACTGACCACATACTTAGTAACAAAGCTAACTTACACAGTTACAAAAAAATATTAGTAACCACCTGTGTCTTATCAGATCACCATGGATTAAAGTTAGAATTCAACAACAATGCTACCCCCAGAAAGCCTACAAACTCATGGAAACTGAACAGTCAACTACTGAACCATACCTGGATTAAGGAAGAAATAAAGAAAGAAATTAAAGTCTTCCTTGAATTCAATGAAAATAAAGAAACAACATACTCGAACTTATGGGACACTATAAAAGCAGTCCTGAGAGGAAAGTTCATAGCACTAAGTGCCCACCTAAAGAAAACAGAGAAAGCACATATTGGAGACTTAACAGCCCACTTGAAAGCTCTAGAAAAAAAAAGAAGCAGACTCACCTAGGAGGAGTAGAAGACTGGAAATAATGAAATTGAGGGCTGAAATCAACAAAATAGAAACACAGAAAACAATCCAAAGAATCAATGAAACAAAAAGCTGGTTCCTGGAGAAAATCAACAAGATTGATAAACCCCTATCCAAACTAATCAAACGACAGAGAGAGAACACGCAAATTAATAAGATCAGAAATGAAAAGGGGGACATAACCACAGACACAGAGGAAATTCAGAGAGTCATTAGATCTTACTACAAAAGCCTGTATGCCACAAAACTGGAAAACGTAAAAGAAATGGACGCTTTTTTAGATAAATACCATTTACCAAAACTAAACCAGGACCAGGTGAACAATCTAAACAGACCTGTAAGTCGCAAAGAATTAGAAGCTGTTATCAAAAACCTCCCTACCAAAAAAAGCCCAGGACCAGATGGTTTCAATGCAGAATTCTACCAGAACTTCCAAAAAGACCTAATACCGATACTCCTTAATGTATTCCACAATATAGAAACAGAAGGGTCATTACCAAATTCTTTTTATGAAGCCACAATTACTCTGATACCAAAACCACTCAAAGACCCAACCAGGAAAGAGAACTACAGGCCAATCTCACTCATGAATATCGACGCAAAAATCCTCAACAAAATACTGGCAAATCGAATCCAAGAACACATCCGAAAAATTATCCATTATGATAAAGTAGGCTTCATTCCTGAGATGCAGGGCTGGTTCAACATATGAAAATCTATCAATGTAATCCAGCATATAAATAAACTGAAAGAAAAAAACCATATGATCATTTCATTAGATGCTGAAAAAGCATTTGACAAAATTCAACATCCATTTATGTTAAAAGTCTTGGAGAGATTAGGGATACAAGGGTCATACCTAAATATAATAAAAGCTATATACAGCAAGCCGACAGCTAACATCAAATTAAATGGAGAGAAACTCAAAGCCATCCTACTTAACTCAGGAACACGACAAGGCTGTCCACTCTCGCCATACCTCTTCAATATAGTGCTTGAAGTTCTAGCAATAGCAATAAGACAACATAATGGGATCAAGGGGATTCGAATTGGAAAGGAAGAAGTGAAACTTTCGTTATTTGCAGATGATATGATAGTGTACATAAGCGACCCCCAAAACTCCACCAAAGAACTTTTACAGCTGATAAACAGCTTTAGTAATGTGGCAGGATACAAGATCAACTCCAAAAAATCAGTCGCCCACTTATACACAAAGGATATGGTAGCAGACAGGGAAATCAGAGAAGCTTCACCATTCACGATAGCCACCAACAGCATAAAATATCTTGGGGTAAATCCAACCAAGGAAGTGAAAGATCTATTTGACAAGAACTTTAAGGCATTGAAGAAAGAAATTGAAGAGGATACCAAAAAATGGATGGACCTCCCTTGCTCTTGGATTGGGAGGATCAACATAGTAAAAATGGCAATTCTACCAAAGGCAATTTATAGATTCAATGCAATCCCCATCAATATCCCATCAAAATTCTTCACAGATCTGGAGAGGACAATAATCATCTTTATATGGAAAAACAAAAAAACCAGGATAGCCAAAACAATCCTATACAATAAAGGATCTTCTGGAGGCATTACCATCCCTGACTTCAAACTCTATTACAGAGCTACAGTAATGAAAACAGTGTGGTATTGGCATAAAAACAGAGAAGTCGACCAATGGAATCATATAGAAGACCCGAATTTTAACCCACAAACCTATGAACACCTCATTTTTGATAAAGGAGCTAAAAGTATACAATGGAAGAAAGAAAGCATCTTCAACAAATGGTGCTGGCACAACTGGATGTCAACCTGTAGAAGAATGAAAATAGACCCATATCTATCACCATGCACAAAACTCAAGTCCAAATGGATTAAAGACCTCACTATCAGCCCGAACACACTGAACCTGATAGAAGAGAAAGTGGGAAATACCCTACAACAGATGGGCACAGGAGATCACTTCCTATGTATAACCACAGAAGCACAGACATTAAGGGCAACATTGAATAAATGGGACCTACTAAAACTGAGAAGCTTCTGTAAAGCAAAGGACGCTGTCACTAAGGCACAAAGGCAACCTACTGACTGGGAGAAGGTCTTCACCAACCCCGCAACAGACAAAGGTCTGATCTCCAAAATATATAGAGAACTCAAGAAACTAGACTTTAAAATGCTAATTAACCCAATTAAAAAATGGGGCACTGAACTGAACAGAGAATTCTCAACAGAAGAAGTTCAAATGGCCAAAAGTCACTTAAGGTTGTGCTCAACTTCCTTAGCAATCAGGGAAATGCAAATCAAAACAACTTTGAGATATCATCTTACACCTGTCAGAATGGCTAAAGTCAAAAACACCAAGGATAGCCTTTGCTGGAGAGGCTGTGGAGGAAGGGGTACCCTCATCCATTGCTGGTGGGAATGCAATCTTGTGCAACCACTGTGGATGTCAGTGTTTTGGTTTCTCAGGAAATTCGGGATCAACCTACCCCTGGACCCAGTAATACCACTCTTGGGAATATACCCAAGAGATGCTCTATCATATGACAAAAGCATTTGTTCAACTATGTTCATAGCAGTATTATTTGTAATAGCCAGAAACTGGAAACAACCTAGATGCCCTTCAATGGAAGAATGGATGAAGAAAGTATGGAATATATACACATTAGAGTACTACGCTGCGGTAAAAAACAATGACTTCTCAAATTTTGCATGCAAATGGTTGGAAATAGAAAACACTATCCTGAGTGAGGTATCCCAGACCAAAAAGATGAACATGGGATGTACTCACTCATAATTGGTTTCTAGCCATAAATAAGGGTCATGGAGTCTACAATAGGTGAACCTAAAGAAGCTAAGTGAGAAGGTGAACCAAAGGAAAAACATATAGATATCCTCTTGGCTAAGGGATGTAGACAAAATTGCCGGGGAGAAAATTGGGATCTTGGAGGTGGGGTGGGATGGGGGTAAGGGGAGATGGGGAGAGAAAAGTTAGAAGGGAAGGAGGGGGGGAACTTGGGGAAACAGGATTGGGATAAAGGAAGGTTGGACCTGGGAGCACGGAACCACAATTCTTAGTTAAGGGAGCCACTTTAGGGTGGGCAAGAGACTTGACCCTAGAGAGGCTCCCAGGTGCCCAAGCTGAGGTCCCCAGTTAGTTCCTTGGGCAGCTGAGGATAGGGAACCTGAAATGACCCTAGCCTAGAGCAATACTGACGAATATCTTGCATATCATCATAGAACCTTCATCTGGTGATGGATGGAGACAGAGACAGAGACCCACACTGGAGCACTGGACTGAGCTCCCAAGGTCCCAATGAGGAGCAGAAGGAGGAAGAACATGAGCAATGAAGTCGGGACCACGAGGGGTGCACCCACCCACGGAGACAGTGGAGCTGATCTACTGGGAGCTCACCAAGGCCAGCTGGACTGTGACTGAAAAAGCATGGCATAAAACTGGACTCTCTGAACATGGCGAACAATGAGGGCTGATGAGACGCCAAGGACAATGGCACGGGGTTTTGATCCTACTCAATGTGCTGGCTTTGTGGGAGCCTAGCCAGTTTGGATGTTCACCTTCCTAGATATGGACGGAGTGGGGAGGACCTAGGACTTACCACAGGGCAGGGAACCCTGACTGCTCTTTGGACTGGAGAGGGAGGGGGAAAGGAGTGAGGGGCGGGGGAGAAGAGTGGGAGGAGGGGGAGGGAAATGGGAAGCTGTGAGGAGGTGGAAACTTCTTTTTTTTTCTCCTTTTCTCAATAAAAAAAAAAAAGCAGATGAAACGGTGGCCTGTGTTAAGCAGCCTGCATGGAGGAAGTTTTGAAGGGGTCTACTAAAACTGAAGAAGGGGTGAGTAGAGAGTGCTGGGCACCTGAAGAAGGGAGGGAGATGCACAGTAGCTCTGAACCTGCAGCAGACATGATGCCCTTGTTGAATGTGTGCTCTGAGTCAGGTCCATGAGACCCCTCCCTTTGCTTACCAAGTTCAGTGGAAGGATCAGCTGAGGTCAGGGACAGAGTGGCCTGAGGCCAGACTCTCCTACAGTCCAAACATGAGACTGTTTCAGAAATAGAGGACAGCCTTGAGTCACTGGAGAGATGATCAGCAACTAAGAGCACTACTGCTCTTCCAGGGGACCTGACTGCAGTTCCCAGCACCCACATCAGGCAGCCCACAACTGCCTGTAACTTCAGCTCTGGGGGGGGGGATCCGATGGCCTCTTCTGACCTTGTGGAAATCTCAATGCATTGTACTCTATGGCCTTGTGTGCATGCCAATATTTTCATCAAACTAGAAAATAAGAATGGAGAAAACTAGCATATGAAATGGGAGGAGAGGCAAACAAGACATCGTGACAAAGTACCCAGTCCAGTCACCCTGGATATGGGGGGTGGTCATCCCAACCTTAGAGGAAGCCTGTGGAATGACCTGAGTGTTGAAGGGACCTCTGAGGACAGGTGGTGGCAGAGGCTTGTACCTCATCATATAAAATTCCTGACTCTTGTTAGGAAATGAATGTTGTAACAGTAACAGCGAAAGGAGTCCAGCAGGGAAAGCATTGTGAAAAGGTTTCCAAGGACAAAGTCTGGTATTAGGGAGCAATATTTTCCATGAACTCCTGCTAACTAATGTTCATTTGAAGTAACCTAAGGATATTGCCTTACTTGCTGACCTAATATTGATGGTAGGCTTGCTAGTAACAGAGAAACCAATCCTGCCTGAGTCCAGATGTGACAGATGACAAGGGCAGCCCAAGACATGAGGGGCTTCATCCTGGAAGACTGAGAGGAGGAGCATGAGGGAGTAAGCATGGATTGAACACAGACAAAATGTAAGTATGGGGGACAGGGTGTTCTTCTGTCCTCCAGCCTTTGCCCATCTGTCCTTTGGTGGGGGGAATGATATATTCCTCAAACAAATCAGTGTGTGTGTGATGATAATGGATGAGTACAAAGAAGATCCTATGGGCACACAATTGAGACAGAAGAGGGTGACAGCTAGGGTATCCAATGCTGTGTAACAAACATTCCCCAATGGTAGCAAACAACAAAATCCCTATACCTCTTTTTTCATTTATGAAAAATACATATTTTTATTTTATGTATATAGAGTTTTCCCTTCTGTTTACCACATATGTACATTGCTCTTGGAGGCCAGAGAGGGTGTTAAATCTCCTGGAACTGGAGTTACAGATGTTTATGAGCAGCCATGTGGGTTCTGGAGATTGAATCTAGGTCCTCTGAAGGAGCAGACAGTGCTCTTGACATACAGCGAGCCCCCACCATTAACTCTTAGGAGTTCTAAGGAAATGCAGGAAGAGCACAGTGGGAGCAGCCTGGTTATGTTATGCCTGGGACTCAACAAGGATCTAAAGGCAAAGGTCCTAGTGCTGTCTAAAATCCCATTTGCTCCCCTGGGGCTGGGCTGAGCTGTTGGGAGCTAGAGTGGACCAGGTACCAAGTAAGAGCTTTCTTGTTCAGTGAGAACACCTGGAATGAGAAAGAAGTGGGCCTATTTGTACACCCATGGGAAAATTGGTATTTTATAATGAGGTTGCACAGGATCTGCATGTCATAGGTGAATTTCACCTTGAGTCTGAGGAGTCTGTGAGTCCAGGAAGAGACTTGATCAGGTAGGTGTTTCTTTTAACTGTTAACTCTTCCTGTCCTCTCTCCTCCTCCTCCTCCTCCTCCTCCTCCTCCTCCTCCTCCTCCTCTTCTTCTTCTTCTTCTTCCATTCACAGCGCTAAGGATAGGACCCAGAGCCTCACACATGCTTCACAAGCTCACACACAGTCCAGTAAGCTTCTTGATCAGAGTGAACAAAACCAAGTGCTGCCAACTAACCTTGGCAGTGCATTCAAACCCAGCTCATGAAAAAGAGTCAATATGGCACCACAGACCTAAATCCTTACACATGGGAGGCTGAGGCAGGAGAATCACAAACTGAAGACCAGCTTGGTCTACATATCAAGGTCCTGTTCCTAAATAACCATAAACTCAATGTGGTGATTTGAATGAGCTTTCAGGAGTCTGTGAATTTGTGAACACTTGGCACACAGTTGATGATTCTGCTTGGGGAAGTTATAGGGCTTTTTGGGCATGTAGAGTTGCTGGAGGAAATAAATCACTGGAGCAAGCTTTACAAGTTTGTAGCTTGGGGCTGGAGAGATGGCTCAGTGATTAAGAGCACTTGCTGCTCATGCAAAAGACACAGGTTCAATTCCCAGCACCCACAAAGTGGCTCACAAGCATCTGCAACTGCAGTTTCAAGGCATTTCATACCCTCCTTTGATCAGGCATGCACAGTACACATACATGCAGGCAAAACACTCATATAGATAAAATAAATCTTAAAAAATATTTAAAAGAATTCATAACTTCACCTCACTTCTGGTTTGTCCTCTGCTTCCTGTGTGCAATTGAAATGTGAAATCTCAGATTCCTGCTCCTGCTGCCACACCTCCCTGCCATGACGGACTTTCCCTCTACAACCCTAAGTCAAAACAATCTCTTGCTTCTATAAGTCACTTTTTGTCATGGCATTTTATCACAGCCACAGAAAAGCTGCTAATATGGAAATTGATGCCAGGGTTGGTTCTAAAGAAACTGAATTATAAGGATGGATATTTTTCTTTCTTTTAATTTTTATTTTTTTTTTTGAGACAGGGTTTTTCTGTGTGTCCTTGGCTATCCTGGAACAATGTAGACCAGGCTGGCCTCAAACTTACACTACCCAACATGATGAATTTCTCTAGAGGATTTGGTGGTAGCTGGGGCGACTCTCTAACATGATGAAACCTATGGTCACTAGAAATTCCCTTGGGAGTACACTGGTGCCCATGGTGTGAAAGAGAAGATGGGTGATGGTGGCACACACCTTTAATTCTAGCACTCAGGAGGCAGAGGCAAGTGGATCTCTATAAGTTTAAGACCAGCCTGGTCTACAGACTGAGCTCCAAGACAGCCAGAGTGTTACACAGAGAAACTCTGTCTCAAAAAACAAAAACAAAACAAACAAAAAACTACAAATAAATATTTGCTACTCTTGAGTCACTTCTTGTGAAGCCTTAATAAGAACCCAATAACTTAGTGACTTTATACATAAAACTGCTGATCATGCTGGCTGGTTGCTTACAGCATCTCTGGATAAAGTGACAAGGGGGAAGGAAGATCATGATAAAATTAGCCAGCTCCAGGTGCACATGAACAATCTATAGGTTTCTAAGAGTGTCCTGGAAAAGAACTTCTCCAGCAACCACAGAGTTCAAGTTGCCAAAGACACCAAACTCAAGGCCTCACTGTAGGATTGGCTGACTCCACACAATTTTAAGTTCCAGCCTCGCAGGTGCCGGCAGTGACGTGAGAGCACTGACAGGAAGAGGCTGGGAGCCTAGAACTTGGCATGGAGGTGCATGGGGGTACCCTAGTGAGGCTGAGAATAGTAAACCCTCAGATTTTGAAGGGTTTACTGTTAATTTTGAGATTTGCTAAAGAAAAACTAGTTCTACCATTTTGGACCAAATTTGAAGCAAGCTGCATTAATATATTAAATATTGACCAAGATTAACTTTCAGGACCACTCCCTGAAAACATCCCAGTTGAGTGGCTCCGAATCATGTGTTTTTTGTGGAAAAAAACTCATAGACCATCATACTTTCCCCATGAGGCCCTGTTGTTATTGTTCAGGGACTACAACTCCCTGCATTCCCGGAAGTTAACTGTGAAAGACCCCAGTGGTGGGCAGTCTTTCAGGCTGAGGAGACCCTCCCAAGGAACAGCGAGTCACTCTTCGGATGCAAATAGCAAGAGGCTTTATTTAGTACACAGGCACCTGGGGCGACTTAGTCTCTCAGAAGACAAGCGCGCCTGCAGACTGGGGGAAGGTCTTTTTATAGGAAAGAGGGCAGCAGAAGCAGATTACAGAAGCAAATGCATTGTTAGTGGTCAGTTGGAATGGGGCAAGGGGCACAGGTGGTTTTTCCTCTCCCAGCACAGATGTATGGGAACAGATATCCTGTTAATTGATGTCCTGTCCTAATCTATGGATATAAAGATCCTGTTTTGCAGCCAGGGACCCTGACCTTACTCTGCACTTACAGTCGTTCGTCAAAAGCTTTGTGGAATGACGTTACAGCAGATAAGCTGGGATCTTTCATAGGGGGAGTTGTCTCTTCTGTGAATTACTGATATTCTAAGTTGGGCACATGTGCTGACTATAGGCATCCTGTTTCCCTAAGCAAACGGGATGTTCTCATTAGAGCAGGCCAGCTGCGGGTTCCTTATCGCTTGGGGCCAGATGGCTGACCGGCTGCCCGCAGATATTGCCTGGCTTCTCAAGTCGAACTTCCCTGCTCTAATTACTTGCGTTGCTCCAAAGTTTAAGCCTTGCAAAATGGCGTTACTGCTGCTTAGTGAGTGGGGGTCTTTCAAACTGGTCCTTGGGGAGGTGGGGTTTACAGGTTAATTTAGGGTATTATATTTACTTCACCTGAGGAAGCAGGGTTCTCCCCTGAAACACTGCTGTCTCTGCCCTTGCCTGGGGCAATTAATCTTGCATTGTCTGCAGAAGCTGCAATGATCTTCCCTGAGGGAGCTACCAGGCAAGACAGTACTGGTGTTCCCACAGCCCAGCAAACATTGCCTTTAGACCTAAAGCAGACTTAAACCTAAGCAAGACCCCTAGAAGTGAGTTAGAATAGAATTTTCACTGCACAGCTAATGAATTTGTTAAGTTTGCTATTCATTCAAGTAGAAGTCAAGAATATTTGTGGGAATGGATTTCAAGGGTGTGGGATAATGGAAAACGAAACATAAAACTGATTTGGATTGAGTTTATTATTGATATGGGCCCACTGAGTGGGCATTCTAGGTTTAATATGGAAGTTTGTAGAGTTAGAAAAAAAGGTATCAAAAGTTTATTCAGTTGCTTGGATGACACATTTGTCAACTGATGGCCTACTTTGGAGCTGGATGTTTGGTTGGAAGTATCATCCCAGCCTCCTGGCTCCCTTTATCCAAGGAGTCTGGGATGTTTTGTTGGAGGCTTCACCCCAGCCCCTGGCATCCATTCTGAAAAATTTTGGTGGAACTTTTCACCCCAATTCTCCTCCCCTGGGAGTTTCTGCAGTTTAGACTTCACCTCTGAGAAAGCCTGCCAAACAGTGACCCTCCCCAAGAGGCTCAAGACCACTTCCACAGGCTATTTAAACTGCCCCCAGAGAACAACGCGTGGTCTTTCTGGTTTCCTTTCCTCTCTCCATGGTTTCCCAGTCTTCTTCCTGTCCAGTCTCCTCTCTGGGGACTGGAAGGCCACACAGGAGCAGTGACATCCATTAAACCTGGGCTTTTCCTAATTTGGTTTGATTTGGATCATTGGGTTGGCAGAGAGGATTATTGGCAGGTAAAAACTTTACACTGGAGATGCCCAATATACTTCATTTAGTGTTGATAAAGGGATTTTAAGGCTCAGGGAAATTGTAATGCTGAATGTTGCTGATCTTCCAGAAGACCCAGGTTCAATTCCCAGAAACCACATGATGACTCACAGCCATCTATAACTCCAGTTCCAGGGGATCTGATGCCCTCTGACCTATGTGGACACAAGGCATACACACAGTATACAGATATACATGCAAGCAAACACTCGTATACATCAAAATAACAAAAAATAAAAAATAAACTGAAAAAAATAAAAACAAACTTAAAGCCTAATCCCCCACAATGGAAAAGCTCAGAAGACATGCCCTTCACTAATTCTACAAGGCAGAAAATGGTGAGCGAGCACTAGAACATTGAAAGAGCACCATTGACTATACGAACTTAGTCAACTAGTGACTCCAAATACAGCTGCTGTGCCAGACATAGCCCAACTCAAACAGGCTAACACATCTCTTCATCTGGCAGATGCCTTTTTCTCGGTCCCTGTCCATGAGGACCACCAGAAGCAATTTGTTTTCAGATGACAAGGCCAGCAGCATACCTTTATAGTACAGCCTCAAGGGTACATTAACTCTCCAGCTCTGTGTCATAACTTGTTCAATGGGATCCTCATCATTTGTCTCTTCTACAAGATATCGCACACTGGTCCACTATATTGATGATATATAAATTGGACCAAGTGAGCAGGAGGGAGCAGCCACTCTGAATGTGTTGATAACACATATGCGTCAGAGAATGAGTGTTCTGGTTAGTTTTATGTCATCTTGACATGAGATAGGGTCATCAGAGAAGAGGGTGCCTCAGCTGAGAGAACACCTTCATGAGATCCAGCTGTAGGCAAGCCTGTAGGGCATTTTCTTAAGTAAGCAGCTCTCCTCCATGGCCTCTGCATCAACTCCTGCCTCCAGCTTCCTTCCCTGTTTGAGTTTCTGTCCTGACTTTTGTTTAATGATGAACTGTGATGTGAAATTGGAAGCCAAATAAACCCTTTCCTTCCCAGGTTGCGTTGGTCATGGTGTTTCATCACAGCAATAGGCAATGGGAAATAAATCCGACCAAAATTCAAAAACCTCTACCTCAGTGTAATATCTAGGAGTCCTGTGCTGTAGGGCTTGCAGAGATATTCCTTCTAAGATAAAGGATCAGTTACTGCACGTGGCTCCTCCCATCACTAGGAAAGAAGAACAACATTTAGTTGGCCTTTTTGGATTCTGGAGACAGCATATTCCCCACTTGTGTGTGTTACTCTGGACCATATACCAAGTTACTCAGAAAGCTGCTTACTTTGTGTGGGGCCTGGAACAGGAGAAGGCTCCTCAACAGGTCCAGGCTGCTCTGCAGGCTTCACTACCACTTGGTCCATATGATCCAGCAGACCCTATGGTACTTATGGTATCAGTTGCAGATGGGGATGCTATTTGGAGCCTTTGGCAAGTCCTTACATATGGAACACAGAAGAGACCTTTGGGATTTTGGAGCAAGACTCTACCATCACCAGTAGACAACTATTCTTGGCCTGCTATAGGCTTTAGTGGAAACTGAACATTTTAACAAAGGGCTACCATGCAGTCTGAGCTGCCTATTATAAACTGAGTATTATCAGATCCACTAAGCTATAAAATAGGACATGCACATCAGTAATGCAGTATCAAATAGGTGTGTGTGTGTGTGTGTGTGTGTGTGTGTGTGTGTGTGTGTGTGAAAGAGTCCAGGGAGGTCTTAAGGGCACATGAAAGTTACATGAAGAAGTTTCCAAAATGCCTATTGTTTCTACTCCCATTGCAATGCTCTCTGCTGCCAAGCATGCACACGTAACCCCTTTGGCTTGTCCTATGATCAGTTGACTAAGGAAGAGACCATTAGAGCACAGTTACTACTGGTTCTGCACATTATGTGGGTACCACCAAGAAATGGACAGTTGGCTGGACAGTGGTGGCACATGCCTTTAATCCCAGCACTTGGGAGGCAGAGGCAGGTGGATCTCTATGAGTTCAAGGCCAAACTGGTCTACAGAGCAAGTTCCAGGACTGTCTCCATAGCTACTAAGAAACCTGTCTCAAAAAACAAAAAAAAAAAAGGAAAGAAAAAGAAATGGGCAGCTGCAGAATTACAACTGCTTTCTGGGACAACCATGAAAGACACCAGCGAAGGAAAATCTTCATAGAAGGCAGAACTTTGGGCACTACACATGGTCATACACTTTGTTTGGGAGGAAAAATGGGCAGATGGCTGATTGTGCACTGACTCACAGTCTGTAGCCAGTGAACTGGATAGATGGTCAGGAACTTGGAAAGAGCATGATTGGAAACTGGGAGAGAAAGACATTTGGAAAGGTTTGTGGCAGGATCTCTCCAAATGGGCAAAGGATGTGAAGACACTATGTGTCATGTAAATGCTCACCAGATGGTAACTTCAGCAGAGGGATAGATCTGATGGACTGTTTTATGCACCATCAACCTCTTTTCCTGGCCATCCTTCTCATTTATGCAATAGGCCCATGTACTAAGAGGCCATGGTGAAAGAGTTGAAGGTTCGCTATTCATGAATTCAACAACATGGATTTCCACTCACCAAAGTTGACCTGACTACAGCTGTTGCTGAATGTCACATCTGCCAGCAGGAGAAACCAATGCTGAGTCCCCAATATGGCACGTTCCCCCAGATGATGAGTCAGTAGCCTGGTGGCAGATCGCCTACATTAGACTACTTCCTCCATAAAAAGAATAAGGTTTTGTCCTTACTGGAGTAGAACGTATTCTGGTTATGGATTTCCCATTGCTGCACATAATGCTTCTGCCAAAACCACCATCCATGGACTTGACAGAATGCCTGATCCACTGACACGTTATAACATGTAGCATTCCTTCTGACCAGGGAACTCACTTCACAGCCAGAGAAGTGTGACAGTGGGCCTATAATCATGGGATCCACTGGTCTTACCATGTTCCCCATCATCCTGAGGCAGCTGGCCTAAAAGAATGACAAAAGGCCTTTGGAAAACAAAGTTACAATATCAAGGATGACATTAGCCTAGAAGGCTAAAACAGGATTCTCCAGAAGGTGGTATATACTTTGAATCAATGACAAATATATGATATGGTGTTCTGGGATATTTCACAGTGTATGAAAATGTATTGCTGTAATTAGTGTAATAGAAAGCTGAATGATCAATAGCTAGGCAGGAGAAATAGGTAGGCCTTCCAGATAGAGAACTGTGAGAAGAAGAAAGGTGAAGTCATTAGTTAGACTCAGAGGAAGTAGTATGGGCAATAAGGAAATGAGTGTGTTGTAGGAAGTCTTACAGCGTGTGGTTACCCGCCTACTGGGGCATGGCCTCTTTTATTACATATGCTGATGCAGAGCCTGAGTCCGCCCCTTCTTCCCTGGCTGCTCTTTCAGATTGCTGGATTCGAGCTCTGTTCTCCGTTCAAGCAGAGAATTCTGATTTGTGAGTTTACCCCTAAATAAATAACCATCTATTTCTCAATTCTAAGCTAGTATGGGATTTCTTTTAAGCGTCTGTTCCACATAGGTGAATAAACCATGTGCCAGAATGTAGATTGAAAAATATGGGTTAATTTAAATTGTTTCTTATTTTTTATTGTTTATTGATTTATTGAGCTATACTTTTTCTCTGATCCCTCCTTCCCTCCCCTTTTGCCCTCTCCCAGGTCCCTGTGCTCTTAATTTACTCAGGAGATCTTGTCTTTTTCTACTGCTGATGTGGATAAGATCTATGTATGTCTCTCTTAGGGTCCTCATTTATGTCTAGGTTCTCTGGGGTTGTGAATTGTAGGTTGGTTTTCTTTGCCTTATGTCTAAAAGCCACTTATGAGTGAATATATATGATAATTGTTTTTCTGGTTTTGGGTTACCTCACTCAATATGATATTTTCTAGATCCACCTATTTGCACGCAAAATTCAAGATGTTATTACTTTTTTACTTTTTTTCTGCTGTGTAGTATTCCATTGTGTAAATGTACCACTTTATTCATTCTTCAGTCTAGAGGCATTTAGGTTGTTTCCAGGTTCTGGCAAGGACAAACAATGCTGCTATGAATGTAGTTGAGCACATGTCCCTGTAGTATGGTTGAGCATCCTTTGGGTATATATCCAAAAGTAGTATTACTGGGTCTTGAAGAAGGTTGTTTCCTAATTTTCTGAGAAATTCCCATACTAATATCCAAAGTGGCTGTACCTGTTTGCACTCCCACCAGCAATGCAGAAGTGTTCCCTTTACCCCACATCCTCTACAGCGTAAGTTGTCATCAGTGTTTTTAATTTTGGCCATTCTTACAGGTATAAAGTGGAATCTCAGAGTTATTTTGGTTTGCATTTCTCTGATGGCTATGGATGCTAAGCATTTTCTTATGTGACTTTCAGCTTCCTCTGTGAGAGTTCTTTGTTTAGGTCTATACCCCATTTTTTTAAAATTGCATTATTTGTTCTTTTGATGAGCAATTTCTTGGGTGCTTTGTATATTTTGGAGATCAGATCTCTGTCTGATGTGGGGTTAGTGAATATCTTTTTCCATTTTGTAGACTATCATTTTGTCTTGTTGACCATGTTCTCTGCTTTTTCAGTTTCAGGAGGTCCCATTTATTAATTGTTTCTCTCAGTGTCTGTGCCACTGGGGTTATATTTAGGAAGTGGTCTCCTGTGTCAATGCATTCAAGTGTATTTCCCACTTTTTCTTCTGTGAGGTTCAGTGTGGTTGGCTTTATGTTGAGGTCTTTGGTCCATTTGGACTTGAGTTTTTTTTTTTTTTTTTTTTTGGTTTTTCGAGACAGGGTTTCTCTGTAGCTTTGAAGCCTGTCCTGGAACTAGCTCTTGTAGACCAGGCTGGCCTCGAACTCACAAAGATCCACCTGTCTCTGCCTCCCAAGTGCTGGGATTAAAGGACTTGAGTTTTGTGCGTGGCAATAGATAGGGATCTATTTTCATTTTTTTTTTCATGTTGATATCCATTTATGCCAGCACCATTTGTTAAATGTGCTTTCTCATTCCATTTGATATTTTTTGCTTCATTGTCAAAAATCAAATGCTTGTAGGTGTGTGGATTAATATCTGGGTCTTTGATTCATTTCCATTGGTCCTCCTGTCTGTTTTTATGCCAGTATCAGGCTATTTTCAGTACTGTAGCTGTGTAGTAGTTTGAAGTCAAGGATTGTGATGTCTGCAGAAGTTCTTTTATGGTACAAGATTGTTTTGGCTATTCTGAGTTTTTTGCCCTTTCACATGAAGTTGAGTATTGTTCATTCAATATTTTTTCTGGGATTTTGATGGGCATTACATTGAATCAATAGATTGCTTTTGGTAAGATTGCCATTTTTACTATGTTAATTCTACTGACCAAAGAGCAAGGGAGATTGTTCTATCTTCTGGTGTCTTCTTCAATTTCTTTCTTCAAAGATGTAAAGTTCTTGCCATACAAGCCTTCCACTTGTTTGGTTAGAGTTACTCTGAGATATTTTATGCTATTTGTGGCTATTGTGAAGGGAAATGTTTCTCTGCTTTCTTTCTAACCCCATTTATCGTCTCTGTACAGGAGGGCTACTGATGATTTTGAGTTTATATTGTATCCTGCTACATTACTGAAAATGTTTATTAGTTGTAGAAGTTCCTTGAAAGAATTATTTGGGTTACTTATGTAAACTATCATGTCATCAGCAAACAGTGAGAGTTTGACTTCTTTTTCAATTTGTATCCCTTTGATCTACATGTATTGTCTTATTGCTCTAGTTAGAACCTCAAGAACTATATTGAATAGATATGGAGAGAGTGGACAACTTTGTGTGGGATCACTGTGAGTGTCTCTCCATTTAGCTTGATGTCAGCTGTTGGCTTGCTGTATATTGCTTTTATTATGTTTAGGTATGTTCCTTGTGTCCCTGCTTTCTCCAAGACCTTTATCATAAAGGGATGCTGTATTTTGTCGAAGGCTTTTTTTAGTTTGTTTTGTTTTTTTTTTTTTGTTTTGTTTTGTTTTGTTTTTTTTGGTTTTTTTTTTGTTTTGTTTTTTTCGAGACAGGGTTTATCTGTGGTTTTGGAGCCTGTCCTGGACCTAGCTCTTGTAGACCAGGCTGGTCTTGAACTCACAGAGATCCGCCTGCCTCTGCCTCTCAAGTGCTGGAATTAAAGGCGTGCACCACCACCGTCCGGCTGTCGAAGGCTTTTTAAACATCTAATGAGATGATCATGTGGTTTTTATTTTTCAGTTTGTTTATACGATGGATCACATTGACAGATTTTCATATGTTGAACCACCCCTCCATCTCTGTGATGAAGCTGACTTGATTATGGTGGATGATGTTTCTGATGTGTTCCTGGATTCAGTTTGCAAGTATTTTATTTAGTATTTTTGCATCAGTGTTCATGAGTGAGATTGGTCTGTATTAGTAATGCTTTTACGTGATTTGGGTATCAGAGTAATTGTAGCCTCATAAAAAGAATTTGGCAATGTTACTTCTGTTTCAATTGTGTGGAACAATTGAGTAGTATTGGTTTTAGTTCTTCTTTGAAAATCTTCTACAATTCTGAGCTGAAACCATCTGGTCCTGGGCATTTTTTTCTTTTTGGTTGGGAGACTTTTTATGACTGTTTCTATTTCTTTAACAGTAATAGGTATATTTACTTTGGTTATCTCATCTTGATTTAATTTTGGTAAGTGATATTTATCCAGAAGGTTGTCCATTTCTTTTAAGTTTTCCACTTTTGTGGAGTACAGATTTTCAAAATATGACCTGATGAGTCTCTGAATTTCTTCCCTGTTTATTGTTATGTCCTCCTTTTGATTTATGATTTTGTTAATTTGGATAATCTCTCTCTACTTTTTTGTTAGTTTGGATAAAGTTTTGTCTATTTTGTTGATTTTTTTCAAAGAACCAACTCTTATTCTCACTGATTCTTTGTATTGTTTTTTTTTGTTTCTGTTTTGCTGTTTCAGCTTTCAATTTGATTATTTCCTGCTGTCTTTTTCTTCTAGGTGACTTTGCTTCTTTTTGTTTCAGAGTTTACAAATGTTCTCTTAATTTACTAGTGTGTGATTTTTCCAGCTTCTTTATGAAGGCATTTAGTACTATAAACTTTCCTCTTAACACTGCTTTTATTGTGTCCCATCAATTTGGGTACGTTGTATAGTCAGTTTCATTGAATTTTAGAGTCTTTAATTTCTCTTTTTATTTCTTCCTTGACCCATTAATGCTTCATGTGAGCATTGTTTAATTTCCATGTGTGTGTGGGTTTTCTGGAATTAGTATTGCTGTTGAATTCTAATTTTAAGCAGTGGTGACCCAATAAGATACATGGCATAATTCCAAATTTTCTATCTGTTGAGGTTTGCTTTGTTACCAAGTATGTGGTCAATTTTTGAGAAGGTTCTGTGAGGTCCTAAGAAGAAGGTATATTCTTTTATGTTTGGATGGAATGTTCTATCGATATCTGTTAAGTCCATTGAGTAATAACATCTGTTAGTTCCTTTATTTCTCTGTTAAATTTTCTTTCTGACATACCTACCCAGTGGTAAGAGTGGGGTGTAGAAGTCTCCCACTATTAGCGTGTGGTGTTTAATGTGTGATTTAAACTTTAGAAGTGTTTCTTTTACATATGAGGGTGCCCTTGTATTTGGGGCATAGATGTTCATTATTGAGATTTCTTCTTGTGAATTTTTTCTTTGACTATATGAAATGTCCTTTTTTGTCTCTTTCAATAGATATTAGACTATGACTATATGAAATGTTCTTCTTTGTCTCTTTCAACTGATTTTAGGTTGAAGCCTATTTTGTTAGATATTATGATAGCTACACCAGCTTGTTTCTTAGGTCCATTTGATTGGAATTTTTTTCCCCAACCCTTATCTGAAGCAATATCTATTTCTGAGGTTAAAGTGTGTTTCTTGTATGCAGCAGAATGATGGATTCCATTTTCATATACAATCTGTGAGTCTGTGTCTTTTTATAGGTGAGTGGAGTCCATTTATATTAAGGGATACAGGATATTAATGACCAGTGATTGCTAGCTCTGGTTATTTTAGTTTTTGTTGCTGGTGATGTTATTTTGTCTGTTTTTCTCTTCTTTGGGATGTTCTGCTGTGAGGTCATCTATTGTCCATGTTTTTGTTGGTATATCCAACTTCGTTGTGTTGGAGTTTTCCTTCTAGTATTTTGTGTAGGGCTGAGTTAGTGGTATTGGATAAATCTGGATCTGTCATGGAACATCTTGTTTTATCCTTCTATAGTGATTGAAAGTTTTGCTGGATATAGTAGTCTGGACATCTGTGGTCTCTTAATGTCTGCCTAAAGGACCTTATGGCTTTCATTGCTTCCATTGAGAAGACACATGTAATTCTGATAGGTCTGCCTTCATATGTTACTTGTCCTTTTTCCTTTGTAGCTCTTAATATTCTTTATTCTGTATGTTTAGTGTTTTGATTATTATATGTGATGGGGACTTTTTTTTAAATCCACTCTCTTTGGTGTTCTGTAAGCTTCTTGTATCTTCATAGGCATATTTTTCTTTAGGTTAGGAAGGTTTTCTTTTATGATTTTGTTGAATACATTTTCTGTCTTTTTGAGTTGGACTTCTCCTTCATCTATCCCTGTTATTCTTAAGTTTGGTATTTTCATGTTGTCCCATATTTCCCAAGTATTTTGTGTTAAACATTTGTTACAATTAGTTTAGATTTTGTTTACTTTGACTGATGAGTCTGTTTACTCTATTGTATTTTCAGCACTTGAGATTCTCTCTTCCATCTCTTGTATTCTGCTATTTATGCTATAAAGATGGGTTCTGCAGTTTAAGAAAACAAGCTCAAGATAAGTGTATGGGTGAGGATCTAGTGTTGTCTAGGCCATGTAGGTAGCCCAAAGGTCACCAGGCTATTAATGACATCCATTCACACATTTCTGGGCATAAAACCAGTTATAGCCTATTGTTTTAAGGTCAATAGAAGTCCATAGTAGCCATGGGGAATCCTGATCTTCCAGTTCAATTGAAGGTTTGCTGTGACTCCTGGAAAGAATGCTCCCCAATATGATGCCAACACTTCCAGGCCAGCAAAACTTAAGGTTCTGGGAAGAGGAAGGAAAATTTTTTCCTAGGGAGTCACTAGGGGTATAATGAGTATACATATTTCCTTTTCCATCCTGCCTTGTTTCCTGACCCATGGATCCTCACTATGGGAGAAACTGTACCATATACTGGATGCTGATTCAAAGCATATAACACCTTTTAGAGAACTTTGACCCAGAATTCCATGCTTCTGCCACATAATTGATACTGAAACTATGTCTTCAAAAGATCACTCTATCTTTCATCAGGCCTGCTACTTGGGGATATTGGAGAACGTGGTAAGACCAGTGGATTCCATGATCATGGACTCACTGTCATGAACTACACTTTCTATCTCCCCTTACCAGCCTACTATGCCTTAAGTCTGGTTATAGGTCTAGAGGCAGCTATTGGTGGGCCCTGAGGGAATTCAGTGTTGTGTTGCCTGACATTTCCTTTAAAGAAAGTCAGAGTTGGTTTAGAAGACAATGAAGAAGAAATTTCCTCAATCACAGATGACAATGATAACATTTCAAGAGGGAATGAAGGTGGAGTGATTACCAACCACAGTTGAGATTAACCCTTGAGTACCTGAGAGTTCACAGTTCTGAGCCCTAATATAGTCCTCCCACACAATCCCATCTCAAGTCACATGATCCCATTCTTTACCAATTAATGCCCTTGCCTTAACTGCAGACACTCTCTGAGGCTGGGACTTGAGTATTTGCTGTAGTTCAGCCAACTTTATAATGTGGGCTTCTCTTTGATTTTCTGTAACTTGAGGTATATGGCTGCTGGAAATATTATCTTCCAGGGCACACTTAGAAACTTTTATACTGTTTCCTTTTATACTGGAGTCTGTCAGTCTTATCACTAAATTCACTTTTGTCCTTCAACAAATGCTGAGAAGCTAGAAGTTGGTTAACACAAAGCTTATTGCCATCCTTTGTTAATTTATCCAGAGATGCTAAGAGCAACTGACCAGCATCATCACTTTCCTTATTTTGCCACAAACTTTCTGAAGTTTCTTACACAGAGTCACCAGATGCATTCCTGCTCACAACTGCTGAATTGGGATAATGGATTGAATTTTTATTTGTAAGTTTGTAAAATATTCTCACCATGGGCTCTCAGTTCTCTCTGAGCTCCCAGGAGAGACTTCATTAGCTGTAGCTGTTGGTAAATGGGAAATCCTATGCCAGATACTTGAAAGAGTCACCCTTATCCTTCTGCTTCTCTGGAACCACTTCTGGTACCAAACTCTGCATTAGTCAGGTTCTCTATAGTTACAGAATGTATGGAATGAATAACTCTACACACACACACACACACACACACACACACACACACACACACAAGATATGTATGGTGTATGGGAATTTATTAGAATTTCTTACAAGCTGTGGTTCAGCTAATCCAAATCTTGGTGTCTATGAATGGAAAGTCCAACAATCTAGTAGCTGCTCAGTCCACAAGCCTGAATGTCTCACCTGGTCTTCAGTATATGCAGGAATCCCAGAGAAATCGGTCCTAATGCCAGTGAAGAAATGAACTTGCCAACAAGGTGAGAGCAAGAAGGCAAAGAAGAAAATCTTTCTTTGTCCATGACATTTTGTAGGCTTCTAGAAGAAGGTGTGGCCCAGGTTAGATCAGGATTTAAGATCTGGATTTAAAATGTGTCTTCTTATCTCAAGCATCTTTCCACTTCAAATTAAGCAGAAATCTCTCACATTTGTGCCCTCCATTTTTAGGTTTTAGTTAATGCCAGATGTAGTCTAGTTCAGAACCAAGAATAAACATCATATTTCAATTAAGAAAATTCAATGCCAGAAAAATTATTATTGTTTTCCATAAAGGGACTGCTCATGTGGAATCCAGGTGATGATGGGGAGAGAAATCCAGCTCCTGGCCCAGTTGTGTTCCACGAAATTCCCTTGAGCTCCTCAAGGAGAGGAGCTGGAGGCCCAGGCTTGACCTGTCCTATTCTTCAAAGTTATTCTTGAACACACTGTGTGCAAACCTAGAAACACAGGAATTTTAAGGAAGGGGAGAATCACAAGTTACAGCTGCAGAGAATGAAAATCCAGTGCAAGGCAAGCTACAGAAGGAAGATGACAGGAAGGGGATGGCTCAATTCCACTGAGAGGAAACCATTCCCTCTGCTTAAATCCAGGGTTTGTATAGATTCTTCTCTTGTCTTATATTTGGTCTAATTGATCATGTAACCTGATCCTTGCTCTAAAGCCTAGAACCTGATCTGCATCTGCTCCTGCATGCAGACAAGACTGTGACATCTAAGGAAGATCAAATGAGTGAGCATAGAGAGAGGCTAACAATTTAGTGCCAAAGACATACCAGTGTCATGCCTGCTAATGTAGCCAGGTAGACACTGGGAGGCTTGAAGGTTTTGTGTTTTTTTATGTTTAAATTACTTTCCCAATTTTATTTCTTTTTAAAATTATTTTATTACTTAAAAAATACCAATCCAAATTCCCACTCCCTTCCCTTCTCTCACTCCCCTCCCACTCCCTTTAGAGACCCTCCCACACCACCCTCTCCAATCCTAAGAGAGGGCTGTATACCATGATCTGTGGAGAGTCCAAGGCCCTCTCTACTACATCTAGGTTGAACAAGGTTTACATCCAAAGAGAATAGGGTCCCAAGAAGCCAGTACATGCTGAGAAGACAAATCCCAGTGTCACTCTCAGTGGCCGCTCAGTTTGCCCCAATTGTCAACCCCCTTCAGAGTTGACTCCCAGTCCAATTGGAGTTGGTGAGCTACCATTAGCTCAAGCAAACTGTCTAAGTGGATGAACTCCTCATGGTCTTGGATTCCTTGCTCATCCTCTGACTCCTTCCACTCTTTAACTGGATTTTGGGATGTCAGTCCATTGCACTGATGTGGGTCATTGCTTCTGTTTCCATCTATTGTTGGGCAACGGTTCTATGGTGATATTATAATCATTAGTCTGATTACAGGGTAAGGCCAGTTCAGATGCCCTCTCCTCTATTGTTTAGGGTCTTAGCTGGGGTCGTCACTGTGGGTTCTTGGGCATTATTCTAGAGCCAAGTTTCTTGCTAACACCATAATGGCTCCCTCAATCAACATATCTCTTTCCTTGCTCTCATATCTGTCCTATCTTAGTCCCTCAAGTTCTCCTCAACCTCCCTTCTCCCCTTTCTTCTATCCCCTGCCCCCATGCTCCCAAATTTTTGTCTGTTTCCAATTTCCAGAAGGGTCTATATATGTTTTTCTTTGTGTTTACCTTATTTCTTAGTTTCTCTAGGATCATGAACTATAGGCTTGATGCCCCTTTTATTTATGCATAATATCCACTTATGATTGAGTACATACCATATACACTTTTGGGGATCTGGGTTACCTCACTTAGGATAGTGTTTTCTAATTCCATCCATTTGCATGCTATTTCAAGATGTCATTATTTTTACCACCATTATTTTTACCATTATTTTTACTACACTCTAATGTGTAGATGTGCCACAATTTCTTTATCCATTCTTCTGTTGAGGGGCATCTAGGTTGTTTCCAGGTTTTAGCTATTACAAATAATGCTGCAATAAACATAGTTTAACAAATGCTTTTGTAGTATGATTGAGCATCTTTTGCATATATTCCCAAGAGTGATATTGCTGGATCCTGAGGTAGGTTGACTCCCAATTTTCTGAGAACCCACCACACTGATTTCCAAAGTGGTTGCACGAGTTTGCATTCCCACCAACAATGGATGAGTGTTCCCCTTGCTGCCCCACATCCTCTCTAGCATAAGCTACCATTAGTATTTTTTATCTTAGCCATTCTGACAGGAGTGAGATGGTATCTCAGAGTTGTTCTGATTTGCATTTTCCTGATAGCTAAGGAAGTTGAACATGCCCTTAAGTATCTTTTGGCCAGTTGAAATTCTTCTGTTGAGAATTCTCTGTTTACTTCAGTACATCACTTTTTAATTGGGTTATTTAGAATTTTAATGTCTACTTTCTTGAGTTTTTTTTTTTTTATAAATTTTGGAGCTCAGTCCTTTGTCTGATGTGGGGTTGGTGAAATTTTTTTCCCATTCAGCAGACTTCCCTTTTGTCTTATTGACTGTTTCCTTTGCTTTACAGAAGCTCCTCAGTTTCAGTAGGTCCCATTTATTTACTGATGCTCTTATTGTCTGTGCTACTGAGGTTATAATTAGGAAGTGGTCTCCTGTACCCATGCATTGAAGGACTCTATCAGGTTCAGTGTGTTTGGAGTTATATGGAGGTCTTTAATCCATTTGGACTTGAGTTTTTTTTTTTTTTTTTTAAGGTTTTATTTTTTTTTTATTGAGAAAAGGAGAAAAAAAAAACAAGTTTCCACCTCCTCCCAGCCTCCCATTTCCCACCCCCTCCTCCCACCCTTCTCCCCCTCCTCCCACGTTTCTCCCCCTCCCCCCACTCCTCTTCCCCTCCCTCTCCAGTCCAAAGAGCAGTCAGGGTTCCCTGCCCTGTGGTAAGTCCTAGGTCCGCCCCCCTCCGTCCATATCTAGGAAGGTGAACATCCAAACTAGCTAGGCTCCCACAAAGCCAGCACATTATGTAGGTTTTATTTTTGAACCTGAACTTTTGACTCTTTAGAATGAATAGTAAAGCTACCTTAATCAACTCTCTAGCATACCATTCAAAAAGGTGTCGATGACACCAGAAGAACAGGGTCCACAGAAACAACTCATATAGGCTCACAGAGACTGAAGTAGTAACCATTGAGCCTGCATGAGTCTGCACCATGCCTTCTACATACTTGCTGTGGTTCTCTAGATGGTGTTTTTGTTGGACTCCTACTAATAGAAGTGGGAGTGTCTGACTCTTTTGTCTGCATGTGGGACCCTTTTCCTCCTGCTGGCTTTTCTCTTCCAGCCTTGATATGAGGGTGTGTGCCTATTCTTACTGCATCTTATTATGCCAGGTTTGGTTGGTATCACTCTGAGGTCTGCTCTTTTCTTTTCTTTTTTTTTTTTTTCACTTTTTTATTTATTTATTTTTTATTGAGAAAAGGAGAAAAAAAATTTCCTCCTCCTCCCAGCCTCCCATTTCCCTCCCCCTCCTCCCACCCTTCTACCCCTCCTCCCACCCTTCTCCCCCTTCCCCCACTCCTCTCCCCCTCCCTCTCCAGCCCAAAGAGCAGTCAGGGTTCCCTGCCCTGTGGTAAGTCCTAGGTCCTCCCCCCTCCGTCCATATCTAGGAAGGTGAACATCCAAACTGGCTAGGCTCCCACAAAGCCAGCACATTAAGTAGGATCAAAACCCCCTGCCATTGTCCTTGGTGTCTCATCAGCCCTCATTGTTCGCCATGCTCAGAGAGTCCAGATTTATCCCATGCTTTTTCAGTCACAGTCCAGCTGGCCTTGGTGAGCTCCCAATAGATCAGCTCCACTGTCTCAGTGGTTGGGTGCTCCCCTCGTGGTCCCAACTTCTTTGCTCATGTTTTCCCTCCTTCTGCTCCTCATTGGGACCTTGGGAGCTCAGTCCAGTGCTCCAGTGTGGGTCTCTGTCTCTGTCTCCATCCATCACCAGATGAAGGTTCTATGATGATATGCAAGATATTCGTCAGTATTGCTCTAGGATAGGGTCATTTCAGGTTCCCTATCCTCAGCTGCCCAAGGAACTAACTAGGGACCTCGGCTTGGGCATCTGGGAGCCACTCTAGGTTCAAGTCTCTTTCCAACCCTAAGGTGGCTCCCTTAACTAAGAATTGTGGTTCCGTGCTCCCCTATCCACCCTTCATTTATCCCAATCCTCCTTTTCCCCCAAGTTCCCCCAATTCTCCCCTTCTCATTTTTCTCTCCCCATCTCCCCTTACCCCCATCCCACCCCACCCCCAAGATCTCAATTTTCTCCCCAGCAATTTTGTCTACATTTCATAGCCAAGAGGACAACTATATGCTTTTCCTTTAGTTCACCTTCTTACTTAGCTTCTTTGGGATCACCAATTGTAGACTCCGTGACCCTTGTTTATGGCTAGAAACCAATTATGAGTGAGTACATCCCATATTCATCTTTTTAGGTCTGGGTTACCTCACTCAGGATAGTGTTTTCTATTTCCATCCATTTGCATGCAAAACTTGAGAAGTCATCGTTTTTTACCGCAGCATAGTACTCTAAGGTGTAGATAGTCCACACTTTCTTCATCCATTCTTCCATTGAAGGGCATCTAGGTTGTTTTCAGGTTCTGGCTATTACAAATAATACTGCTATGAACATAGTTGAACAAATGCTCTTGTCATATGATAGGGCATCTCTTGGGTATATTCCCAGGAGTGGTATTGCTGGGTCCAGGGGTAAGTTGATCCCGAATTTCCTGAGAAACCGAAACACTGATTTCCAAAGTGGTTGCACAAGATTGCATTCCCACCAGCAATGGATGAGGGTTCCCCTTCCTCCACAGCCTCTCCTGCAAAGGCTATCAATGGAGTTTTTTATTTTAGCCAATTTGACAGGTGTAAGATGATATCTCAAAGTTGTTTTGATTTGCATTTCCCTGATTGCTAAGGAGGTTGAGCATGACCTTAAGTGTCTTTTGGCCATTTGAACTTCCTCTGCTGAGAATTCTCTGTTCAGTTCAGTGCCTCATTTTTTAATTGGGTTAATTAGCATTTTAAAGTCTAGTTTCTTGAGTTCTCTATATATTTTGGAGATCAGACCTTTGTCTGTTGCGTGGTTGGTGAAGACCTTCTCCCAGTCAGTAGGTTGCCTTTTTGTCTTGGTGACAGTGTCCTTTGCTTTACAGAAGCTTCTCAGTTTTAGTAGGTCCCATTTATTCAATGTTGCCCTTAAAGTCTGTGCTGTTGGGGTTACACATAGGAAGCGATCTCCTGTGCCCATCTCCTGTAGGGTACTTCCCACTTTCTCTTCAATCAGGTTCAATGTGTTCTGACTGATATTGAGGTCTTTAATCCATTTGGACTTGAGTTTTGTGCATGGTGATAGATATGTGTGGGTCTATTTTCATTCTTCTACAGGTTGACATCCAGTTGTGCCAGCACCATTTGTTAAAGATGCTTTCTTTCTTCCATTGTATACTTTTGGCTCCTTTATCAAAAATGAGGTGTTCATAGGTTTGTGGGTTAAAATTCGGGTCTTCTATACGATTCCATTGGTCGACTTCTCTGTTTTTATGCCAGTACCACACTGTTTTCATCACTGTAGCTCTGTAATAGAGTTTGAAGTCAGGGATGGTAATGCCTCCAGAAGATCCTTTATTGTATAGGATTGTTTTGGCTATCCTGGGTTTTTTGTTTTTCCAAATAAAGTTGATTATTGTCCTCTCAAGATCTGTGAAGAATTTTGATGGGACCCTGATGGGGATTGCATTGAATCTATAAATTGCCTTTGGTAGAATTGCCATTTTTACTATGTTGATCCTCCCAATCCAAGAGCAAGGGAGGTCCATCCATTTTTTGGTATCTTCTTCAATTTCTTTCTTCAATGCCTTAAAGTTCTTGTCAAATAGATATTTCACTTCCTTGGTTAGAGTTACCCCAAGATATTTTATGCTGTTTGTGGCGATCGTGAAAGGTGAAGCTTCTCTAATTTCCCTCTCGGCTTCCATATCCTTTGTGTATAAGAGGGCAACTGATGTTTTGGAGTTGATCTTGTATCCTGCCACATTACTAAAGCTGTTTATCAGCTGTAAAAGTTCTTTGGTGGAGTTTTTGGGGTTGCTTATGTACACTATCATACCATCTGCAAATAACGAAAGTTTAACTTCTTCCTTTCCAATTTGAATCCCCTTGATCCCCTTATGTTGTCTTATTGCTATTGCTAGAACTTCAAGCACTATATTGAAGAGGTATGGCGAGAGTGGACAGCCTTGTCGTGTTCCTGAGTTTAGTGGGATGGCTTTAAGTTTCTCTCCATTTAATTTAATGTTAGCTGTCGGCTTACTGTATATAGCTTTTATCATATTTAGGTATGACCCTTGTATCCCGAATCTCTCCAATACTTTTATCATAAAGGGGTGTTGAATTTTGTCAAATGCTTTTTCAGCATCTAATGAAATGATCATATGGTTTTTTTCTTTCAGTTTATTTATATGCTGGATTACATTGATAGATTTTCATATGTTGAACCAGCCCTGCATCCCTGGGATGAAGCCTACTTGATCATAATGGATAATTTTTCGGGTGTGTTCTTGGATTCGGTTTGCCAGTATTTTGTTGAGGATTTTTGCATCGATGTTCATGAGTGAGATTGGTCTATAATTTTCTTTCTTGGTTGAGTTTTTGTGTGGTTTTGGTATCAGAGTAACTGTAGCTTCATAAAAGGAATTTGGCAATGCCTCTTCTGTTTCTATATTGTGAAATACATTAAGGAGTATAGTATTAGGTCTTCTTGGAAGTTCTGGTAGAATTCCGCATTGAAACCATCTGGTCCTGGGCTTTTTTTGGTAGGGAGGTTTTTGAAAACCTCTTCTAATTCTTCACGACTAACAGGTCTATTTAGATTGTTCACCTGGTCCTGGTTTAACTTTGGTATATGGTATTTATCTAAAAAAGTGTCCATTTCCTTTACATTTTCCTGTTTTGTGGCATATAGGCTTTTGTAGTAAGATCTAATGATTCTCTGAGTTTCCTCTGTGTCTGTGGTTATGTCCCCCTTTTCATTTCTGATCTTATTAATTTGCAAATTCTCTCTCTGCCGTTTGATTAGTTTGGATAGGGGTTTGTCAATCATGTTGATTTTCTCCAGGAACCAGCTTTTTGTTTCATTGATTCTTTGTATTGTTTACTGTGTTTCTATTTTGTTGATTTCAGCCCTGTTTGATTATTTCCAGTCTTCTACTCCTCCTAGGTGATTCTGCTTCTTTTTTTTCTAGAGCTTTCAGGTGGGCTGTTAAGTCTCCAATGTGAGCTTTCTCTGTTTTCTTTAAGTGGGCACTTAGTGCTATGAACTTTACTCATAGGTCTGCTTTCATAGTGTCCCATAAGTTTAAGTATGTTGTTTCTTTATTTTCATTGTATTCCAGGAAGACTTTAATTTCTTTCTTAATTTCTTCCTTAATCCAGGTATGGTTCAGTAGTTGACTGTTCAGTTTCCATGAATTTGTAGGCTTTCCCGGGGTAGCATTGTTGTTGAATTCTAACTTTAATCCGTGGTGATCTGATAAGACACAGGTGGTTATTAATATTTTTTTCTAATTGTGGATGTTAGCTTTGCTACCAAGTATGTGGTCGATTTTTGAGAAGGTTCCATGAGCTGCAGAGAAGAAGGTATATTCTTTCCTATTTGGGTGGAATGTTCTATCGATGTCTGTTAAGTTCATTTGATTCATTACCTCCATTAATTCTCTTATTTCTCTGTTAGGTTTCTGTCTGATTGACCTGTCCATTGGTGAGAGAGGCGTGTTGAAGTCTCCTACTATTAGTGTGTGTGGTTTGATGGCTGCCTTGAGTTTTAGCAATGTTTCTTTTATGTACGTGGGTGCTTTTATATTAGGGGCATAGATGTTCAGGATTGAGACTTCATCCTGCTGAACTGTTCCTGTTATGAGTATAAAATGCCCCTCTCCACCTCTTCTGATTGATTTAAGTTTGAAGTCAACTTTGTTAGAGATTAGTATGGCCACACCTGCTTGTTTCTTAGGTCCATTTGCTTGATAAGCCTTTTCCCAGCCCTTTACTCTGAGTAGGTGCCTGTCTTTGTGGTTGAGGTGTGTTTCTTGTAAACAGCAGAATGTTGGATCCTGTTTTCGTATCCAATCTCTTAGCCTGTGCCTTTTAATAGGTGAGTTGAGTCCATTGACATTAAGTGATATTAATGACCAGTGGTTGTTAACTCCGGTCATTTTTTTAGTCGTAGAGTTTATGTGTTTCCCTTCTTTGATTTGTGTTGGTGAAGGGTCTCTAGATGTCTGAGTTATTGTGGTCATTGTTGGACTCCTTGGTTAGTGATTTTCCTTCTATTACTTTCTGTAAGGCTGTATTTGTGGCTGCGTATTGTTTAAATTTGTTTTTATCCTGGAAAATTTTATTTTCTCCATTTATAGTGAACGAAAGTTTGGCTGGGTATAGTAATCTGGGCTTGCATCCATGGTCTCTTAGTTTTTGTAGTACATCTATCCAGGACCTTCTGGTTTTCATGGTTTCCATGGAGAAGTCAGGTGTAAGTCTGATAGGTTTACCTTTATAAGTAATTTGGCCTTTTTCCTTTGCAGCTCTTAATATTCTTTCCTTATTCTGTATGCTTTGTGTTTTGATAATTATATGGCAAGGGGATGTTTTTTTTTGAACCAGCCTATTTGGTGTTCTGTATGCTTCTTGAACCTTCATAGGTATATCTTTCTTTAGGTTGGGAAAGTTTTCTTCTATAATTTTATTAAATATATTTTCTGGACCATTGAGCTGCACTTCTTCTCCTTCTTCTACTCCTATTATTCTTAGGTTTTGTCTTTTTATTGTGTCCCATATTTCCTGAATATTTTGTGATGAGAGTTTGTTGGACTTGCTGTTTTCTTTGGTCAGTGTGTTTATTTTCTCTATGGTATCTTCAGAATCTGAGATTCTTTCTTCTAACTCTTGTATTCTGTTGGTTATGTTTGTTTCTGTAGACTCTGTTTGTTTACTTAAATTTTCCATGTCCAGCCATCCCTCTGTTTGTGTTTTCTTCTTTGCCTCCATTTCAGTTTTCAAGTCTTACACCATTTCCATTATCTGTTTGATTGTTTTTCCTTGGTTTTCTAGGGTATCATTCACTGATTTATTCAATTCTTCAAACTTTCTGTTATTTCTCATCCATTTCTATAAGGGCATTTTAAATATACTGTTTAAGGGCGTCAATCACTTTCATGAAGTCAATCTTTTCTACTTCTTCTTGATTAAGGTGTTCATGTCCTCCCGTTGTGAGGTCGCTGGTTTCTGGTGGCTTCATGTTGCTTTTCAGCTTGTTGGGCGAATTCTTGCCTTGGCGTCTACCCATCTCTTCTTCCAAATGCTCCCTTATGGATCTTCTTTACCGGATCAGGTCTCCTTGCCTACCCAATGCTGGCTCTCCCCAACGTTGTCTCTCCCCAAAGCTGGGTCTCCTGGCGCGGAGAGATCAGGCCTCTGTGCTCATGGGCAGGTCGCAAACAAAGCGCCTACCCTGCTTGGTGCAGGCAGGCCATAGAAACAAAGAGACTCCCGCCCGCTTGGGTGCCCCGAGCATTCGGACCCAGTGCCCAGACAGGCTGGGCTGGGTGATGTTATGTGCAGAAAGAGGGAGGTGGGGCAAAGTGGGAAGGGTTCTGGATGGAAGCTGGGTGGGCTAGGAAGAAAGGGGCGGTATGCAGGAAGTGGAGGCCCTGCAGAGAGCTCAAGAAGGATAGGGGGCTCTGTAGACCAGGCTGGTCTCGAACTCACAGAGATCCGCCTACCTCTGCCTCCCGAGTGCTGGGATTAAAGGCATGCGCCACCAGGACAGGCTCCAAAGCCACAGAGAAACTCTGTCTCGAAAAACCAAAAAAAAAAAAAAAAAAGGAAGGATAGGGGGCCAAGGAATCTCTGAACTCCCCTTCCCAGGCTGGCGCCGTGGGGCCAGAAACTCACCCCAATGCTGGGTCTCCTGGCGCCGAGAGCTGGACTTGAGTTTTGTGCATGGTGATAGACATGGATCAATTTTCATTCTTCTACAGGTTGACAACCAGTTATGCCAGCACCATTTGTTAATGATGCTTTTTTTCCATTGTATAATTTTTGTTTCTTTGTCAAAAATCAGGTGTTCATAGGTGGGTGGATTAATATCCACTTCTTCAATTTTATTCCATTGGTCAGCTCCATTTTTATGCCAATACCTAGCTGTTTTGATTACTGTAGCTCTGTAATAGACCTTGATGTCAGGGATGGTAATGCCTTGACAGTTCATTTATTGTACAGATTTTTGGCTATTTTGGTTTTTTTTTGTTTTTCCATATGAAGTTGATTATTGTTCTCTCAAGGTCTGTGAAGAATTGTGTTGGGATTTTGATAGGAATTGCATTGAATCTATAGGTTGCTTTTGGTAAAATTGCCATTTTTACTATGTTGATCCTTCCTATCCAAGAGCATGAGAGATCTTTCCATTTTCTGGTATCTTCTTCAATATCTTTTCTCAAAGACTTAAAGCTCTTTTCAGTAGGTCTGTCACATCCTTTGTTAGTGTTAACCCAAGATATTTTATGTGATTTGTGGCTATTGTGAAAGGTAATGTTTCTCTGATTTCTGTCTCTGCTTCTCTATCCTTTGTATATAGAAGGGCTACTGATTTTTTTGAGTTGATCTTGTATCCTGCCACTTCACTGAAGATATTTATAAGCTGTAGGAGTTCTCTGGTAGAGTTTTTGGTGTAACTTATATACGCTGTCATATCATCTGAAAATAACAAAAGTTTGACCTCTTCATTTCCAATTTGAATCCCTTGATCTCTTTATGTTATCTTATTGCTATTGTTAGAACTTCAAGGACTATATTGAAGAGGTATGGAGAGAGTGGACAGCCTTGTCTTGTTCCTGATTTTAGGGGAATTGCTTTGAGTTTCTCTCCATTTAGTTTGATGTTAGCTGTCGGCTTGCTGTATATTGCTTCTATTATATTTAGATATGATCTTTGTATCCCTAATCTCTCCAAGACTTTTATCTTGAAAGGGTGTTGAATTTTGTCAAATTCTTTTTCATCATCTAATGAAGTGATCATATAGTTTTTTTTCAGTTTATTTATATGATGGATTACATTGATAGATTTTCATATGTTGAACCAGCCCTGCATCTCTGAGATAAAGTCTATTTGATCATGATGGATGATTTTTTTATGTGTTCTTGGATTTGGTTTGCCAGTATTTTATTGAGAATTTTTGCATCAATGTTCATGAGTGAGATCGGTTTGTAATTCTCTTTCTTGGTTGAGTCTTTTTGCAGTTTTGGTATCAGGGTAACTGTAGCTTCATAAAACGAGTTTGGCAATGACACTTCTGATTCTATTATGTGGAACACTTTGAGGAGTATAGGTATTAGCTCTGCACTAAAACCATCTGGCCCTGGGCTTTTTTGGTTGGGAGGTTTTTGATGACAGCTTCTATCTCCTCATGACTTACAGGTCTATTTAAATTTCTCACCTGGTCTTGATTTAATTTGGGTATATGGTATCTATCTAAAAAAATTGTCCATTTCTTTTACATTTTCCAATTTTGTGGAGTACTGGTTTTTTTAGTAGAACCTAATGATTCTCTGAATTTTTCAGTGTCCATTGTTATGTCCCCCTTTTCATTTCTGATTTTATTAATTTGGGTGTTCTCTCTTTGCTGTTTGATTAGTTTGGATATGGATTTGTCAATCTTGTTGATTTTCTCAAAGAACCAGCTCTTTGTTTCATTGATTTTTGTATGGTTTTCTGTGTTTTTATGTTGTTGATTTCAGCCCTCAGTTTGATTATTTTCAATCCTTTATTCCCCCTGGGTGAGTCTCCTTTTTTCTCTAGAGCTTTCAGGCATGCTGTTAAGTCTCCAATGTGAGCTTTCTCCATTTTCTTTATGTGGGCACTTAGTGCTATGAACTTTCCTCTTAGCACTGCTTTCATAGTGTCCCATAAGTTTCGATATGTAGTTCCTTCATTTTCATTGAATTCAAGGAAGGTTTTAATTTTTTTCTTTATTTCTTCCTCAACCCAGGAGCAGTTCAGTAGTTGACTGTTTAGTTTCCATAAGTTTGTAGGCTTTCTGGGAGTAGTGTTGTTGAATTCTAACTTTATTCCATGGTGATGTGATAAGAAACAGTGGATTACTCCAATTTTTTTTTGTATCTGTCGATGTTTGCTTTGTTACTGACAATGTGATCAATTTTAGAGAAGGTTCCATGAGGTGCTGAGAAGAAAGATGTCAGTTAAGTCCATTTGATTCATTACATCTGTTAGTTCTTATTTCTCTGTTAAGTTTCTGTTTGTTTGACCTGTCCATTGTCAGAAAAGGAGTGTTGAAATCTCCTGCAATTAATGTGTGGGATTTGATGTGTGATTTAAGTTTTAGTAATGTTTCTTTTACATATGTGTGTGCTCTTGTATTTGGGGCATAAATATTCAGGATTGAGACTTCATCTTGATGAATTATTCCTGTTATGAGTCTAAAGTGTCATTCTCCATCTCTTCTGGTTAATTTTAGTTTGAAATCTATTGTGTTAGATATTAGGATAGCCACACCCACTTGTTTCTTAGATCCATTTGATTGGAAAACTTTTTCCCAACCCTGTACTCTGAGGTACTGTCTGTCTTTAAGGTTGAGGTGTGTTTCTTGTAAATGGCAGAATGTTGGATCCTGTTTTCTTATCCATGCTCTTAGCTTGTGTTTTTTCATAGGTGAGTTGAGAACATCGATATTAAGAGCTATTAATGAGCAGTGGTTGTTAACTCCGGTTATCTTTCGGTGCTGGTGTTTGTGTGTTTCCCTTCTTTGGGTTATGCTGGTGGGGGGTTATCAGATGTCTGTGTTATTGTGGCCGTAGTTAGCTTCCTTGGGTTGAGGTTTTCCTTCTAGTACTTTCTGTAAGGCTGGGTTTGTGGATACATATTGGTTAAATCTGTTTTTTTCATTGAATGTCTTGTTTTCTTCAAAACAATGAATGAAAACTTTGCTGGTATAGTAGTCTGGACTTGCATCCATGGTCTCTTAGAGTCTGCTGCACATCTATCCAGGACCTTCTGGCTTTCATGGTTTCCATTGAGAAGTCAGGTGTAATTCTGATAGGTTTACCTTTATATGTTACTTGAACTTTTCCTTTGTAGCTCTTAATCTTCTTTGTTCTGTGTTTTGTGTTTTGATTATTATATGGTGAGGGGATTTTTTTTGATCCAGTCTATTTGGCATTCTGTAAACTTCTTGTACCTTCATAGGGATATCCTTCTGTAGGTTGGGAAAGTTCTCTTTTATAATTTTGTTGAATATATTTTCTGTGCCTTTGAGCTGGAGTTCTTCTTCTTCTACCCCTTTTATTTTTAGGTTTGGTCTTTTCATGGTATCCCAGATTTCTTGACTGTTTTGTGTTAAGAATTTGTTGAATTTAGTGTTTTCTTTGTCCAATGAATCTATTTTCTCAATAATATCTTCAGTGCCTGATATTCTTTTTTCTATCTCTTGCTGGTTATACTTGTCTCTGTGGTTCCTGTTTGTTTATCCAGATTTTCCATTTCCCAAGTTTTATTTGTTTGTGTTTTCCTTATTGCATCTATTTCAATCTTCAAGTTTTTAACTGTTTCCTTCACCTGCTTGATTGTTTTTTCTTGGTTTTCTTTGAGGGATTTATCCATTTCTTCCAGCTTTCTGTTTGTCTTCTTTATTTCTTTAAGGGAGTTTTTCACTTCTTCTTTAAAGGTCTCTATCATTTTCATAAAGTTATGTTTAAAGTCATTTTCTTCTACATCTTCTGGGTTAGGATGATCCAGCCTTCCTGTTTTGTTTCCACAGGGTTCTGGTGTTACTCTGTTGCTTTTTAGGATGTTGGAGGGATTCTTACATTGGCGCCTACTCATCTCTTCTTTCAAATGAGGGCAATAGTGTCTTAGCTTCTTGGTCCAATCTTTGCTGTGGCTCTCGCTTAGATCCAGACAGTATTGAAGCTGGCTCTTAGGTCCACTCAGGATTGGTGCCGGGTGTGTCACAGGGTTCTATGGAGCTTGCAAGGTTGGGGGCAGGTTGGAGGCCAGGTGGATTGAAGGCTAGCAGGAAAGCTCCCTGCTAGCAGCTCTTATGTCCACCAAGTATTAGCTCAAGATGTATTGCTCACAGGGAATGATGGGTTGGGGTTGGTGTGGATTGAGGGCTAACAGGCAAGCTCCCTTGCTGGGGACTAGGAATACCAAAGGACCTGGAGAGGGGCTCCTGGCTTTTCTCCCACCTGGAGTTCTTAGGGAGTGTGGGATCCAGGGTCACAGAGCTGCTGCTTACTTACCTTTTGTGTCCCCAAGTATTGGCACAGGATGTGTGACCAGGTTCCATGGAGCTCGTAGAGCTCAAATATAATTTCTAAACCCCAATAGTAATAGTATTTGGAGCAACTCCCCTGTTCTCCAGTATGTCCTGCTCCCCTGTGTTTGACTGGCCAGCTTGAAGGTTTTGATGAGAACCCCTTTCCTGGCATTGCAGGTCAGCTCTGGCTTTACTGGGTCCACTAGCAAAAGCAGCATCACAATTGCCTCCTTGAGATATAAAGTACCATGTGACAAGGTAGAAGTATTTTGGCTTTGGTGAGATCTGTGAATCCAAAGATACTTCCTCCTGTCCAAAGAATGGAAGCTGAGTTCTAATATATGCTGGAATTATGAAGTGTGATCTGTCTTAGATCCTTACATATTATTTTGTCTCCTCCCTTAGACATTAATGGAATTGAGCCCATCAATGACCTCCCCAGAATGCCTCTACTCAGAAAAGTGGATTCATTTGAAAACAAAATAACTCATGGGAAGAATAATTATCCCATTAATGAGACACTGGACTTACACTTCATAGGAAGTCCTCCCTACATGTGGCAGTTTCTACATCATAGTCAAGCCTGCTTGCTTCTTGATCTCCAACTCAAAAAAGAAAAATAAGGCATAGCTTTTACTTTTGCCATTCCCATTCTCTTATTCTTTTTTTCTTTTTGGTTATTCATGACAGGGCATCTCTGTGTAACAATACTCATTGCCCTAAAACTCACCTTGCACACCAAGCTGGTCTCAAATGCATGGAGATCAGCCTGCCTCTTCCTCCACAGTGCTGGGATCAAAGATGTGCCACCACAATGGGCTCTCACTCTTTTTTCATCTTCAAATGTTGGAAAAATTCTTTGCATGCTTGGATGACTGTAGGGTTAAGACAGCCCCTTTAGGGGGCGGGGTTTGCCTCGGGCGAATGCCTACAGATAAATGGGCGTGTGGGAGGTGGCTCTGGCCCTTTTCCTTCCTACCTCCTGTGCCACAGGGGAACTTCGGTTCTGTAAGTTTATCATTAAAGTGTGAATATTCTTTAGTATCTGCATTGCATTTATTTACGCCGATACATTTGGCACCCTCCCCATGGGGCTTTGCCGAGACCTGGCCCAAATCGGAGCCACTGCTCCTGGCGGTGGTCTCCCTGGGCGCGCGGAAGCAGCTGAGATTCTGAGTGACTCGATTTTCCCTGCTGCTTGCTAGAGAATCAAGCAGGACCAGAGAGCTAGCACTCCTGAAATCAGCAGCACCTCTGTAACAGCGTGATCAGTCTCTCTTCCCCTCCCACCTCCGCCAGCGCTCGGGTCACATGACAGCGGCCTTGCAGCACGCCGGCATCCCTCTGATTTATTCACTTTGGAGGCTTTTCTCTCTGTTCCCATTCTGGCCCAATTGCTACTTATCAGTCTGGTGTCTGTTTCAATTTTGTTTTTGAGTCATTCATTTCAGACTTAGGCCATGTGGACTCAAGTGGACTCTTTCGCCACCACTGGCAGAAACCAGTCATTACAGGTAAAAGAATTTTTTCTTTTATACATAAAATGTCTGAGAACGTAACAGTTTCAGATTTCAACAGCTTTTTTGAGTGTACCATTTTGGAGATTTTACAAGAGGTGTCTATCACCCCACATCTATGGATATTTCTGGGATTCTTAATTTTCCTTAGCACTATCTGGTTTGATAATAGGAAAATGATCAAATCTCTTAAGGCAGAGGTTGAACGTTTAAAAACTATTGAGAATGACAACAATCTTCTCAAGAATCAGTTTGAAGTTCTACAGAAAGAAAACAGATCTTTGTTTAACATGACTCGGTTAACTGAGCAAAATCTAGAAAAGGTACAGGCTGATGTTAAGGAGAAATTCATTACTATGGAAGAAGGAACAGCTGAATTAGTTCGTAAGTTCCAGCAGTCCCTTTCTGTAGGAACTGAAACATTAACTGAGAGAATCAAAACTGCTGAATGTGACAATCGAATTTTGTCTAAAGGTTATGATAGATTGTCAGAAAGATTATCAATACAAGAAGGCACGGTTTATGCCATAAAAATTATGTCCAAAGATGACAAGTTATCTCTAATGGACAAATTTCATACTTTAGAATCCTCAATGAAGGCTTTGGAACATAATTCTGGACAGGAGATTCAGATATTACAAAAAGCAATGGTGAATAGAATTGAAAAGGTTGAGGAATTTCTAAATTCTGATGAAGAAGAGCAAAGGGTAGAAAGGCAAATTTTAACTACATCTGTGGATAAATCCCTTAGGGACAATTTCCACAAAGCTCTACCTACAGCTCTACATGCCTTTCCAGTAATAACAACAGAAAAGGTGATTGGTTCCAGAAACCCTAGGGTCATCAAGGAAGATACATGGGAGCCTGTCCATATGAATGAGCTCAAAGAAATTAAACAGGCTGTCATGACTTTTGGGATGCAAGCCTCTTTTGTGAAAGAGATGCTAAAATCTTGTGCCACAACAAGCAGAGCAACCCCCTCGGACTGGCTCCAGCTGAGCTCCGCGGTCCTTGAGAGTGGACCGCAATTAAAATAGAAATGCTTATTCAGGCAAAAGGCTTGACTTTTAGAGCAGCAGGAAAAGGCGAAGGGAATTGACATTTCCCTAGATAAAATTCTAGGTGAAGGGCTCTTTTCTGACCCTCAGGAACAAGCTCATTTGGATGAAAACATACTCTCCATGTGTACTACAGCAGCCTTAAGGGCTTGGGACAGAGTACAAGACCCAGGACAGAGAATGGAATCATTTGTCACAGTTAAACAGGGTCAGAGAGAACCCTTTAGTGACTTTTTACAAAGGTTAACTAAGGCTGTACAAAGAGGGATATCTGACCCAGAAGCAAGATGTATAATAATTGAGTCTTTGGCTTACAAAAATGCAAATGTGGAATGCAAAAAGATCTTGGGGCCTTTAAAGTTCAGATCAGCATCCTTGGAAGAATGGGTCTTGCATACACTAAATCTTGACACATTTGACTATGGCACTGAAGCATGGGTAGAAGAAGCAATTTCCAATGGTAAAAGGAGACACCAGAATACCAAATGTTTTAATTGTGGCAAACTGGGTCATATGAAAAGGAATTGTAAACAACGGATTTTCAGAAATAATAATAATGCATCTTCTAGAAATAACAGAAATAGAAGGACTCAGCCTTCAGGTTTATGTAGAAGATGTGGAAAAGGCAGGCATTGGATGAACGAATGCAGGTCTACAAGAGATAGACAAGGCAATCTGATACAGACGGGAAACGTAAGAGGGAGGGCCTCACAGGCCCCCATGGCAAACATGATTCAGTCATTTCCAGTTTCTGCAGAGAACGTGCCTCGTCAGGACAATTAGGAAGCCACATGCCTACTGTTACAAGCACTAGTAATCAGAAAGATGAGTTACGTGTGTTTTGGCAAACTTCTATAAATGATCAAAGACCTAAGCTGAGAGTGTGTGTAAATGGCATTTTTATTACTGGCCTGCTGGACAGAGGTGCTGATGTAAGTATCATTACCCCAGAATCTTGGCATCCATATTGGCCTCTTCAGAATGTAAATGTTCAGCTCCTGGGAATAGGAACCCTATTTCGAGTAAGGCAGAGCACGAGATGGGTTGAATGTATAGGGCCTGAGGGACAAATAGGAAAATTAAGGCCATATGTAGCCAATATTGCAATGAATTTATGGGGTCGTGACCTATTACAACAATGGAATACCCAAATTAACATTCCTGCTACTTCTAGAGCCTATATTTCTGAAAATAATATTAAAAGTTATTACAAACGGAGAAAACCGGCCATTAGGGCTGTGCAAGAACAAGCAATTGATGTCCCTTCAGAGATACCAACAGCCTTGCCTCTAAAATGGTTGACTGAGAAACCATTATGGACAAAGCAATGGCCTTTAGCTGAGGAAAAGTTACAGGCTTTAGAACAGCTCGTACAAGAGCAACTAGATGCTGGACATATAGAAGAATCTACCAGCCCTTGGAATTCTCCTGTATTTATGGTTAAGAAAAAATCAGGTAAATGGAGAATGGTGACAGATCTCAGGGCCATCAACAAGGTTATTCAACCTATGGGCCCTCTGCAATCTGGAATTCCTTTGCCCTCTTTATTACCAAAAGGATGGCCTCTCATAGTTATTGATTTAAAGGATTGTTTTTTTCACTATACCTTTGCAAAAAGAAGATAGAGAAAAATTTGCCTTCACAGTGCCTACTTATAACAATGCTCAACCTTCGAGGAGGTACCATTGGGCCGTCCTCCCCCAGGGTATGTTAAATAGCCCCTCCCTGTGCCAATATTTTGTGAACCAACCATTGCAAATAATACACAAGAAATTTCCCAAATCTATAGTATACCATTACATGGATGACATATTGTTATCTGATTCAAACATAGATACCTTGAACAGACTGTTTGAAGAAATACAGACACTGTTACCTAAATGGGGATTGCATATTGCTCCTGAAAAGATTCAGAAGGGAGATTCTGTTAATTATTTAGGTTATAGAGTAGGTTTGCAAAAAATTAAGACACAAAAGGCACAAATTCGAAGAGATCGCCTACGGACTCTTAATGACTTTCAAAGACTGTTAGGAGATATTTCCAGTCTACGACCAGCTATTGGAATAACACCTGATCTAATAATTCATTTGAACAAAACCTTGGATGGTGATAAAGATTTAAACATTCCTAGAGAATTAACAGCTGAAGCAGAAAAGGAACTGACAATGATTGAGGAGAAATTACAACAGGCACATGTGGACAGAGTGAATCCAGAGCTCGATTGTATTTTCATCATACTACCATCAAAAATTTCTCCTACAGGAATTTTAATGCAGAGAGATGATATTATCTTGGAATGGATCTTTTTACCACATAAACCAAGTAAGAAACTGAAAACTTATGTGGAAAAAGTCTCTGAGTTAATTATAAAAGGCAAGCTGAGACTTCGTCAACTAGCAGGCATAGACCCAGCAGAAATTATAGTGCCTTTCACTGCTGATGAACTAAAGAAATTATGGGAAGATAATGAACCATGGCAAAGAGCTTGTGCTAATTTTTGGGGAGACATTAATAACAACTATCCAAAAAGCAAGAGGCTTAACTTCATAAAGAGAACTTCTTGGATCCTTCCTCGAATCATCCGTGATGCTCCAATAACTGGAGCCCGTACGTTCTATACTGATGCCAATAAATCAGGGAAGGCAGGTTACAAATCAGAAGACTTGGGTAAGGTGGAACAAAGTCCTTATGATTCTGTCCAGAAGGCAGAATTATATGCCATTCTTATGGTACTAAGAGATTTTAAAGAACCTATTAATATAGTTACTGATTCACAATACGCAGAAAGAGTTATTTTACATATTGAAACTGCTGAATTTATACCTGATGATACAGAACTAACTTCATTGTTTATCCAGGTTCAAGATTTGATCAGGAACAGGCTTTGCCCTATGTACATAACACACATCCGATCCCATACGGGTCTGCCAGGTCCTCTAGCACAAGGTAATGCAGAAATTGATCAATTATTGATTGGTAGTGTGCTACAAGCCTCTGAATTTCATAAAAAAAACATCATGTTAATATCAAAGGTTTGAAGAAAGAGTTTTCAATTACATGGCAACAAGCTAAGGAGATTGTAACGAAATGCCCTACCTGTTCTTTCTATAACCAAATGCTACTGCCTGCAGGGGCTAATCCAAAGGGCACCCATAGGAATGAAATCTGGCAGATAGATGTGTTCCACTTTGCAGAATTTGGCAAATTGAAGTATGTTTATCACACCATTGACACTTATTCAGGCTTTCAGTGGGCAACTGCTTTAAGTTCAGAAAAAGCTGATTCAGTAATCACTCATTTATTAGAAGTCATGGCTATCATGGGTTTACCTACACAAATAAAGACAGTCCTGCTTATATCTCTAGGAAAATGAAATGGTTTTTTGATTATTACAATATCAAGCATGTTACAGGTATACCATACAATCCTACAGGTCAAGCAGTCATAGAAAGATCAAATCGAACTATAAAGGATATGTTGAACAAACAGAAAGGGGTGGAAAACACCCCCAGAAATAGGTTACATAATGCTTTGTTAACCTTGAATTTTCTCAACACTAATGAGAAGGGAACGACAGCTACAGAAAGACATTGGATAATGGAAAAGTCTGCTGAACTAAATCAACCAGTTTATTTCAAGGATGTGCTGACCTCACAATGGAAGCCAGGAGATGTGCTGCATTGGGGAAGGGGTTATGCTCTTATCTCCATAGGTGAGGAAAAATTATGGATACCGCCAAAATTAATAAAGGCTCGGTTTGAGGAAGAGAAGTCACTTGGAAAAGATAAATAACAATTCATTCACAAGGATGACCAGCATTCAGATGGTAAGGATTATAGATAGGATGGGGGCAGGGTTCTTTTCTTATCTCCACAGGAAAATATTCATCTCCAAAGAATTTAAGGGACCCTGAATATTTAATTGCTGATGGATGGAAAATAGTTACGACCCACTAAACATCAAAAATAAAATTCAATACATATTGTAAGTATTGATTTTTTATGTATATTTATATCTTTTATTGAACACTTCTTTATAAATGTGTAGAGCTGGTTTTGGAGTTGGACTATGGCTCAGTCCCTCTTCAATTCGAAGCCTGTTGATAAGAGATATTTCAGGGTTTCTGTCTCAGGTCAGGAGCCATGAAATGGGACAGAAAAGAATAATTTTATATTTGATAAACTTTCTTTGCCTTTCCTCATATCTGTGTCTTTCTTTATATGTAAGTATATGTCCTTGTTGTTAATGTTTAAATTTCCCATAACAAGCAACATATTTTCCTACAGTAATCTTTGAAATTTCCAGGATGAAGATGGGGCCCCACAACATCAACTCAGTCTGGCTTTTATGACGTCACGAATTTTTCTTTTTTTTTAAGCGCTAATATTAGACCTGTTTTTTGGTACCAACTGCAAGAGACAATTTTGAATGATGGACATTTTTGACAACACTCTGGCCGGACCTTCTCAAAATGCTCAGAGACTAGTTATAATTTTCTTAAGTCAAAGGTTAATTTGGACATTTTACCATCATTTGCTTTCACAGGGGCCCCTAAGAAGAACGTCGCCCCCATGTCCGCTAGAAGCAATCTAAGAGGACGACATCCCCTCTCCCAACAGAGTTTGCCCACAGGGTTAGGGACATCTTTTAGTGGTTGGTTTAGGGTTGAGGGAATGGGGAGATATTGTATGGAATTAGGGGTATATATAAAAAAGGGGGGATTAACTGGTTTGATGGGATGATTGGTATTTGTGACTTACTGTTTTTAGAAAATTATATTGGTACTGTTTCTTGAATATTGATATATTGAATATTGAATGTGAGTGTTCCTACCTCTATTTTTGTATAAGAGTATGCTTATATTGTATGGATACATCTATCATATCACAATGTACATTTCTACCTCTGGTACTATTTATGTAATAACATTGTTTACATTTTGATATGTAATGACATTGTTTACAGGTGAAGATCATTGTCTTCATATATTGCACAGTTGTTTATTCTCTTAGTTTTCAAATTAGATAGGTATTGAGAATTATATGTTTGTCATATTATTTTTAGGTTAATCAGGTCTTTTAGATACATAGAGATTATTTTTAGTATAGATAGCATAATCTTCAGCCTCTTTGAAGAGCTGTAGAAAATGGCCTTTAATCTAACCTAGAATTCTGTGCCATCGAGACACAATTACTCCTGGCAACACCACTCTACTCCCGAGAGAACATTGAGCACCAAAGACACTCCACTGGGAGCTTGTCTTCTTGGCAGAACTGGCCTTTGGGTTAAGAAAAACCCACACCTCAACTACTGACTAAGATATGAAACAGGATTGTCTTATCTTGCCAAGACAGGGTAGGATAATTCTAAGAAAGTTCCTTGCATTTGAAAATGGTATGTCAGTTATGTTAGGCCTTAGCCAAAGTTGGTTGACTCAACATTGCAAACGAGACTTTGGGTGATTGCCCAGGTAGTCAGTTGTCTCTGTCATTTGTTGCACATTTTGGATATCTCTCATTTGTTAAGTAATATTTATTCCCTTCTCAGATCTTTGATGGAGTTGAAGATTATTTAATAGTAGTTACTCTCTACATTATTTAGACTCCTTGAGATAGAATGCCTAGCAAAACTTTTGTTCTCAATATTGTTTGTTATATTTATCATTTGTTATTATTGTTTATAGTTATATTTGGTTTAGTTCTGTCTTATTTAGACAAAAGGGGGAGATGTAGGGTTAAGACAGCCCCTTTAGGGGGCGGGGTTTGCCTCGGGCGAATGCCTACAGATAAATGGGCATGCGGGAGGTGGCTCTGGCCCTTTTCCTTCCTACCTCCTGTGCCACAGGGGAACTTCGGTTCTGTAAGTTTATCATTAAAGTGTGAATATTCTTTAGTATCTGCATTGCATTTATTTACGCCGATACAGATGACCTGCTAAACTGTCTGACTGTTTCTCTGAAACACACACATACACTCACACAAGCACTGCAAAATCACTAATACCGGTCTTAGCATCAGCATTTCCTCATGAGGGAGTAGGAGTGTCCTAAGCCTTCCTCTGAAGGTGCTGATGGAAACTAGAGTTGATCCTTAGTCTGTGGTGAAGGTTTGGAGAGACACAGAGAACAAAGGTGAAAAACAGCACAAAGCCTGTGCAGATGACATCATGACCCTCTGACATGCTGTGATTTGTACATGAGGAGTTTGCTGTAAGTATCCACAGCTCAGATGCTGTCCTTTCCAGGACTGAGCCAGCCAACTTTAGGACTCTGGGGACATCCTCAGGGAGCCTGGGGTGTATGTTTAGTATAAATCATGTTATGTGATTATGGCCCCTGTATGCACAGATATGTTCATACAGGGCCATAGTTTAATAAGGCTCTGTTTCATCTGGAAACAATCTGTTCATAGTATGTAGGCTGTGCTTTAAATGCATGGGTCATACAACTCTTGCTCTCTCTCCTCTCAGTGCTCTCAAGTTTGAGGGAACACAGGACTAAGGATGAGTGGTGTTACCTTCCTGAATTTGGCTCACATAAAATAAACACAGGACTTTGTATATTCCACATGCAGAATTGCTCTTTTCCAAGTTGAGGCTAGGGGAGTTACTAGATAAACATGACTACACGAGGATACCTTGTCACTGTTAAGTGATGACAGCAGAATTCCTCATGACAGCCAGTAATGCATGTGCCTCACCTGCCCCAGGCTTGACAGGACACCCCCATTGGGACAGGATGGGCCTTCTAGAAAGGGGACCACAGTCACTCAGTTGCCACTGAGATAATACCTGTTCCTTTGTATTTGCTGAAGATTTCCTGGTTAATATAGGGCAAGAGACCCTCAATGAGCAAATGCATTGATTATTTCTGGTTACTTTTGGAACTGGTTGACTGTGTACAGATCTGTGTTTATGATTATTAGTTAGCTGTTTCATAGTGCAAGAATCCTAAACTCTAGTCAGATGAAAAGAAGATTCTGACTTAGGCAGACGAATTTATGTGTGACAAGTATGAACATGGATTCTGTGCTCAACTGGCCGCTGGGACATAGTGTTTTGTACCTACAGTTACATCCTGACCAGTTCCTGAAACCTTTCCAATTATAATTTGGGTTTTGTGTGTATGTGTGTGCACGTGTGTGTGTGTGTGTGTGTGTGTGTGTGTGTGTGTGTGCACGTATGTTGCCTAGTTGCCTATGTCTTCATTTCTGGGTGTACTTCTTCTTGAATCCAGAATTCAACTTCATGATTCTCTTCTCATTGGCCTTCCAGTGTGATTTTTGAGAAACAGTCTCTCCCCGATTCTGGAGCTTATCAGCCCTCCTAGACTCCTTCCTGAGAATCTCAAGAGTAGGGATTACCACTGTGTGCTAGCACTGCTGATATTATATGCTGGTACTGGGACACAAACCTATGTCCCACTATTGTTTGACAAGTACTCTGCCAACTGAGGAATCCCCCTAACACAATCCCTAGTTCTAGTTTCTTAGTCCCAGTGTTCGCCATGAATGTCATTCTCTGTGTATCTCATAAACTGGATGTTCTTCAGAATGTGGAAGTCCATATCTCATTCCCCAGACTAGAGGTTAAGTGGTGTCTGTCCATCTGTGTTGATGTGACTTTGGTCTGTGCCCTGAAAAAGATGATGACCCGAGATGAAGAACAAAGAAGTTTTCTGCCTGTTGGCCAGAACTCTCACCATAATGCTGGAAGTAACTCTTGTAGACCAGGATGGCCTCGAATTTATGGATATCCACCTTCCTCTGCCTCCTGAGTGCTGGGATTAAAGGCATGGGCCACAACCTCCCAGCCTAGGGATTATTTAAAAGCTGATGCTGGATGGTATAGTTCAGAGAAACCTCCATTTCCAACCCCTCTCTATGAAATTTGTAAAATGGTTTCAGGAAATACCTTAGTCAGAGAGTGTTGCTCCAGCATGCTACAGTATCTGATATAGATTTTTAGCACTGGACAGATGGAAGAGGGAAGCCAATATGTCAGCAGTTGGTAGTAGAGGCAGAATGAACAGATGTTTGAGGTCACTCTGAGACACATAGGGCCTTCATTGAACTTCAGAATGGCCACTAGCCCTGCCTCAAAGAATCAAAATTCAAAATACTTTTAGACACACCAATCATTCCACAAAAGTCCAATTGATTCTTTATAATTCTTTCTCCATTCTATGTCTCTCCTGTCTTTCTTCTCTCCCCCCCCATGTGTATGTGTGTGTGTATCTGTGATCTTAGTATATGTATATGGGTACACTTGTGTCTGTGTACACATACATTCCTTTATATGCATGTGGAAGCCACAGGGAAACCTCATATTCACCTTGTTTATATGACACAAGTCACTCATTCACATCAGGTCTCAGTGATTCTGCTAGGTTGGTGGCATTGACAGTGAGTAATCAGCCGATGGCTGCCTTGCCAGTGGTGGGATTCCAAGCATATGTCACCATTTCTGTTTATCAATGGAGAGGGGGAAGACAGAAAGTCAGAACTCATGCTTGCCTACCAAGCAGTGAATGGACATCACTTTTTCAAGCTTCCTTTGCTTTTTTAGGAGAGGGTTTCTCTGTATAACAGCTCTTGCTACCGTGGAACTCCCTTTGTGAAACAAGGTCAATCTTAATCTCACAAAGATACTCCTGTCTCTGCCTCCTGAGTGTGCTTCCTTTGCTTTGGTTTTCATGTTTTCCCTAGTTTCTGATGTCTTTTTGTGTCTCTGAATTTCCTAAGGCAGATCTGTACTGATGGCTGGACAGATGAAGCAGGGACATCTGAACTGAAGGCACCTTCTTAGGCCTCTTTTTTCTTGACCTATAAATGTTTTCAAATATGGTTGTAGCTTTACATCTCTTAAGATCTCCTTTTCATTTGGCCATCCCAGACACTGTCTGTTTTCTTCCCACCAATGACAGCCTTGGGACCATGTGACCCTGAGCACAGAGGACCTTACTAGTTACTTCTTAGACTACTCATGCCAATGCAGTCAAGAAGCATCAGGTGTCCCTGTGGCCATGCTGCAGACATGACATGACTGTGTGCTTCAGACACAGCTACCAATAAGACATAGGTGCCCTGAATCACAGGCTGCTACAAGAGGCAATGCCAAAGCTTTTGTGTGAAATAGTTCTGAAAAATAACTGCCATGGTGAAATTAAACAGGATTAGAAAATCCTGACTCAGAAGTTATGCTGCAATATTTCAATTTACTTGGGACTGGATATCATAGGTTTATATCAATGTTAAGAGATGGATCAGGATAAAAATCAAGTGAACACTTAATAAAATACATAATAATAAAATAACAAATAGAGAAATTTCTGTGTCAGGCTTGGAAAACTTTGTTTCAACTCTGGAGAGTGGAACATAGTGCCAACATCCAGGGAAAAGTAGCCATAGTGTGGGAAAGGATTCTACACAAAGCTATGAGCTAACATTCTGTTGTGGTCCCAAAGAGGCAGCTTACAACAGGTTACCCTGCTGCTCTTCACAGATTCAAGTGACACGTGATTTTCAGCAGACTCATCTGAAGAGACAAAAAGGAAGTTGAAAACACAGGAGCTTTTAGCTAGAATGCTGTGAACAAAATCACAGTTATCACAGGTTGAGAAATAGATCCTGCACGTAAGAACAATCATTTATGAAAGATGAAACCTTCACCCATGTTTTTTCTCTTCCTTTTTTTTCTTTGTTAATTAGCCTTTTTATTGTTTTTTTATTTTTTTTTTAAATTGAAGGTCCCTCACTGGTCCTGTTTTCATGAGTGGCTGAGAACAAGGGGAAGGGGAGGGCAACCAGCTGGCAAGGGAACATCATTTCCACATTTCATTTACACACAGAACTAATCAGACAAGCACAGAGTCACTATTGTGGTTAGAAGTTGACAGCATGGGATGGGGGGAATGAAGAATAGGAGTGTCATTAAAAAATAGGTCAGGCTCCACCAAAACTGGGTGCCTGGGTGACTTGGTCTGCTTCAACCCAAGAGGAATCAGAAGATCAAAAGCAATTTGGGAAGGCCAGAACCATCAGGGTGGAGGGAGAAGGGTGGTCCAGGGGGTGAGGGGATATTTGGCAACTGGTGGGGAAGGGATTACCCTCACCCTGCTGGGATCCCCCCAGCCCTGCATGTCTGGCAGGAAAGGGGGAGCCTGCAAAACCCATGAGCAGGTCTGGGGCTGCTAGATGCTCCAGGCAGGGGGCTGGTGGCGGCTCACAAAGGCTTGCCCTCCAGGGAGATGACGGCACTGCCACCTAGTTTCTCTGCCAGGGTGCAGTGGTCCTTGACATCCTCATAACAGTTTGCTTGTAATTCATGCTTGATTCCTGTCAGCTTCTTCTTGATGGCATCCTTGGAGCTGGTGTAGATCATTTTGCTCTTAAGGGGTGCACTCTCAGGGGTCCAGAAGATGAACACCAGGTCCTCCTTCTTGCTCTCCTTGGTCTCCAAGGTGGCCTCATAGAGAGCTTAGCGGCAGTCCTTGTCTGGCAGCATCTTGACAAAAGTGGTGTAGGGATCGTCCACAGTCTGTCCCACATCTCCTACAAGGATCTCCTTGCCCTTCTCCAGGATGATGTTCTTCTTGTCCTCACTCAGGCAGAAGAGCACCACCTTCTTGCGTTTCTTCACTTCTTCTGGCATTGAAGACTTATGCACTTTCATGTCATTGAACACTTTGATGACACCATCAGAGACAACCACTCCAGAGGCCATGTTTCTGGAAGTTAAAGGGAGACAGGGAGAGCTAGAGAAGAACTGAGCCATTGCAGCTGCTACTGGGATCCAACTCTCTTCCCTTTTCTTCATGACTCCCAGCTGTAGTGTGTGTCTGGGCTCATATGTGTCTTCTGGAGCACTGCCAGTGTTCACTCCTGTGTGAGTAGGAGGGGTTCTCAAGTGTCACACTTGCTTTGCTTCCTGCGACATTCTCCTTGAACTGGTAAATTGTCAAGAACTCTAGACCATCTGTACAAGGATGAAAAGGGGACTTCTCCCTTCCATCTCTATAGAGGTAGGATGATATCCTCACACTGGCATGCAAGGCTTTTATGTGGCAGCTGGTTCTGAGTTCATGCTTTCATGTTTGAAGATCACCCACTTGGTTGAGTGAATCATTCCTGTCACTAGGAGGGGGATTTGATGGTTACATTCTCATCTTATGATATCTCTCAGGAGCTATTGTCAACATAACAAATGAATAATTGACCCTGTGTGGTGGTTGATCCCCTGTTGTAGCTCTCTATGGGAAGCAAGAAAAGTTCATGGTTGAATGTGTTCATGAGTGCCTGCAAAGGTTATTATCCATTTCCTGACATGGTAAGCAGCCTGGGGAATCAGGAAGTTTGGCCAAAAAACAAAAATCATTGTTTCTTGACTTGTGTGAAGATGAGCAGTGTGGATTTGCTGTCTGAAAGGGGCAGAGAAGTAACCACATGCTTTTCTGAGGTAAGACAGAAGGGCAGATGAGGCTGGTGCCTTCAAGTCTTTGAAAGGAAGTGGCCTGGCTTTATTGGAGGGTGTCCTTTAAGGATTCTATGACCTTGTCTATTAGAAACAGATTTCTTTCACATTGTCCCTGGCTAGACAACCTTTGCTTGAGGAGAGCTAACCAGACATATGTGTCACAGTCTAACCTTCCATGGTGCTCAGCCTGAATTCTCTGGCTACCTGCCCACCTGCCTCCCATACAGCTTCACCATGACAGGAAACAGATCATGATGTTAGAGTCACACAGTTTGCTATTCCCCCTGCTTTCCAAGGCCTCATGAGAAAGCTATGAAAATCACCCTTTGCTTGTTTAGATGGTTTTCTCAACAGAAGGAGCTGATTGACGGGGCACTCCCTAAATTACATGGTGTCCTGCGCTGGTCCAGGACTTATGTTCACATTGACTGCTGTGTCTATGATAGTCAGGGGTTGGAAGACACTAATGTTGAATGTTCCAAGTCTTTCAGCAAGTTGGCACAGAGGCTGTGGCATGGCTTGGTTGACAGGTTGAAACTGTGGTCAAACTTCCATTGTCACATAAGGCAGATCACTGATGGTTTTGTGTGTTCTGTCTCCCAATGAGAATTGAGAAGTGTGCCTGTTATTTGTTCTTTTTCTGAGACTATCTAGCTCATTCTCATCTTGTGAGGTGATATCAAATATCCAACTGTGTGCAGAGAGCCAAACAGTGCTCTTCTAGGTGAGGGGCTCCACAAAAGAAACTTCTTTGTAGATAAAATTGGAGTACAAGGGTCTCTTCTGTCTTCCAGACATCTTTATGGAAGTTCAGGTTTGCAACTTTCAAGAGAAACAGTGGTGCCATCTGCTCTCTGAAAATGCAAGAAGAGCAGAAGGACAGGGACATCAACAGTCAGAGCTCAGGAGATGCTACCCAAGAGTTTCCTCTACCCTTATCCTGATTAATATGTGGCTTAGTTTGAATGAGAATGGCCCCCATGGATGAACATATTTGCATATGAAACAGAAGATGCCAGTAGGGGGCTATAATGAGGGGTGGGCGGGCTGCATCCCTCCACCCAGCTAGCTTTACACCAGAAATAATTACACGGAAACTGTATTCTTTTAAACACTGCCTGGCCCATTAGTTCCAGCCTCTCATTGGCTAACTCTCACATCTCAATTAACCCATTTTTAATAATCTGTGTAGCCCCACGAGGTGTGGCTTACCAGGAAAGATCTTAACCTGCTTCTGTGTCGGGTGGGAGAATCATGGCGACTGCCTGATTCGGCTTTCTTTCTCCCAGAATTCTGTTCAGTCTACTCCGTCTACCTAATTTTCTGTCCTATTAAAGGGCCAAGGCAGTCTCTTTATTTATCCAATGAAATTAACACAAAACAGAAGACGTTCCCCCATCAGGGGGCCACAGAGCTTTAAGGTTTCTAAAACCAAACCCATTCCAAGTAATCACTCTCTCTCTCCTCTCTCTCTCTCTCTCTCTCTCTCTCGCTTGAGAATCAGTGTCAACTATCACCTCCAGCTTCAATGCCATGACTTGTTGCTAGATTCCAATCAGGATGGTCATGTGCTGTCCCCCATCTGTAACTGGGATCCCTAAATAACATGCTTTTACCCATGATGGCCTTGGCCACAGTGCTTTGTCAAGGCAAGAGAGTAGAAACAGCAGGAATGGACAAATTCAGTAAGTGAATGCTAGAAGAGATATCTGTCTGCATCAAGTTCCTATCTCAAAGGCCCTAGGGTATCTGGCAAATGATTAATGACACAGCTAGACAACTGTTAAACCCTCCTTATGATGACCTGCTGACCCACTGCACCATCAACACCAGTAGAGTTTGGCATTGTAGGCTGCCATAGAGACTTGTCCTCAGCGGTGGCCAAGGAAGTATATTGCAAATTGCTAAGCAGACACAACATCCACATTCAGAAAGATCAATGCCAGCATTCTCAGCAGACATAAGAAAGCCCGATTCATTGATGGATTCCATGAAGACCAGGCTTCAGAAACTCATCTTCCACACAGAGACACTCAGAGAATCAAACTAATTCATCTAAATCAGCGCTTCTCAACCTGTGGGTCTCAGCCTCTTTGGGGGTCACATGAGCCTTTTACAGGCTCATCTAAGATCATCAGAAAACACAGATATTTACATTATAACTCATAACAGACACAAACATACTTATGAAGCAGGAGCAAAGGGGATCTTCACAACATAAGGAACAGTATTAAAAGGTTGCAGCATTAGGAATATTGAGAACCACTGATCCAAATAACCACCTCAGACAAGAAGCCCTCACCGACACAGAGAGCTGTTCACAACCTGCATGGAGACTATGAGGATTCTGCAGACACCTCACTCAGCAAGAACGTACACAATAACACTGGCTGACACCTCAGTAGCCCCACAGCAGTGAATGTTTCCCCAATCTAGACCCCATATGTCATCACTGAACACAAAGCAGTCCAAAGATGCTAACCTTATCTGGCAGTGATGCTCCACAGCCCTCTGAAGTCCTAGTTACCTTTTCACAGTAGCCAGAAAAGTTCTGTGGTTTTAACCAATCAAAGAGAAAAATTCATTTACTGGGATAAAAATACTATCACAGTTTCTAAATTTCTGGAACATGGGAAGGGCAGCATGGACCCTGGTGGCAGGAAGCCATGAAGAAAAGGACACAGATGCTACCAGATCAGCCTAAGGACGGTTAGAGCAGAAGGAGAAGGAGGCTTAAGGGAAGGGTTTGGCTTCAACCCCCCCCAGGAAGGCATGCTTTTCTGCTCCTGGGAACCCCTGTCCTGTCCCTCATATATCTCTTCTTCAGGGAGTTTCCCCCAATCAGCCCACCCAAGATCCCTGTCCCTGCCCTACATGCTCATCTCTTACTTCTCAGCTGCCTGGCTGGAACTGGAATTTCCTATGGGCAGACTCTCCTCCCCTTCCCCAGTGTCATGCCCTGTACTCCTCAATCTCTTATTGATTTTTCTTCTCTCTTACCTTGTCCCACAAACCCCTCTCCTCCTCTCTACCCTGTGCCCCCTTAACTCCTGGGCCTGCACAGTACATGAACTTCTTTATAGCTGGTCATTGATAAGGATCTTTAAAACTAGGGAATGACTTGGTGAAGACCCCATGTTGTGTGGAACACGAAGTTGTATAATGTAGATTGCAGAAGTTGGATGCCTGGCTCTTTAATATGGGGTAGCCATGTGTCTTATTTCTCTGTCCAGCCATAGTGCTGGGCCAAGAATGAGCTTACCTTGAGGGAGCTACCAGCTTCCACTGCAGGGAGAAGAGAGCTAGAGCACTTGTGCCCATGTTGCTGGAGGTGTCTCACAGGGAACATCATATTTTGGGGTACACAGCTCTATGAAGTTCTGGCCTGGCTCCCTCTTGTGGCTGGTGGGTCACACCAGGACATAATGGACCCATGGTTTAAAAGCATGGCCCTAGGCCTGTTGTTCAGACCTTGAAAGGAGACACAAGCAAAGGACTCTGTTAGTGACTCTGACATCATCAGGACTCACCACTAGGCTAGTCTGCTCTCCCATAGCACTCTATATGATTTCTCTTGACTATCCTGATCACCCTTCCCCAAACCCAAACCCCTCTTCTTTCCTCCATGGCCTTTTGTTGCATCCTTTGCTTGTCTGCTTCAGGCTCAACTTTCTTAGAATCCACATAAAGGGGTAGAGTGGAAAAGCTCCTTCTAGGGCAACAGACTAGGGTTTGTGTCCTACAAATGATGCAGCATATCAGTGGCAAAAGCACAGATCAAGTACACCAGGAGAAGTCACTGGGTGTGCCTACCCAGCCTCACTGGGACTCCATTTCCAATGTTTCCCCATCCCTCACCTGGGGTTGAGTCTCCTTCCTTTGGGGTTAGGATGCAGCAGAAGAAACAGCAGCACAGATGATGGATTTGCCTCCTTACCTCTTTAAGATGTCTTCTCTGCTTCTTCTTGGAAGATATGGCTGCCTCCTGGGGTTTTCCCTTACTAGTGGTAGATGGCCACTTTTCAAAGGTGGTTATCTCAATGTTTTGGTAGTCAGTGTTCTGCCACTTAGGGACATGCATGTTGTCTTCATGGTCCACACTCCAGGGGTAGTGAACATGGTGTCTTTGCGATTTGCACTCTGGCTTGGGAGAGCACCCACGGTATCTACATGGTCCATGCTCAGGCTAGGGTGAGTGCCCAGTGTCTTTACAGTCTGCCCTCTGCCTCTGGCAAGCGCCAATGGTGTCTTCAAGGTCTGCGCTCTGGCTGGGGTGAGTGCCCACAGTATCTTTATGGTCTGTTCTGTAGCTACTTGGGGGGCATCCATGGTGTTGATAGTGTCATATGAGAGCTTCCTGGACTCCAGAGGAAATTCATTCAGGTCTCTAGATGTGCTGATAATCTTGGTAACCTCAGCATCATCCTGTGGTCCTAGGATGGGGTGACACTTGTCTTCCAGGACAAACAGCACATTGAGGGGTGACGGATGAGCATGATGGTGCTGCCCGTCTCCTGGATTTCATTCTCCCCACTGTCATCCAGTAACTCTGAGTCAGAATCCTCCAGGCAGGAGAGGTAGTCCTCATATGTCTCACTGTCATGATCACTATCAGATGAGCTCTTACTCTCTGTCTCCTCAGAATAAAATCATGGGTCAGAAAAACATGGACAGCTTATATCCAGTGCTTGTTTAAATCTGGACAGCTGGATGGTGTACAGGCCCTCTTGTTATTTATTTATTCTTTCCCTCTGTATGGTATTGATACTTCTCCATCACAGAGATTTTTTTGCACCAAAATTCTTTCTCCATTACCCCACTATGACAGAGAGTTTAACAGGGAATCCTAGGACAATTCTATGGGAAAACTATTTATCAAGTATGTAAGGAGATCAACTGAAGAAGTCCACAGTCAGCCACAAAACATCAACTTTTGTCATTCTCTAAAGAAGAAATAGACATGAGGTTCATACTGTAAGCCCCTGGTTCCAGAGAAATGGTGACTAGAGCTGTGGATCAGTAGCTGGAACCTTAATTGAATTGGGGGACATTGGGGCAGACACAAGGCGAAGCTGTAATGTCACAGAGCAGATGATAATAATCCAAGGTCACTGTATACATCTATAGAAGTATTATAGAGGATTTCTTATTTCACACAGATAAGGTTTAAAATAAGAAAAATTAAACCAAAGTAAAACATGACAAAAAATTTTAAACAGAACAATTAAGCAAAACGAACACACAAGCAGAAATCCGTGGCTCAACAAAAAGTATTGAGTGTATGTATTAAGAAGAACAACTGAACACAAAATTCAACCAACAAAGAGGAAATCTTCCAATGTCAAGGTCCAAGAGATTAGGAGATTCCAGTTTATCAGGTCAAATGCTCTCTATTCAACAAGAGTTTCTCTGCAGCATCAAGACAAACCGCAGTCTGCTGCAGGGCCTTATATGAAGAGATTTTGGTAACTTCTCACAAAGGCTCTTTGTGATGTCACAGTAAGGAATGGGCCAGTAACAGCAAATGGCCCAAAAGATGATTCTCTACCAAGCTCCAGAGCAAATTCCCAACAAGAAACAACTTAAATGACAAAGGATAACCTTTCTCTCAGGCTCTCACAGGACAGGGAGGGATGGAAGACGAGGAGCAGGGGACTTGGAAAGATAGGTCTAAAGCATTTGGGTACATGACTTTGGCAGGTCCCTGGAGCATCCAGTCACACAATTACTCCTGATACGCTGGGCTTTCATGACCTCCCCAAACTACACCTTCCTGCTAGAGCCCAGACAATCAGACACATGATAAGGTGTGAAACCATTCCTGTAAAACCTGAGCAGGACACTTTGACTTTAAGAACATAGTAAGCAGGTAACATAGTAACAAGGTAACAAGTGCCATAGTAACAAGGTGGACAGACTCAGCAACTCTGTGCTGACCTTTGCTAGAGACACAGGTATGGACTAGTCAGAGAATGAACCTATGGTCTGCCCCAATGCCCTTTGCACTAGGATGCTGTGTTCTCTAAGTATTCTGACTACACTTCACATATTCAATTCCTTTATCTAAAACTCCTATAGATGGTCATCTAAAGGATGCTAGCCTTCCCTGACACTGGGATGCTGTAATGAAATGGACTTATCTCATGATACACATTACATGTCTTTGGTCTTTTTGCAGTGCTCTAGGGTGCAACGTAGCAAGTATGAAAGATAGTTACCAGGATAGATGAGCATTTAAGTGCTTCAAAAGGTTTATGAGATAATAGATAGCACAGGTAGATGAGATAAACATTCACATATTGATGAAATAGCTGGCTTTTTACAGCTTGTACATACTAATAAAACTTTGAAAACCAATAAATAAATAAATAAATTAAAAAATGACAAGGAATCATGCTTAAGAATTGAAATATGGGCCGGGCGGTGGTGGCGCACACCTTTAATCCCAGCACTCGGGAGGCAGAGGCAGGCAGATCTCTGTGAGTTCGAGGCCAGCCTGGTCTACCAGAGCTAGTTCCAGGACAGGAACCAAAATCTACGGAGAAACCCTGTCTCGAAAAATCCAAAAAAAACAAAAAAACAAAAAAGAATTGAAATATGGGACTAGAAAAAAGAAACTGAATGAATAGCACAAATTAGATTTAGAACCGATTCAGAGACATAAATCAAAACCAGCAAAACAGGAAGCAAACTCACTGTTTGGATGTCAAAGCAAATGAGCAGCATCTGTTTTCGTAGATCAATAACATCAAGGTTTATGTGAATCAATGTCTGAGCTCAGCAACTCTGCAGCCAACCGAACTCTGCAATGTGAGAAGCCCCAGCCAGGGCCTCATGTAGGTGGAACCTGCAACTTCTTACAGTGGCTCCAGTGAGGCCATAGGAGGGAATGAACCAATCACAGCTATTCACAACCAAAACTAAAGCAACAGAAATCTTCACCTTCTGTCTCCAAGGACTGCATTGGTTTTCTCACTGCCATGACCAACTCCCTGAGAAAGAGCAACATTTGTTCCATAGGTTGTGCTATGGCTCAGACAATCAGGGGACAGGGAAACCATGTTGGGGACTTGGGAAGATGGGTCTGAAGCAGCTGCTCACATGGCTTTTTCATGTCCTGTTGCCTCTAATGACTCCATTTTTCCTGCTGGGTTCCACCACCATAGGGCTTTACAACCTCCTGAACAGCAACGCTGTTAGAGACTGGAAATCCAGAGACGAGATGATGTGAAACCTCCCCCACACAAATCTTGAGGACATCTGAACTTTAATAACAGCTGCAGTACCAAGAGTGGACTCAGTTGGCTTTGGATTACCCTGGGTTAGAGACAGGGCTATGGACTACATAGTGAACACACAAGCTTCCTCAAGGCCCTTTTCACTCAGACCCTCAAATTCTCATATGACTCCAACTACTGCAGCCCTCTTCATCTCTACCCTCATGGCACTTAGTTCCTTTCCCTTAAACTCGTATTTGTGGGCATCGAAAGGATGACGACCTGTCTGTGACACTGCAAGGCCATGAGGAAATTGTCATCTCTCAAGACTTTTCAGAGCATGTTTTGTTTAATGAGTGGCATGGTGAGCAGGAGAAGACTCTTAACATGATAAGAGAATTTACAACCACAGGGAAATGCTGAGGGAAGTAACAAGGCAGGTGTGTATGCTCCAAGCACATGACCAAACCAAATCCCTTATCTTTTACAGCTAAGTTAAGAAAACTTAACATAAAGAAATAAACCAATGTACAAAATGTTAAAGATGAATTGTAGAGAATAATAGAAAATGATTGATAATAAAATAAACCGCAGGACAGGCACTAACTAAATCTAAACCACATCAGTCAAAATTCAGGCACAAACCAGACCCCACTGGGAAGCACACTTACAATGTCCAGGTCAGTGGTGATCACAGATATTTAGTTCCAAAAATAGACAATAAATATCAAAGTCTCTCAAGACCTAAGTCTCTAGTCAAGTCCTCTGCAGCCAACCAACAGCTTCACTGCATTCTAAGGACAAGATCTAGGCCTAGCTGGTGACTAATATGGGTGGACCTCTCTCATTTATCACAATGGTTCCTTGTGAGGTCACAGAGCCATGGACCAATCACAGTTGACCAGAAGCCATCTCTTTGGAGTTCTTCTCCCATGGCTCCTCCCACATTGATGCCAAGACTCAGTGTAAGAGAGGTAGAGGTTAATTTTGGCTCAGGCTTTCTGAGGATCAGAACAGCATGGTGATGGCTCAACTGGTGGCACTAGCAGCAGGGCCTCAGGCAACTGCTTTCACTGATAGGTATCTCCTCACCCTCAAGCCTATTTAAAAATCCTTGCTATCATGGCCACTCCTGAAATTCTTTTCAGTTTCAAAACCAAAAATCACAATTTGTCCTGGGTCAAAATCCTAAAAGCTTATGGTACTCCTTAGACTGCTGAGGGTAACAGTATAAAACTAGGTCTTGTCCAACAGAGGAATCTAAAATGGCTGAAAGACGCTTAAGGAAATGTTCAATACCCTTAGTCATCAGAGAAATGAAAACCAAAACAACTCTGAGATTCCATCTTACACCTTTAAGAATGGCCAAGATCAAAATCACTGATGACAACTTATGCTGGAAAGGTTGTAGGGAAAAGGAAACCCTCCTGCATTGCTAGTGGGAATGCAAGCTGGTACAACCCCTTTGGATGTCAGTGTGGCAGTTTCTCAGAAAATTAGGAAACAATCTTCTTCAAGACCCAGTAATACCACTTTGGGGTATATATACAAAGGATGTTCAATTGTGCCACAAGGACATGTGCTCAACTATGTTCATAGCAGCTTTGTTTGTCATAGCCAGAACCTGGAAACAACCTAAATGCCCCTCGACTGAAGAATGAATGAGGAAAATGTGGTACATTTACACAATGGAGTACTACATAGCAGAAAAAAATAAGGACAGCTTAAATTTTGCAGGAAAATGCATGGAGCTAAGAAACATTATTTTGAGTGAGGTAACCCAGACAGAGAAAGACAATTATCACATGTACTCACTCATAAGTGGTTTATAAATATAAAGCAAAGAAAGCCAGCTTACAAACCACAATCTCAGAGAACTTAGATAACAATGCGGACACTAAGAGAGACTTACATAGATATAATCTACATGGGAAGTAGAAAGTAGAAAAAGACAAGATCTCCTGAGTAAATTGGGAACAAGGAGACCTTGGGAAGGGTTGAAGGGGGAAGGGAGAGGCAGGGAGGGGAGCAGAGAAAAATGCAAAGCTCAGTAAATATCAATAAAAATGTATGTAAAAAACTAGGTCTTGTCACCTCAATGGCTGACCTTTCTGGGGGCTTATGCCAAGATCCATCTCGAACCATTGGTGCTGAGTTGCCCTGACTGTCATGGACTGATATATCATGTGAATGTGGGCTACAGAACAAGTTCCAGGACAGCCAGGACTATTCTACAGAGAAACCCTCTCTTGAAAAACAAAAAAAAAAAAAACAAAAAAACAAAAAACAAAGGAAGGAAGGAAGGAAGGAAGGAAGGAAGGAAGGAAGATTAACTGCCTGGACAAGAGAATAGAATGTCTGTGTAGTGTCCAAATATCCCAGGTGGACGGTGTCAGCATGACCAAGGGGTCACCCTAGAAAGAAGTGTTCCCTTAAGCCATGCTAGAAGTCAAATGATTTTACCTTTAATAAATGCTGCACTGTCCCATCTCAGAACCCCACTGTCTAGCACAGCATCTTACCATGTGCAGCCATGCTGGTTCATATGCCTGCCCACTTTGCTGAAATACTCAGAACTTGTCACTTTTCTTTTCTTTCTCTTTCTGATCTAAACACTTCCCCATCACCTGCTTACTCCTTTAATCTCTCCATCCTGCTATGCAGATGTCTGTCTGTCCTGTGTCTGACCTCCATGGAGAATAGGAATGTGCTCCCCACCCCCAGTCTCCATTTCCTTCCATGAGGTGCTTTTCCGTTAAGTTGGAACAAAATTTTCCTTGAATAATAAAAAAGACTACACTCTCATCCACGTTGCATTTGGGGATCAGATGGAACAAAAATGAATTTTTCAGGGGGCATCATCATAATAGCTGATCCCTCAGATACACAATGCATGACCCAGGAATCTAGACTGTTAATTGTTTCATTTTCTTACAAAACCTGTGCCCACTTAAAATTTTCATTCATTTTTAGTACAATGAAATATTTTTAATATTTATTACATATTGGTATGACGAAATCAAATGCATGTGTGCATATTTAAATGTGATTAATGCTACTTAAGAGGCTTGGAGACCGCTGATGAGAGGCTTATACAGTGGTTCTCAACCTTCCTGATGTTGTGACCCTTTAATACAGTTTGTCATGTTGTGGGGACCCCCAACCATACAATTATTCTTATTGTTATCTCATAGCTGTAATTTTGCTACTGTTATGAATCATAAACCCCTGACTGCTCTGAAGGTCCTGGCTGACCGCTGTGGAAGCGTTTCTCTTCCCAGGGGCCATGATGCACAAAGCTAAAATCCCTGGCTTGCTGGGTAGAGATGCTTGATGCTGAGCTGCTAAACAATATCTTGTAGCCTGAGTTTGGCCTTTGGTGCAGGAGGGCTGAGGAGCTGGGCCTGTGCCTTGCAAACGTCCCTGGGCAGCTCACCCTGCCCTGCAAGTTTCTTTTGCCTGAGCTCCTTGGCATTGGGGACCTGGTGTGCGAGGATGTCTTTGGGAGCAGGGATGTTAGACTGAAAGAAGGAGCTATGGGAGAAACTGAACTTGGGTCTCTGCAAGAGCAGCACCTGTTCCTAACTCCTGAACCATCTGTCTATCTTTTCTCTTTTGACTTATAAATACATGTTTTGTTTTGTCTTGTCTTTTTGACAGCTCTGTCAGATCCACACAGGCACTTCAAATATATTTCTGCCTGAGAGGCTCAGTCTACCCCTGTGCAAGTTTGAATGAAGAATCTTTGCCACAGGCTCACCTGTTTGTACCCTTGCTCATATTGGGGAGGTTATGGAGAACTTAGGAGGGGCAGCCTTCTGGAAGAGGTGCGTGTCACTGGGGGTGTGTTTTGACAATGTGTTTCCCACCTCACTTCCGTTTTCTCTCTGTGTTTTCTGCATGTGGTTGAGATGCAACTGCTCAGTGTTCTGTTTCAGCTGCCCCACCATTATTAACCTTCCTTTGGAGATGCAAGCCAGAATGAACTCTTCCTTCCACAAGGTACTTTTGATCATGATGTTTTATCCAAACAGTGGAAAAGTAACTGCCATTGCACACGCTCAGACAGACTTCCTCCTTAAGTCCCCATATGGCATGGTGGTTTCATCAAAGTGTTTTCCAACAAATGAGACTTGTTCCCATTCTCTGGCTCACAGTGGGTGGAGCTACACCAGAACTGAGATTGCTTAGCTATGCATATGTCTTGCCTTCTATTTAACCCTAAACCTCAAGTCAGATGTGTCAAATCCCAAATATGGATTTGGAGGGTTGTCACTGGACCTCCTTGTTCCTCTTCCCAATCTGGCCAAGCTAAGTGCAGCAAGCTGCCACATTACACAGAAACTGCCCAGTCATCTTTTCATGAGCGACTTATCAGAACCAAGGTATCCATTAAAGGCTAAGCCCAAAGGCAAGGCTTTTGGTGTTCTTGTTTTGTGAATAAAGTGGCTGTCCTTTGCTGTAGATTTTTTTGCTATAGCTGGCTTTCCTTCTGTTACATATTTGGAAGTTAATTCCCTAGTTCAGAACAGTTTCCCACTGCCAGGCTTTTTTCCTCTCTCCAAGGTAAGCACAGAGCTCTGCCTTCCTTCCTGCAATTATCTTTATCAGCAGGCATTTGGTCAGTGCTTAGGGTCCAGGCATAGAGCATTACCTGCCCACGCTGCTGCTCTGCTTTTACCCCACTTCAAAGATTCTTAACTCCTTTTTCTCACCTCCACCTCAGTTCACTGATGACTTTAGTTCAGGACCCTCAAGGACAGCAGAAGAAATAATTTTCTGCAATCCAGAGAAAGACCCACGACACCCACAATCACAACGACTGATAACAGCATAGCCCAGAAGAGATAATTTAGAGGCCTGGCTGTCTTCTTGGTTTAGAGCACTAAGTCTAACTCCTGACCTAGACTATAGAAACTGCAGCGTCTGGTGTCTGTGCTATCTGATCAAGGGTCATCAGCTTCTCCCTGACTGTTTATGTAGGTTACCTGGTAGCCTCTATGCATGCTGGGAAGTGGTAGTCTAATTTAAACAATCTGTGCCCTGTTCATAATTTTACTGAAAATAAACCTTTTAGCTCTTTCTACCACCTAAAAATGTAGTGTAGTACACTAACCTTCCCCTAAAGAATTCTCTGATTTAATTCTTTTCTTAACCAACTTTCCCCATTAAGGAGTTCATATACAGATTCTCTCTCTCTCTCTCTCTCTCTCTCTCTCTCTCTCTCTCTCTCTGTGTGTGTGTGTGTGTGTGTGTGTGTGTGTGTGTGTGTGAAAACCTTTATCTGACTTTTAATGGGGCAAAAGAATCTGGCCCTGGAACCTGCCAGGGCTGAGGAATTGCTGGTTTTAAAGATATATATGTCTGGGAACATTTGTAACAGGTAGAACTGAGAACAACATAGAACAAGGAACAAGGGAGAACAAGAGGAACCATGAGAAAGAATGGATTGAAGAATAAAAAAATATGGATAAACGGAACCTGTTGGGAGTAGACTTCTTTCCCCTAGATCTTTACCCTCAGATTTTTAGGCCCCCTTAAGCTCATCCTGGCATCTTTAATTGAAGCCTGAATGGAGAAATCTTAAAGGCAAGAACTTTAAGGCTCCTTTAAGCTGAAAAAGCCTCTTTCCTCTGTTTTCACTGTGATCTGCCTCTCTAATTGTCCTGTTGAGGACAAGTGGCCAGGACTGGATTGTTAGAGCTGCCATGGCTCAGGCTGGGATCCTACACTCAAGTAACAAGTGGGTTCTTGTCAGATTGGGGGAATGGACAGAAGGGCATGGGTATCTTTTCTCTTTTGGGGGATGCAGGATGAGGAATAGCTCTTGGAACCTCACACAGAAAGAAGGGAACTGATGCTGATGCTGAGAACTGGGTGAACAATGACAACTTTACTTCCTGGTAGGAATGTCCTCAGATGCTCATGTCATCCCTTACAAAGAGCAATCTCTAAGTCACACAGATCTAAACAGTCATTTTCTAGTAACAGTCCTTGTTAGAACAGAAGTAGCCTGCCAGGGTGGACAAAGATGCTCCTTGGATGTGAGTTATTGAATCAAAATCTCAGTGCCAGGAATGGCTTGCCTCCCTATGCCTTATTGGTGAGCGTGACTCACAACCCCCAATACCACAAAGACTATTGCCATTGCTCTTTGTTCCCTACATAACTAGATGTTAAGAACCTATTGCTGAAGATGCTGCTCGCTTTTGGTGTAGATACAATGAAAATACATTGTAAAATGTATGAAATAGTTAATCAAATACTACTAAAAATCTTTTAGCCATTTCTTTTATGTATGTCTGTAGTATGTGTCTGCTGAGTGTATATACATGCAAATAAGCAATGAGCATACACACACACACACACACACACACACACACACACACACACAGGATAGAGTTGAGCACCTGAATATGATTGTGGGGACAGAAGAGGCTTGTGAGTCCTCTTGCAACATTCTCTATCTTTTCCTCAGGAGCAGCATCTCTCTGTGATATGGGGGCTCAAGTATCAGCTAGACTGAAAGCCAACAAACTCTGCAATCTTTCTGCCTCCACCTCCTTGGTATCACAGCATATGTAGGGACACCTAGCTTCCTCCGTGGGTGATGGGACTTGAACTTTGGTCCTCACAATCACAAAGCCAGTGCTCTTAACATTTATTTAAAGTTGAAGTCCATGCAGCCCAGACTGGTGTTGAACTTGCTGTGTAGCTAATGACCATAGACTCCTGATCTCTTTGCCTCCACCTTCCACTGAGATCACAGGTTTGCACCACCCAGCTTAAAAATCACTTTAAAATTGACCGTGGTGGAGCACACCTGTAACCACAGCATTCGAGAGGCAGAGACAGGCAGATCTCTGTGAGTTCAAGGTTCATCTAGTCTACATAGCAGGTTCTGAGCCAGCTAGGACTACATAGTAAGACCCTGTCTCAGGTATAAATGTATGTAACATACGATATGTCATTTGAACTCTGTAATATGTGGTCCAGTGGCTTACAGCACATTCATTTTGCAGAGCAGGCACCATTACTATTTATTTCCAGACATTTCTTATATAATGAATTTCTTTGTTGTCCCAATCTTAACCGGGGGTGTAGCCAAACATATATATGTATGTGTGTGTGCGAATGTAGGTGCATATATCTATACGTCTATTTCACCTTCTTTCCCAGAATGTCTCAAAAGAACAAAACAAAAAAATAAAGTTGTTGGAAGCATAGTGGTTGAGTAATTACTGAGAAGGAAAGAGTCACTTCAGCCACTGTCATGAATAAGGTTAGAGTCACTAAGAAAGTGTAGTCCTGAGAGGAGAAAAGGCAGGTCAGCTACTGAGGGGATGGCTCAGTCCAGAAAGCACTTGCCTTGTTAGTTATTTTGTCAATTTGACAAAGCTGTAGGTATCTGAGAAGGGGAACCTCAACTGAGAAAATGCCTCCATCAGATTGCCCATAGGCAAGTCTGTAGAACATTTTCTTAATTTGATTGATGTGGGAGAACCTAGCTCATTGTGGGCAGTACCATGTCTGGGCTGGTGGTCCTGGATGCTATGATCAAAGCAAGCTGAGAAAGCCACAAAAAGCAAGCCAGTAAGTAGCCCTCCTCTATGGCTTCTGTTTCAGTTCCTCTTCCAGGCTCCTGCCTGGAATTGCTGCCCTGAGCTCCATTGATGATGGATTGCGATTGGAATGTGTAAGTGAAATAAGCCTTTTCCTCCCTGAGTGCTTTAGTCATAGTGTTTATCATAGCAATAGGAACTCCAACTAGGACACCTTTTAAGCACAAAGGTCTGAGTCACATCTGGAGGGACTGGTGCCTGTTGCCATGCACTTATAATCCCAGCACTGCAGAGGGAAGATGGGCAAATCCCTGGGCTCACTGCCAGCTGGTTTGGCCCACTTGGTGAGTTTCAGGACAGAGAAAGACCACAGAAAGAAAGAAAGAAAGAAAGAAAGAAAGAAAGAAAGAAGATAAGGCATAAAGGGTCCAGGGAAAGATTTCCAAGGTTGTTACCTGGCCTCCACATGTATGTCCACACAGACACTTGCTTGTAAATATGTAACCACACTGACAATAACATACACATAAATTAAAAATTAATAAAAATAAGGAACCAGAGTTACTAGATAAAACATCTTCTGTGAGGTTTGATCCCTCAGAACCAACATAAAAAGCTAGATGTCATGAGCATCTGCAACTGCAGCACTGTTTGGGGGAGACAGGAGGCAGAGGTGGGAGAATCACAGGGAGGCTGTCTCAGCAGCCATCTTGCACTCTGTGGTGAGGAGACACAACAGGGGGAGACCCTGCTTCAAAGCAAGTTGGAAGGAAAGAATTCAACTCCAAAAGTCCTCTGAGCATCCCATTGAGATACCCATGCCCACAAACCTGTGCACACACAAACAGTAAGTATGACTAAAAATGAAGACAGTGGAGCAGGATGGGATAGACAGGCCAGAAATGCATGCTGTTCTACGAGAGAATCTAAAAACCAGATCTGGATTTGCAGCAGGTCCCCTAAGTATATGTTATGGCTGCTAGTTTGGTGTTTATGGGGGACTCCTAACAGTGGGAGTGGTGTGACTCTGGCTCTTTAACTTGCTTATGGGACTCTTCCTCCTATTGGGTTGTCTTGTCTAGCCTATCACAATAGAAGGGCTTTTGCCTTGTCTTATTGCATCTCACTTTGTTCTGTTTGGCTGTGGTTTCTTGGAGGTCTGCTCTTTTCAGAAGACATAACGGGAGTGGAGTGGGGTGGATCTGGTGGAAAGGAAAGATGGACAATGTCAGGGGGTGGAGAAGAATCTATTTTTATTGAGAGAAAGAGAGAGGGGGGGTGTCATCAGGGGTCTTTTTGCTTAGACATAAAAGAGAAAAATTTGCAAAGGAATGTATTATTGAATTTGATTACAAAAATAAAATTATGTGAAAAATAATAAACCAACCGCAGGATTCTTTCTCAATACATGTTGCAAATATTTCTCTGTGATTTCTTTACACTAAATGTGGAAATTTTGGTCAGATAAACACATTTCTTTTGGGGGGTTTTTGGATGTAGCTCAGTTGGTAGAGTGCTTGCCTAGCATGCATGAGGCTCTGAGTCCCATCTTAAGCACTGCACACAGGAGTGGAGACACACCCGTGTGATCCCAGCACTTGCGAAGTGGAGGCTGGAGAATTAGGAGTTCAAGATCATCCTCAGCTACAGAGCAAGTTTGAGGACAACCTGGTCTATATGAGACTCATCTTTAAAAATGGAAAAAAATGTCTTTTTATCATTGATTTTAACATTTTAAAAACAATGGGCAGGAATATTCAGTTAATGAATTAATTTTAAAAATATAATGGAAAGAAAATGTCTTTTTATCATTGATTTTAACACTTTAAAAACAATGGGCAGGAATATTCAGATAATGAATTAATTTAAAAAATACTGATGGAAGAACCCATGGTGACCATGAGGTATAACTCAGTGACAGAGCCCTGGTCTCACATGCATGTGGCCTTGGGGACCATCTGAAGTCCTTCTAAAGAAGAACAACATGTTCTTCTGTGTCTGAATGAAGCACAGACAGGCATGGCTGCTTTAAATTGATTGTTCTGTCAAGCACCTAACAGGTTATCTCAAGGTCCAGGAGAAATTAGGAAAGAAGGAAGAGGGGGGAGGCTGAGAAGAACAGAAATCTCAAAAAGTTCACTTAGGGAAATGTGTAGGGGGCACAGGAAACACAGATGTAAGGTGGCCTGGCCAGTTCTGGCGGTGGACTTTATCCTGAACCAGCACAGGGGATAAGATGAGGAGTGGTTGGCCAGGGAGAGGCAGGTGGGTCCAACTTGGAGGGCATAAACCCGTTTATCGCTGGCACCCTGAGAACTGACAATGCAATTAATGATAATTGATTATTATTTGGTTCTTAATTTTATATTTTATTTTCTAAATGTTTATTTTTATTAAATTTTTGCAAACACATAATGGTACGTGCATGTGTATCTGTGTGTGTCACAGATTAACCTTAGTTGTTCCTTCCTCAGATATCATACACCTCATTTGTAAGACAGCATGCACCAGATGCTCAGGTACCCATATTGGATTGTCAGCATCCTGCGGGAAAACACAAATAGCCCCTCTTCCCCACACCAGCACAGGATCTGGACCATACCAGGTGCTGTCTGCTAGATTCTTCCATTTGACATGAGGCATCCTGGAAGAGTCTGGCCGCCAATGCCAGTCAGCAGCTATATGAGATTGAGCATCAACAGTCCAAAAATTTTAAATGTATAAAATAAAAGACAAATGGTCTCTGGGGTTGGAACCATATTCCTCCTTTTTTGTTTTATGCAAATAGGCTTTGAGCGTACAATGCGCTCGCTCCACTATAGTTTGTCCTTGAAGATTATAGGGTATTTTTGTCTTATGAGAAATGGAGAACTCGGAGCAAAATTTAGCAAAGCCCGTGTTGGTGTAGGCAAGCCCATTATTAGTTTTTACAGTTTTTGGAACTCCCGTATATGCAAAAGCCTGGAGACAGTGACTTCTAACATCCCGTAATTTTTTTTCTGTATGAGCCGAGGCAAAAATAAGATGAGAGTATGTATCCACAGTTACGTGAACATTTTGCATGCACCCAAAAGAAGGAACATGGGTAACATCCATTTGTCATAAATGATTAGGGGCAAGCCCATGAGGATTAACTCCCAAATGGGGAACAGTTAAAAGTTCTGTACACAGAGAGCATTTTTTAAACAATATCAGTGGCCTTCTCTTGAGATATCTTAAAATGAAGTCTTAAAGACCCAGCATTGAAATGAAAATGATAATGAGTTTTTTCTGCAGCTTCATAAGATTCTTGACTAACTGCACAAATTTGGTGAGTAAACTGATCAGACAATGCATTCCCCTCGCTCAAGGGACCAGGGAGGTCAGTATGAGCCTGCAAATGTCCTACGTAAATGGGAACAAACCGGGCCCAAAGCAAAGTTTGAATAGCCAATAACTGCATCTGGACTCAAGATACAGAGGCAATGTAAGCTGCAGTTTCCAAAGGTGCAACAATTTTGCTTATATACTGACTGTTAGTAAAAAGGTTAAATGGAATTTCAGCATATTTCTCTAGGGCCATCTGGACAACAACCAATTCAGCCACCTGAGCCGATTTAGCATTAACAGGCTGAATATCAAAATCAGGAGGGGAGGCTACCACAGCTGTCCTGGTGGAAGACCCTTTAGTAAGCATACTGGATGATTTTTGAAAAAGGTGACCAACTTATAAAAACCAGGTCCAATCTTTAACAAAATTCTGCAGCCAAGTTATTTCTGCCTGGGTATATGGTGTAATAACCTTATCAGGTAACATTTTAAAGTTGGTAAACTAAGTTTATATATACCCTTTCTGAATAACACGTAGCACAGCTCGTGGATATGAGATAACAATTTTTATAGGTGACACATGTTCATGTACCCATAGGATGGGTCCTTTCTGCCAAAAAACTCCAGTAGGACTATGTTGAGAGGGAAAATTATCAACAGCAGCTGCTGACTAAAGTCAATATAATGAATATGAGCAGAGGCAAGCTTTTCTTCAATTAAAGTAATACATTGGATTGCCTGAGGCATCAACTCTTAAAAAGAGGTTGGGTCTGGATTCCCCTGCAAAATGTCCATACAACCATTTACTGCTCTAAGATCTCTCAGCAACTTCCATTTACGAGACTTTTTTTTAAATAGCAAAGATAGGAGTATTCCAAGGAGAAGTGGATGCCACTATGCATCCTGTTTTTAGCTGTTCTAGGAGCTCACTCTGTAGACCAGGCTGGTCTTGAACTCAGTTTTGCCAGTCTCTGTCTCCAGAGCTGGGATAAAGGTGTGCCTCACATCTGTCTTTTTTTCTGGGCTGATTAACCTGCAGGGCAGTTTTTTTTATGCGTCCTGACCTTTTGCATTGAAAACAATTTCTTGATCTAGCTCCACCTTGACCCCCGCAAGGGCAGAAACAATTACCTGACACATCACATGTGTAACCGGATAAAGTCATTTAAATTTCCATTTCTATGGGGGCGTAAAACCTCTTGCCAAATCTGTTAGTATTTTTAATAGGCCAATTGCTTTATGATTGGCATAGCTGAGTCCAATCCCCAAAAATCTAACTTCCCATTGGGTCAACAAACTCAGAATAAGGTTCTTTTTTTTTTTTTAATTTTTATGATGGTCAATTGCATGCAAAGGTTTAGTAGCATGTGTTAACAGCATGCGGCGGTGATTGACATGATAGTCAGTTACATGTGAGGATTAGCAGCGTGTGATTGCTAGCTGAATGTGATGGTTAGGGACCTGCATTGATCGGTGGCATGTGATAATCAGCACATGACATGGTTAGCTCCTTGGATGGTTGCATGCATGCACTGATCAGCTTCATATGAAGATCTATAGCATGTGATGATCAGCAGACATGTGATGGCAGTTCCCCAGAAATTCCACTTGTAGTGAGATGTTGGAATCTGCCAGTGAGGAAGAGAGCCCGCCCAGACAGATTGTGGTTCAGAGTCTTTTCTCCAGTTGGTGAGCGACATGGAGTTAGATTGTCACTCCTTCCTTACATCTTGGATTTCTCATCTAAAACCAGGTTAGAATAGTAAGTTGGAATATTAGTTTAGAGTCGCAGCTTTAATCTTTTGAATTAAGGAACCCATTAAGAAGACTTATCTTCCAATGTAAGTCTATATGTTTTATATAAAATCTTCATAATATTCAAGGGAGTCACATTATCTGGGCTGGTTAGGATTCTTCTGCCCACAAGTGAGGTGGAGTAGAAAATATGGTTCTCATATATCCAGGAGCTCAGGGGATACCGGAAGAGGCTGTTCTTATTTTTCTGCTCTGCGCAGAGATCTTGGCTTTCTTTCCAGCGAAGTTATTTCAAAATGATGGCAAAAATGTGCAGTAGCAGCACAGACTGACCTTATCAATGAACCACCCTAATGAAAAGGAATGGCTCTTTCTCATAGTTTTGGTAAAAGTCTGGCACAGCACTGGGTCTCCCAGCAGAGTGGATGCTCAGCTGGCCCAGTGCCTCTGCCTACAACGTGGGATGGACAGGCCTCACCTGAACGGCAAGGAGAGATTATCAGGCCAAGTTTCAAACAGAAAGAAAATAAAGGAAGGCAGGAGGGGAAGGAAGAATGGGGAGGAAGGAAAGAAGGAAGGAAGGAAGGAATTAGTGTATTGTTATCATAAGATGGACACAGTGAATTCTGGGAAGGCAAAGATTGCCAGCATCTGATCTGTGATGTTTGACACTCAAATGTCTCTCTTATGCCCATGTGTTAAGGGAATAGCTCTCCAGATTGGTACTCTTGGGAGATGGTGAAAGTTCTAATCCTAGTGGGATGTTGGGAGCATGGTTTTGAGGGGCATGGTGGAAACCGTCCCCATTTCTCTCATGACTTCTTGACCGTGAGGTGAACAGTGCTAGAATACACGCCTGCCATTGATGTCAGGTATGCCCTTGTAAGACCTAAAAGCAATGAGTCCACTTGATCATAGACTAGAATCTTGGAAGCTAGAAGCCAATATAAAACTAAGTTTTTTGTCTGAGGTGTTTGTTACAGTTACAGAAAACTACTAACACATCTGTCTTACTTTAAAGCTGGGAATCTATGGAACTCCTAAAGATGTAGACTCTCAATTGAAAACCTTTAGACTTACCAGGCCCAGTGGCGATATCAGCAATAATCAATACTGAATGTCTGCCATGATTGACAAGTATGACATCCTCTGAATGCTGTTCTTGAAGGCCCTTGAAGGATCTTAGAAAGCTGTTCTCCTGCTCCTTTGTTAAGTAAAGCTTTCCAGGGTTTACTGCAGCTGAGTGTAAACAGCAGGATCGTAAGTGATCTGTGCTGCTAAACCAGCATACTGTCCTGCACCAGTTAACATGTCAAGGCATTACAATCCTCCTGCATTTTACCTTCCACAACAATCTCCTCCCAAAAGACAGGCTCTGTAAAGCTACCTTTCTTCTTTTACTAACTTTTTTAACAGTGCAATCTTTTTTTAAAAAGTTTTTTCTTTCTCTTTTATATTTTTCAGTACTTTTAAACTTCCTGCTCCTCAAAATTCTTTTTTTTTCTGGAAATTGTTTTCTTTTTTTTTTAATTTTTTCTTTTTTATTGAGAAAAGGAAAAAAAAAGTATCTGCCTCCTCCCAACCTCCCATTTCCCTCCCCCTCCTCCCACCCTTCTCCCCCTCCCCCCAAACTCCTCTCCCCCTCCCTCTCCAGTCCAAAGAGCAGTCAGGGTTCCCTGCCTGTGGAAAGTCCTAGGTCCGTCCCCCTCCGCCCATGTCTAGGAGGGTGAACATCCAAACTGGCTAGGCTCCCACAAAGCCAGTACATGAAGTAGGATCAAAACCCCGTGCCATTGTCCCTGGCTTCTCATCAGTCCTCATTGTTCGCCATGTTCAGAGTCCAGTTTTATCCCATGCTTTTTCAGTCACAGTCCAGCTGGCCTTGGTGAGCTCCCATTAGATCAGCCCCATTGTCTCAGTGGGTGGGTGCACCCCTCGTGGTCCTGACTTCCTTGCTAATGTTCTCCCTCCTTCTGCTCTTCATTGGGACTTTGGGAGCTCAGTCCAGTGCTCCAGTGTGGGTCTCTGTCTCTATCTCCATCCATCACCAGATGAAGGTTCTATGATGATATGCAAGATATTCATCAATATTGCTATAGGATAGGGTCATTTCAGGTTCCCTATCCTCAGCTGCCCAAGGGACTATCTGGGGACATCACCCTGGGCTCTTGCCAACCCTAAGGTGGATCCCTTAACTAAGAATTGTGTTTCCGTGCTCCCCTGTCCAACCTTCCTTTATCCCAATCCTCCTGTTTCCCCAAGTTCCCCCCCTCCTTCCCTTCTAGCCAAGAGGATAACTATATGTTTTTCCTTGGGTTCACCTTCTTATTTAGCTTCTTTAGGTTCACCAGTTGTAGTCTCCGTGACCCTTATTTATGGCTAGAAACCAATTATGAGTGAGTACATCCCATGTTCATCTTTTTGGGTCTGGGATACCTCACTCAGGATAGTGTTTTCTATTTCCATCCATTTGCATGCAGAATTAGAGAAGTCATTTGCAGATGATATGATAGTGTACATAAGCGACCCCCAAAACTCCACCAAAGAACTTTTACAGCTGATAAACACCTTTAGTAATGTGGCAGGATACAAGATCAACTCCAAAAAGTCAGTCACCCTCTTATACACAAAGGATACGGAAGCGGAGAGGGAAATCAGAGAAGCTTCACCTTTCATGATAGCCACAAACAGCATAAAATATCTTGGGGTAAATCTAACCAAGGAAGTGAAAGATCTATTTGACAAGAACTATATGGCATTGAAGAAAGAAATTGAAGAGGATACCAGAAAATGGATGGACCTCCCTTGCTCTTGGATTGAAAGGATCAACATAGTAAAAATGGCAATTCTACCAAAGGCAATTTATAGATTCAATGCAATCCCCATCAAGATCCCATCAAAATTCTTCACAGATCTTGAGAGGACAATAATCAACTTTATATGGAAAAATAAAACACCCAGGATAGCCAAAACAATCCTATACAATAAAGGATCTTCTGGAGGCATTACCATCCCTGACTTCAAACTCAAAACTCTTAATAGAACTCACAGATTCTGCATCCTGAATCTCCTCAAAGGTTTTGTTCAAATTCTCTAATTCCTCTTTTACTTTATATCATCACTGAGAAGAGCATCTCTGACTAAATGCCATAGTGAAAATATCGCTTTGGAAAATCCTTCTGGCACTCACACTTTTAATACTTTTACAGTTACCTGCTCCCAATTAGTAATATTAAAGCCCCCTGCATGTAGAAACCAGGGACTAAACTCTCTCAAAAAATTTGGCAACAAACTACCTTACACAAAAGAAAATTGTCTTAAGGAACTCTTGTGCTATATTATTTTAATACCGGTGCCTTCCTTGCCTTGCTTCTCTAAAAGCACTATCAATTGGCCCTTTAGTCAGCCATCAATACCAAAACAGAATTACTTGTACCCATTACCAATACACCCTCACCACTCAATTTCTTACCTGCTGGCCAACCTTCTGAGGGCAACCTCTCAGGGATCCCTATTTCCCGATCTCGCAGATGGGTCTCCGACTGCAGTTGCTGATGATCCCAGAGGGACCTCCAATTGTAACACCCAATTCTGTGTTACCCCCTCTGTACAGTTCTCCCACCACTATACCATATGCGAGTTGGGCAGGGCCTGGAGATTGAAAGAACACACATAGAGACCTGGGTCATTTGAAAGGAGATCAGCCAAATGCCATTTATTTAACCTTGGGGAAATCCTTATATACCTCGCTGCTGCACAAGGATTTCCACCCAGGCAGGTGGGAAATTACCACACCAAAGATGGAGTCAACAATGCCCTACAGCTAATCACCAGGCAGGGCAGAGGGAGCACAGAAACAAACAGAATGTTTTAGCTGGTTGACCAGAAACTGTCCCTCAAGATGAACCCCAAGAAAAAGGGTAGACCTGGGCCCTACACCCCTCAGCAAACCAATGCCCTGTGGACAATTTAGCCCTGAATGCTTGCTGCTGCTGAGTCTGTAACCTCTCTGGGCTTCTTGGGTGATTGTTTCCCTCACCTCAACAGTGACTTCATAGCTACTCCAGTTTCTGAAGGAACCTTTCTGCCTCCCACCAACCTTAACAGACACTCCGAAGAGGAAACCAAGGATCAGAGATGCCCTGGCACATGTCACGTGACTGGCACATGGCAGGTAACTGCATTTCAGTAATATCGAGTTTTTGTATTCCTCCACTCCACACTGACTTCTGGCTGCCTGCTTGGTGCAGCCTCTGAACTCTCCTCAAAGGCTACGGATCTGCTGCTGGCCCCCTGGGAGGCTGTTCCCACAAAACACTTGAGTGGTTTCTTCGAGATGTGCTTGTTTTAGAGCCTACTTGGGATGAAGTGGGCAAAAAAGGCTCACAACAGCAATGTGCCTCTCATGACATACTGCCTGGGACATCTCTGAGAGTGGACACAACTGAGTAGGTTCATGAGAGATGGAGTGGTGGCTGTGGTGGCCTAAGGGCTGGTTCTGTAGGGGAGTCATCCCTACCCTTTTTTTTTTTGACAAGGTGCCATCAGTTCCCTGAAAGGCAGGAAAATGTGATTGTACCGGAGGAAGTGGCATCATTCTCTCTGAGTGACAAGGGCAGAGGTGGCTTCCCATTCCCTTAGATTTCCTGGCATTGATTGTCTTCTCCATGCTTCTCTGCAAGTGGCTATGCAGACTGCCCTCTGTCATATCTGCTTTATCTGGCTTTCTAACAATTTCCATGGTCCTCATATCCCATGACCTGAGCTCTCTTGGTCATGGATTCATTCTCATAGCCTCACTGCCAAATGCACATGGACACACTTCTATATTCATCCACCCTGTCCTGGATGCAGAGCATAGAAACTTTGGGATGATTTAGGCCCAAATAGTCCATCAGTCAGGAGAGGGGACAGGGCCTATTGTACCTTTCAGAAAGTCCCACTTTATTGGATGTGGTCTCATGTCACCCAGGCTGGGCCTTGAACTTGTTATATAGCCAAGGATGAATTTGAACTCCTACAGATCCTCCTCTCTGCCCTCCCATGTGCTAGGTGACAGGTGCACCCCATCATGCCCCTTTGTCCCCTGCTGGAAATAGAACCTAGGGTTCTGTGCGTGTCAGGCTGGTAAGCATGCCACCAGATGAGCCTTGTCTTTAGTCTTAGTGGGACTGAGAGAAGGCCTTCTTGATCATGAGTATTCACCTCTGGGTTTCACCTGGCCTTGCTTTACAGTCTAGGATCTATAGGAAAGGTTACTTGTTGGCTAAGTTTCTCAAGAAGGGGCTGCTCTCCTCCCCCATGACCCTGTATTATGTCAGTTGTTGGTCTCCAGTATTTTTATACAACAGGCTCTGGTTGGTTCTTCAGGAACCCAGCTTTGCCTTGTGTTCAGCCTCACTGCTGCCACCTGCTGGCCCCTCAATCCCAAGTCATGGGCTCTGTTCAGTTTGAAGACCTAGACTCAACTGGATCCCCATAGGGACACTGCTATGGGATGTGATTTCTGTCCAGGATGCTGTAATCAGACTCCTGCAGTTAGAACCCAGTTTCCTCTAGCAGCAGTGACTGGGACCTGCAGCCATGATGCTTTCACAGGGGAGGGGCACTTTTGGTGGAAGAGGAGCCTGGGGCTGTAGTGTGCACAGATGGGGCTTTTACATACATGTAAAAATGGGGAGTATCAGACTGCAGTGTTAGAACCTGGCTGCTGCTCAGGCTATAGCACAAGTGTGCCCTGAACCCACAGAATAAATAAGCATAATTTTAAAAGTTAAAACAAAGTGAGCTAGGCATGGTTGTGCATGCCTTTCATTCCTTTGGGGAGGCAGAGTCAAAGTCAGAGGCAAACATGAGTAGATCTTAGTGAGTTAAAGGCTAGCCTAGTCTATATATCCAGCTCCAGGCCAGCAATGGCTATACAGATCTTGTCTCAAAAAAAATCAACCAACCAAACAAACAAATCCAAGTGGAATGTGTCCTGAGTAGTAACACCTAAGGTTGTCCACTGACCTCCACATTGTTGCGCACACACTTGCACACATATGCTCCTGAATACAGACACAGACATATGCAAGGAGACATCCATAGCTGATGTGCCACCACATGTTTACCCAGTCCTCATCCTGAGTAAGCATGGCCTCCCGAGGCCAGTCTCTGTGACTCTTCAAACCTCAGTTTCTGATGGTGTCCCCAACATTCAGACTCTGATTTTATACCCAGCTGTGTTTTCCCATGACAGTGGTGGCAGAGAACAGGCACAACCCTTCCTATTTCTGTCTGACCCATCCAACTCCAAAAACTTCCCTCAAATAACACACAGTGAAGGGCAGATGGGCCCTAACCCAGCAGATACTCATAGATGAAAACTGCCCCTCTGTCCACCAATCTGTCCCACCATCTACTCTCCCACTCCTTCAATTCTCTTCCCCAGTGACAACTAAGACAGCCCAGAAGGAATCCAGAGTAGCTGCCCAGAGTGGATCCTGAAGAGAGGTGAGGAGATGCTAGAGTGGGAGGAAGGATGGAGGTTGGTGGTGTAGACTGGATACTTAGGCTGCAATTAGAACTTCACAATAGTGTAGTTGCCCTGGACCCATCTGAACCCTTCTTTCTCCCTTAGGATGACATAATCATCTTCATCTCTGTCATCTGCTGCTCAATCTCAGCAGGAGCACCTTTCTCCATCCCTGTAGAGGAAAGCCACCAGAAGAGACTCTCTACTATGTCCTAAAGTCCAGTGAGTGGCAGAGTAACGAGGGTTGTCACCTACTCCTGTAATATGAAATCCCCCAGATTCTGCAGGTAGCCAAGGCAGAGGAAGGAAATCATATGTCATTGAGTTTGAGGTCACAGAAACTGAGAAACTCTCAACCTTCTCTTCAACGTTATATACTGCTTAAATGAAACTATTAGTAGTCACAAAATTTGTTTCAGTGATCTAAAGAAAAACTGGTTACATCTTCAGGTTCTCTATCTTTAACCAAAGTGAACTAGTGGATGACCTGCCTCCATGACCTCTCTACTGTTTAGAGTTTTGGTTAGCTTCGGTTTGTTGGTCTCAAGACAGAGTCTCATGGAGCCCAGGTTGGCTTCAGACTCTCCTGGTACCAATGATAGCTTCCAATTCATAATCTTGCTATCTCTACCTGTCAGTCATTGGGATTACAGGCTTTTGGCACCATGCCCAGATTCCTGGCTGGGGAACACAAATCCTAGAGAGTAGCAGCCCGGCTAGACCCTATGTCTGCTCCCTTTCAAACAGCCATGTTCCCTTCACCCTGAGGGAATTTGACCTAAATGTTGCTGAGAATGTTGGTTTTGTTCAATGCTTTGTCATAGTCTCCTTAGTTGTTCCTCCATTTTGAATAATGGAAACTTGTATGGCAAGTCACATGACTGTTGGAGTACCATCCATGAGGCCTCTTCGCTGTTCCCAGCTACCTAGACGGAGGATATTGTGAACAGACCTTTCTTCAGATGACTGGACAGACAGTCATCATGGCAGTCTGCTTGTATGAACACTTCATTGGTGCTCAGAGGAGTCACCACCCCAGCTACCAAGGTTACTGTGACCACAGCTGATGCTAAGTTCAGCCTCAGAGGGTTGGATCCAGTTACACCACAGCAGACATCTCGCAGCTGCCCCAGAAGACTCTACTTTAGTCAGGAGAAGCCTTGGTGACTTCTCCATTGCTCCTATCTTCAGCTAGTCTGATCAGGAGGGGACAATTTTCCACTGACTCAGCAAAGAACCCAAATTGATATAAATTAGAGGCTTGTCATTGAGGGAATAAAAGCTCCAACTATGCAGGTCTGTGATTGTTGAATCTGAATCCTGCATGTCTGTCTTAGGGTTTCTATTGCTGCCAAGAGACACCATGAGCATGGCAACTCTTATAAAGGAAATAATTAATTTGGGGTTGCTTACAGTTTCATAGATTTAGTCCATTATCTTCATGGTGGGACATGGTAGTATTGAGGCATACATGGAGCCAGAGCAGGAGCTGAGTGTCATCCATCTGGATCCACAGGCATCAGGAAGTGAACTTCATCTACCATAAGTGTAGCCTGAGCATAAGAGACCTAAAAACAACCCCCATGATGACACACTTCCTCCAACAAGGCCACACCTATTCCAACAAAGCTATGCCTCCTAAGAGTGCCACTCCCTATGGGCACATGGGGGCCAACTACAGCCACAATGCCTCATGCCCATGCACCACCTCTGGCTGTCCTTATTGGTCAGTATGTATGCTGTCCTTATGTCCCAGTGGGCCCTTTGGTAGAAACTGACCCACTGACTATTAAATGTTAAGACAGACTGGACTTGGGAAGGAAGTCTTGTCCTAGAGGAGACCCCAGATGTCAGAATATCATCATGGCAGGAAATAAGGAAAGCGAGTGTTTGTAGATGGGCCTGTGAGGAAAGGAAGCTGAATATGAACCCAAGCAAGCCATGGTCTGTCACCTGATGAGGAGCATGGAGGACTTGGGGCCTGTAGCTGAGATGACGCTGTCTGTGGAGTAAGGGAGGAACCAGAATTTTCAGGGAGTGGTTCTCACTGTGGTCCATGGTCCCTGCCACTCTCAGTGTCCCTGCTTCTGGACACAGTCTGATATTCTCTAAGATTTCATGTGGGGTACAAAGAGACATGAGATGCATTGTTGGGAGGAAGACATTTGTTAAAAGGTGTTATTAACTCCATGGACAGATAGGAAACAGCAGAGTTGGGATCTCGGGATCAGACACAGACAGATTGACCTGGGTTCTGAGGAGAGGAAATCAGAGTTCACATGGCAGATATGGGGGTTCCTTCCTTGTACCTGTCCAAGGATGTGTGTCTCACAGCACAGGCCTGCAGCCCAGCTCTCTGATCCTGAGGCAGGAAACAAGGAAGCTGGTGAGATGCAGGACGTGTAGTCAGCAAGCCCTACTTTGATGGAAACTCACTACCCTGGTGAGAGATCCTGGCTCCTGGAGTTCTGTTAGCTGGGGACTCACAGACAGTGCTGTGCTTAAGAAGGAGAGGACCGTTTTCCATAGTCAATTTTCTACTTCCACAATTTGGGTACCCAAAATGAACTCACATCATTGGGCTTGGCTGCAGACACCTTTTCCCACGGAGCTATCCCTCTGCTCCCCACTCTTCTTTTATCCTTTAATATGTAATTTTCAAATGCTTTATTCAAAATGAACTTGGAAAATACCATGGCCATGATTTATGCCCTTGAAGAATCCACATTATTTTTTAAGACATGGTCTCTTATTGGCCTGGAACTCAGCAATAATGCTTTTCTAGCTGGACAGACATCACCACGACTCTGGCTGTCACTTATTTGTCCAGAACTCGGACTACAAATTTCTGTGTGTGCTCCCAATTAAACTCAAGTCCTCCTGCCCATGTACAAGGGCTTTCTAACTCAACTGTCTCTTTAGCTCCCTTGCATGCCTCTTATAACAAAATTCTCCTTGACTGCTTCATGGGATGACAGTTGCTGACCTAGCTGGGGTTTTGGCTTCATTCTGTTCGCCTGTAGGAGAAGAAACATTGTCAGTGCAGCAGTCATGCTGATCTTCTATCTGCCTCTCAGCTGTTCTCTGTGTTCAGAAACATTAGGGGCCCAGGGCAGCTCTGCAGCAGACATTCAGGCACAGGTCTGACAGTCACCAGGATCTGAGGCTAGTTCTCAGCTGTCCTTCTCCAAAACACAACCCATCAGAGGAACACTCCCCAGCTCCATGGTCCCTCATCCATGCCCTTCTTCCTTTACTTCCTTCTGCTGCATTGAACTCATGTCCCTCCCCTGCTCTCCCTGCTTTGCACTCACAATGCCTCCCTTTTGTCCCCCTGGAAATGGGCTCTCTGACTTTCCCTGTGAATACAAGCTGTTGTACCCTGCAGATTCAATCTAAGATTTAGAATCCCAGTCAGACTTCTGCTGCCTCCCAGTCTGTTGCTCTCCAGGCCTCAGCTGTTCTTCTTACCTATTGAAGGGCTGAGCCCTTCTGAAAACCAGGGCCTGCATGCTCAAGTCTGTATTTCTGTGCTTTCCACAGCACTCCACTATCTGTTCATCTCTGTTCCTATGCTGTACTTCTCTGCTTACCATAGATTAAAGTCTGTTCTGAATCCAGTCCAAACTTTGCTTTTGTTTTATGTGTGTCCAAGGTCTTGTGGAAGCCAGGGTGACCTTCAATTTTCCATGTAACTTCAGTTGACCTTGTACTCTTAGTTCCCCCTGCACACTTTCCAATGTTGGTATTAGGGTGTCACCTACTGTGTCCCCATATTTATTTCTTATAATCCTTTTGATTTTAGAAGTCAAACTATTTATCTTTACAAAAAAAGCATTTGGGATTTGTATAGGATTGCATTGAACTTTGAGACTGTTTTGCATTGTGAGGAGTCATTGCATAACATTTACCATTATACAAATATCCTTACATATTTCAGTATTTTTCTACTTTTCAAAAATTTATTTTCATGCAGCATGTATATGTATGTGACTCTAGAGGACCCTGACTAACACATATACCCATCTCCATGTCCCACAACTGAAAACTAAGAGGGATAGCTCAGGTGAGGCCCTCTCCTGGGCCATTTACCTTTGTTTCCACCAGAGGAAGATTATCAGCACATAGACTGGTGTTAGGAACACAGCTGCGGCCACTGTGGTTCTCGGGTTCACATGTGAAGGATTCCTCTGGTCATTTAGTCCAGCTGTGGTGACTGCGGAGGTGACAATGGAGGGGCTATGCATGGTGGCTGACTGCTGGCAAGAGATGAGGAGTGAGCATATCCTCTCTGGAGGAGGAATGGGGAAGGAAGTTCACACAGAGAAGGGAACAAATGCTGAAGGCTGAGACCCTAGGAGAGCAAGCTCAATGCATTCTTTCCACCTGTCCTGGCTGAGTGTCCTTAGATTTACATTGCTCACAGATAATTAAACCATTGAAATAGAGTTGTTTTAGTCATAAGTGTATGGAACGAGCATGTCTCGGTCCATATTGTGTTTGCTATTGGGAACTTGTATTCTGAGCTTGATCCCTAGTATCCATATGGAGAGCCTGGTGAACTGGGCATGGCCTTTAATATTAACCTTAGAGGCAGTTGCAGCCAGATCAAATAGAGCTGAGTGAATTGTGTCCTAATAAAAGGAGGCTGAGACAGGTATGTCCCTGGGGCTCAGAGTGGTTAGCCAGCCCAGTTTACTTAGCAAACCTGTCTCAAAAAATAAGGGAATGGCTCCTCAATTTGTACTATAGCCTCTGCATGCATATGAAGAAATGTCAACATTTGCACACATACATATACACAGAGAGACACATATACACACACACCTGAATTAACAGACCCTCGTGACCACACACACACAAAATACATAACAGAAAATATATAACTTTGATCATAAGTGTCCAGCCCAGTACAGGGCAACACACATTCATCTGGTCTTCAAACATCACCAAGGTCACTTTCCACATTTACCTATTTGGAGACACTAGACCAACAGGTTTCAACCCATGGGGGTAGATTATAAGATAACATGCAATCAGATATTTACAGTACAATTCATAACAGTAGCAAAATTACAGTTATGAAACAGCAATGAAAATAATTTTATGGTGGGAGGAATCACCACAACATGAGAAACTGTATTGAAGAGTCTCTGCATTAGGAAGGTTGAGAATCACTGCTCTAGATCTAAGAAACAGCTCCTTTCTCTCCTTTCCCTGAGCACTGGCAGCTGCAGTTAGACATTACATCAGGTCAATATGGCAGCTGTAGAGAATTGTGCTGTGGGTGTCCTCCCACAGGTTGGCTTTAATCCAGTCAAAAGTCACTGTTGGATGTGATGGCACAGGTCTTTAATCTCAGCACTTGGGAGACAGAGTTAGGCAGATTTCTCTGAGTTCTAGAAGAACCAGCACTAAAAGGTGAGATCCTGTCTTATAAAAGCCAATATAGCACATGCCACAGAGCAAGGTTTTCGTCACCAATGAAGCCTACAGAGATCCCAGCTTCTGCAGGATCATTTATGTTTTCCTTTTTTAATTTTTATTGAGCCCTACATTTTTCTTTGTTCCCCACCCTGTCTCTCTGCTCCCCTTCAACCATCTTCCATTGTCCCCATCCTCCCAATTTACTCAGGAGGTCTTGTCTTTTTCTACTTCCTATGTAAATTAGATCTATGTATGTCTCTCTTAGGGTCCTCATTATTGTCTGGCTTCTATGGCACTGTGATTTGTGTGCTGGCTTTCTTTGCTTTATGTTTAAAAACTACTTATGAGTGAGTACATGTGATAATTGTCTTTCTGTATCTGAGTTACCTCACTCAAAATAATGTTTTTTAGCTCCGACCATTTGCCTGCAAAATTCAAGATGTCATTATCTTTTTCTTCTGTGTAGTACTCCATTGTGTAAATGTACCACATCTTCCTTATCCATTCTTCAGTCGAGGGGCATTTAGGTTGTTTCCAGGTTCTGGCTATGACAAACAATGCTGCTCTGAACACAGTTGAGCACATGTCTTTGTGGCATGATTGAGCATCATTTGGATATATACCCATAAGTAGTATTACTGGGTCTTGAGGAAGATGGTTTCCTAATTTTCTGAGAAATCACCACATTGACGTCCAAAGGGGCTGTACCAGAATGCATTCTCACAGGCAATGCAGGAGTGCTCTCTTTACCCCAAAACTTCTTCAGCATAAGTTGTCATCAGTGTTTTTGATCTTGGCCATTCTTACAGGTGTAAGATCGAATCTCAGAGTTGTTTTGATTTGCATTTCTCTGATAACTAAGGGTGTTGAACATTTCCTTAAGTGTCTTTCAGCTATTTTAGATTCCTCTGTTGAGAGTTCTCTATTTAGGTATGTGCTCCATTTTTTTATTGGATTATTTGATGAGCAATTTCTTGAGTGCTTTGTATATTTTGGAGATAAAACCTCTGTCTGATGTGGGGTTAGTGAAGATCTTTTCCCATTCTATAGGCTGTTGTTTTGTCTTATTGATTGTGTCCTTTGCTTTACAGAAGCTTTTCAGTTTCAGGAGGTCCCACTTATTAATTGTTTCTCTCAGTGTCTGTGCTGCAGGGGTTCTATTTAGAAAGTGGTCTCCTGTGCCAATGCATTCAAGTTTACTTCCCACTTTCTTTTCTATAAGGTTCAGTGTGGCTGGCTTTATGTTGAGATCTTTCATCCATTTGGACCGGAGTGTTGTGCATGGTGATAGATAAAGGTCTATTTTCATTCTTCTACATGTTGATATCCACTTATGCCAGCATCCTTTGTTAAATATGCTTTCTTTTTTTCCCATTTGATATCTTTTGCTTCTTTGTAAAAAATCAGGTGTTCAAAGGTGTGTGAATTAATATCTGTGTCTTTGATTTGGTTCCATTGGTCCTCCTGTCTATTTTTGTATCAGTACCAGACTGTTTTCAGTACTGTAGCTCTGTAGTAGAGTGTGAAGTCAGGGATTATGATGCCTCTAGAAGCTATTTTATCATACAGGATTGTTTTGGCTATCCCGGGTTTTTTTTTGCTTTTCCTTGTGAAGATAAGTACCATTTTTTTCAAGGTCTGTGAAAAATTTGCTGAGATTTTGATAGGCATTGCATTGAACCTGTAGACTGCTTTTGGTAAGATTGCCATTTTACTATGTTAATTCTTCTGACCAAAGAGCACGGGAGATTGTTCTATCTTCTGATGTCTTATTCAATTTCTTTCATCAAAGATTTAAAGTTCTTGCCATACAAATCTTCCACTTGTTTGGTTAGAGTTACTCTGAGATATTTTATGCTATTTGTGGCTATTGTGAAGGGTAATTTTTCTCTCCTTTTTTTCTAACCCCATTTATCATCTCTGTACAAGAGGGCTACTGATGTTTTTGAGTTTATCTTGTATCCTACTACATTACTGAAAATGTTTATGATTTGTAGAAGTTCCATGGTAGAATTTTTTGGGTTGCTTATGTAAACTATCATATCATCAGCCAATAATGAGAGTTTGACTTCTTTTCTGATTTGTATCCCCTTGATCTTCTTTTGGTGTCTTATTGCTCTAGCTAAGATCTCAAGAACTATATATCATAGATATGGAGAAGGTGGTGGACAACCTTGTCTTGTTCTTAGTTTCAGTGGGATATCTGTGAGTTTCACTTCATTTAGTTTGATGTTGGCTGTTGGCTTGCTGTATATTGCTTTTATTATGTTTAGGTATGTTCCTTGTAGCCCTGCTCTCTCCAAGACATTTATCATGAAGGGATGTTGTTTTTTGTTGAAAGCTTTTTTTGGCATCTAATGAGATGATCATATGGTTTTTATTTGTCAGCTTGTTTATATGGTGGATTATATTGACAGATTCTTTAATGCTGAACCATCCCTGCATCTCTGGGATGAAACTGACTTGATCGTGATGGATGATGGTTCTGATGTGTTCTTGGTTTCGATTTGCCAGTATTTTATTTTATTGCATCAATGTTCAGGAGTGAGATTTGTCTGTAATTCTCTTCCTTAGTAATGTCTTTTTGTGGTTTGGGTAGCAGGGTAATTGTAGCCTCATAAAAAGTATTTGGCAATGTTTGTTCTGTTTCTATTTTGTGGAATAATTTGAGGAGTATTGGTATTAGTTCTTCTTTGAAAATCTTGTAGAATTCTGAGCTAAAACCATCTGGTCCTGGGCTTTTATTTTTATGGTTGAGAAACTTTTGATGACTATTTCTATTTCTTCTGCAGTTATATGTCAGTTTAATTTGCTTATCTGGTCTTGATTTAATTTTGGTAAGTAATATTTATCCAGAAAGTTGTTAATTTCCTTTCAGTTTTCCAATTTTATGGAGTACAGGTTTTCAAAATATGACCTCATGATTCTCTGTATTTTCTCCATGTCTGTTGTTATGTCCCCCCTTTCATTTCTGATTTTGTTAATTTGGATATTCGCTCTCTGCCTTTTGGTTATTTTGGATAAAAGTTTGTCTATTTTGTTGATTTTCTCAAAGAACCAACTCTTTGTCTCATTGATTCTTTGTATTGTTTTCTTTGTTTCTATTTTGTTGATTTCAGCTCTCAATTAGATTATTTCCTGCCATCTAGTTCTCTTGGGTAAATTTGCTTCTTTTTGTTGAAAAATTTTTAAATGTTCTGTTAATTCACTAGTGTGGGATATTTCCAGCTTCTTTATGTAGGCATTTAGTTTTAGTTAAAACAAGAGAAAGACTTAAAAGGGGTAATTACCAGAAAGGAAAAAAATCAAATTATCACATTTGTAGATATGATTATGATTTGGTTTTGTTCTTTTGTCTTAATTTTGTTGTTTTGAAACAGGGTCTTACTGTGTAACTCTAACAGGCATTCATTTATACCAACATTCTATTCTCAGAGGAATCATGAAAAATATTCCATTTGAAATAACCTCCCAAAATTAAGTGTCTGGGAATGGATTTAGGCAAAGAAGTGAAAGACTTCTACAAGGAAAACTTTAAGGTAATAAAAAAGGAAATTCCAGAAGAAACTAGGCAATAGAAACATATGCCATTCTACTAGATTGACAGAATGTGGTGGAAATGGCTATACTACTAAAATTAACTTATAGAATTAATGTAATATCTAACAAATTTTCCATTTTATGTTTCAGAAAAACACACACATTCATTATTCATATGAACCCCCCCCCAAAAAAAAGACCACAAGTAACCAAAGCAATCTTAAGGAGCAAGAACCTTCCTGGCAGTATTACAGCATCAGACCTCAAATTAAACTATCTATTTGTAGTAATGAAAACAGCCAGGTACACAACCATATGACACCTCTATTATGCTCCTGTACATATACCCAAAGAACTCCATACCCTATCATAGAGATTTTTGCAGTCCCAAGTCTATCATTGTTTTATTCATTATAGCAAAAAACTTGAATAAACCTAGTTATCCATTAGTAGATGAATGGATAATGAAATATCTCTCTCTCTCTCTCTCTCTCTTTCTCTCTCTCTCTCTCTCTCTATATATATATATATATACATATGAATAATATTCAGTACTTAAGAAAAAATAAAATTTTCAGGATTGGATAGGCTTAGAACATGTAATATTAAGAAAGATCATACAATTTCAGAAAGAAAAAAAACCCACCTGTTCTGATATGTGGAATCCAGCCAATAATTTATGTATCTGTACAAGCAAATGTGCATGGGGATACAGTATAACATGAAGAAAAGAGAACAAGAAAGGCTAAATATTTGAGGATGAGGAAGAACTGAATAAAAGTAATGAAACAACTTTCATATTTACCATCTGACACAAATAACTCTAGGTATCTACCCAGAAGCAATTACAAAGTTTCTAAGAGAATGTTATACAAGCACTAGAAGAACAATACACACAGCTGTACAGAAGTATACAGAACAGCAAAAAAAAAAACATTTTTGAAATATGTATGAGGGGTGGACTCTTAATACTGACTCCTCCAGCTAATGGAGTAAAATAAAAGATCAAACTGCGTAGAGATGTCAGAATATAATCTTTCTTTCAAGATAGGGTTTCTTTGTGTAGCGTTGGCTCTGCTGGAACTTGCTCTGTAGACCAGACTGGCCTTAAACACAGAGATTCACCTGCTTCTGTCTCTAGAGTATTGGGATTAAAGGTGTAAGCCCCCACCATACAGTCACAATTTAATTTTTCAAATACCAAAGAAGTGATCTAGAAAATAAATATGTTAGGAATTAGAAAGGGAGAACACTGTACAAAAGGTTAGAAATGGGGGTGGAGTGGGAAGACAGACACCAGAAAGAAGAAGAAAGAAGAAAAGGCAGGGTCCAGTGCACTGTAACAGCAACCCTAGTCATAAGCTGGTTGAACATGAGCTGGGAGCAGATATGACAGATGGCAGTCTGCACAGCCACTTGCAGAGAACAAGCCAGGAAGCTTGTTAAAGTTCTGGTTCATAGTTCATCCATAGTGTCTACTTCCGTTCCTTCCCTGATTCCCTCAGTGACAGACTTTGACCTGGAAGTGAGAGTCAAATAAACCTCTTCCTCCTCTAAGCTGTTTTTGGTGTGGTTTATCACAGACATACTTTCTTGAAGATCATCTTACATCAGAAGCTCCACAAGTCTCCACATACTCCCGCATTGTTGACTGCTTGAATTTTATCATTGGGTCTGTCTGACAGGTATGAGAGGGCCCAGCAGGCATCGGCCAGCACGTCAGTGTCACTGACAAACAGCAGCCACGGAAGGACATTCAGACAGGGAGAAACCTAGAAAAGAAAAGATGATTAGAAACTAAACAGAAACAAACTGAAATAAGATTAAGACTCTAAAGAAGCCTATCAGGCAGACACTCAATGAGTTACAGAGTGGTTTACACTTTAAGCGTTTGAAGGACATTTTGATCTCTGGCAATGTGGCCAGAACTTAATCAGTTTTCTGAGCTGAGGTAGTCAGAACCCAATGAAAATGATTTCAGGAAGAAAAATGCTATGTATTAATCCTTAAATTAGAATTCTTTGTTACAGTACACACTTACAGAAAGTAAAGGAAGTAAAGGAACTTTCAAAGATACTACAGCAGAGAAATTCTGTTACAGAACTCTGTTATCAACAAAAACAGCTATGGTTCTAAGAGTGATATAGAGCTTTATACTGGGTGTTATAAATTACCCTATATTAAAACAAAAACTACCAAAAGCATTGTCTCTACAGACAAATACAATTTATTTTTTAAAAAAGATTTTATTTATTTATTTGTTATGTATACAGTGTTCTGCCTGCATGTATGCTTGCAGAGCGGATGGAGGTGGGGGGTTCCTTGGACTTCCCACAGGACAGGGAACCCTGATTGCTTTTCGGGCTGAGGGGGGGGGACTTAATTGGGGGAGGGGGAGGGAAATGGGAGGCGGTGGCTGGGAAGAGACAGAAATCTTTAATAAATAAATAAATTTAAAAAAAAATAAAAAAAAAAGATCTGAAAACAACCCTGACTACAGGACAAAAAAAAAAAAAATCGTCTTTCTATAAACATTAATGTTGGTTACTATATTACTTTAAGAGCATTTTGTTTCCTAATAATTTCCAACAAGCAAACAATTGTTTACCTTAGCAAATTTTGGAGGGAGACTCTTCCCTCTACAGAGATTAGATAAATCTCATACTGCATTCTGAGTCATGTTGAAGAAGTTTGCTTTTAAAATAACCTACAAGTATAATGAACCCACAGTAAATTATAAAAGATCCTAATACTCTATAAAGAAAATAATACTACTGATAAGAGATGTCTTTATCTCCAAAATAGATATTCATTCTTTTCTTAAATTATTCATTCTTTGAAGAGAAACATTAATTCTAATGCAGTATTTCATAATTTCAATAAGAGACATCACCCTAACAAAGTAACAAGAAAATACATGGAATCAAAAGAACACAAGGAAAACACAACATGGCTTCCCAAAGTGTAATACTTCTTATGTATATATTACTCAGAAAGAGAAAAGAAACCTACAGCAGAAGAGGGGAGAAGATATTGTAGTCTAAGACATAGTCTCTGCACATGGTATTATCTCCAGCAATGCTGCCAAGGGCCCAGACGGCCTGTGAAAGAGCTTTTCATTAATAAAGTTGAATATTTTCATTCCCTCATAATTCTTTCAAAAGAGATGCCAGCAGATCACAGTAACACTTTATAAAATCAACATTTTACATAAGGACTATTATTTTCTTAAAAATCACTCATAAGGGAGTAAAACCAGTTATAGTATCAGTGTTAGAAAATGCAATAACTACACAATAAACAAAGAAAATATTGTTTCATTAAAGTAAAAGCTTTACTAGTAAAAGAGAACTTTTTTCCCACTGCTGGGAACTGAACTCAGTACCTCAAAAAGGTAGACAATTGCTCCACAAATTTCCCTTCAACAGTATGAAGTATGAATCCTTATTAGTCTTAATCAATGAAATCCAGAGTCGTATATCCAGGGTGAAAGCTGAAAGAGCAGAGAAGCAGAGCAGCCAGTTATCAGAGACTTCTTACCTCTATGAAATCTTAGACTGAATAGGGCAGATCCTGTCGCTACAAGTCATCAGATTGAATGGGCAGCCGAGATCCTGATTCCACCTGCATTATATTCCTGTCTCCATGTTCCTAGTCCTGGGATAAAAGGTTTGGGCTATCACCACCTGGCTCTGTTTCTCTTTTAGACTGATTCAATCTCAGGTAGCCCAGTGTAGCCTTGAACTCCTGTTCTTTCTGTTCTTCCTCCCAAGTGATGGGATTAAATGTGTGTGCCACCACTGTCTGGCCTCTATGGTTAACTGTTGTAGGAAGGCCACTTGTTTGTTTCCCGGCTGCCCAGACTCCCATTATAATCACACAGAAACATATTGTGCCTGTCCTACTTTATGACTTGGTGGGCCCAGTAACACACAACTCATGACGGGCAGTTCATGTCACAGTCCTGAGACAGCAGCCAGGGCTAGTTAAAATGAACTCCTGATTTGCATGGAAACAGTTGTGGTCTTCTGCTGAGGCAGCCTGTTCAGAGGTGGAAGCAGCTTTGTTCTGAGGTTAATAGAGTTCATCATAACCGTCCATCTAAGAGCAGAGCACACAGTGCTGTTAAGTGGCCTTTCCTTGAAGTATTTTGTATTTATGTTCTCTATCTTTTGTATCTGTGAGAATTGTGGCATTGGTACAGTTATCTTTTAGATCAAACATCAAGATTGACAGGTCACGTAGGCTCCAAAGCAATCTTCTTTCACTGTGTGGTTTACCTGATTTTCAGCTAAGACCTCATTGTTGTAAATTTAAAAAGTGTCATAAAAAGAGAGCTCACAAAGAGGGATTTATTTTATTAGGGTAAAGGGAATGTGAAATGGGTGGGGAGACCAGTCTTTAGGTAAAGGAGCAGCAGAAGAGAAGAGAGAGACAGAGAGATGGGGGAAGAGACAGAGACAGGCAAAGAAGTAGAAAGAAAAAAGAGAAAAGGGGAGAAAGGTAGAAATGGAGGGAGAGGGAGAGGGAAAGAGAGGAAGTGGGCAAGGCCCACCTTTAATGTGCACAGGAGGTGATCTTAGTGACTGAAGCTGAGGACATATCCTGTTACAACCCCAAGGGCAGACCAGTACAGATGCCTGAATATTAACACTTGTGGTACAAGATAAACATGTCAGAGGCATTTCTTTCCATCATTTTTATAATTTATATGTTTTTACACGACTTTGAAGTGAGAATGTCCCTAAACATCTCCACTTTTATATTGTCATCATATTCAGAAATGCATTTGTTAACTGAACCTGCTTGGGAATAGACAGAATTACACAGAAATGTGTAGACTCCCTTAGTAAAATCTACATGCTTCCTTTATTGTTTTGGAAATAACTCCCATGCTTTCGCTGCATCCTGCAGGTAACAATTTTTCTTATTTCTTCTGTCTTGACTGTTGTGATGCTAATATTAGAAGTCAAATTGACTACATCTGAAATTAAAACCCAATGGGTATACCAATGAGGGATTTTTCTAGAGGTTTAAAAATTAAAGACCTGTATTTAATCTGGATTATTTTGAAAGACCCCAGTGCTGGGCAGTCTTTCAGGCTGAGGAGACCCTCCCAAGGAACAGCGAGTCACTCTTCGGATGCAAATAGCAAGAGGCTTTATTTAATACACAGGTACCTGGGGCGGCTTAGTCTCTCGGAAGACAAGCGCGCCTGCAGACTGGGGGAAGGTCTTTTTATAGGAAAGAGGGCAGCAGAAGCAGATTACAGAAGCAAACGCATCGTTAGTGGTCAGTTGGAATGGGGCCAGGGGCACAGGGGGTTTTTCCTCTCCCAGCACAGATGTATGGGAACAGACATCCTGTTAATTGATGTCCTGTCCTAATCTATGGATATAAAGATCCTGTTTTGCAGCCAGGGACCCTGACCTTACTCTGCACTTACAGTCGTTCGTCAAAAGCTTTGTGAAATGACGTTACAGCAGATAAGCTGGGATCTTTCATAGGGGGAGTTGTCTTCTTCTGTGAATTACTGACATTCTAAGTTGGGCACATGTGCTGACTATAGGCATCCTGTTTCCTTAAGCAAACGGGAGATTCTCATTAGAGCAGGCCAGCTGCGGGTTCCTTATCGCTTGGGGCCAGGTGGCTGACCGGCTGACCGCAGATATCCCGCCTGGCTTCTCCACCCTTTTTCTCAAGTCGAACTTCCCTGCTCTAATTACTTGCGTTGCTCCAAAGTTTAAGCCTTGCAAAATGGCATTACTGCTGCTTAGTGAGTGGGGGTCTTTCAATTTGAAGTGATATCCATGTTCAGATGCTTGGTTGCTGTGCACCCCTCTAACCCCAGCACTCAGGAGGCTAAAACAGTCAGATTTTCTGAGTTTGAGACCAGCCTTATCTACAGATGAATTCCAGGGCTACACAGAAAAACCCTGTCTCAAAAACACGAAAAAAGAAAAAAAGAAAAAAAACAATCAAACAAAGAATAAGATCTGCCTTAAATCTGGATCACACTTTCTGGTGTCACCTACATGTATAAGGAATATTTGCTGTGTTCGGTGGTCACACAATAATGGTGGGATAGACCCTCAAAATCTATTAAACCAGAAGCAAGCTTTATTCCAGAAAAAGAAAAAAAAAAACCCACCACGGGCACACAAAGCTTGTCACCTATACCTGTGATCACAACCAGAGGCTGGCTTCTGAAACTGTGGCCCTGGGGGCTGGTTTAGAGCCTCTTCCTACTGTAAAATCTAGCACCAGGTGTGTGTCAAAGGGCTTTTACCACCTTGAGGTCGGGCTTAAAGTCACTTTACATTGTTAGTTTTACAACTTTTGTTTATAGAGCATTAGAATGCTAACTTAGAGTGTTTGTGAAAGTTAGTGGCTGGCACAGCCACTTTTCACTGCACCTGAGAGACTGTAAGGCAGAGAGTAGATTTATATAAGGGGACAGTTAAAAATTAGAATACAAGCAGAGTGTCCCAAAGAGGCAATAGCTAGAAGCTAACCTTTTTTTTTTTTCCAGTACCTGCCTAGCTGAAAAGCTGGGAGGCAGGAAATGACTGTTATAAGTGGCTGCCAGGAAGCTTGCTCTTAAGGCAGAAAGTGTTTGTTAGAGGTTAACAGTGGCTGGCAGCTCTCTCTCTCTTTCTCACTCTCTCTCTCTCACTCTCTCTCTCTGTTCTCTCTCTCTCTTTCTTTTTCCAAAATGTGTTTTAGCTTACAAATTTATATTTTTGCACCTCTTGACTGGACCCTTAATTTCTATAACTTATTCCTCTACTTTTTATTACTGAAGAAGGAAGCTCTCTCTTTGTCTACTTGCCCTAGCTCTGGCTAGCAAACTCATTTCTTTACCAGCATCAGAGCCTACTTCCTTGAAATTTTGGTATATACTGAAGACCAGCTGAGATATCCAGCCTCATGAACTTAACAACTACTAGACTCTTCAAATTTCTGTGTTTGGCAGATATTTTTTGGATTACCGAGACCACAGCTTGTAAGACCTTCTAATAAATCTACTTTCTATATACATGGAGAGATTCATTCTTCCAGTGCTATTCTTGTAGACAACTTTGAATAATGCTGCTGTGGGTTTTTTCACCTGCCCATTGAGGAAGATGTGATGGCATTAGTGCTCATGAACACTTTTTTCCTGTCTCATATTCTCTAAGTAGTCAACTTTCCCTGAAGACTACTCTTTATTTTTATCCATTTGACAACAGTTTGTTCTGAATTTCATGAATGAAACTCCAAAGGAATGGAACCATCATGCAGCTTTGTGGTGGGAGAAAGACTTATTATCTGTTTTTAATCTGTGATCTAGTTCTTACTTTTCTTTCCTGGTTATCTGAAGTCCCTGTGACATCCAGGTAAAAATTATTTTCAGTTCACCTGACCTCAGTGTCACATAACAAATATCTCCTTTTGTATCTTTAAATCTCCCTTTGGCATACTTCCACTGTGAGACAGGGACATAGTATATTACAGTAGCCTGCACAAGCTAGCTAGCCACATTGTGTCAAGGAGAAGAATGGGCAGTGCCTGTGGAGAGCTAGAAGATAGCAGGGTCTGCTACTGGACCCAGGGGCTCGTGCTATGGAAACACATCTCTGCTGATCTAGAAAAGGTCTTTGGAATGAAAGGCAGGGCCAGGAACCACTGAGCTGTGTCTTTAATTTTCATTTTTTAAATTTTTATTTCATTAGTTAAATAATTGTTGTTTTTCAAGACAGGATTTCTCTGTAGCTTTGGAGCCTTTCCTGGAACTAGCTTTTGCAGATTTCTTTCTTTCTTTCTTTCTTTCTTTCTTTTTTAATTTAGTTTTAGTTTTTCGAGGCAGGGTTTCTCTGCACCTTTGGAGCCTGTCCTGGAAAAGGGCAGGCTGGTTTAGAACTCAAGGGGATTCGCTTACCTCCTCTTCCCAAGGGCTGGGACTAAAGGCGTGTGCCGCCACCATTACCACCCGGCTGAGCTGTGCCTTTAAGCACAGAATAACTCTATGGGAGGTGCTCTTGTCACTCAGGACTCACTAGCCAATCAGGCCCTACAGGTGACCTGCCAGTCAGAAGTTGTGCGGGATCCTTCCGGCAGTGGCCACTTTCAGAATTCGGCGTCAGTGGTTTTGTGTGTTCTACTGTGAGTGCAAGGAGCAGAGCAGGGAGCATGGACAAGCCGGAAAACCACGACGTGGTGAGCTTGGGGTTATACTCAGACCGGGAGAAGCGGCTAGTTGAGCCATGGGAGACAGCGTGGTGCATCCTCCTCTAAGCTGGGTGGGAGCCGGTGACTAGATGCAGAGTTCATCATGTTTCTGCCTGGTCCTGCTGGTCCTGCGTGCCCCAGCAGGGTCTGTGTGATCCTGTGTGATTCTGCATGATCTTTGAAATTCCTGAGCTGGCTGGAAGCCTCTGAGTAACTTATTATTCTTATCTGCTCAGAGATTTGGGAGTGGGACTGTGCTTTGAAATACCCTTGTTGTTGACTTCACTGTAAAATGTGGGCTCCCTTAGTGCTTATATTGTCGCAATGGAACATAGATTTGCAAAAGTCAGATAGCTCTGTTTCCTCTAGTATCTTCCAGAAGTTCTTCACTTGGAACATTTAATATTTAGGTTTAGGATCCATCTGGAGTTAATTGTGTGGAGCTTGTAAACAGTATTTCCTGTATAAAGTAGCACTCCACTGCTAAACTGTAGAAGAGTAGAATTGATGGTAATAGAATTTCCAGTTCTTAGGAGACATTAAGTCACAAAATAGAATTTCGGTAAGGGAGAGCTGCATCCCAAATACCCCAAAGGCAATGGTATTCTAACCTGTTAGAGATTAGTATGATAAAATATAAAAGTTTGTCCTCAGGATTAACCAGCTACATTCCCATCATAAAGGAGACAAGCCTGATTTACAAAAAGCACAAATGCCCATCTGTCCATTAAAAAACTGGCTTCTAAATGCTGCTCAAGGGGCGATTACAGGGTCACAACTAACATTAAGTCCTGTTGTGCCATAAACGTATATTAATTCTATAATTAATTTCCAGTCTTTTTGAAAAGTGGTTTTGAGTCAAGGTCTCCTAATTTGATTGAGATATGCTTGAACCCTGTCTGTAGCCCCACAAGGCATTGTCCTTGACTAAACACTCTAAACCTTGGATTACATGTCTGCTGCACCACACAGTTCTAAACTTGTGTTTTAGTCACATATTGGACTGCCCATTGCAGAATAGGGAAAGGATTTGAGTGTGGAGCAGGGCTTCTCCCTTCAGACCAGAAGAGGAGGAACATTGTTCTGTGTTCACTGTAGGGGGAAACAGACTAGATAATGGCTAGGTTACAGTCCATTACAAAGAAGGACTGATGGGACATGGTGAGTGACTTTCTTTGTAATTTCCCTGCAGGTATTAATTCCTTCCATGTGAATGAAGGCAGACAGAATTGGTGGGTGTACAATTTAGGGAGGATAGCTTGAACTACTAAGTATTCCATTTCCAGTTAGAGAACTCTCCTATGCAGATATGTACAATCTTAGTTGACATTGTTAAGTTAGCTGAAAAATTTGAGAAACAGGCAATTGACTGTAACACCATCACATCACAACACTCAGTAGCTAACATTTTACATGGAACAAAGTCATACAGTCTCTTATTAATGGCATTCTCTCTATCGTGGAAGGGACTACTCAATTTCAAATTTAGTATAGATAAGTGTTCTATTTTTTTTATCATTTTAAAGCATCAATTATTGGTATCATTTTTAACATTCATTTTCTTTAGATGAATTACTGCTATATTTTCAATGTTTCCTAGTTTAAGAATTTCATTCCATTCTTTCCTAAGTGCTGTTTATTTATTTATATCAGTTTAGAGCAGGGTTTCTTAACCTTGTTTGTCACAGCTTCCTTTGGGGGATCAAATGATCCTATCACAGGACTGGACCAAGACCATCAGAAAGCACGGATATTTTATATTATAATTGATAACAGTAGCAAAAATATAGTTATGAAGTAGTAGTGAAAATAATTTTATAGTTGGGGGTTCAACACATCAGGAGGAACTGTTTTAAATGGTCACAACATTAGGAAGATTGAGAGCAACTGGTTTATATCTGTGTCTCCTGCAGCTCAGGCTTGCCTCACACTATGTAATTGAGAATTGCTTTGAACACCTAATCCTGCCTCTGCTACCCAGTGCTAGAAAGACAGTCTTGCAACTCCAACCAGGATGGACCTTGACTGGTCTGTGGAAAGGAGAAATAGATCAGTGAATGAGTACCCTCCAACTTCTCTAGATTTTATTGTGAATTTACAAGTGAAGTAGGACCTGTGTAAGAATTTAGTTCACTGACCAACTGTAAAGTAAACATAGTTACATGGAAAAAGGGATGGGCAAGAAAGAGTGTGAAAGATTTCCTGCTGGGGCAGTAGTTGTCATTAGCAATGACTAGTGACACACCATAAACCCTGCATTCAAGAAGCTATATAAAAACATAATTAAACCAAATTACTGTAGTTGCAGTAGTTCAAACAAAGTAGAAGAACTGGGTAAAAGGGTGTGGTCCTGCCTAACATGACTGTATACCCTGAGAGAAATGATGTGAGTTGTACTTGGTGTGCTCTAATACAGATCCCTAGTCTCTGGAGCACACGACCATGAAGCTTGTTTGAACGTTTTAACCGTATCCTTTTGATATTGTAATTATATTATTTTCACTCTGTCTCTAGCTTCCAACTGTTCTCATGGACCCTTTATTGTGTTCTAATCCATGGCCTCTTTTTGTTTAACAATTACTGCTTGAATGTGACCTGGGTTTGGTTATGAGACCTCCCAGCTATGAAGTAAAGGGTTGACTACACTGGACATTGAGTGTGTAATAGAATATGTACACATAGGACCATGTGCCTTGGAGGAGGAACAGGAATTGCTCTGGGAAAATGGAAGATTTTAGTAAACTATCAATTAGCGTCTTGTCTCACCATAATGTGGAAGGACAAACCTGGAGGGGTTTTGCTCTCTGAGACATTTGATCTCTGTTCACCCAGTAGGCTAACTGCTAATGTCTTGAAGCCCAGCTGGGCAGTCCTAGCTAATGAAGGACTCTACTTGGCAGTCAGTATCACCGTAGGAGGTAGCTTACATGTTCTTTCCAGGATTCTCTTGTTCTGCTGAATGGAGATGTAAGGAGGACCACAAAGCCATGCAATGGTAAATGTAGGGGCCACTGTCCCCAGACCAGAAAGAACAGGTTGGCTGAGCTATTAGCTGCTTGGAAAGGAATGGACCATGATCCAGACAGGTTCTGTTAGTTTGTGTGGTGATCTGGGTAGTGGCCCTTGGCCTCTGAGCTTTGTTGAGTGTGGATACCCTGGGGGAGGGGGAGGCTCTGCCATACTGGTGTGGGAGACTATGAGCTTATAATATTGTTGCCTCATGCTATGTAATTAAAAATTTCTTTAAACACTCAATCCTGCCTCTGCTGCCCAGTGCTGGGTAGATAGTTCTGAAACTCCTTCAGGACAGGGCCTTGACTGGTTTGTGAGAAGCAAAAATAGACCAGCTAGTGAGTGACCTCCAGTATCTCAGTCTTTTAGTGCTTGCTTATAAATGAAGAGGGATCTGTGCAAGAACTGAGTACATAGGTCAAGCTTGAAGCTGGTATATTCACAGTGCAGAAAGTGAGAGACAGAACAGTGGTTGAGAACTCTCCTACTTCAACAGTAGTTGAGATTAGCAATGCTTAGCTATTTACTAATTATCTAATTAGGAATTCAGTAATCAATTTTAGATGCTCCATAAATGTCCTGGTGGCCGTTTCTTGTTGTCCACAGGCCAGGACAATCAATAATCTAAATAAAGAACTGACCTTCTCATAAAACCAAATTGCTATAGTAGTTCAAACAAAATAGATCTGAGTAAAATGTAGACTGCCTAACAGGACTGTTATTTTACTGGTTTTAAATATATATATATATATATATATATATATATATATATATATCCGGAGATGAAAGGTTTGAGAAGTCTTTGATGTGCTCTAATATTAATCTCTAGTTTCTGAAGCACATGGCCATGAATCCTGTTTCAACTTTTTAAAATAGTTTTTTGAGATTATAATTATATCATATCCGCATTCTCTTTCCTTCCCCAAGCTTTACCATGACCCCTTATTATCTTCTAATTCATGACCTATTTTTCTTTAACAACAGTTGTAAATGTGACCCATGTTTGGCTGCAGGATTTCCCAGGTATGAGGTGATAGGTTGGCTGCACTGCACATTGAGTGTGTAATAGAAGGTGTATACAAAGGACCCTGTGCTTTGGATGAGGAACAGGATATGTGCTAGGAAAGTGGATTAATGTCTACTAAAATACAAACTTTCTGGTCTAGAACCCTGTCTACTGAGCTGGAAGGGCAGAATAGGAATTACTGTGCTATCTGGTGATCTCTGATCACCCATTAGGGGAGCTGAAAATATTCTGAGGCCCAGCAGGGTGGCCTTAGCCAATGAGGGACTCTGGAAATCTTAGCAAGCAGGAATAATAGTGGCAGGTAGGTTGCAGGTTCTTTCCAGGGTTCTTTTCTACTTTTGTTGTAATGAGTTGTAAGGAAGACCACAAGCTATGGCATGGTGCATGTAGGGTGTTCAGAGAAGGTCTGTTGAGCTGTAATTTCTGCTGGGGTTTGGATGGACCATGAGCCATGCTGTGGTTCTGTTGCTCTATGTAATGACCTGTGCAGTGCCTCTTGTCTTCTGAGCCTCCCCGTGTATGGATTTCCTGGGGAGAGGGAGACTCTGCAGCCCTGGCATGGTAGGATATTGTGCTTGTAATATCACTGTCCAGTGTACATACAGAGCCATGCTTTTGATGTACAGTGGAAAGAAAAATTTGAAAACTGATAATCTGGTTTCTAGAAGTTCTGAATATTGCAGTCTACTTTCAAGTTTGTCTGATAAATGTCTCAAATGGTTTAAAAGCTGGTAGAACTATGGTGATGTTGATTATCTTTTAACAATACATGATTAAAATGCTTCTAACTTTCTGCTACCACCAGCTGCAATGGTGTAATTCAGTGATGTTTAGTTCCAGGGGACAAAGGGAGTTTCTGCGCTACAGAGGTTTCTTAGGTTTTTATGGTGTTGGGCAGGTAGATAAAGCAGAATCTATATCTTGCACTAAAATCCATTTGACAGGAAGCAGAAGTTATTCTATATTGTTTTGGGATTGGGCATCAGTGTGTCTGGGTTTACCTGAAAACACAGGAGGTCTAAGGGGCTGCATAGCCTTAGCAGTAGATCATCTCTTTTTGCAGAGAGGGCTCTAGAGCATGAGGCCTCTCTGGAAGAAATAACAGTAGCTGGAAGGTCAGAAACAACAGTTTAAGGGTCACATTGAAGGAATTTTGTGAAAATTGTGAAGACTTTATTTAATTTCCATACATATAAGAGTATTACTCAGCAGTAAAAAACAAGGACTTCTTGAATTTTGCATACAAATGGATGGAAATAGAAAACACTATCTTGAGTGAGGTAAGCCAGACACAAAAAGAGGAACATGGGATGTACTCACTCATATTTGGTTTCTAGCCATAAATAAAGGACATTGAGCCTATAATTCATGTTCCTAGAGAAGCTAAATAAGGTGAATCCAAAGACAAACACATAGGCATCCTCAGGAATATTAACCTTCATCAGGCGATGAAAGGAGACAGAGACAGAGACCCACACGGGAGCACCGGACAGAAATCTCAAGGTCCAAATCAGGAGCAGAAGGAGACGGAGCACGAGCAAGGAACTCAGGACCACGAGGGGTGCACCCACACACTAAGACAATGGGGATGTTCTATTGGGATCTCACCAAGGCCAGCTGGCCTAAGTCTGAAAAAGCATGGGATAAATCCGGACTAGCTGAACATAGCAGACAATGAGGAATACTGAGAATTCAAGAACAATTGCAGTGGGTTTTTGATCCTACTGCACGTACTGGCTTTGCGGGAGCCTAGGCAGTTTGATTGCTCACCTTATGAGACCTGGATAGAGGTGGGCAGTCTTTGGGCTTCCCACAGGTCAGGGAACCCTGATTGCTCTTCGAGCAGATGAGGGAGGGGGACTTGATCGGGGGAGGGAAATGGGAAGCGGTTGTGGGGACGAGGCAGAAATCCTTAATAAATAAATAAATTTAAAAAAAAATATATCTTCCTCCAAGAAGCTAAAAAAAAAAAAAAAAAAAAAAGAATCATAGGTAGCTGGGTAACATTGGTCAGGATCACACGTTTCCTGACTGTTTCCTTTGGTCTTTTGATTAATAGCTGACTATATTTTCCTGCCTTTGCTCTTGGCTTTTCCTCTCCATCCTCTTTATTCTTTCCCAAATATCATACACATTCTTGATTGATCAGCTTTGTGGTAATGTTTTCCCTGAGACAGGGTTTCTCTATAGCTTTGGAGCCTGTCCTGGAACTCACGCTGTAGACAAGACTAGCTTCAAACTCACAGAGATCCTGCTGTCTCTGCCTCCTGAGTGCTGGGATTAAAGCTATGTACCCCCTCCGCCCATAAAGAAGTCATATTATGTCAATCTGTGTCCTATTTTTTGATAATCCCAGTGATTATTCTGTGTGCTTCCAATATGAATGTAGCTTTGTAATAGCTTTCCTGTTATAAATTGTTGGGAATTGTCATTGCACTGTATTCATTTATGGGGCAAACTTACCATACACGTCATCTTATTTTTGATGCATCATGTTTCCAAAGATCATTTATTTACTTCTTTATTTATTTAGGTTTTGTTGCTCTTGTTCTTAATCTGTGAGAGACTTTTGGTTTATTGGAAAAAAGGTATTATGGATGTTGACAGGTGGCTCAGCACATATTTATCTTGGAGCTGACCTGAGTTCAGATACCTATACTCAAGTTGTGAGGCTCATAACTCTAGCATTTTAGGGCATCTGAACCCCTTTTTTGTATGTTACTTGTGTATATATGGAGGATATTCTCACTCATTGCCAAGCATATGCAAAAATAGCAATAAACTTGTTTTCAAAAGTGCTTGTGACTTATAAAGCAATTAGAGTAAAACAAGTTGCTTTAGGTGTTCACTGATTCTTTAAAAATCTGTTATCTTGCATTTTGTTTTAAAATGTTTTCATTTCCTCCCTCTGATTGCGGACTTACAGGCAATCAGCAATCAGGGGGAGCAAAATGGTGTCTAAGTGATCCTAACAGACATCCTTTTCTTTAAGAAAATGAGGTTTTTTTAGTAGTCAAAACTATTTTCTATGAAGGTAAGACATGAGAAGGTATCAAGTGAATCTCTTCAGTTTTGGTGGAACAGCCCTCCTCACCCAAGCCATTTTCTATTTTTGGTAAAGGATAAAGAACAGAAGTGTACAGGATGAGGGCTGGTCACTGATTTCTTAGAGTTTGATTTTGATTAGAATCTTGTAGTTTTTATTTAAAGGAGCATAATATGTCTTTGTGTCTTTGTTTGTCAGTGCTATCAATCTATGTTGTTGATTTTCTTCATTGTTATCTTAAGTATATTGTTTATTTTCTAGAAAATAATGATCTCACCAATTTCTTATTCAAATTTCTCAGGTTATGAGTTCCTTGAGTTTTTGTTTGTTTGGAAAGTTTCTGTGGAGAGACAGTTTTAGTTTTATCTTCTTTATCTTAAACGTTTTCTTCTTTCCATTTCCTGGCATATCTATCTTTGTGTTTTTGCTGCTTAAGTTATTGATATAATAGTACATTGCCTTTGGATCTTAAAATCTTCTTGCATATTAGCCTCAGCTATCAGCATGATATTGCTTAGAGTGATCTCAGAAAATACCAATTGAGAGTATGCCTAGATAAGAATATCTGATTAAGGTATCTGAGAGAGATTGTGTTGATTTTGATTGATATAGGAAGGCTCTTCCACTGAGTTGGCAATATCTCTGAGCACAAAGCTCTGAGCACAAGACAGTGCCAAAACAAGAGGGAAAGTCAGAAAACAATGATTCCACATGTTTTGCCTTTAGTTTTCAGCTTGAGTATCTATCCTAAGCTCTCATAAGGAGGAACTGTGAAATAGGGTTAACAACCAAATAAACATGTTCATTACCTGAGTTGCTTTTGATTGCATAATTTAATAACAGCAACAGAAGAAAGTTGAAACAAAAATGGGATTCAAAGGGAATTTTGTTGCTGCAAAGGACCTGGAAATGTTGACTCTTATAAGAATGCTAAAAAGATCAGAAATCTGGACAAAGAGCTTAATCAGCTGTTTTTGTAGGACATAGACTAAGGGAATGTTGAGAGTAATGGCAGACAGTGGAGGTCAAGGTCATAGGATTTTAGTGGGCAGTAGACTCTCCAGGGAACCATGGAGTTGGCCTGACCTAACTGCCTTGAGAGACATGTGTCATAGGATTTTCAGGTTAAAGCCCATGGTTCCTGGGTCACAATATACCTCCCAGTTCCTGACAGACTGTTGCATTCCCTCAGGCAGTGAAGCATTCAGGCTAATTTGTGCTTCTTTGTACAATTCCTTAGAAGTCAAAGAACAGGACATTTGAACTTAGACATTAATTGTGTGTATGCTGTATAGCTTGCAAACTTTATTATATCCTGGTATAGACAGGTTGTTTAGTCATTTCCCCACTATCCAGACCCATAATAATTATACAGAACTTATATTAATTATAAAGCTGCATATCCAATGGCTTAGGCTTCTTATTTAATAACTTTTACATCTGAAATTAACCCAATTCATCTGTGTATTGCCACATAGATGTGGCCTACCAGTAAGGTTCCATCCAGCATCTGTCTCCTTCAGTGGCTACATGGCATCTCTCTGACTCTGCCTTCTTTTCACCTCTATTTCTGCTTGGAATTCTCACCTTTTTTATTCTGTGCTACCATAGGCCCAAAGTGGTTTCTTTATTAACCAATGGGAATAAAACATATTCACAGCATACAGAGGGGAATTTTGTCTACATAAAAAGAAAGGTTTTAACTTTGATATAGCAAGATTACATATAACAAAACCATATGAAGAAGAATTATAGTTACAATATTTAGTCCATTTATATTTGGCAAATTAAGAAAAATACTCTACCATGTATTCTATTTTTGTGAGTCTAAGGTTTTATATCTAATCTATCTTTTATAATAATAAAATGGTCCTTCTTTAATTCCACCAAAGACTCTAGAAGAATATATATTACTTAACTAATTATAAGCACTTCCAAAACTCTAGAATTGACAAAGACATCTTGCTGCCTGGACAGTCACCCAAAGTTCTTCTGTAACATTAGGGCATCCATCTTCAGTCTAGAGGCCCATAGTGTCTGGTAGACATTTCCATGAAGCAGAAAATTTCAAAGACAGTTCCACTTATATTGGCAGTTTCTCAGTCACTTTTTTTCTGTGTCTTGCAGAATGTCTAGCAGACTCTTTCATGAAGCAGGAACTGTCTCACCTTTTTTAGGCAACTTTATCAGTCATTTTTTGTAGGTCCTGCATGTTCAGTTTATACAACATACCATCAAGCAATCCAGTCAAGAGCAGTTTCTTGCACAAATGGCTAGCCTAGTCACATTGAAGGCAAATTCCATAATAAGTTCCTTCAATGCCCATCAACCCCTCTGAAATAATTGGTGCTACCAGAAAGAGACATGTCTCACTGTCATGAAGAGGCATAAATTTTAAAAACATTTAAAATGCCATATTCTATATGTCTTTGAAAGATTTGAAGAATCCATATGAAATATATCTCTGTACATCTAGAAAACCTAACTAACATGACTACAAGTTTAACTATTATAAATGACTATCTATTAATTTGTATTTCTTAACTATACATTATCATAAATGAACTGAACAAGTATAATACCGTAAACAAGAGCAGAGATTCATTTAACAAAATTGACCTTAAATTTATATCAATAGACTTCCACTGTTTCTCTGATAGTTCAGGTTTTTACCCCTGATAACTGACTCCCAATTTTTATTGATAAAGATTAATTAGTTAATGTTTCATCTGACCCCCTAAAATATGCTTAATAAACAGAAAGGGGTAATTAAGACACCTAGATATAGATTGCATAGTAGTTTTTTAACTTTAATTTTTTAATGCTAATGAAAAGGAAATGGCAGCTGTGGAGAAAGTTAAAAGTTGTAACCTTTCATTTTTATTTAGACAAAAGGGGAAATGTTGTACAACATTAATTGAAGGTGTGTTACATTTATTTATGCTGTGGAATATTTGTTTAATGATGCAAGAGTGTGTTTCATTCTTTTATGTTGCATTTTTTAACTCTGTGAAGCTGTGTTACTTTGCCTGCCTAAAACAACTGATTGGTCTAACAAAGATCTGAATGGTCAATAGCTAGGGAATAGAAGGAAAGGTTGGGATGCCAGACAGAGAAAATAAATAAAAGGAGAAAGAGAGAAGGATTGAGGACCAAGAAAGAAGGAGGAGAATGTCAGGTACCAGCCACCCAGCTTCACAGTTAGCCACAGAGTAAGAAGTAAAGAAAGGTATATAGAATAAAGGTAAAATCCCAAAGGCAAAGGTAGATAGAATAATTTAAAATAAGAAAAGCTGGCTAGAACCAAGCTAAGGCTGGGCATTCATAGGTAAGGATAATCCTTCATGTGATTTATTTGGGAGCTGGGTGGTGGGCTCCCAAAAGAACAAAACAGTAAAAAACTAACTACAGGATGGATCATCTATGGCTGTGTGCCCAAGACTGATACAACAGAATCCTGAGGTAGATCTATTCCCATTTTTCTGAGGAACTGCCATTTTTATTTCCATAGTAGCTATATAAGTTTGTAAATGTTTTTTCCCCATAGATAACCAGAGTGTTAAAGCTAAAGTGCTGCTCAGCTCATACCAGTTTATATTTTAAGAGTTTTTGGTGACTTGAAATTATTAGGCCTGTTCATATCCCAATATCTGAGTGGGGAGTCTCAGAACCACCTGCTACTCTAGATTCAAAGGATCTGACACCCTCTTTTCTTATATGTCACCTGTATATACATGGAAGACATTCTTTCTCACAAATAAACATATACAAAATGTGGGGATAAACTTCTTTTCAAAAATCGTTGTGACTCATAAAACAATTAGAGCAAAACAAGTTGCTTTAGGTATATAATACAAATCAAACACTGTTTCTTTAAAAGTTTGTTATCTTGCATTTGGTTTGAAAAAGTTTTTATTTCCTCACTCTGATGCAGACTTACAGGCAATATTCAGTCACAGGAAACAAAATTGTGCCTAAGTGATGTTAATCAATATAACTTTCTTTTTATAAGAGAATGGGATCCTTTTAGTAATCAAAACTCTATAAAGTTAAAACATCAGAAAGTCTTATGCAAGTTTCTCCAATTTTGGTGGAATTGCTTTTCTTACCCAATATATTTTCTATTATCAGCAAAGGAGAGAACTAGAGTGCACAGGATGACTGCTGGCCAGTGATTTCTTGTTATTTAATTTTGGTTAGTATCTTGTCATTTTTATTTAAGGAACTATGATATGTATGTGTAGGCCTGTCTTTGTGTCTTATTTTGCTATGATACCATCTATATTGTTGATTTTATTAATTATCATCTAAATTTATTGGTTTCTCTATAAAATTATAGATCTTCATCATTCTTTTCCAGAAAATTTACTATATTATGAGGTCCCTGAGCATTTCTTGGTTTAGGAAGTTTTTGTGGAGAAACAGTTTTAGTTTTCTCTTCTTGATCTTAGAGGCTTACTTTTCCTCATTTCTTGGCCTATCTGTGTTTTCTAGTTCTTCATGTTTGATATGGTTAATATATTGTTTTTGTGTTTAAAAGATCATCTCTACCTTTAATTAGCTACAGCTGTCAACATGATCTCATCTGAGAGAACATCAGTTGAGGCTTTGCCCATATCAAAATTGCTACTTACTATGTTTGGGAAAATTGTGTTGATTGATGATTCATGTGGGAAGGCTCTTCTCTTCCACTGATGGTTTCAATACCCTAAGAAAGTGGGACTGAGAGGGATAAGAAGGCTAGCTGAACAAGAGAGAGTGACTAAGCAAGAGAGAAAGACAGTAAACATTTTTCCTTAGTGTCTCTTGCCTTCAGTTCCTAACTGGAGTTTCTGTCCTTAGCTTCCACAGTTGTGGGTTGTGATCTGGAAATATCAGTCAAACTTGTTTATCACCTCATATGCTTTTATTTAGATAATTCAATAACAGCAAGAAATGAAAAAAATTAGGTCAAAATGTGATACCCAAAAGTGATTTTGTTGCTGGGTAGAATGTGGGAACGTTGTCTTTTGGAGGAATGTGGAGGATATTAGGACTTTAGGTGGCAAAAGGCATAGAAAACTGTACAGAGCTTAATTAACTATTCCTGTAGGACTAGGAATATGGGGGTGTTGAGAGTAATGCACACAGTGGAGCTTGAGTTTATAGGATTTCAGTGGGAAATAGACTTCATGAAAAATTTACCTATGGATCATTTGTATAATATTTTCTTCCCAAATCATTCCAATTTTCTCCATTCCCTGAGAAGTTGTGTAAGGGAAAATTAAAAAGTAATTGGGTGATTTCTTGGACAAAGCATTGATTCTGTTGGGTGTTTATTACTGATGATTTATTTAGGTCTACAGTAGAAAAAATGAGTGGTGTGGATAGAAATGAAAAGTCTGTTTTGTGGAGAAAAACAACACTAGGAAGATTCAAAGTCCTGATGTGAAAAAGAGGACAAAATTTCAAGAAGCTTAGAACCATTAAAGAGAAGGCCCTTATTATTTGAAGCCTAGGAAGGTAACTTAGGGAAAGATTTTATCTATCTAAGTCTTCAATTTCTCAAAAGAATATGCAACTTGATTCCTAATCTGAGAAAGCAACTTCATGCAGCAGCTGCTGGAACTTTGAACCAAGCATGGTAGCATCCATAACAACTTAGAAGCCAAATTGTGTGTGTTGGGGGGCAGGGGGTGGAACCCATGTTGATCTTTTTTTCTGGAAAAAAGAAAAAAACAAAATTTATAGGTCATATATTTTCCTCTTTAGTTTCAGTTCAGCACTGTCGCATCCGTCTATTTTGGCAGCCAGGAAACCACTGAGGAGATTGAGACTTTATTGCATGAAGCTGTGAAGATGAAAACAGAGATGTATTTTTAGATGATAGGATGTTGAGATACCCAAGCTATGAGATATCTGCCATGGAGAACTACATACAGATAGTGCTATCTAAGCTCTTTGAAAATGAATTCCTACCTGTCGGGTGAAGAGCTAAAGGGTTTGTTGTTTGCCCAACTGAGTTTTAGTGTTACCATGAACCAATCTTCCCTCACTGTGTCCACATTTCTCTCTCTCTCTCTCTCTCTCTCTCTCTCTCTCTCTCTCTCTCTCTTCAAAATGTATTCTTCTTGTAAACAGAGAGTGCTTATTCATTTCCCGGGCACCCAGACCTGAATAATCAAACAGAAACAATATTAATTACACCACCATTTGGCCTACTAGCTCAGGCTTCTTATTAACTCGCTCTTTCATCTTAACCCATGTCTATTAATCTCTATGTCGCCATGAGACTGTGGCCTACTGTTAAGGTTCTGGGGTGTCTTTCTGCTTTGGCAGCTACATGGCATCTCTTATATTCTTCCTACTCTCTCTCTCTATATATCTCTTCCAACCTGGCTATATTCTGCCTTGCCATAGGCCAAAGCAGCTTTATTCATTACCCAATAAAAGCAACACTTATACAGAAAGACATCACACATCACTTTTCTTATAATATATCCCAACTGCAGTTTCTCCATTTCTCTCAGTCCTCTCCACTACTCCCTTCTCCACCAGATCCACTCAGTCTTAATTTCCCTTCAGAATAGAGCAGATACACAAGAGATATCAATAAAGCCATACATAGCAAATTGAAATAAGACTAGGCACATATCAAAGGCTGGATGAGTCAACCTAGTAAAAGAAAAAGGGTTCCAACAGCAGGCAAGAGTCAGAGACATCTCCCACTCCCACTATTATGAGTTGCACAAAAACAGCAAGCTACACAAAGATAACACATATATAGAGGACCTGGTGCAAACTTCTACAGGCTCCATGATTGCTATTTCAGCCTCTGTGAGCTCCTAAGAGCCCTACTTAGTTGATTCTGTGGCCTGTGTTCTCCTGTGTCATTTTAGTTGGGAAAGATTTTGACAATTTTTTTTGACATTTTTTCTGTGCCTTTGGAGTGAGATTCTTCTTCATTTCCTGTTATTCTTAGGATTGGTCTTTTCCTAGTGTTTCAAATTTCTTGGATGTTATGTTTCAGGAAATTTTAGGGTTAACATTTTCTTTGATCAACATGTCCATTTCTTTGATCATGCTTTTAAAGTCTGAAATTCTCTGATCAATGTCTTGTATTCTTTTAGTGAAGGATGCCTCTGTAGGTCTTATTTGATTACTTAGATTTTCATTTTCATAATTACTTCATTCATATTTTTTAATTATTCCTATTTCTATTTTAAGGTCTTGAACAGATTCATTCATTTCTGTCAACTGTTTCTTCATTTACTTTTTGGCTTTCTTTAAGATATTCATTAATTTTCTCCAACACTTCATTTATCCTTTCTCTGCTTTTTTTTAAGGGATTCATTTACTTCTTCTTTAAGAACTTCTGTCATCTTCATAAAGTTAGTCTTAACTTAATTGTACTTCAACTGTGTTGGAATATTCAGAGCTTGCAATAGTAGGATAGCTGGAATCTGGTAGTGACTTATTGCTTTGGCTGTTGTTGATTGTGTTTTTATGTTGGTGTCCAAGTATCTGGGTTTGAGGAATTTGTGGATCTAGTTACCTTTTTCTCAGTTTGTCTTTGTTGCATGGGTGTTTTGTTCCTTGGTTTCTATTTGCTTTCTAATTTTCTGCTTTATGTGTCCTATGGTTGAACAGGTGCTCTCATCCCAAGTTAGGGCTGGAAATCTTACAGATGGTGTGGCCTTTTCTCCAGCAGGGAGTGTCTGCCCATGTTTGGGCCTGAAAGAGGAGGAGAGGGTAGAGAATTTGGAGATAGTGTTGAGGAGGACTGAGGGAATAAGGAATGTCAGTTGGAAGGTAGCCTACATAGACTTCTTGCAGATAATGTGTGGGTCTCCACACAAGTTGAAGGCTACAACACAGAGAAGAGGAGGGAAGTGGGACTGGGGATAGTGTAGTAGGATTATTAAAAGAATGGAGGAGGTGCATAGACAAGAATCCTATATTAATTTCTTGTGATTTCCATAGGTTCTGGTCCAGCAGAGAGTCTTTATCTCAGTTTTCCTACCTGTTTTTTTGGCTGATGTGGCCTGCACTTGAGCAGAGGCTATGCATCTGATTTAGGGGTGCGTACATGGTTTGGGGGGTAGCAGCTGTAGTGTTTCTGGAAGATTGTGTCTGTGGGAATGTAGAGAGTATGGAAATTTCATGGGCTTGTGGTCTGCCTATCTGTTCTTCTGACTGGTGTGACATACACATGAGTCTACCTAAGTTGGGAGCTGTAACACAGTCGTATTCCTGCTTTTTAAAATGGGAATATGTCCTGTGCCATTATATGTTGTAAATCTTTAAATTATTTTTATTTTACAATATGTGACATTCAAGAGATTGTCTTAAATGTCAGAAAAGACTTTGGACATTTGTGATGTTTGGGTTGCTACAGATTATAAGGATCATTGAACTTAGACTAAATGCATTTTATTTTTATTTGTATTTATTCTTCTCTCATTCTATATATCCTGATTCAATTCTCCCCTTCCTCTACTCATTCCAGTCCATCCCCCACCAAATCCCCATTGTCCCAGCTCCACTGCTTCCTTTTCCCTTCAAAAAAAGAGCAGACCTCCCAGGGATATCAGCCAAATAAATCATAGCAAGGTGCAATAAGACTAGGCACAAACTCTTATTTCAAGGCTAGACAAGGCAATGCAATAGGAAAAGGGTCCTAAGAACAGACAAAAGAGTCAGAGACACAATAACTCCTACAGTTAGGAGTTTCACAAACACCCAAGCTAAACTATAGCATGTATGCAGAGGACCTGGCACAGAGCCTTGAAGACTCTGTGATTGCTATATCAGTTTCCTTGAGCTACTATATGCCCTACTTAGTTGATTGTGTGGGCTGTGTTCTCCTGATTTCCTCAACCACTGAATGCTACAGTCCTCACATCCTCCTTCTACAAGATCCCTACAGCTCAAGCTTATGTTTGGGTAAGGATCTCTGATGGGCTTCCATCAGCCCCTGGAAGAAGCCTCTTTAATAACAAGTAGTCTGGGTATCAACCTATGATTATAGCAGGAAATAATTAAGAATCATTTTATTGATATTTTTTCTTGGTCAGCTGTTATTTGGTTCTGTTCTCTGAGCCATTCAAGTTCTGGTTCCTGGCCATCTAGGCAGTGTCAGTTATGGGTTTCCTCTCACAGCCTGGGCTTCAAGTTAGACCAGTCATCTATTGGCCACTAAGAAAGCTCTGAGTCACCAGTGCCCCAGCGTATCTTGCAGGTAGTACAAGTGTGGGTTGAATGTTTTGTGGTTGGCTTGGTGTCCAGTTCCACTGAAAAATTTATGTGGTTACAGAAGATGGTTAGTTCGGCCTCCATATTCTTGATTACTAGGAACAGTCACTAGAGTCACCTTTGTAGGTTCTATAATGTTTTCACTACACTGTTTCCACATTCCCTGTTAAAAGCTCCTTTATTCCAGCCATCTCTCCCTGTCTTCTCCCCATCTGTCCCTTCCTCGCTCACCCGATTCTTCCTCTTCCCATCCCCTCTGTTTCCAGTATACCTACAAGATCTATTCTATTTCTGCTTACCATGGAGATCCATGCATCTCCCCTAGAGATGTTACTTAGCCTCTCTGTGTCTGTGGATTGTACTGTGATTAACTGTGATTAACTGCTAATATCCACCTATAAGTGAGTAAATATATTTTTCTATGTGATTCTGGGTTTCCTCACCTAGAATATTAAAGAATTCAAGAAACTAGACAACAACAAAGCAAATAATCCAACTATAATGGGGAATACCTCTAAACAGAATTCTCAGTAAAAGAATCTAAAGTGACTGAGAAACACTTGAAGACATGTTCAACAACTTTAGCCATCAGGAAAATGAATATCAAAACTACTTTGAGATTTTATCTTACACCTGTAGGATTTGTTAAGCTCCATAATACAAGGGACAGCTAATGCTGGCAAGGATATGTTGCAAGGACATGTACAAGTGCAAACTTGTACAGCCAATGTGGAAATCAACATGCAGTCCTCAGGAAGTTGTGAGTCAATTCACCTCAAGACCCAGCTATACCACTCTTGGACATATATCCAAAAGTTCCTACCACAAGGACATTTGCTCAACTGTGTTCAGAGTGGCGTGGTTCATAAAAGATATAGACTGCTGTATCTGGGAGAGATTGTGTTGATGATTGATGTGAGAAGGTTTCTCCAATAAGGGTGGCAATATCCCTGAGAAAGTGGGCTTGAGCTACAAAAGGGAGCTGTCTTAGCATGAATGAAAGAGTGACTAGGCAAGAGAGAAAGCCAGAAAACAATCTTTGTCCATGGATTTTTGCATTCAACTATTAACTTAATTTTCTATCCTAAGCTCTGAAAATGATGAAGTCAGATTACCCCACTCATTGTCTGAGCTGGTTTTGGTTAGAGGATTTAATCAGAGCAACATAAATGCAAGTTAGGACAAAGAAATGGAAAACCAAAAGTAATATTTTTGCTAGGCAGAACCTGGGAATGATGCCTCTTGAAAAAGTGTGGAAGATATCTAGATTTTAGGTGATGAAAAAATATAGCAAGTAGTACACAGAACTAAATTGGCTGTTCTTATAGGACCAGGAAGATGGAAATGTTAAGAGAAATGCCAGAAAGTAGAGATTGACATCATAGGATTTCAGTTGGACATGATAGATTCCATAACAGATTAAGTTAGAGGTCATTTGTGTGATATTTTGGCTCCAAAATCTTTCTTTTTCTGTCTATTACCTGGAAATTTAGTAAAGCATAATTAAAAAATAATGGGCTGATTCATTAAATGAAATATTGGATCTGTTAGATGGTTATTACTGATGATTCATTCAGGTCTACAGTAAAAAGAAAACAAGTGGGGCTGAAATAAATGAAAATGAAAAGGTAGTTTCAGGTAGCAACCAATTACTAGAACAAGCAGGGATTTTCAAGGAGTTTATTACTATTATAGATAGGCCCTTGCCATAGAATGGAAGTCTAGCAAGGTGCTCCAGGAGTAAGACTCCATCCACATAAACCTTCAATTTATGTAAGGAGTAAGCAAAGTGATTCCTCGTCCTAGGAAGCAATTTCATACAAAACCTGCTATGCCTTTGGTCCAAGTGTGTTAGTGTCTGTCAATTAAGAAGTTAAACTTTTCAGGACCACTCATCATGTGCTGGTTCTGGAAACAAGAAAGAATCAAAATTTAAGGTACTGGGTTTTTAGTTTGTGGTTACAACTCAGCATTGTTACTGGCATCCATGTTTGGCAGAGTCAGAAACCCAGTGAAGAGATTGTGAGAGTTCATGCCATGAAGCTGTGAGGATGAAACCTGTTGTTGTTTTTACTCTTTTGGAGGCCTGTCACCCAGATCTCAAAAAGTGACATACACTGAGGCTTATTATTATTATAAATTTCTGGTCTTAGGTTGTAGTGTTTCTAGCCAGCTTTTCTAAATTAATTGTCCCATCTACCTTTTGCCTCTGGGCTTTTTTTCTTTCTCTATTCTGTATAAATTTTTTTTTTACTTCTTTTACTGCTGTGTAGCTGAGTGGCTGGCTCATGCTTCCTTCTCCTTTTCTTGGTCATACTTCCTTTTTCCCTCCAAGATTTTTCCTCCCATTTATTCTCTCTTCCTGCCAGCCCTTTTTATTCTCCCTACTAAGCTATTGACTGTTCATTAGGCCAAACAGGTATTTTAGACCAGCCCAGTATCACAGCTTCACAGAATTAAACAAATGCAACATAGAAGAATGTAACACATATTTGTATCATTGAAACAATTGTTTTACAACGTAAACAAATATAACACATCTTACAATACTATTCCACAACAGCCAGGGTTTTATTTTGATACAGCCTAGGTAGTATTTTGATACCACAAGATGTTGAGATCCCTAAACTCTAAAACATCTTCTATGGAGAACTAACTGAACATAAGGAGTGGAAGTAACCACAGAGATGTATGAGACGATGCAGGGTAGACCCATCTGAGCCCTTTGAAACTGAAGCTCTATACATCTGAGACAGAGCTACAGGGTTTGATATTTGTCCTGCTATACTTCAGTCTTGCCTTGGTTCAATCTTCCCTCACTATGTCTCCATTTCTCTATTTTGGAGTGTAAATGGTATTCTATACCAATGTATGTTGGAAAGATGTAACTTGTTTTCTGATTTTACAAGATGTTACTTTCTGTGGGACATTGGTCTTGTACCTCGTAAAGATTTGTCACTGGTATTGATTTAATAAAATGCTGATTGACCAGTAACCAGGCAGGAAGGATATGTGGGGTGACCAGAACAGGAGAATTCTGGGAAGAGGAAAGGCTAAGTCTGCAGTCATCACTCAGACATAGAGGAAACAAGATGAAAATGCCTCATTGATAAAAGGTACCAAACCATGTGACCAACACAGACAAGAATTATGTACTAATGTAAGATGCAAGAATTAGTTAATAAGAAACCTGAGCTTTGCTGGGTGGTGGTGGCGCATGCCTTTAATCCCAGCACTTGGGAGGCAGAGGCAGGCAGATCTCTGTGAGTTCGAGACCAGCCTGGTCTACAAGAGCTAGTTCCAGTTCCAGGACAGGCTCCAAAACCACAGAGAAACCCTGTCTCGAAAAACAAAAACAAAAACAAAAAAAAAAAGAAAAGAAAAAGAAACCTGAGCTAATAGGTCAACCAGTTTATAAGTAATGTAGACCTCTGTGTGTTTCTTTGGGACTGAATGACTGTGGGACTGGGCTGGAGAGAAACCTCTGTCAACAAATCACTGTCAAGAGATTGTCTTGAGCATCAGAAGAGACTGAACATTTAAACAGTGTAGGGGCTATTGCAGACTATGAGTATCATTGAAGTGACTAAATTAATTTTCTTCATGGATGACCAGGAGCCTATAGTAACCCTGGTCAGAATGCAATTGATTGAATGAAAAAATCCCAGATAGAAGATGTATGTTAACATGCACCTCTTCTTGGTAACTTTCATTTGATTGCTTGTGAAACCATTAGTAGGAGGAGCCTTTCTGGATGAAAACCTTCATTGGGACTGTGATATGATGTAGTAAAGAGGGCTGCTTATTTGTTCCCAGGTGCTCAGCCCCAAGTTAATCACACAGAAATTATTAATTAAATCACGGCTTGTCCCCTTAGCTCTAGCTTCTTATTGACTAGCTCTTACAATTTTAATTTAACCCATTTCTATTAACCGGTGTATCGCTACATGGCTGTGAATTATGTAGTAATATGAGCGGTGGGGCTGCGTCCCCAGCACCCCGGCTGCCTGCTTGGCTAGCTTATGCCCCGAAATAACAACACATAAACTGTATTCTTTTAAACACTGCTTGGCCCATTTCTATCTAGCCTCTTCTAGGCTAATTCTCACATATTAATTTAGCCCATTTCTAATCATCTGTGTTGCACCCCAAGGTGCGCTTACCGGGAAGATTCTAGCCTATGTCCATCCTGGGTTGGAGCTGAATCGTGTGTGTCTGCCCAGGAGTTTGGAGCATGGCGTCTCTCTGAGGCGTCTGCTCCCGAGAGGAGAGCTGTCGAGTCTGAGCTCACTTCCTCTTCCTCCCAGCATTCCGTTCTGTTTACTCCTCCCACCTATCTTCTAACCAATGAGGGCCAAGCAGTTTCTTTTTATTTAACCAATGACCTTCCTCCATTATTTCCCCTTTTTCTGTTTAAACAAAAAAAGGCTTTAACTTTAACATAGCAAAATTACATATAACAAAACAGTTATCAAGTAAAAGTTACAATAATCTTTATCATAACTAAGGAAAACTATAACTACAACTAACTATTCTTAACTCCATCAAAGACTCCAGAAAGATACAATACTACCTAAGCAAACAAGAAAAAAAGCAACTTTTAAAGCTCTAGAAATGACAGAGACATCTCGCTGCCTGGACAGTCACCCAAAGTTCCTCTGTACCGTTGGGGCATCCATCTTCGGTCTTCAGGCCCATGGTATCCAGCAGACATTTCCATAAAGCAGGAAAATTCAAAGTCAGTTCAGTCACTATCTGTTGTATCCTGCAGAATGTCTCGCAGACTCTTTCATGAATCAGGAACCCTGAAAGATCATCTCACCTTAGGCAAGTTCAGTAGTCCTCTCTCTGCGGGTTCTCTGTGTCCGGTTTATGCAAAAGTCCAGGCAAGAGCAGTTTCTTGCCCAAATGGCTATCAAACTCCATAAGGTGCCTCTTCGATGCCCGTCTTCCTCTTGAAGTAGATTGGTGCTGCCAGGAGCAGAGTGTCTCATTGTCATGAAAAGTCCTCAGTTATTAAAACATTAAATGTCCTATTCTGTAATCTTTGAAAGACATGAAGAATGTCTTCTCTCTGATTCTGCCTTCTTTCTCCCAGCATTCAGTTTAGTTTTCCCCATCTACCCTTAGGTTTGCTATAAGCCCAAAGCAGTTTCTTTATTAACCAATGATAATCACAGCATACAGAAGGGAATCCCAAAATATGAGTTTCTATTGCCTCAATACATTTCCTGATCTTTGTGCCTACCATGTTGTGGTTGAAACTAATTAGTCAGCTTTTTTCTTTTGCTGTCATAACTTCCCCACCATCATAAACTCTATCACTTCTATAAGGGCATTTTTTTACATGCTGTTTAAGGGCGTCAATCACTTTCATAAAGTCAATTTTTTCTACTTCTTCTTGATTAAGGTGTTCATGTCCTCCTGTTGTGAGGTCACTGGGTTCTGGTGGTTTCATGTTGCTTTTAAGATTGTTGGGTGAATTCTTGCATTGGCGCCTGCCCATCTCTTCCTCCAAATGCTCCCCTATGGATCTTCTTTTACAGGATCAGGTCTCCTTGCCTACTGATGTACCTTCCCAGTGATGGCACTCCCCAGTGATGGCTCTCCTGGTACCCAGTGATGTCTCTCCTGGTGCTGAGATCAGATCTCCGTGCTGGTTGGGTAGCTCGTAAACAAAGCGCCTACCTTGCTTGGTGCAGGCAGGCTATTGAAACAAAGGAGCTCCCGTCTGCCTGGTTGCCCTCAGGATTCGGCCCCAGCGCCCAGACAGACTGAGCTGGGTGATGTTATGTGCCCCAATGATGGCTCTCCTGGTGCCGAGATCAGATCTCCATGCTGGTTGGGTAGCTCATAAACAAAGCGCCTACCTTGCTTGCTGCAGGCAGGGAATTAAAACAAAAAAAAAAGCCATAAACTCTATCACTAAATCACACAAGATTCAGTAGAATTAGCTGCTATTTGGTGCTAAGGTGGTTTAATATCCTACTGTTTTCATTTTTGTTTATTTTGAAGACAAGGTTTGTTGGTGTAGATCTAGCTGTCCTGAAAGTAGCTATATATACCAGGCTGACTTCAAACTCAGAGAACCTCTGACTCTGACTCTCAAGTGCTGGGATTAAAGGTGGGCCAGCATTCCTGGCTTTTTTGTTTTTATATTGCTGTATGATGGTTTTGTTTCTATCAAGCATATGCTGTTGTATTGAGCTTCACCATACCTTGAACTTTAAAATTTGACAGAGGGTATTATTATGTTTTCCAGAATGGTATGTATTCATGACATTAATACTGCCTGTGCCTTTTGAGTCATTGGATTGCAGGTGCATAACCTTCTTCCTGCCTGTTTTGTTTTGAATTTTTATTTTAAAAAGAGTATTTTACATGTATGCATGGATATGCACCATGTGAGTACCTGGTTCTTACCTTGATCAAAAGATGGTACTAGAAATCCTGAACTTGAAATAATAGATAGCTATGATCCCCCATGTACGTCCATAAAACTAACTATATGCAATACCAGGAGGACTCTTTACTGTTGAGCCATCTTTCCTGCTCTGTGTTGATTATTTGTAATCAGCATATTAATTGCTATTGTTTTTATTTTTCTATTTATAATTTTTTAAACACACAGTGCCTTTTAGTAAAATCCTATTTACATTGCGGTTAAAATTGAGGCATTTCAGATTTCTGGTAGATGAATAAAGAGTTGAAGTGAATGCATAATTCTTTGTAGAAACTTCAGCAAACCTATGAGTTGTTTCTATCTTTTATGTTTGTTTGATTGATTTTCTTCATGTGAAACAGATATTTAATATGTATTTCTTGCTGTCCTAGAAGTGATTGCATAGGCTAGGCTGGTATTCAACTCAGAGGCAGATAGATATACATGCCTCTGCTTTCTGAGTGCAAGGATTAGAGGCATAATTCAATGCATCCAGCTTTTTCATCTTATTTTTCTTTTTTGTAGTTAGGAATTAATCTTTCATACAGTTTCTCTTATCTGTACTCTGTACTATTGATTTGTTTACATATCTTTCATTGTTGGTTAGTAGGCATTTCTCTTGCAAGGTGATATCCCATTCAAAGGGTCAGAAATGACAGAGGTGAGCCTCTTATACATTTTGCTTCTAAAGTGACTTGGTGATTAAATTATGATGTCTGTGTCATGGAATAAGTATGGGGAGCACCAGAATTATATGACCATACTGTCAAAGAAGTATACATTTACAGTGCTGTCAAAATCATGCTTTTGGTTGTACACATGTATGGCATATTTTAGAATGCAGTGACCTATGATGATGTGCATGTCGACTTCAATTGGGAAGAATGGACTTTGCTGGATCCTTCCCAGAAGAACCTCTACAAAGATGTGATGGTGGAGACCTACAGAAACCTCACTACTATAGGTAAGGCAGAATTATCTTTCATATTTCAAATAAGGGGATGGCTGTTCAATGGTTAATGGGGTTCTTTTGTAATATAATTGAGAAAGAAGAATGGGATAAATAAATCCGACATGGTTGTAAGGTTTGCTTCAAATGGTAGCTTTTTTTTTTTTTTACAATTTTTAATATATAACATCTGGCACTATATTTTAGGATACAGTTGGGAAGACCATAATATTGAAGAACATTGTCAAAGTTCTAGAAGATATAAAAGGTAATTTTCATTTATAAATATACAAATATACCTCTGAAGAAGAATTGTAATGCATCCTATATGTTTTAAACAAAAGCAGCAGTGTAAATAATAACATGCATTGATGATTATTAAATTCTCACAAAATCATATACCTTAATTTCAGATAGGTGAACTTCATTTGCAAGTCATTCTTTTAAGAAAGAAGTGAAGGAAAAAATGTCTTAACCTATATTACCATTTGAATCATAATACAATGAGAACTATATTGTAAAATTGTCTGTTTATTTCATATTATTCATATTATAAAACATATACATGTTGAAAAGATGATAAGTATATCGCTAAAACCCTTTATTACAGTAATAGTCCATAGAAAAGGTAGTTTAACCCATATACTTGTGACTGTGTTAAGTTTAGTGAGGGGGCAGTTAGAGTCATGAATTAAGGGGCATCTGTTGTGAAGAGGCCTTAATCCAGATGCCACAAATCTAGGAGGACAGAAAGTGTGAACTCAATGTGGAAACCTTGTATTTGTTATTCTTCCTTTACTAGGTATATCATATGTTACTCTGGATACAAGCCACATGAGCATAGGGATGTGAAAAGATATAACATACCTCTCTCTCAGAACAAATAGAAGACATGTAGCAGTCCCCATGTTGAGTATACTTGTTGAATTTGATGTAAAAGTATACAAGTAATTAGTTTTCTAGTCTCATTGTTAATATGTCAACAATCTCACATTTCAGAAAAGCGCCATGAGTACTAGGACTGTATAAATATTTCTGTTTGTCCTAGCTCACTTAGCAAATGTAGTATCACTCACAGTATAGGAAACTTTATGAATGCAATAAGAGTGGTAAAGCTCTGAGTTTTTCAGTTCTCTTCAAATACATGCAAATTCTCATACAGAACAAAAGATTCTGTAAATGTGAATCATGTAATAAAGGCTGTTATCAGTTATCTTCAAAGATGAAAAGCAAGCCTTAATAAAGGGGAAAAACAAAATTGTAAACATGGTGATAAAACCTTAACATATAATTCCTCTTTAAAATAGGACTAAATTGTAAAATTAATTCATACAGATAAAAATATTCAACAATGTATTAAATGTAGTAATGCTTTCACATGTACCATTATCATTGTAGGCATGAAAAAAGTCAAACTGGAGAGAAAAGATCTGTATATACTCAATGTGTTAAAACCTTTGCATGCAACAGTCATCATCACAAGCATGAAACAACACATACTAGATTAAAACCCTATGAAGAAAATGAGTGTGGTAAAGCCTTTTCACATCACAGTCATCTTCAAACGCATAAAAAAACATACACTGGAGAGAAACCCTATGAATGTAATCAATGTTGTAACACCTTTGCATGTCACAGTTATCTCCGAAAACATAAAAGAACCCATACTAGAGAGAAACCCTATAAATGTAATCAGTGTGGTAAAGCCTTTCAATTCCACAGTAATCTACAAAGGCATGAAATAATCCATACTGGAGAGAAACCCTATGAATGTAATCAGTGTGGTAAAGCCTTTGCACGTCACAGTAATCTACAAAGTCATGAGAGAACCCATAATGGAGAGAAACCCTATGAATGTCATCAGTGTGGTAAAGCCTTTTTATGTCACAGTTATCTCCGAAAGCATGAAAGAAACCATACTGGACAGAAACCCTATGAATGTAATCAGTGTGGTAAAGCCTTTCAATTCCACAGTCATCTACAAAGGCATGAAATAAGCCATACTGGAGAGAAACCCTATGAATGTAATCAGTGTGGTAAAGCCTTTGCATGTCACAGTTATCTCCGAAAGCATGAAAGAACCCATACTGGAGAGAAACCCTATGAATGTAATCAGTGTGGTAAAGCCTTTGCATGTCACAGTTATCTCCGAAAGCATGAAAGAACCCATACTGGAGAGAAACCCTATGAATGTAATCAGTGTGGTAAAACCTTTGCACGTCACAGTAATCTACAAAGTCATGAAAGAACCCATACTGGAGAGAAACCCTATGAATGTAATCAGTGTGGTAAAGCCTTTGCACGTCACATTTATCTCCGAAAGCATGAAATAACCCATACTGGAGAGAAACCCTATGAATGTAATCAGTGTGGTAAAACCTTTGCACGTCACAGTAATCTTCAAAGGCATGAAAGAAGCCATACTGAAGAGAGGCCCTATGAATGTAATCAGTGTGGTAAAGCCTTTGCATGTCATAGTAATCTACAAAGTCATGAAAGAACCCATACTGGAGAGAAACCCCATGAATGTAGTCAGTGTGGTAAAGCCTTTGCATGTCACAGTTATCTCCGAAAGCATGAAAAAACCCATACTGGAGAGAAACCCTATGAAAGTAATCAGTGTGGTAAAGTATTTGCATGTATGAATAATCTAAATCATGAGAAAAAATCATACTGCAGAGAAACCCTATAAATGTATTCAGTGTGGTAAAATTTTGTGCTTTATATAGGAGTAAAATTTTTGTGTGCAACAATCTTTTAAAAATCTTTGCATATTACAATAGACATTGACTACCTGAAATAAAAAAGAGGACTTCTTATTATAAAGTATTTGGTCAGATCTTTAGCCAAAATATTTATAATCAGCTACAAAGTGATTTGGTATTCCCCTCTGTATGCTGTGAATGTATTTTGTTACCGTTGTTTAATTAAAAAGCTGCTTTGGGTATATGTCACAGCAAAATAGAGCAAGGCAGGAATTCCAAACAGAGATAGAGGAGAAAAAAACGTCAAGTCTGACTCCTTGTATCTACTGAAGGAGACAGATGTCCTGGAATCTTGCTGGTAAATCACAAGTCTTATGGTAAAATATAAAATATTAGGAATGGGTTAATTTAACATGTCAGAGTTAGTTAATAAGAATCCTAAGCTAATAAGCCAAGCAGTGTTTTAATTGATATAGTTTCTGTGTGATTATTTCGGGTCTGGGCAGCCAGGAATGAACAAGAATCTTCTGCCTACAGCACAGGACTATTTCTTCTGTAGAAATAAATTTGACAGTGTTAACAATCTTTTCAAGCATTATGATGTCATTTTTTATACTGTTTGTACTTACAAACTCATGGTAAAATGAATTTATGAATTTATGAAGCCCTATGTGTAGGGTAAATGGGCCAGCCAAAGAAACACATCCTGACCCTGAAACCACAGCCAGTTAAATACATGATTCTGACTCTGAAACTGGAGACAAAGAAATACATCCTGACTCTAAAACCAAGACAAAGAAATACACTTTGTTCCTGAATCCAGAGCCAAGGAAAGAAATACCTGACCCTGAAACCAGACTTAAAAGACTATAAAAAGCCAGTGAAAGAACACACTTTAACCCTGAAATAAGAGCCAAAGAAACACACTCTACATTTGACCAACTGAGCACAAAACCAGCTAATCCCTACGCTCAAGATCTACCAACCCCTGAGCATGAAATCCAGCCAATCTCTGCATTGTTCAAGATCAGGGATTGGCATCTAACCAATTCCCACCCTGAGAATCTTCTCCCTGGGAATACTCTGTGACTAAGAAGTCCTTATAAGTTCTGTACATGTTCAGTTGGTTTCTGCCCTGGCAGAGGCAACCCCTCTCCTGGATTCTTCTCTTCCAAATAAATTTCTTGAATGAGTTTTGGTTGAAGATATTTCACTGGAGTGATAAGAAAGTTTGTAGTGGATTGGAACAGAGAAGCTTTGGTCACCTCTGCTGGCAAACTCCCTTAAAGGAGCAGAGCAGAAGTAGCAACTCTTCACCAGAGACTGCCACATTTCTGCAAGTTTTTCATTAACTCCAGTGAAGCAGAGAAGTAACAATGTGGGCTGAAGCTGAGAAAAAATTGACATCTCTGTTAGGAATCTCCCTAGTGGGGTGGAACAGAGAAGCATTGGACATCTCTGCTAGGAAACTCCCTTAGGGAAGTGAGCAGAACAGCCATGGACATCTCTGCTTTGAAGCTCTCTTAGCAGAATGAAGCAGGGCCCAGCTGTGATGGCTCTTTTGGAGAGGAGCAGTATTGCCACATCTGCATGGAGAACATCTCCCACTGGAACACAGCCTCATGTATAGCCGGACTTCCCAATAGCCAGTATTTGTCAGGGACCATCTTTGACAAGTATACCACTTACCAGGGTAGGGGCATGGGGATTAGAAAAATAAGAGAATGAAGACACAAGTGAAAATAATAAAAACAGAAGCATAGGATAGTACTGGGAGGGAGTTCCAGTGAATACTGTAAATCTGCCTGCATTTAATTTCCCATTATGTTTATACCCCAATACAATGGGGAGGGGAAGAAGACAAAAGACTGCTTTAACACAATGCCAAGGACAACTAGAACAGTTACTTGCTTCAATACTTTGATCCATCAAGTCCTTAATTATTGAGAAAAACATTCTGTTATTCAGGCAGTGAACCAACCCTAGACCAAGGATCCTAAAGGCAATCATTCCCTAGGCCAAACACCTTAATTCAAAAGAAGGAGCAGAAGTATGTTTGAATTCTCTCACTTTTGCTCAAGGGGGAGTGGATTTACCTGCCTGGGCCCTCTTAAAGTCCAAAACACAAAACAGCCACACCTTAGGTCAGGGTGTGTAGCCACACCTGTTAACAACTTTGCCACCCTGAAACTCTGACCTTCAGACAAGGTGGAAATAGGCTCATGGTTTTGGGCCTCTACAAGGATACCTTTTCTTCTCATAGTTGTAAGTATCCAGTACACTTTCCTTTTACAACTGTAGGTACGGCTTGACTTCTAACAATCAGGCTACCATTTTCTTCAGAGCCCTAGGTATCAGGTTACCTTCCCTCCACAGCTTCAGTTATAGCCAGACTTCTCAACAGTCAGGATTCCTTTCTCCTTATAGCTGTAGGTATCCAGTATACTTCCCCTTCACAGCTCTAGGTATGTTCTGACAGGACAGTGAGGGTACCTTTCGCTTCAGATCTATAACTATTCAGAATGCCCGCGAGGGGTGCACCCACACACTGAGACAATGGGGATGTTCTATCGGGAACTCACCAAGGCCAGCTGGCCTGGGTCTTAAAAAGCCTGGGATAAAACCAGACTCGCTGAACATAGCAGACAATGAGAACTACTGAAAACTCAAGAACAATGGCAATGGGTTTTTGATCCTACTGCACGTACTGGCTTTGTGGGAGCCTAGGCAGTTTGGGTGCTCACCTTACTAGACCTGGATGGAGGTGGGTGGTCCTTGGACTTCCCACAGGGCAGGGAACTCTGATTGCTCTTCGAGCTGATGATGGAGGGGGACTTTATTGGGGGAGGGGGACGGTAATGGGAGGCAGTGGCGGGGAAGAGACAAAAATCTTTAATAAATAAATAAAAAAATAAAAAATAAAAAAAAATGACAAAAAAAACCTATTCAGAATGCCTTTTCTCCACAGTTTCAGACATAGCCTGACTTAATAACAGTCAGGGTAGCTTTTCTATCGCTGTAGATATCCAGGATTGTAGTGGGAGACTGTTCAGGAAGTTTCTGGAGCCATCTAGACCCAAATATTCACACAAAAAATATATTAGTTACAACACTGTTTTGTAACACCCAATTTTGTGTTACACCCCTGGTACAGTTCGCGTGCCACTGTACCAAACGCGAGTCGGGCAAGAGCCTGGAGATTGAAAAGAACACACACACAGAGACCAGGGTCATTTGAAAGAAGATCAGCCAAATGCCAGTTTATTCAGAATTGGGGGAGTCCTTATCTACCTAACTGCTGTACAAGGATCTCCACCCAGGCAGGTGGGAAATTACCGTGTTAACAATGGAGACAATGCTCTGCAGCTAATCACCAGGTGGGGCAGGGAGAGCACAGAAACACACAGGAAGCTTAGTTAGCTGATCATAAACTGTCCCCACGAATGCACCCCAGGAATAAGGGCAGACCAGGGCCCTACACTGTTTGGTCTGTTAGCTCAAGATTCTTATTGACTAATTCTTACATCTTAAATTAACCCATTTCTATTAATCTCACCACAGGCTGTGGCTTATCAGTAATGTTCTGCTCTGGCATCCTTCTGCTTGAACAACTACATCTCTTTTACTCCACCTATTCTCTCTCTCTCTCTCTCTCCCTCTCCCTCTCTTCCAGCCTGGCTATATTCTGCCCTGCTGTAGGCCAAAGCAACTTTTTTATTTACCAATGGTAACAAATCATGTTCACAGCATACAGATGGGAATCCCATATCACAAGATACAAGATACCTTCTCTTCACAACTGTAGGTATAGCCTGACTTCTGACAATCAGTGTTGTAGGGAGGTTGCTTGTTTGGTTTCCAGCCACCTGGCTAGCTTAGATCTGAAATAACCACACAAACACTGTATAAATTAAATCACTGCTTGGCCCATTAGCTCTGGCTTCTTATTGGCTAAGTCTTACATATTAATTTAACCCATTTCTATTAATCTGTGTATGGCCATGTGGCTGTGACTTACTGGGTAAAATTCCCAGCATCTGTCTTTAGCATCTCCATTGCATCTCTCTTACTCTGCCCTTCCTCCCAGCATTGAGTTCAGTTTTCCCTCCCTGCCGACCTAAGTTCTGCCCTATCAACAAGCCAAGGCAGTTTCGTTATTCATTAATGGTAATCACAGCACACAGAGGGGAATCCCACATCAGTATCTTTCTCCACACAGCTGTAAATATCCAGGCTACCTTCCTTTCATAGCTGTAGGTATAGTCTGACTTCTGACAGTCAGGATAACTCCGTCCCAGAGCTGTAACACTTGCACTATGAATTTAAACAATAATGCAACCCTTTTAGATTTTATATTTCTCTTCAATTTAATGGAATCAGGTGTAAAACTTTATTGATTTATATTTGTTCCTTTTCTGTTGCTGTGATATAATGTCTAGGTCAACTTATAAAAATTAATTTGGCCTTTGGCTCCAGCGGGATACAGGATCACCATGAAAGTGACATGACAGCTGGACAGTGGTGGTGCATACTTTTAATCCCACACTCAGGAGGCAGAGGCAGGTGGGTCTCTGTGATTTTGAGGCCAGCCTGGTCTACAAAGCTAGTTCTAGGACAGACTTTAAAGCTACAGAGAAACACTTTCTCAAAAAAGAAAGAAAGAGTTATGGCTACAACTGTCTAACATGACAGCTAAAGCAGGAAGCTAAGAACTCAAATCCTTGACCTACAGCATGAAGCAGAGAGTGTAAACTAGAAAAGCCTACCCCAATGACTTATTTCCTCCAGCAGGACAGCATTTCATAAGTCTTCCCAAATGATTCCATCAATTTAGAAGGGTTCATTTCTCAGACTTCAAGCCTTCCTGATTGCTTCATGGTGAAAAAAAAAAAAAACAAAACTCTGTAAGCCATTAGGTGCCTTAACACCTATATTATAGGAATGAATTCTTACATGAGAAAAACTTTCATGAGTGAAAATATGTTTAAAGAGTTGTTTTGATTGTGATTATGTGATATTAGTGTACTTTGTTTTGGTATGTGAATGTGCATGCTTGTTTCTGATATATTAGATCCTAGGATTTTATTGCAGAAATTACAGGAAGTTGTCAAAAAAATCAGACCTTGGTCCAGGTAGCAAACATTTCTTAACTGCCCAGCCATGTTTCTAGTGCTCTAGATATTTTAAAGACTGTTTGTATCAATTAAAAGACAGAAATAGGAATAAACTCATATAAAAGAAAACGCTCTCTGAAAATGATTTTGTAAAGGCTTTAGACATTACAGTTGTCTTCAGCTTCAAGAAAAAAATAATGATCCATTTATTTTTCATCATAGCCTTGAAGGAAGTAAATTATTTACCATGCTCACTGAAGACTGATGGTAGAGATCACTGCATTGTGGTTTCTACTTTGAAACATTTGAGGTAGATACTAATAGTGTGCTCCATGTGTGACAAATCCATTTAGTGAAGTTTATTTTGTGGTCCTTATTTTTCTTCTGTGACTTTTGTTAATCTGTTGTGTTTTTACTTAGTGATAGGTATTTTTCTACTATAATGTGTAGAATGGTAACCCTATCATCTAATTGATTCTTTTTTTTTTTATCTAAATACCAGGCAGTATGTGATCATACTTTTTTTTTTTTTTTTTTTGGTTTTTCGAGACAGGGTTTCTCTGTGGTTTTGGAGCCTGTCCTGGAACTATTTCTTGTAGACTAGACTGGTCTCGAACTCACAGAGATCTGCCTGCCTCTGCCTCCAGAGTGCTGGGATGCATCATACTTTTCAAGTAAGAGTATCTATGAAATGGTGGTGGGTTGTTGCTCCTGGTTTTGTTTTTCATATTTCCACAAATTCTCAAATTCCCTTGAGATTTTCTTGTTTGTTATTCAGTTTTGCTTAGATGTTAGTAATGATTCAGGGATACATTTGAACTCTTGATCCTCATGAGTCTACCTCCTTAGTACAAGTCTAAGGGTGCATGAAGTACTCACAACATTTGCTCTTTAGTCAACACAATTTAGCAATGTTAACATTAAAAATGCTTAATAGAAGAGAATATAAGAAACATTAACAATCTCGTGTGTGTACTCAAAATAGTATTTTCATTTATCTGGTAGAGATGTAATAAAGTAGGATAATGAACATTTAACTGTGTATCCCATACCATAGCTTGATGTTTTATATGTGTGTTATAAATATATATTGGAATATATATACATAATACTGATGTTCCATGCTTCCCTGCTCCCAATTAGTTAACCATTTTATCTTGAAGAATTGCCTTCTAAGGAAATTATCCAGAGATGCCAGATAATGTAATGGCACTAAGATTTATTTTGTAACAAAGATTTACGGTGTGTGTGCAATGTGATTATGGGTTTTTCAGACCAATGCAGATATTTGGAGACCAGAAGACCACTTTGCAGTTTCTACTTTTGGTCCTCTTAATATGATGATCAAGGTCAGTTTTCTATCCTTGCACACCACAGACCTTTCCCATGGAGCCATTTCCCTGGTCCTCAAATAAGATTATGAGGAATATTATAATAGTAAACTATTGTCCTCTTTACATATTGTAAACAAGGACAGATGAACACTGTATAATTTGAATAAAAATCCTCTTTGCATAGGAAAATATTTATCATATCAAACATCTTTTTAACTTGTTTATTCTGGGGACTAAACATTTGTTTATAACACTTTCTCAAAAACCACAGCTGAATTCCAAATAATTGTCTCATTCATTAAAATTGGTTGCTGATAAGCCTGATGACCTGTGTTCTATCTCTGGGTGATCCATCTTGCTCCTACAAGATTTTTCTTTTATTTCTAAACTTGGGAAGAGGCATATGCACACTCCTACACACATAAATAATTTTTAATCCTGAATAAGTGCAATTGAGACCAATTGCAGTCAAATGAATCCCTAGGTTTTATCACTAAAACTCACATAGGGGAAGAAAATAATAGACACCTGTGAGTTGCCCAGGTGTATATACACAAACACTGTTCAAACATTTTTACATGGATAAAGTTAATAAAGCAAAGACAATGACCCAATTATTGAGCATGTATTAAATGATTACACATTTCAATTATAGAATTTCAAGAAATTTACTCTTCATCAGAACAATGATGGTCCCTTTTAAATCATACTTTATTTTTCATTCTCTGATTCATTGATAGGTCATTTAAAAACATATACCTCAACTGGATTTAGAGGTGCATGGCTATAATCCTAGCACTTGCAGGATTGTGTTGGGCCAGTCTCTGAGTCTGTGGCCATCTTGGCGCCCATAGTGAATTCCATTGCAGCTATGGCTCTGTGGACATACCCTATGTCAAAAATTCCAAAAATACAATCTTTTTTTTTTTTTTTTTGATTTTTCGAGACAGGGTTTCTCAGTAGCTTTTTGGTTCCTGTCCTGGAACTAGCTCTTATAGACCAGGCTGGCCTCGAACTCACAGAGATCCACCTGCCTCTGCCTCCCTAGTGCTGGGATTCCAAAAATACAATCTTATCTCAAATTATGGAACTTTTCCTAATATAATCTGGCTGGACTCTGCATGGTTTTAACAAAAGCTTTTGTAATCTTACATCAAGAGAACTGTGTTAACAATGAAACTGAGAAGCAATGTGGAGAGGTTAGAAATCCATTAAATACTTTGACAACCATCAAGAGGGGACTTTCCTCACCTTCAAGTGATAGGAAACAGAAGGAATAGTAGCTCATCTTCATCTTCAACATTACTATGACCTGGAGAGTTGGCTCAGTAGTGCTGCTCCTCTTAAATACCAAAGTTTAATTCCTGGCACCTATATCTGATTCTTCAGAATGACTTGTATTTCGCAGTCTTGGAGATCTGGTGCATTCATCTGGCCTCCTATGGAACCAGATATGCAAATGGTGGAAAGACATCTATGTATATGATTACATATTGTTAAAAAGGGTTTTCTTCATGTGTCTATTACCTTAGAAAATAATAAAATTTAATTTAATTGTATAAGTTTTGCCAGTGAGTATACCAATGGCATGCCAGGAACCAGTAGTGACTAGAAGATGCTGTCTGATCCCCTGTGACTGGAGTTCCTGACAATTGTAAGCTGTCTTTTGGGTGCTGGGAATCAAAAGTCAGGCCCTGCGGGTGAGCAGCCAGTGTTTTAAGTGCTGAGCCTTCTATTCAGTCCCATGAACATGTCATTAATAGCAATAAGGTGTGATTGGTTGATCTAAGTAACAGATGACTCCCATCAAATGCAGCCTTCCTGTCTTAAGGTCCAGTGACTTCCAACTATGAGCAATATTGTTTTTCTTTATCTTTGTATTATAATTCATTAAGAGACTAGAGCACAGTACTGTCTTTATTCTACAGATGGTTGAAACCCAGGCTCACGGAGATCGGTGAAGTTTTAATATAATTAAGTGTAACTGCTCATCTTACTCATCCCATCTTTCTAACGAATGATTAAATGGAGTTAAAGCCAACTAAGTCAAGCACGGTGGCACAGATGTGTAACCATGATACTTAGAAATTGGAGGCACGAATTTTAAGATTTCAAAGTCATTCGAAATGAGAATAGTCAGTAGGGTATGGTGGAAGGCCCATTGAACCCAGAGAGCCTGTGATTTGCTCAGGACAGTATCCATAGTCTTTCCTGCAGCCCTAGAACTTCAGGGCTGTGGCACCAGCAAATGTTAGCTGAGGTATTTGCCAATCTGAGTTTTTTATTCTTGATAATGTTTGCTGTCCAAGTCAGCCTAGGTCACTTAAGGGTCAGAATCATGTTGCTCAATAAAGATTACAATTCTCCTACAATTGGGTGAATTAGCCTCAGGCAGGGATGAGATCCCTATTTGTGTATCTGAAACAACATGTTCAATTCTGAAACCATAACACAAAACCAGCAGAAATGGACCCAGCAGGTTTTATTAATATAGTTGCACATCCTTATTCATGCAGACTTAAGGAAGGAATTAGAAGGGAAAATTTGGGGAATACATTTTAAATAAAAATGCAGCTTGCGAGATAGCTTAGCAATTAAGAACACTGGGTGTTGTTGCAGAGGGCACAGGTTACATTGCCAAAAACCATGGTTGCTAACCATCTCCTGCAACTCCAGTTCCAAGGGATCTGATTCACTTATCTGGCTTCTGCGGGTACTGCACAGAGACACCTGTGGGTAAACACCCATATACATAAAATAAAACGTAAAAAGTAAGATTCTGTACAGTAAGGTCACAGACTTGAAATAAACACCAGTCAGGGCAGTTCATCAAAGAAGCATCTGTGGCCTTTCTCTGAGCCAGCTTGCTTGGAGGCCAAAGAAGGATTATTTTGAGGTTAGAATGGCTCAGAATAGCTGTTGACTTAAGAACAATCACAGTGTGGATAGGTGACTTTCCCATAACATTGTTTTAATTTGTGTTGTATGTCCTTTGTATGTGTGAGGATTGTAGCATCAATACATCTTAAATGTATCTTTTATATCACATATTAAGATCTATTTATCTTTTAAATCATACATGTGATATATTTTATTTTGATCATAATGCATAATCTAAAAGGTAGTTTTGTTCTGTAAATCTCCATCTGCCTAAGTGGCATTCTCCTGTCCCTATTTACACTGTTCAATGTATAACCTCAGGCCTGAACCTAAAAAAAGACTTAAGGATGACAGCATGTGTGGAATGCAAAATCTGGACCAGGTTGTCTCCTCTTTTAGCATTAACCACCATGAATGCATACTGTTATTAACGGGATTTATGTCTATTAAACTTTAAGTGTCGCCGGGCGATGGTGGCGCACGCCTTTAATCCCAGCACTCGGGAGGCAGAGGTAGGCGGATCTCTGTGAGTTCGAGACCAGCCTGGTCTACAGAGCTAGTTCCAGGACAGGCTCCAAAGCCACAGAGAAACCCTGTCTCGAAAAACCAAAAAAAAAAAAAAAAAAAAAAACTTTAAGTGTGTGAATGATTTATCACTGGGAATACATATTAATTCTAGAATAGCAGTACCTCCAGCATTGTAGAAAAATGTTTCTGAGAAAAACATTTCTTTGTTGGATTAGGTAGCCTTGATCCCACACCATTGCTCCCCAGAGCAATGACCTTGTTGTCCTTGTAATTAAACTAAATTCTTAGATGAAAGAACACAATGACCACTGAGCTCTAAAATTAAAAATTTAAGATATGTAGTCAACTGTCCATTACAGTAACAGGAAAAGGATTTGTATGTGGAACATGGCTTCCACTTTCAGACCAGAATAGGAGGAATAGTTTATTGCATACACTGTAGGTAGGCAAACAGCTGCTGGAGTCACCATTATGAAATAGGACCTGATTGTGACAAAATCACTGATCCTGTCACAATCAGGTCCTATTTCATATGTTAATCTGTCATGAGAATGAAGGCAGGCTAGATTTGGGCTGTATAATTCGGGAAGGTTAGCTTGAGTCAATAAATATTGACTTTCTAACAAGGGAACTCTCCTATATGTTCAATCCTGCCTGTCATGATTATATCCATTAGCTGTAGCTGTGTGTTTCAGGTCACAGGTCTCAGCAGCTGACATTGCACATAGGGGCATGGTGAAGTAATGCCTTTTTAATGTCAGTCTCTCTACCAGGGAAGGTTTTTCTCTTGTTCAAAGTCAGTATAACTATGTTTTTAAAAAATTATGTTTATGTTTTTTAAAAAGATAATTGCTATTTTCACTTTTTAAATTTTATTTACTTTAAATGCATCACTGCTCTAATCTATTTGTTTCTATTCCCTATTTTTCCAGGTTATTAAGAATTTCTTTCCATTTTTCTCAAATGCTGTTGATTATTTATTTCTGTCTCCTGTAGCTTAGGCTTATCTCACACTACATATTTGAGAACTGCTTTGAACACCTAATCCTGCTCCTGCTGCACAGAAAGCAAGTCCTGCAATTGCTTCAAGACTGGGCCTTAACTGCTCAGTGAGAAGGATAATAGATGAATAAATGAGTGTCCTCCAACTTCTCTGGATTTTATTGTGAACTTGAAAGTAATGAGGGACCCATGTAAGAATTGAGTTCACTGACAAACTGTAAAGCAGGTGTAGTCCCAGCACAGAAAGGGATGGGCAAGAAGGAAGATGAAAGTTTTCCCCCTTTCGACTGTAGCTTACATTAGAAATAAGCAGTGAGGTAATCAATTTTAGATGATTATTAAATCTCCTGACTAGCCATTTCTTGCATCCACAGAGCAAAGAATCAAGAATCTGGATAAAGAACAGAACTTATCATGAAACCAAATTAAAGTAGCTATACTAGTTTGACCAAAATAGAACTGAATAAAATGGCATGACCCTGCCTAAAAGAACTGTTATTTTACATATTTAAGATGTACAGCCTGAGATTAAAATGTGTGACTAATATTTTGTGCTCTCTAATATAAATCCCTAGTCTCTGGAGCACATGATCATAAAGCCTTTTTATGAATAATTTTTTAGAGTAATTTTGTGGATTATAGTTACATCATTTCCATCATCTCTTTCTTGCCTCTAAGCCCTTCCATAGATACTTCATTGTTTTCTAATTCATGGCCTCATTTTGATTTAACAAGACTTACTGTTTGAATGTGACCTATGTTTGGCTTCAGGACTCCTGAGCTCTGAGGGAAAGGGTTGGTTACACTGGTCAGTGACTCTATAATAGAATACATACACAAGAGACCCTGTATCTTGGAAGAGGAAGAGGAGACTGGAAGACTTTCTACTAAAATACAAATTTACCAGATTATGGCCCTGTCTTTCCCTAGGGTGGAATGGCAAAGCTGGGAAGGGCTGTGCTGACTTAGTCCTGTAGGGGAGCTGCTACTGTCTTGCAGCCCAACTGGGTAATACTAGCTATTAAGGGACTCTGGGCAAGCCTAGAAATCAGGAGTACCAGTGAGAAGTAGATTATGAGCCATGATGGAGCCAATAGGGAGCCATAAGAGTTGGTTTTTTTTACCCTAAATTGTCTAATTTCTACCTCCAGTTCTTATCCCACCTCCCTCTGAAGAGATAACACTAACTACCATTGTGGGATTGGGGCAATGACTGATCTGGTTTCTTCTAGCTGATTTTAGGGTATCAGGTGGCAGTATTGTGATACCCTTCCAGAGAGACTCTAGTAAACACCAAACTCTCAGATGTAGACAGAAAAGGAATTCCTTTACTGTTGTCTGGGAAGAACTAAAATATCCAAAGTCTATAAGACATTCTTGATGAGCTCACAATAGTCCCTGTCTATTAGATGTTGCTTTTTAACCTCTACAGTTGGTCTCCAGAGTGATGAACACATAACCAACTTTCACACCCTTTTATATCTGTTTTATCAGCCAAAAGTCAGCATGATGCCCTTCCCATGTATCTTCTGAATAGAGAGAGAAAGGGTATTTAGCATCATTTAATTTGAATGTTAAAACAATAAATGTCCTGTCCTTCTTTGCTGTGGGAAGGTGTTCTAGGAGCCAAGGTCTGATGTCTCACATCTGGACAACACCTTTTTAATCAAGAAGAAAATGTTAGTGAGATTTGTTGTCTAAATAACATCTTATATAGACTTATATCTAATGCCTGTGGAGTGCTATCCCTTGTGTTGTTACCAATTCTCTTAGTCTTTGATTAAATTTTGTCCTTAAGTACTGAAGAACGATGCCGGTTGCCAAAATTAATCTTTCTTTCTCTATTGTCAAGGCAAGTTGAGCAACTAGTCCTCAGAAGTCACTTGGGCTTGGAAGGGATCTCAGACTCTTCAAGTCTCTCTTTTATCATGTGTCCATCAACGTGAGAATAATGCAAAGGCTTTGCTTTATTACTGTGGCTTCCTTTGAAGCCTTGAGGAAATATTTCCCACCTTGATCCTCCATTTTAGACTTGATAATGTTTCAGATTCATTGAGTGGGTTCTCCATGGCCTCCATGAACTGAACAATAAGTGATCAATGGCCCTTGTTCCTAGGGACCTCATTGACCTTGTATGGAAAGGGGAGGAATATTCCCCCTTTTGATCCCTCTGACCACATTAAAATGGCCTCTAAGAATGATTATTAAACACCTAGAAGATCAGTTTTCCACCAGTTTTGTACTTTTAACTACTTTATAATATTTCAATATTCAGATACAACTTAATAAACCTTGTTTGACATACATTTTAGCCAATCCTTGAAATAATTGATATCTGATCTTGCCAACTTCAATAAATATATGATCACTAAACCTCATCCTTTATATACCTTAAACAACTTACTCAGACCCTCATAGCTTACAAAACCTTTCCTGTCTTGTTTATTCTGGAGCCACTCAGTCATCATTATCTTCATATAGCTAACTTCTTTTTTTTTTCATTAAGGGCATTTACACATTTATGTTCTTCTAACATGTTCTTTTATGTACTGCTTCTATTTTCTAGTATCATGAGAAATAGAAACATTGACAAATACGTTTATGACCTGTTGTGAGATATTTCTCCCCTGTGGAGGGGAGGAAGCAATGTCTTTCCCAACTGTAAGTCCCAGTGAAGATGCAAAGCACAATTTCACCAAAGTCCATCCTGGGGAACCAAGAAGTTTGTTGAGTTTACTTACTGAACATGGGTGAAAAGATACAAGGATTTTGATACTGCAATGATTTTAGTCAAAATGACCCCAATGTCCCATAGAGAGTGGAACCATTAGGAGGTGGCCTTGTTGGAGGAAGTATGTCATAATCACTTTCTGCTATATGTTGATCTGGATGTAGAACTCTCAGTTCTTTCTCCAGTACTGTGTCTGCCTGTATCAACCATGTTTTCTGTCATGATGATAATGGACTAAACTCTCTGAAACTGTAAGCCAGCCTCAATAAAATATTTTCCTTTATAAGTTTTTGCTGTGGTCATGGTGTCTCTTCACAGCAATAGAAACTCTAAAATTCCCAAAAGCAGCTCCACAGGAATGTCTCCAATGTGCACAATGGCTCTTCCATAGCTGCATATGTGGAACTTACCTTCTCTCTACTCTTCCACTGCCCATATACTCTCTATTATATTACTTTTCTCAGTGGATGTAGGAAGTAAGCCTGTTAGTACTCAAGTTAAAGTAACAATTTTAAAGATGGCTTTCTCATAGGTGCATATACAGAATCTATATCCACCCAAGTCTTTCCCAGACTGTGTACTCTAGCTCATGCCTAGAACCACAAGGTCACATATCATTGTATACAGTTGCCTGGAAAAGAGACTACATACTTGATGGAGGGGATACCTTCTTTCATGATAGAATATCAACAGTCAGCAAACGTGGTGGTGGTCATCCTTTGTAAAGAGGCACAGTTGATCACAGGAAAGTACTAATTGTCTTAAGATAGTGCTGAGTAATAACAAATGAAAGAAAGCTGAATCAAAACTAAGAGATAATGTAATAAATTAATATTTCTTAGGTACAAACTGTTCAACTAAACCTTGGATAAAACACAAGACGCTTTTCGTATGATACATGGCATCACTACTGTAACCATGCTTTTGGATTTTAATGTGAGTATGTAGTTGATACCAAGAAACAACAAATATATAACAAAACATCATGGAATTGATGTTTACAACATTTAGTACAACACAACTAAGAAATCCCTCTTAAAACTAGTCATGCTCCAGCTTAATCTAGAGTGTCCTTTACACAGGGGGTTTCTCATTTGTTGTTCTCACTACAGATTTGTATACACAAAAGGTAAATAAACATTAACATTTTAGCATTCAAATCTCTAACAGTCCTCTTTAACATACTACCTGTCTTTGGGGGTATTTCAGAGGCAGCCCTCCCTCAGCCAAATTCTACTTTGTGTGACTTACTAATTATTGGCCAATCCTTTTTATCACCAATTTTACTCTTCTGTGTTGCAATTTAGTAATGTAATACACAGTACATGAGATGCCATTTACAACTCCCGCAAATTACCTTCAAATGGACCTTACACCTAAATGTCAAATGCTAAGTGCAGAACTTCTAGAAGATACTTGAAACTAGGCCTTTCTGAGTTTGGCAACCTGCCTTGGCTTTGGGAGGTTTCTCTAAGGCCCTCATGTATATAGCAATAACAGCTGCGTCTCTGATCTTGGGAATATGCTTGAGAGAGCTGGTAAAGATGTGGAACCAGGGCCTTTGGACAATGGTTTTTTCAGATCCTCAGAACAAATGACTTTTCATGGAAGGGTGAAAACTGGTTATCAGTCCCAACACCACTGTGGACATTGTTTATAATATTCTTGAGTTACCCAATCTTCTTCTTGTGCAACATTGTATGATTACCCTCTTTCTGAATTTGTATTCTTCCATTTAAAACTGAACCCATTGTTTTACATTAGCAAGACATTGATGTTAAATTTGGCATAAATCTCCAGCCAATCTGGGATATGTCTGTCTTTAGATTAACCCACCTGGTTCTGTCACTCAGACCTCACTATCCAATCAGAGCCTCCAGCAGACCCATCAGTCAAATGGGAGGGTTCTTTCTGAAGTCAGGCTTCTGGTTTAGCTCTTCCTGAAGAAAAAAAATCACAGTCTCTCTCATGCACTGCACCTTAGGCTCCCTTGTCGGAAGAGAGCGTGTCAGCTCGGCAGCTGCACCATGGAGAGTGAGTGGTTGTTCTCCACAGATAGGAGGAGCGGTGGGCCAAGGTGAGCAAGGGGCCAATGTTCCCATGTGCGGAGGAGTGGCCGGCCTTGGTATGTGAGGGGCCGCTCTTGCTGCTGGTGTGGTGGGACCTCCCCTGGCTGGGTGGGAGTCAGTGGACAGAAACAGAGTTTAGTGTGTTTCTGCCTCATCCTAAGTAGTTCTAAGTGATCCCTGCTGGCAGCCTCTGAATAACTTCACTGTCTGGGCTGTGTCTGCACAGAGCAGGGTGTAGGGAGCCTCAAGTGGTGGTGCCTGTAGTGCTTATATTGTCGCATGTGGAGAGATATCACCAGATTTGCCAAACTTGGAGACTGGTCTCTCCAGTATCTTCAGAAGTTCTGCACTTTTAACATTTAGGTTTAGGATCCATCTGTAGTTAATTTTATGGAGCTTGTAAATGGTTTCTCCTGTGTAGAGCAGCACTCCAGTGCTAAACTGTGATGTAGAAGAGTAGAATTGATAATAGAATTAATGGTATAAGGACTTACCAGTTCTTAGGAGATGTTAAGTCACACAAAGTAGAATTTAAGTAAGAGAGGACCGCATCCCAAATACCTCAAAGATAAGTAGTATGCTAACCATGCCTGTTAGAGATTAGTATGATGAGATGCAAATGTTTTTTCACCAGAATTAATCAGCCATTAAGGTACATTCCTATAACAAATGAAACAATCATGATTTACAACCAGCCAGAAGACCCATTTCCCCATCAGAGGCCTCTAACCTGCTTCTCAGGAGCCATTACAGGGTCACAACCTGTGTGTCATGAAAGCATAGTAATTCTAGAACAGCTGCATTTTTCAGCTTTTAGAAAAGCAATTTAGAGTCGATGTCCCCTATACTGATTGAGGTGGACTTGAATCCTGTCTGTAGTCCCACAGGGCATTGCCCTTGCTATCCTCCTGGCTAACCACCATAAATTTTTGGATTACAAGTATGCTGCACCACAGAGTTTTAAAATTATCAGTTTGAGACATATAGAGCATGGCTCCTCCCTTCAGATCAGAAGAGTAGGAAGAGTGTATTGTGTGCACTGCAGGGGACACACTGGACAATAGCTAGATCACAGACTGAAGTCTAAGGTCATGTGCTTCAGGCCAGAAGAGTAGGAACAATGTACCATGTGCACTGCAGGGGACACACTGGACAATAGCTAGATCACAGACTGAAGTCTAAGGTCATGAGCTTCAGACCAGAAGAGTAGGAACAGTCTATGGTGTGCACTGCAGGGGACACACTGAACAATAGCTAGATCACAGACTGAAGTTTAAGGTCATGGGTGGCAGGGGTGTCCATTACAAAGAAGGATCTGATGGGTCACAGTGTGTGATTTTCCATTATATATTAATTCCTTCTGTGTGAATGAAGACAGACACCGGTGGGTGTACAGTTTAGGGAGGAGAGTTTGAACTACTAAGCATTTAGTTTCCATTAGTGAACTCTCCCATGCAGGTATGTTCAGTCCTGCTTGACACAGTTAATCAGCTCAGATGATTGAGACACAGCCATTGGCTGTAACTCCATGTGTCAGCTCACAGCACCCAGCAGCTAACATTTTACATGAGACAAAGTCATACATTTTCTTATTAATGATGGTGGAGGAGTAGTGGTTCTTTGCTCAGCTGAACCAATACAACAGGAAGTAAATTTCTAAAAATTAAACAACAAATGACAAAAATTATTTAAAATCATACAATTTGAAATATATCCCTCTTCACATTTAAACAGTATAAAGCTGGTAGCATATACTTAAATCCTGGCATTGGTGAAGGCCAAAGCAAAGGGATCATGAGCTGATAATAAGACCCTATCCTAAAAAAACACAAAACTAAACAATGAACTGAGATACTATGGAGCTGAACATGTAGCTCCATGGTAGAATACTTGTCTAGCATGTATGAAGCTTGGGTTTGATACCAACTGATGGAAAGATAAATAACTAAATTTAAAAATTAAGTAAAAATAAGAAGAAATCATTTATATAAAAGTAAGCAAATAAACACTTTGAAAATAGAAGTGAAAGTCAATTTTTCAACTGGACCAAAACATAAATAGAGAAGTATATACCTAAGGCATCAACATCAAATTTATTTTTAACTGAGATAAAACAGACACTACTTTCATGAATCAATAAGTCTTTTTGATGGGTATTTTTGTTTGTTTCTTTGTTTTTTGTTTTTGTTTTGTCGAGTTGGATTTGTTTTTGTTTTTTTGTTTTGGTTTTGGAGCCTGTCCTGGAACTAGCTCTTGTAGACCAGGCCGGCCTTGAACTTACAAAGATCCACCTGCCTCTGCCTCCTGAGTGTTGGATTTACTACTGTGCGGCAATGGGTATTATTTTTAAAAGTTAAAAAAGCTTTACTATTATATAAAATAGAGATAATTACTTTTCCCCTACAAAATTTATTGAGTATTATGTAACAGTATAATGTTAATTAAAAGCTACCTTCAATAGTCATGATGAGAAATAAGAAACTTACTAGGAAAATCATACTGACAAATATTCTACTTCATCTAGAAGACTTTCTTAAATTAGCCAACCTCAAAAAGCTTTTCTAACCTGTGTGGAGAATAAAGCTTGAAGCTACTTCATCACTAGTTCATATTTAACAGAGATAGAAAAGTATATCATAGCATTTTAGGAAAATATTTACAATGTATTTTCTAAATATTCTCAGGATTTTGCAATCAATTAGGGTCCTAAAAAAAACAAAGAAGCTACATATACTGACCTCATTCATGGCAGGGAATCTGAGAGGAGCAGAAACCTCTTGCTGTCCATTGTCATAGATATAGACGATGCTCTGACCAAAGGGCCTTTGCCCAGGCATGTGAACAATAGTTATTTTGTGCTAATGAAGTAAAACACACATTAAAATGACTAAAATTACATCATGTCTTTGCAATGACATATGCTTACAGATTATTACTTCATAATTTGTGTGAAGAAAATGTTAAGGAAAGCTAAAATGCTGACTCAATGATGTTCTCAAAACAAGTAACAATTTTCATGTACTATAAAACAATTAAGCCTTTATCAGAAGACTTACAAAAATTATGTTTCTTCTGCATTTTCTAAGGTTCTAAATATTCTTAAAATTATTTTCTTCAAGGAGAACCATTTTATAGTTTTGAAGTAAGAAACAAAAATACATTGATTTAACATTAATTCATTAGAAATGAATATCGGCAGACAAATCCTTCTCCTATAAATGCATCAAACTATTATACTTTTTTTTTATTGAGAAAAGGAGAAAAAAAACAAACAAGTTTCCACCTCCTCCCAGCCGCCCATTTCCCTCCCCCTGCTCCCACCCTACGCCCCCTCCTCCCACCCTTCTCCCCCTCCCCCCACTCCTTTCCCCCTCCCTCTCCAGTCCAATGAGCAGTCAGGGTTTTCTGCCCTGTGGTAAGACCTAGGACCTCCCCCCTCCGTCAATATCTAGGAAGGTGAACATCCAAACTGGCTAGGCTCCCACAAAGCCATCACATTACGTAGGATCAACACCCCCTGCCATTGTCCTTTGGGTCTCATCAGACCTCATTGTTCGCCATGCTCAGAGAGTCCAGTGTTATCCCATGCTTTTTCAGTCACAGTCCAGCTGGCCTTGGTGAGCTCCCAATAGATCAGCTCCATTGTCTCAGTCGGTGGGTGCACCCCTCGTGGTCCCGACTTCTTTGCTCATGTTCTCCCTCCTTCTGCTCCTCATTGGGACCTTGGGAGCTCAGTCCATGCTCCAGTGTGGGTCTCTGTCTCTATCTCCATCCATCACCAGATGAAGGTTCTATGATGATATGCAAGATATTCGTCAGTATTGCTCTAGGATAGGGTCATTTCAGGTTCCCTATCCTCAACTGTCCAAGGAACTAACTGGGGACCTCGGCTTGAGCACCTGGGAGCCCCTCTAGGGTCAGGTCTCTTGCCAACCCTAAAGTGGTTCCCTTAACTAAGAATTGTGGTTCTGTGCTCCCCTGTCCAACCTTCCTTTATCCCAATCCTCCTGTTTTCCCAAGGCCCGACCTCCTTCCCTTCGAACTTTTCTCTCCCCATCTCCCCTTACCCCCATCCCACCCCACCCCCAAGATCCCAATTTTCTCCCCGGCAATTTTGTTTACTTCCCTTAGCCAAAAGGTTAACTATATGTTTTTCCTTGGGTTCCCCTTCTTACTTAGCTTCTTTAGATTCACCAATTGTAGACTCTGTGACCCTTATTTATGGCTAGAAACCAATTATGAGTGAGTACATCCCATGTTCATCTTTTTGGGTCTGGGATACCTCACTCAGGATAGTGTTTTCTATTTGCATCCATTTCCATGCAAAATTCGAGAAGTCATTGTTTTTTACCACAGCGTAGTACTCTAGTGTGTAGATATTCCATACTTTCTTCATCCATTCTTCCATTGAAGGGCATCTAGGTTGTTTCCAGGTTCTGGCTATTACAAATAATACTGCTATGAACATAGTTGAACAAATGCTTTTGTTATATGATAGGGCATCTCTTGGGTATATTCCCAAGAGTGGTATTACTGGGTCCAGGGGTAGGTTGATCCCGAATTTCCTGAGAAACCGAAACACTGACTTCCATAGTGGTTGCACAAGATTGCATTCCCACCAGCAATGGATGAGTGTAGCCCTTCCTCCACAGCCTCTCCAGCAAAGGTTATCGTTGGTGTTTTTGACTTTAGCCATTCTGACAGGTGTAAGATGATATCTCAAAGTTGTTTTGATTTGCATTTCCCTGATTGCTAAGGAGGTTGAGTATGACCTTAAGTGTCTTTTGGCCATTTGAACTTCCTCTGCTGAGAATTCTCTGTTCAGTTCAGTGCCCCATTTTTTAATTGGGTTAATTAGCATTTTAAAGTCTACTTTCTTGAGTTCTCTATACATTTTGGAGATCAGACCTTTGTCTGTTGCAGGGTTGGTGAAGATCTTCTCCCAGTCAGTAGGTTGCCTTTGTGTCTTAGTGACAGTGTCCTTTGCTTTACAGAAGCTTCTCAGTTTTAGTAGGACCCATTTATTCAATGTTGCCCTTAATGTCTGTTCTTCTGTGGTTATACATAGGAAGTGATCTCCTGTGCCCATCTGTTGTAGGGTATTTCCCACTTTCTCTTCTATCCTTTTCAGTGTGTTCGGGCTGATATTGAGGTCTTTAATCCATTTGGACATGAGTTTTGTGCACGGTGAAAGATATGGGTCTATTTTCATTCTTCTACAGGTTGACATCCAGTTGTGCCAGCACCATTTGTTGAAGATGCTTTCTTTCTTCCATTGTATACTTTTAGCTCCTTTATCAAAAATGAGGTGTTCATAGGTTTGTGGGTTAAAATCTGGGTCTTCTATACGATTCCATTGGTGGACTTCTCTGTTTTTATGCCAGTACCTCACTGTTTTCATTACTGTAGTTCTGTAATAGAGTTTGAAGTCAGGGATGGTAATGCCTCCAGAAGATCCTTTATTGTATAGGATTGTTTTGGCTATCCTGGGTTTTTTGTTTTTCCATATAAAGTTGATTATTGTCCTCTCCAGATCTGTGAAGAATTTTGATGGGATCTTGATGGGTATTGCATTGAATCTATAAATTGCCTTAGGTAGAATTGCCATTTTTACTATGTTGATCCTCCCAATCCAAGAGCACGGGAGGTCCATCCATTTTTTGGTATCTTCTTCAATTTCTTTCTTCAATGCCTTAAAGTTCTTGTCAAATAGATCTTTCACTTCCTTGGTTAGATTTACCCCTAGATATTTTATGCTGTTGGTGGCTATCGTGAATGGTGAAGCTTCTCTGATTTCCCTCTCTGCTTCCATATCCTTTGTGTATAAGAGGGCGACTGATTTTTTGGAGTTGATCTTGTATCCTGCCACATTACTAAAGCTGTTTATCAGCTGTAAAAGTTCTTTGGTGGAGTTTTTGGGGTCGCTTAAGTACACTATCATATCATCTGCGAATAACGAAAGTTTAACTTCTTCCTTTCCAATTCGAATCCCCTTGATCCCATTATGTTGTCTTATTGCTATTGCTAGAACTTCAAGTGCTATATTGAAGAGGTATGGCGAGAGTGGACAGCCTTGTCGTGTTCCTGAGTTAAGCGGGATGGCTTTGAGTTTCTCTCCATTTAATTTGATGTTAGCTGTCGGCTTGCTGTATATAGCTTTTATTATATTTAGGTATGACCCTTGTATTCCTAATCTCTCCAAGACTTTTAACATAAATGGATGTTGAATTTTGTCGAATGCTTTTTCAGCATCTAATGAGATGATCATATGGTTATTTTCTTTCAGTTTATTTATATGCTGGATTACATTGATAGATTTTTGTATGTTGAACCAGCCCTGCATCTCAGGAATGAAGCCTACTTGATCATAATGGATAATTTTTCGGATGTGTTCTTGGATTCGGTTTGCCAGTATTTTGTTGAGGATTTTTGCGTCGATGTTCATGAGTGAGATCGGCCTGTAATTCTCTTTCCTTGTTGAGTCTTTGTGTGGTTTTGGTATCAGAGTAACTGTAGCTTCATAAAAGGAATTAGGTAATGACCCTTCTGTTTCTATATTGTGGAATACATTAAGGAGTATAGGTATTATCTCCTCTTGGAAGTTCTGGTAGAATTCCGCATTGAAACCATCTGGTCCTGGGCTTTTTTTGGTAGGGAGGTTTTTGATAACAGCTTCTAATTGTTCGCGACCAACAGGTCTGTTTAGATTGTTCACCTGTTCCTGGTTTAACTTTGGTATATGGTATTTATCTAAAAAAGTGTCCATTTCTTTTACATTTTCCAGTTTTGTGTTATACAGGCTTTTGTAATAAGATCTGATGATTCTCTGAATTTCCTCTGTGTCTGTGGTTATGTCCCCCTTTTCATTTCTGATCTTATTAATTTGCATATTCTCTCTCTGCCATTTGATTAGTTTGGATAGGGGTTTATCAATCTTGTTGATTTTCTCCAGGAACCAGCTTTTTGTTTCATTGATTCTTTGTATTGTTTTCTGTGTTTCTATTTTGTTGATTTCAGCCCTCAGTTTGATTATTTCCAGTCTTCTTCTCCTCCTAGGTGAGTCTGCTTCTTTTTTTTTTCTAGAGCTTTCAGGTGGACTGTTAAGTCTTCAATATGTGCTTTCTCTGTTTTCTTTAAGTGGGCACTTAATGTGATGAACTTTCCTCTTAGCACTGCTTTCATAGTGTCCCATAAGTTCGAGTATGTTGTTTCTTTATTTTCATTGAATTCAAGGAAGACTTTAATTTCTTTCTTTATTTCTTCCTTAATCCAGGTATGGTTCAGTAGTTTACTGTTCAGTTTCCATGAGTTTGTAGGCTTTCTGGGGGTAGCATTGTTGTTGAATTCTAACTTTAATCCATGGTGATCTGATAAGACGCAGGTGGTTACTAATATTTTTTTGTAACTGTGTAAGTTAGCTTTGCTACCGAGTATGTGGTCAATTTTCAAGAAGGTTCCATGAGCTGCAGAGAAGAACGTATATTCTTTCCTATTTGGGTGGAATAATCTATAGATGTCTGTTAAGTCCATTTGCTTCATTACCTCCATTAATTCTCTAATTTCTCTGTTAGGTTTCTGTTTGATTGACCTGTCCATTGGTGAGAGAGGAGTGTTGAAGTCTCCTACAATTAGTGTGTGTGTGGTTTGATAGCTGCCTTCAGTTTTAGTAATGTTTCTTTTACATACTTGGGCGCTTTTATATTCGGGGCATAGATATTCAGGATTGAGACTTCATCCTGATGAATTGTTTCTGTTATGAGTATAAAATGTCCCTCTCCATCTCTTCTGATTGATTTAAGTTTGAAGTCAACTTTGTTAGAAATTAGTATGGCCACACCTGCTTGTTTCTTAGGTCCATTTGCTTGATAGGCCTTTTCCCAGCCCTTTATTCTGAGTAGGTGCCTGTCTTTGTGGTTGAGGTGTGTTTCTTGTAGACAGCAGAATGTTGGATCCTGTTTTCGTATCCAATCTCTTAGCCTGTGCCTTTTTATAGGTGAGTTGAGCCCATTGACATTAAGTGATATTAATGACCAGTGGTTGTTAACTCCGGTCACTTTTTTAGTAGTAGGGTTTGTGTGTTTTCCTTCTTTGAGTTGCCCTGGTGAAAGGTCTCTAGATGACTGAGTTATTGTGGGCATTGTTGGACTCCTTGGTTAGTGATTTTCCTTCTATTATTTTCTGTAAGGCTGGATTTGTGGCTACGTATTGTTTAAATTTGTTTTTATCCTGGAAAATTTTGTTTTCTCCATTTATAGTGAACGAAAGCTTGGCTGGATATAGTAGTCTGGGCTTGCATCCATGATCTCTTAGTTTTTGTAGTACATCTATCCAGGACCTTCTGGCTTTCTTGGTTTCCATAGAGAAGTCAGGTGTAAGTCTGATAGGTTTACCTTTATAAGTAACTTGGCCTTTTTCCTTTGCGGCTCTTAATATTCTTTCTTTATTCTGTATATTTTGTGTTTTGATTATTATATGGCGAGGGGATGTTTTTTTTGATCCAGCCTATTTGGTGTTCTGTATGCTTCTTGAACCTTCATAGGTACCTCTTTCTTCAGGTTGGGAAAGTTTTCTTCTATAATTTTATTAAGTATATTTTTTGTACAGTTGAGCTGCACTTCTTCTCCTTCTTCTACTCCAATTATTCTTAGGTTTGGTCTTTTTTATTGTGTCCCAAATTTCCTGAATGTTTTGTGATGAGAATTTGTTGGTTTTGCTGTTTTCTTTGATCAGTGTGTTTATTTTCTCTATGGTATCTTCAGTGTCTGATATTCTCTCTTCTATCTCTTGTAATCTGTTGTTAGTACTTGTCTCTGTCATTCCTGTTCGTTTACCCAGATTTTCCATCTCCATTCTTCCCTCGGTTTGTGCTTTCTTCATTGCTTCCATTTCATTCTTCATGTCTTGAACCGCTTCCCTAACCTGTTTTATTGCTTTTTCTTGTTTCTCTTGGTTTTCTTGCGTGTCTTTGAGCGATTTATTCATTTCCTCTACCTTTTTGTTTGTAATCTCTAATTGTTTATGGCAGTTTTTCACCTCCTGTTTAAGGTCCTCTATTATTTTCATATAGTTCACTTTTGAGTCGATTTCTTCTATTTCTTCAGGAGTAGGGTGTACAATTATTCTTATTTCGGGATCGCTGGGTTCTGGTGGTGTCATGTTGCCTTTCAGGTTGTTGGAGGAATTCTTGCATTGGCGCCTTCCCATCTCTTCCTTCAAATGGAGCCAGGAGAGGCCTGGTGTCTTGGTCCAGTCTTTGCTGTGATTGACTCTCTGGGTATATCCCAGTCCAGATGGGATTCCTCAGCAACTAAACAGGGCCGCTGGTAGCCCAATGATCCAGGGCCAACAGGATGAATGGAGCAAGGGGGGGGGGGTGGTATCCAGGAGAGCACAGGAAGCCTGGCACCGGAGCTGAAGGTGCCCAGGCTCCCTTATTGGGGACCCTGAGGCCTGCCCGGTAGGCAGGCACTCACCGCTCTGGGTGGGTAGCCTTAGTTTAGGAGCTTAAATCTGTACTTGAGCACTGGTCCTAGCATACAGCAGGGCAGGGTTGGGGAGGGGTGCTGGGGGTGCTGGGTCGTGTGAAAGAAAGACAGCCCTGCAGAAGGAGCTGGGGGAGGGGGGTTTGTGCTCTCTTCTGGGACAGTCCGCCCCTGGATAGCACACACTCACCCGTCCTGATGGGATTCCTCAGCAACTAAACAGGGCCGCCGGTAGCCCAATGATCCAGGACCAACAGGATGAATGGAGCAAGGGGAGGGGGGTGGTATCCAGGAGCGTGCAGGAAGCCTGGCGCTGGAGCTGAAGGTGCCCGGGCTCCCTTACAGGGGACCCTGAGGCCTGCCCGGTAGGCAGGCACTCACCGCTCTGGGTGGGTAGCCTTAGTTTAGGAGCTTAAATCTGTACTTGAGCACTGGTCCTAGCATACAGCAGGGCAGGGTTGGGGAGGGGTGCTGGGGGTGCTGGGTCGTGCGAAAGAAAAGCTATACTTCTTTTTTGAGACAGAGTTTCTTTGTAGCTTTAGAATCTGTCCTGAAAATAGCTCTTGTAGACCAGGTTGGCCTGGAAACTCACAGAGAGTCACCTGCCTCTGCCTCCTGAGTGCTGAGATTAAAGGCAAGAACTGTTATACATCTTAAAGGAAAGATAGAATGAAGAGTTTGATGTGGCATCCTGAAGTCTTACCCAGAGAGAATCACAGAAACTGTGGTCAGGAAGCATAACTGTTGCTTATTCTCTTTTTGTGCACACTGCCACAACCAACATACCTAAGTGAGTAATAAAAGCTTCAAAACCCATTCCATTACCTGTAAAAAAAAAAACTAACAAAAATATATGTTATCAGAACCTCTGAAATAAAGTAGACAAGTCTCTTCATCATTGAAGTTCACCATCGTGAACATATAATGTGATTACAAATATCTTTATCAACAATGCTGCAATCTTAATTCTATTGCTATGCAACAAACTTAGTTTCAGTCATTTTTTAAATCCATTTTTGGCATAAAAGTTAAAAAATTATAAAAGGTAACACTGGAAGTAAGATTTCATTATCAAACTTGAACGGTGGTTTTCAACCTTCCTGATGCAGTGATCCTTTAATATATCGTTCATGTTGTAGTGACCCCTAGCTATAAAATTATTTCAGTGTTACTTCATAACTGTAATTTTGCTACTGTTACAAAGCAAATATAATTATCTGTGTTTTCTAATGGTTTTAGGTGACCCTTGTGAAAGGGTCCTTCGATGCCCCCCAAAGGACTCACAGGTTGAGAACTTCTGAGCTAGAACAAAACCACAAATTTCAAATCTTTTAAAGTCTTCCAAACATCCAGAAAGCACACATAAAAGTTTTAATAATAAGGCATATTAAAAATTATTAGCTACCTGAGGCCTGAATGTTTTACATGAGAACACAACTCCTTCAGTGGAACAGTTTACTATTTCTTCTCCACTTTTATACTACTTTCATTTTTGTTTCCTAAAGTTACTCAGCATTTAGCCAGGAAAATATACAAAATACAGAATTATTTTGAAAGCAATAAAGCACTTCTAAACTATATACAGGCACAAGATAAAAAATTTCATATAAACTGTTATAGATACTTTATCCTGCTTAAGAATGTGACAATTCATTTATATTCCACAATTTGTACCATTACCTATATAATTGTTTTCTTTTTCCTCCTTTGTTATCAGAGTCAAGGGGTAATTGTTCCTGATCTAAGCAAAACCGAGCAGAGAAGGAAAATGCAGAACCAGGCCATTTCTGAATGGCAGGCACAGAAATTCCAAATTAAAATACTGCAGTGCACTCTCAAGATTAAGTTTCTGTGCCATTGTCAGAATTGCATGAGTCACAGGAATGGTATACGGGTGAATAAACTCAGATTCATCTACTCTCAGCAATCATAGTAGTCGACGGATTTCTTCCCCAATGAACCATGAATTGTTATCAAGCTCTCAGCACAAGTTCGATGTAGGGAAGAATGGGACTCAAGGGTTTCAATGATTATTCCCATGTTTGCATTCACACACATAGTTCAGCTTTGTTTATTAATACAACAATTTTTTTCAGCCAATCAGAGATGAATATTTGTAGGTCATGTGATTCTAGCTCTGGAAGCCATTGGATAAGAACCAAGAGAAGATGGACATTACTAATGCCCAAAATTCCAACTGAAGTATGATCACCTTCTACAGCCTGAAAAGTGGCACAGAAGTAAAAGGTTAGTTACTATTCTTAAAGTTGAAACAGAGGAACTTCACATCATAGTGGTTAAAAACTTACTATATTCATAGTTCTTTAAGCAGTTCTAGTGATGGTTGACCCAAAGATTTTAATACCTCAATCATGTGCATATAGCCAATTCTTTCTTTAAATACTTCCTAAAGGGGAAGACAACTTATCAAAACACATTTTCAATGATTAAATTTGTTGGAATATTAAATATCAAAAACTATTTGGTTAATAAAATCCAAGAAAAGACTATGAGATTATTTTTTATTATTATTTTCATTGAGTTCTACATTTTTCCCTGCTCCCCTTCATACCTCTCCACTCCCCTTCAACTTTCTCCCAAGGTCCCCATGTTCCCAATTTACTCAGGAGATCTTGTCTTTTTCTACTTCCCATGTAGATTAGATCTATGTATGTCTCTCTTAGGGTCCTCATTGTTGTCCAGGTTCTCTGAGATTGATTTGTGAGCTGGTTTTCTTTACTTTATGTTTAAAAACCACCTATGAGTGAGTACATGTGATAATTGTCTTTCTGTATCTGGGTTACCTCACTCAAAATGATGTTTTCTAGCTCCATCCATTTGCCTGCAAAATTCAAGATGTCATTTTTCTCTGTTTTATAGTACTCCATTGTGTCAATGTACCACATTTTCCTTATCCATTCTTTGGTCAAGGGGCATTTCAGTTGTTTCCAGATTCTGGCTATGACAAACAATGCTGCTATGATCATAGTTGAGCACATGTCCTTGTTGCACGATTGAGCATTCTTTGAGTAGATACCCAAAAGTGGTATTACTGGGTCTTGAGGAAGGATGTTTCCTTATTTTCTGAGAAATTGCCACATTGACAATGAGGGCAGTTTTGTTCTCTGATTACTATCTATGTGCATCTATATCCATCCCCTCCTACAACCCTAGGGTCTTTTCTATGTTGCCTAAGCTGCCCTTAAAATTGCAATCCTTCTATCTGTCTCACCTATCTCAGAAACTGGGATAACAGGCACATGCCCTTGAACCTGACTGTATTAATCTTAGAGTAGATGCTATATTATTTCTGTAATAATAATAAAGGTACAAAAGTCCAGCAAAATGAAAAATAGACTAAATTAGAAACAACTGTGTTACAGAACTCTTTTCTGTATATTAACTTATATGACACTTTCTTTTCCCTCATCTCTCTCCCTCTCCCTCTTTCTCCCCCACCCCAAAACAGGGTTTAACTATATATAGCTTTGGTTGGCCTAGAACTCTATCTTGAGGGGGGAGGGGGAAGAAGGGAAAAATATCAAGAAAGGTCTAGATTAGACAGATTCCTGATTAGTGTGGTGGCCCAGAACTAGGAAGGTACAGACAGAAGGAATGAGTGTTTAAGGCCACACCAGGCTATATACTAAGACCCAACTTAAATAACAAGGACTAGAGATGTAGCTCAGTAGCAGAGTGGAGGCCCTGAGTTAGGTCTATAACAATGCTCAAATCTTAGTGGCCAAAGTAAGAGTACAAAGAATTTTCTCTCTGTTCTCTGTGTCTAAATGATCTAGAGCATCAATTTCACATAGTGTTCCTAAAATCATGCATATTTGTTAAACTCAAAGATTAAAAATAAAATATAAAGACTACCAAAAACATAGAAAATACAAAATCAGTCCATTAAATTAGGCAAAAATAGATACACCAACCACAAAAAGGTTTAAACAAAAAAACAGTTACCTATAAGAATAGATTGCATGCCAAGGGTAAGAATAATGTTGTTTTGATGGGGAATCTCTGTTAGCCAATGATCTTTAAGAGGCTGGACCAGGTTAAGGCGTGACCTTTTGGGTACCTGGAGAAAACCACTGGCCGGCCCAGGGTTCTCTCTATGGTTCCCATGATACACAGCTGAGGCTGGACTTCTCGTTCCTGTTTTGTGAGTTTGCCCCTTATAATAAAGAAGAATATAATTGGTATATCTTGGAGTTAGCCTGGGATTCTTTGACCCATGTCCTTCAACAATTGGCTTGGGGACCATTACATCCACTTTTTAGGACCCACGCAACTCCACCCAGCCACCACTGGGTCACATGTAGGTATTTGGGCACTGATCCTCCTTGTGCATGGCTCTACAGCAATCTCTGGCCTCAGTGGCATCCCAGAGCTGCTCTGGGTCTGGCTTCCCGGGCACGTTGCAAAGGCACAGGTGGGATGTGGGGTTCCCTGGAGGTCTCTGTTGGCATTGCTGCCTTCCTGTCCCTCCAGTACCCATGCTGCGGCCACAGAGGGATCTTTGTGGAGTGCAGGGTCTGTGATTTGTACTGATGGAAGGCTCTGGACTTTCTCTTTATCCTGGTCACCAACTCTCAAAATCACTTTGATCACTTTAATAACTGATCCTAAATTAAGCATATCTTTCAGTATCTAATGGGTTAAAACCAATTTGAAAAGTTTTTGGCTAGGCTTTTCCTACCAGGCAAATACAACTGCGACACCTGCTGGCCGGTAACAGTTATTGCACATACTTCAATTCAATATACCTTATGACAGGTGAGATTTATAATGTCAACATAACAAGTAATTTATCAATACAAGACAACAGCTTTTTAACTTATACCATGTATGGTATTATGAAAGGCTTACGTGATTTCTATCCTACATCCCCATATTTCATTCCAGGGATTAGCTTTGTATTTTATATTTTCTCCTTTAAAAATGGTTTGATAACTAATGAGCCATGAATGAGGCACCTTAAGACTGATAATGACCAGCTGAAAGGAAAAATCGGCACTCTGGAGAAGGATACAATCAATTTGATGGCCCAAACCCAGTCAATGATGGAGGGTGAAGAGACACTGTCTGAGAGAATTCATGCTGTTGAATGTATTAAGCAAAATCTGTTAAACAGTTATGATAGATTGATGGATAGGGTGTCTGTCCACGAAGGTAATATGTATGCCATAAAAATTATGTCCAAGATCCAGAGTAAGCGATCTCCACTGAAACAGGTACTGGGGAGTAACCGCTGAGCAAGTGAGCCAGAGCCAGAGACTGCTGAGAGTCCTGACGTGAATCTGAGACCTTCAAGGGAGTAGACCTAAGCCAGGACCCCTGTGGGTCTGACCATGAGTTCTTAGGACCTCCCAGGAACTAGGCCTGAATCAGGACCTCTGCCAGTCTAGGCATGCAACTGGGACCTCTGAGGGAGTAGGCAGGAACCAGAGATCTCTGTGGGGCCAGGCATGAGTCTGGGACATCAGAGGGATTAGGTCTTAGCCAGGACCTCTGTGGGCCTGGGCATTGTTCTGAGACATCAAAGGCAATAGGCAGAAACCTGGAACCTCTGCGAGTCCAAGCATGAGTCTGGGACCTCTGAGGGAGTAAGCCTGAACTAGGTCCTCTGCTGTTCTGGGTGTACCCGAGCCTGGGAATGCTGAGCCAGTAGACCAGAAACCTTTGCAGGACCAACTCCAGGCAAGGGACATCTACAGGAGGGGATCCAGACCAGGATTTACAGAAACAGGTAAAAGCCAGCAACCTAGTAGGCCTGAGACAACAAACTCCAAGGGAGCAGAGAAAAACACAGGAGTACTGAGCTATCTCCAGGAACACAGAGTAACCAATGGGTAAACTAGAACTGTGGCACTGATTCTTTAGCACCTAAAAGATTAATCAACAAAATCTCAGACAGCCCCAACCACATCAATTAGAGGAAAAGATGAGTAGAAAAGGTAAGGTCACATGCTACACCACAAATAGCAACACAATACCAGTAAACCTAAAGACCCTACAACAACAAGACTTGAACAAACAAATATAGATAAAGCAAAAGAAAATGACCTAAAAATAATTTCAAAAGAATGTTTAAAACTCTTAAAGAGGAAATGAGAAATTCCCTCAAAGAAATGGAGGAAAAGACAAACAAATTTTGGAAGACATCAGCAAATCCCTCAGGGAAAACCAAGAAAAAGAAATCAAACATATGAAAGAAACTATTCAAGACTTAAAAACTGAAATAGAGACAATAAAGAAAATACAAGCTGTGGGAATTATAGAAAGAGAAATCATGAGAAACAATCAGGAACCACGAAAGCAAGCATGAACAGCAGAATACAAGAGATGGAAGAAAGAATCTCAAGTGCTGAAGATACAGTAGAGGAAATAGAGTTATCAGTCAAAGAAAACATTAAATCTAACAAAAGCTTAACCCAAAATATCCAGGAAATATTGGACACCATGAAAAGAAAATCTAAGAAAAGGTATAGAAGAAGAAGTTCAACTCAAAAGCACATAAAATATATTTAACAAAATCATAGAAGAAAATGGTCCCAACCTAAAAAAAAGATATGCCTATGAAGAAACAAGAAACTTACAGTACAGCAAATAGACTCGATTAAAAAAAAAAAAGTCCTCTCGCCAAATAATCAAAACACTAAACATACAAAGTAAAGAAAGAATATTAAGAGCTGCAAAGGAAAAAGGCCAAGTAACATATAAAGGTAGACCTATCAGAATTACACCTGACTTCTCATTGGAGACAATGAAAGCCATAAGGTTATGGTCAAGTGTTATGCTGATATTAAGAGACCATGGATGCCAGCCCAGACTACTATATCCAGCAAAACTTAAAATCACTATAGTAAGGCAAAACAAGATATTTCATGACAAAACTAGATTTCACTAATACCTAGCTACAAACACAGCCCTCCACAAAATACTAGAAGGAAAAATCCCACCCAAGGAAGTTGGCTACACCAACAAAAACATAGACAATTGATGGTCTCATAGCAGCAATTCCCAAAGAGAAAAACACACAAATTAACATTACCAACAATGAAAAGTAAACTAACAGGAGATAGCAATCACTGGTCATTAATATCTAACAAAATAGACTTCAAGCTAAAATCAATCAAAAAAGATAAAGAAGGTCATTTTTCATATTAGTCACAGGAGACTAATAAGAAGAAATCTCAATACTGAACATCTATGCCCCAAATACAAGGACACCCTCATATATAAAAGAAAAACATCTAAAACTTAAATAATATATTAAAATCCAACACACTAATAGTGGGAGACTGTAACACTCCATTCTCACCACAAAACAGATCAGTCAGACAAAAAATGAACAGAGAAATAAGAGAACTAACAGATGTTGTGATTCAAATAGACTTAACAGACATATATAGAATACTCTATCCAAACAGAAAAGAATACACCTTCTTCTCAGCATCTCATGGAACCTTCTCAAAAATTGACCACACACTTGGTAACAAAACAAACCTCAACAAATAAAAGAAAATTGGAATAACCCAATGTACCTTATCAGATCACCATGTTTTAAAACTAGAAGTCAAGAACAATACTAATTCCAGAAAACCCACAAACACATGGAAATTAAACAATGCTCACCTGAATCATTGATAGAACAAGGGAGAAATTTAAAACTTCCTAAAATTCATGAAAATGACCACACAACATACCCAAATTTATGGGACACACTGAAAGCAGTGTTAAGTGTTCATAGCACTAAACGCTTACACGAAGCTGGAAAAAGCACACTAGTAAATTAACAGAACATTTGAAAATTTTAGAACTGAAAGAAGTAAACTCAGCTAACATAACTAGACAGGAAATAATCAAATTGACAGCTGAAATCAACAAAATAGAAACAAAGAAAACAATACAAAGACTCGGTGAGACAAAGAGTTGGTTCTTCAAGAAAATCAACAAAACAGAAAACCTCTATCCAAACTAACCAAAGGCAGCAAAAGAATATCCAAATTAACAAAATCATAAATGAAAAGGAGGACATAACAACAGACATGGAGGAAACACAGAAAATCATCAGGTCATATTTTGAAAACCTGTACTCCATAAAATTGGGAAACTTAAAGGAATGGACAATTTTCTGGATAAAAATCACTTATGAAAATTAAATCAAGAAGAGATAAGCAAATTAAACAGACCTATAACTGTTGAAGAAATAGAAACAGTCATCAAAAGTCACCCAACCAAAAAAGGCCCAGGACCAAATAGTTTCAGCTCAGAATTCTACAAGACTTTCAAAGAAGAGCTAATACCAATACTCCTCAAATTATTCCACACAATAGAAACAGAAGGAACATCGCCAAACTCTTTTTATGAGGCTACAATTACCCTGATACCCAAAACATAGAAAGACATTACTAAGAAGGAGAATTACAGGCTAATCTCACTCATGAACATTGATGTAAAAATACTCAATAAAATACTGGCAAATCAAGTCCAAGAACACATCAGAACCATCATTCACCATGATCAAGTTGGCTTCATCCCAGAGATGCAGGAATGGCTCAACATACAGAAATCTGTCAATCTAACCCACCATATAAAAAAAACTGAAAAAGAAAAACCACATGATCATCTCAATAGATGCTGAAAAAGCTTTTGACAAAATACAACATCCCTTCATGATAAAGGTCTTGGAGAGAACAGGAATAGAAGGAACATACCTAAACATAATATAGGCAATAGACAGCAAGACAACAGCCAATATCAAACTAAATGGAGAGAAACTCCCAGTAATTCCACTGAAATCAGGAACAAGACAAGGTTGTCCACTCTCTCCATATCTATTCAATATAATTCTTGAGGTCCTAGCTAGAGCAATAAGACATCCAAAGGAGATCAAGGGAATAGAAATCAGAATAGAAGAAGTCAAACTCTCACTGTTTGCTTATGATATGATTGTTTACATAAGCAATCCCAAAAATTCTACCAAAGAACTTCTACGACTTTCAGTAATGTAGCAGGATACAGGATTAACTCAAAATAATCAGTAGACCTCTTGGACACAGATGATAAAAGGGCTGGAGAAGAAATTAGAGAATCAACACCCTTCACAATAGCCACAAATAGCATAGAATATCTTGGAGTAACTCTAAACACAAAAGTGGAAGACTTGGATGACAGGAACTTTAAATCTTTGAAGAAAGAAATTGAAGAAGACACCAGAAAGTGGAAAGATCTCCCATGCTCTTGGGTAAGCAGAATCTTACCAAAAGCAATCTACAGAATCAATGCAATGCCCAGCAAAATCCCAGCAAAATTCTTTACAGACCTTGAAAGAACAGTTCTCAAGTTCATATGGAAAAGCAAAAAACCCAGGATAGGCAAAATAATCCTGTAAAATAAAATAACTTCTGGAAGCATCACAGTCCCTGACTTCAAACTCTACTACATAACACAGTACTGAAAACAACCTGGAATTGGCATAAGAACAGACAGAAGGACCAACAGAACCGAATAGAAGACCCAGATATTAATGCACACTCCTTTGAACTCCTGATTTTTGACAAAAGAAGCTAAAGTTATACAATGGAAGAAAATACAACATATTTAACAAATGGTACTGGTATAACTAGATAGCAACATGTAGAAGAATGAAAACAAATCCATATCTATCACCATGCACAAAGTTCAAGTCCAAATGGATCAAAGACCTCAAGATAAAGCCAGCCACACTGAGCCGTATAGACGAGAAAGTGGGAAGTACACTTGAATACATTGGCACAGAAGATCACTTCCTAAATATAGCCCCAGCAGCATAGATACTGAGAGAAACAATAAATGGAACCTCCTGAACCTGAAAAGCTTCTGTAAAGCAAAGGGTATGGTCAACAAGACAAAACGACAACCTACAGAATGGGAAAAAAAATCTTCACTTAACCCCACATCAGACAGAGGTCTGATCTCTAAAATATACAAAGAACTCAAGAAATTGGTCATCAAAAGAATACATAATCGAATTTAAAAAATGGATCACAGATCTAAACAGAGAACTCTCAACAGAGGAATCTAAAAAAGATTCCATCTTTTTTTATCCTCCAGAGAACTTAGACAATAAACAATGAGGACAGTAAGAGAAACTTACATAGATCTAATCTACACAGGAAGTAGAAAAAGACAAGATCTCCTGAGTAAATTGGAAGAATGGGGACCTCAGGGGAGGATGGAAAGTGGGAGGGAAGAAACAGGAAGGGGAGCAAAGAAAAATGTTGAGCTCAATAAAAATCAATAAAAAACTGTAAAAAAATTCTGTACAAGGGTGAGATATTACCCTTACTGGACAGACTTCATACCTTGAAATCTTCAAGGAGGGCATTAGAACAAAATATTGGACAGGAGATCCAGACTTTACAAAAGGCAGGAGTAAAAAAAAAATTAAAGATTAAAAAAATTTATCAAAATTGTTGAGCAGAGACAAAAGTTACAAAGACAAAATTTAGACCCATTAGTATGTACCAAACTCCTGGATGGCTTACCCAGAGTTCTAACTGACCATCTGTCACCAAGTACCCTAAGGTAGTCAAAAAAATATAAATGGGAACCCATTCGTATGAGTGATCTAAAAGAATTAAGTAAGCAATCATTTCTTTTTTAAATATTTATTTTATTTATTTATTATGTATACAATATTCTGTCTGCGTGTATGCCTGCAGGCCAGAAGAGGGCACCAGACCTCTTAACAGATGCTTGTGAGCCACCATGTGGTTGCCGGAAATTGAACTCAGGACCTTTGGAAGAGCAGGCAATGCTCTTAACCACTGAGCCATCTCTCCAGCCCCAAGCAATCATTTCTTACAGCCCACATTCACCCTTTGTTAGGAAAATGGTCAAAACATGGGCTTCAAGCAATAAGGCTAACCTACAAGCTTGGCTTCAGTTAATCTCAGGGGTCCTACAAGATGGACTGCAGCTTCTCTAAAAAGGTTATTGGAAAAAAAGACAAAAATTTTTGAACAAAAGTAAAAAACAAAAGAACTTGAGATTTCCCAAGATCAAATTCTTGGTGAGGGTCCTTACTCTGATCCTAAGGACCAGGCTCTTTACAAAAAAACACACCTTATACTTATGCAGCACAGCAGCCTTAAATTTTTGGTACAGGATTCAGAAACCAAAATAGAAAAATATATATATTAGGGTTAAACAGGGTCAGAGAGAACCTTTTAGTGACTTTTTTCAAAAATTAACTAAGGCTGGACAAATAGGAGTAACAGACCCAGAAGATAGATGTATACTTATTAAATATTTAGCTTTTAAAAATGACAACTTAGATTGGAAAACGATCCTTGGGCCTCTAAAGGTCAGATCAGTACCAATAGATGAATGGATCTGGATACAATGAATGTTGAGACATTTGACTATAATAATAAATTGGGTAGGAGAAGTGATTTCCAATGGTATGAGGAAACAACAAAATGCTAAATGTTTTAATTGTGGTAAAATAGAACATCTGAGAAAAGATTTTAGACAAGAAATTCCAAGAAATAATATCTACTATAGAAATGGCAAGAATAGGAGGACTCAGCCTTTGGCTGTCTCTAGGAGGCATGGCAAAGGCTAACATTGTACGAATAATGTGGGTTGACAAAGGACAGACAGGACAATCCGATACCATTGGAGAACTCCCTTGTGGGCCTCTCACAGGTCCAATGGTCCAATCTTTCTCAGTTAGTGTGGAAAACATGTCCCACAAAAAAATTTTTAAAATCCAGTGCCTACTGTTAAAAAAATAAAAACATACTGGTCTGAATGATAAAATAGATTTGGAGGATAAATCAAAAACTCTAGTAGGAAATAAAAAACATATTCTGGCAGACTTCTATAAATGATCAAAGACCAAAGCTAAAAATGTAAATGGCATTGTTATTGAGGGCTTGATAAACATGGGTGCAGATGTAAATATCAATACTCCAGAATCTTGGCATCTGAATTGGCCTCATCAAGAGGCAGATATTCAGTTCCTAGGAATTAAAACCCTATCTCAAGTAAAACAATGCATGAAATGGGGTAAAAGCATTGGGCCAAAAGAATAAAAGGAAGGCTGAGGCCTTATGTAGCTAATACTGCAATGAATTTATGCGGTTGTGACCTGTTGCAGCAATGAAATATTGAGGCTAACATTTCTGCAGTACCAAAACCTTAAGACAGGTCATCAGACATTCAGGCTGCACAGGAACACAAAACAACTAGCAAATCTTCAGAGATTCTAATGGTCTTGCCTTTAAAATGGTTAACTGAGAAACCAATATGGGTTAAACAATGGTCTCTAACAGAAAGCTTTAAAACAGTTGGTACAGGAGAAACTAGATGCTGAACATATTAAAAATTCTACCAGTCCTTAAAATTCTCCTGTATTTGTTGTTAAAAAGAAATCTGAAAAATGAAAATGGCAACAGATCTTAAAGCTGTTAACAAGGTTATTAAACCTATGGGCCCTCTATAATCTGAAATTCCTCTGCCTTCTCTGTTATCAAAAGGATGGCCTGTCATAGCTATTAATTTAAAGAATTGTTTCTACAAAACAGGACTGAGGAAAATTTGCCTTCACAGTGCCTACTTATAATAATTGTCAGCCTACTAGGAAATACCAATGGAACATCCTCCCACAGAGCTCAATAGCCCCACCCTGTGCCAAAACTTTGTCAGTCATTGAAAATAATATGTAAGCAATTTTATAAGTCTGTAATTTACCATTACATGGATGACATTTTGTTATCTGATTCAAATGCAGATACCTTAAAAAGAATGTTTCAAAAAGTAAAAAAAAAATGCCTAAATGGGGATTACAAATTGTTCCTAGAAAGATTCAAAGAGGAGATTCTGTCAATTACTTAGGTTACAAAATAGAAAATTTTTCTTTCTCCATGCCTATTTTGTCTATATTGTATTTTTATTGAATATATGTCTTTATAAATGATGCTTAGTTTTCCACAATAAACATTAGATTTTTCTATAGATCCCTTTCCTCCAATAATCTTTAAAGTTTACTGGAAGATGTGGCCCCACAGCAATGACTCCACCTGGTTAAGATAAAATCATGATGCTAACAGCACTAAAATAAAGTTCAGTGTTTTGGGTATTAGCTGCTAAAATGGTGCACGTTCTCACAACATTCTGGTCAGAACTTCAAAGAAAAACTTTGAAAACCCTATCGACTACTCAGAAATCATTTGCAATTATACTAGACAATAATCTAAAGAGAAAACAAAGAGAAAAATTGAATGGCGTAACAGGTAATTTTGTGTGATCTTATTCATACTAATAATAATCATAGTGAGTAATAAAGTAAAAATTTTTGAGCTATTATATATGGACAATTTACATTTGTATAGTTTGTTATATATTAATACAAGTTCAAATTATATTTGTTATTTCTGTTTACAATATTTGTACACCCATGCAAAGTTATTTCATCAGATTGTATGCATACATGTTTCTACCTTTTTAAGACATTTTGTATACTGATACAATTGTAGTATATATTTATCATATTATAATATATATTCCTACCTCTGATCAAGATACTTATGCATTGCTTACATTTTGAGGTCATTGTTCCTGTTTACTACAAAGTTGTTTAAATGTTTAATATTCTGATATAAAGTCTTAGTCTTTAAGTTATACAGGTATTAAGTATAATGGGTCAATATTTATTCAGGTTTGTTATACATATAGTCAGATTAATTAGGTTTTTAGATACATAGAAATATGTGTGCATAAATAGGTAATTTTCAACCACTTCAAGGATCTGTAGAACATGGCATTTAAATAACTTAGGGTTCCATTGATGTGAGACACAATACAATTGCTCCTGACAGCACTGATCTACTCTTGAGAGAATATTAAACAGCAAAGACATGCCACTTGGAGCTTGTTTTCTTCTTGGCACAATTGGCCTTTGGTCAAGGAATTTCCCATTCATCGACCACTGACAAAGTACATGGTGTATAGCAGGACACAAGAAAAAAGACTGCCAAACCTTGCCAAAATAGGGTAAAATGGTTCTAAAAATTTTCCTGCCTCTGAAAATGGTCTGTCAGTTACACTAGGCCTTGGTCAAAGTTGGTTGCTTCAACATTGCAAATGAGACTTTGAGTGATTGCTCAGGTATCCAGGTGCTTCTATCATATACTGCACATTTTGGGAGCTGCTTGATTTCACTTCCTGCCTACTCAAGTAATATTATCTCCCTTCCCAGGCCTTCAAGGGGGTTGAAGATTAGATAGTCATAGTTATCTTCCACTTATGATTTAGCCAAACCATTTCCAATGTAAGACTTAGACTCTTGAGGACAAAATGTGAAGGCGTAAGTCACAAACAATGCCACACCAGTTTGGAATTATGATTAATAGGGTGGTATTTATTTAAAGGGGAAAAAACTTACAGATCACTGTCAGCCCTCTGCGCAACCAGGAAGTGAGTCTAGTCGCCGGTGGAGCAGGAAGTGAAGAGAGAGAGCAGAGGGAAGTGGCCGCTTTTTTAAAGGGACAGAGACCACGCCCCAATGGGCTGGTATCTCAGTGGCGATAGGCTGGAGGAGTGGGAGGACCTCCCGTAACACCTCCCCCTTTTGTTTAAATAAGAGAGTTCTAAACCTACTATGAAATTATATACAATAAGTACAAATATCCTATTCTAACTAGCTTAGGTCTTGTATAATAAATAACTTGGCCAAGTCATGAGAGAAAGTAACTACATTTATATAGTCTTCAACCCCATCGAAGATCTGAGAAGGGAAATAATGTTACCTGGGTAATTAGGATTTCAGTAAAACAACTTCCAAAACATGCAACAAATCACAGAGACAACTAGCTACCTAGGCAATCACCCAAAGTCACATTAGCAGCGTTGAAGCAACCAACATTGGCTAAGGCCTAACATAACTGACATACCATTTTTCAAAGGCAAGCAACTTTTCAAAACTATCTTACCCTGTCTTGGCAGGATATGACAGCCCTGTTTTATCCATTGATGCATGCTCTGTATCTTTGTCAGTGGTTGAGGTATGGGCATTTCTTTGCCCCAAGGCCAGTTCTGCCAAAAAGAAGGCTCCAGGAGGAGTGTCTTTGGTGCTCAACATTCTCTCGGGAATAGAGTGGTGTTGCCAGGAGCAATTGTGTCTCACTACCGCAAAACTCTGAGTTAGATTAAAGGCCATTTTCTACAGCTCTTTGAAGAAGTTGAAGATTATCTATCTATACTGAGTATAATCTCTATATACCTAAAGGACCTGATTAGTCTAATTATAAATGACAAACTTAGATGACTATTAGTCTATATAATTCTCAATATCTATCTAACTTAAAGACTAAGACAATAAATGACTGTGAAACAAATAAGGACAATGGCCTCCAAATATAAACAATGTACAAATATACATTGCAGTAGGTAAATATATATCAATACACAAACATTATATAAGTATCTTAATCAGAGGTAGAAATGTACACTGCAATATGGTAAATATATACAATATATATATATATCAATACAATATATGTCAATACATAAAAAATGTTTTAAGCAGAGGTAGAAACATGCATGCGTACAATAGTCAATATAATTTAACTTTGTGTCAATATACAAGGATCTATACCAATATATTTGTCTTTGAGCATGTCTACAGAAGGGTGTCTGTGTATGTTCATGTATGTCTGCGTCCATATTTACACATGGGGGTTTGTCAAATGTGAGCGTAAGCCCACACGGCTGCTGCTTCTGACCTTAACCACCCCCCTCCCAGGTGCTATGTCCAGTGCCAGGGCATCCCCCAGGGCTCCATCCTGTCCACCCTGCTCTTCAGCCTGTGTTTTGGAGACATGGAGAACAAGCTTTTTGCGGAGGTGCAGCAGGACGGGTAAATGCTTCCTTTTACCCTTCCAAGGGTCCGGGTCATGAGTTGACATAGCTGTACACGTCATGTTTCCAGCTCACTGGGTGGGTGCTACAGTTGCTTCGTGTCCAAGATGTAAAGGCCATTGTCTTCACTTCATGAAAAGCTGTGACGTGCCCCAGAGCTCTTTCTGTCAGGAAGACAGTAAAGCTGTTTTATCACTTTGTTTTGTCTTTGTGCATTTCCATATTTAAAGTGTTTTAGGTTGGATCCCTTAAAGGTGGATTCTACGTGAAGCCTGTCAGTGTGTCTCATTTTAGGCTGCTTTTACGCTTTGTGGATGACTTTCTCTTGGTGACACCTCAACTGGTCCAGGCAAAAGCCTTCCTTGGGTAGGGACCGTCATGCCCAGGTTTCTGCTGTCATGATCACGGTGGATGTATGGCTGAGGTCTGTAATTCCGCTTGCCTGGAGCTCGTGTTGTCACCTCTACTGAGTGGCAGGGGCATCTTACCTATGCGGCCAGGCATGGGACACCTGCAGTTCCAAGGAAAACAGTACGGCACCCATGGCTGGTCCAGCTTGGTCTCACCGAGGACGCAGTGTGGTGGGGGACCAGGCCAATGCCAGTATTTGGAAAGTCTTCAGGTGAGACAACAGACAGTAACTCCCATGCCCCCAAATGAGCCCACAGAAGTTCTGTTTGCAGAGGCCTGAGGCACTAAGCCCTTCTGGGAGATGTGACCACAGCTGTCTTGGTTAGGCTTTCTATTGCCGTGAAGCGACACCATGACCACAGCAACTCTTTTATTAATTTAATTGTTTTTATTTATTTTACATACCAGCCATTTCTCCCTCCCTTCTTTCCTCCGGTCCTCTTTCTCATCTACCCTCCCCCCATCCAGTCCTCCATCTGCCTTTGGAAAGGGGACAGGCCTCACCATGGTCCTGCACAAAGCCTGGCCCATCAGGTTGAGACAGGACCAGGTAATCCAGCATGGAGAACAAGTTAGCAAAAATAAGCTAAGTTCCAGGGAAAGGTCCTGCTCTCACTGTTAGAAACTTTCCTAAGAGCCCAAGCTACACGATTGTCACACACATGCAGAGGGCCTAGGTCAGACTCATGGAGGCTTCCGGACTCACAACAGCAAGTCTTATGAGGCTGGCTTACAGTTTCAGATTAGTCCATTATCATCATGGTGAAAACATGGCAGTGTGCAATCAGACATGGTGCTGGAGAGGTAGCTGAGAGTTCTGCATCTGGATCTGCAGGCAACAGGGAGTAAACTGTACCACAGAAGGCACAGCTTGAGAAAGGAGACCTTGAAGCCTGGATCCAGTGACAGCTTCCTCCAACAAGGCCACACCTCCTAATAGTGCCACTCCCTATGGGCCAAGCTTTCAAACATGTGAGGGCCATACTTATTCAAACCACCACCTGGAACTAGGTCTTGTAGACCAGGCTGGCCTCGAACTCACACAGATCCACCTGCCTTTGCCTCCCAAGTGCTGGGATTAAAGGTGTGCACCACCACCGCCCAGCCATTCCTGACAACTTTAAGACTTCATATCACACCATGAAGAACAGGCACTGGGTGAACAGGTCCATGGCTCTGTGCAGTAACCTTTTCTTTATGGATTGTTAGGAAGAGACCAGAGAAATTGGATTTATTAAACATTGGTGTTTTGAGATACGGCTTTTCCATCAGGAGTGCTCTTTTTTCTTACATAATATTCATACCAGTGGGTTGTAGTGTGTATTCCAGGCTATGTTTATAGTATGTAGAGATTATGTCAGGGTTATTGGCAGTTCTGGTTGTAAAGTTAATTTTTGTGGCTCAAACTAGAATTGAGCACTGTGGCCCTTCCTCAGAGCAAGGACCATCAGCTGAGGTTTCCCAGCCACTACAGAGTTTGAGGGCTCCCTCAGGTCACATATTATAGAAGAGCCCCCCGTAGGCTCTGTAAAGTTTGTAGACTTCCTTTTAGGATACTTGACAAGAAGAAAAATAAAAATCTGAAAGTGATTAATTAAACTGAGCCCTCAAAAGCTGTCACCACTGAGGTACTGGTGTTTCTAGTATCCACTGGCCTGTCTGGCGGACACACTAGATGCTGTCCAGTTCCAGATCTGGGCTGGAACCAGGACTCTGTACAGGCTGCCTGTACTTTCTAACATAGTGTTCTTGAGCCCAGTAGGCTGTGTGTGTCAAGGTCAGTAGAATCAGGTAAGAACAGCCCTGTGATGGCCCTGCCGTGTCCGTGGCTATGTGACCAGTGGGCAGCGGCCACTAGACAGAGGACACTGCTGCTGTTGAGGAAAGTTCCAGAACTCAGTTTTGCCCCTATGACCTTATCAGGGAAGTGACTCTATCAATTTCAGGTCACTAGGTGACAGGGCCACTAGATGGGGCTATCTATGGACACCTGAAGGAAAGATTTACTGCAAGGAGCTGGCCAGGGCAGCTGCAAGGACTGACTAGTCACAAGGGTCTGGAGTACACAGGCAGATGGATGGCATCAGGTGGCCACACCCATGGGACAGGAGCCACACCACTGCCAGGCTGCCATTGTGAGTTCACCCTGAGAAAGGGTACAAGTTGCCTTTGACTCACCAGGGAGGTCTGTCCCATAGGCAAGCAGTCTGTTTAGCATTTGTTGGTAGGGGGAGCAATCCATGCCTGCAGACACCTCAAAGTAGCAACAAGAAAGCAGGGCTTTTGGGGTCACAGGGAGAAGATGCCCTGCCACATGGATGCTAAGATATGACCATCAGAGAGTCATTTGACTCCTCCTTCCTGTTTGATGCCCACCTATTTTGTTCTGACCTGGCCCTATTGTTCTATCATTTACACAGAAGACAGGAGCTAGGTGACAGTCCAGAGCAAGACAGTGCCTGACATTCCATTAGGATGCCTTCAAGGGCCCGCTCTCTCTGGTCCCAGAACACCTATGTTCCCTCTCTTATCAGGGCCCTGGTCCACGGCATTCCTGAGTATGGCTGCACGATAAACTTACAGAAGACTGGTGAACTTCCCCATGGAGACTGGTACCCTGGATGGTGCAGCTCCATACCAGCTGCCTGCTTGCTGCCTGTTTCCCTGGTGTGGCTTACTGCTGGACACTCAGACTCTGGCGGTGTTCTGTGACTACACCAGGTAAGCACACCTGGCTACGTTGAGGAGCCATGAGTTCATGGGGACAGGGAATGCTGTGGGATGATCCATTCTGTCTCCTGTTGAGAAGCCATGAGCTCATGGGGCAGGGGATGCTGTGGGGTGCTCTGTTCTGTCTCCTGTTGAGGAGCCATGAGCTCATATGGGCAGGGGATGCTGTGGGATGATCGATTCTGTCTCCTGTTGAGAAGCCATGAGCTCATGGGGGCAGGGGATGCTGTATGGTGCTCCATTCTGTCTCCTGTTGAGGAGCCATGAGCTCATGGGGGCAGGGAATGCTGTGGGGTGCTCCGTTCTGTCTCCTGTTGAGAAGCCATGAGCTCATGGGGGCAGGAGATGCTGTGGGGTGCTCCGTTCTGTCTCCTGTTGAGGAGCCATGAGCTCATGGGGGCAGGGGATGCTGTGGATGCTCCACATTGTTTCCTGCTTCTAGACACAAGTAACCATGAGGCCTGAAATGATAGAGGCCGTAAGGTGTTCCCTTTCTGCCTGAAGATGGACAGGGCAATGTGAGAACATCTTCAGCCTTGTCTCAAGTCTCCTAGAGACCATGGAGCCAGGGCCCTTCTCTCTAGGAGGTATAAGGTGGTTGTGGGAGGAGGGAAGTTGGTCTCCACCTACCGGGAGCTCACAACCCAGCTTTAGTGAAGATACGACAGATTTGAGATGGAAATAGGTGAAATTATCCAGACTTCTTCTTTTATGAGTGAAAGTATGAGGATTGTGGCAGGAGATGGACAAGCCTGTTGTTGTGTTGACAGCTGTCTGTTCTGAGCTCAAATCCAAACTCTCCTTTCTCCATAGCACTCTTTGGAAGTTCACACCGTAAGGGAAAAATTGGGTGCAGATAAGCCATCTGTGCAGGTGCCCATATCTACTGCCATTTCTGTCCACACAGGCCTGGGCTCCTCAGTGTCATGAGTAATAAGTAAAACAATCAACACGGTATTTCCTTTCTGAACATACTGCTAAAAGCAGAGAACAGCACACCCTTATGGGAACCCAGACTGGCCCTGGACAGGGGTAATCCGAGACAACTCTGACACATAGACCTTCCAGAGCCAATGTTCAGAGCAGCTGTGAGCTCACCAATGAGGCTGCAGTTTGGGTGTGCCCAGCTGAGCTGAGGATCCTTCCATCTGAGCCAGGGACAACGTGTCTAGAGGTCAGCCAGACTGACTAGCAACACCCTAAGGGAAAACATACTGGTAGGAACTTCTTCTCCCCAAACCGTAGCTCACATGTGAAGCATGAAGAGAATCAACAGAACGCTGCAATGTAGAACACAGCCATGTAGGTGTGTCCCCAGTATTGTGCAATGGATCTTAGGATCTGTGGGGGAATTGGTGCAAGACCCCCGTGGATAGTAGTCTATGCTGCTTAAGCCCTCATAACGTGATTTAGTGTGTGATCAGACTCTACACATATTCACACGCACTTTGATTCAGTCAGTCTAAGGCAGCATCTCCAGAAAGTGGCACTCGATGGTACTGTGGTCTTTAGAACATGCATTCATTTTCCCTAGCAATTCTACATCTTCGTGTCTATCCTGAAAAGAAAAAATCGGAGACTACCAAAGATTTGACTTGAACCTTTACGATGGCGAAGCTGGTTTTTCTTGCCCTTTGACCTAAGCAGTGGACAGAAGATGCTTCAGAACACAAGCAACAGCCTTCTTCTGCTGTAGATACCACATTTTCAAACAGTATTTAATGACAGAAACCCCATCCCAACATCAATGTGTTCAAAAGTCTCTATAGATGTAGCAATATTTCATTTGTATTTTAATAAATAAAACTTGCCTGAAGTTCAGAGAGTAAAACAGTCATACTAACTAGCCTCACGGAGCAGGCAGTGGTGACACACACCTTTAATCCCAGTAGCTGCACTAGTTTGCCATAGAAGCCAAGCGATAGTGGTGCACGCCTTTAATCCCTGCACTAGAGAGGAATATAAGACAGGAGGAGACAGCTCTCATACATAGTCTCATTCTGAGATTCCTGAAGGCAGGATCGCCATTTTAGACTGAGGTAGAGGTAAGAGCCATTGACTGGCTGTTTTGTTTTTCATTTCTTTTTTTTTTATTATTATTAAAGATTTATTTATTTATTTATTTATTTATACAGTATCCTGCCTGTAGGCCAGAAGAGGGCACTAGATCTCATTACAGATGGTTGTGAGCCACCATGTAGTTGCTGGGAATTGAACTCAGGCCCTCTGGAAGAGCAGTCAGTGCTCTTAACCACTGAGCCTTCTCTCCAGCTCCCCTGTTTTGCTTTTCTGACCTTCAGGTTGAACCCCAGTTTCTGTTTCTGGGTTCTTTATTAATTGTGCTATGTATAGAAGGTATGAGTAGGACTGAAGAGGTAACTTGGGTTAAGAGTACCTGCTGTCTAAGAATGAGGAACTAAGCTCAGAACCCCAAAACCCACATAAAAAGCCATGGTGGTTACAGGCACCTGTATCCCCAACACTGTAGGTGCAGATGGGGAAAGCTGATCACAGTGGCTTGCTGGTTGCCAGCCCAGCTCCAGATTCAGTGAGAGATCTTGTTTCAAGGGAATGACGTGGCATTTGGAAGAGCAGGATACCCCTTTCTCTGGTTTCCATCTGCATGTACAGGCATACACTCAAATGCGTAAAAACAAAAGTCTTTTAAAGAAGCTTAACGGAGGTAACCGTGCCTGTTACCAAGATACATCTCTGCGAACAACGCAAGTTCTTTGGATGGCAAGAGGAACCACCCTTGCCTTCTGTCCTATATGCGCCATCTTGTAATTTTATTTTCAAAGGTGGCCGAGAAGCATCCTGCAGTCTGCAGATGGTTTGACACTATCGTAGGCATTTCCTTACTGTTTGCTGCCACCAAGGTCTGGCTGAAGGCAGTGTTCTGTTTCCTTCACAGTCCTCTATTGGGAAGGTGCTCTGTCAGACTGAGCAACTTAAAGAAGCACAGGGCTTTGTGATTTCCTGTATGATTTATGTTTCCTTCGAAACTGTGGGTTTTGATGGCTCTTATTTGCCACTGATGAGCAAAGATGTCTGGTGATGCTAAGCTTGGATAAAATGGATGTTGTTCACTATATCTGGCTGGGTTTGGTTGTCCAAGGCTTCATGTGGTGCTGCGAGCATGTCCCAAGAGCTGGAATGTGTTCCCTCTGTGAAGGTCCATCCCTGTCTCAGCCCTCAGTGTGTAGCAGAGAGGGACAGGGGGTGGAAGGGCATTGGTGCTGGTCTCTCAGAAGAGGGACTGATGTGGGAATCACAGAGGCAGGATATCTTTGTGCTGCAGTTACGCCCAGACCTCAGTTAAGGCCAGCCTCACCTTCCAGTGCACCTTCAAGGCCAGGAGGAACATGCGGCACAAGCTCTTAGCTATTTTGCGGCTGAAGTGTCACAGTCTGTTTCTAGACTTGCAGGTAAGCAGATGGGCAGCCATGTCATCTGTGGAACCCTTGTACAGGTCCTGTTCTTTGTGGGGGGGCACGTGCAGGGAGAGTGTATTGTGTCGAGGGCAACTGTCTGTGTGCATGTGTGTGCGTGTGTGTTGTGTGTGTCTGTGTGTATGCGTGTGCGCACGTGCAAGCATGCGTGTATGTGCATGCATGCGTGTGTGTGCGCGCGCATGCATGTGTGTGTGAAGAGCATGTATACATCTGTATGTCCCCTGAGCATCTACCCTGCTCATCTCTATCACTTGACAATACTACCATCAGTACACACACAGAGAGGGGATTTTTTGGATCCTGGCCTTGACCTTGGACTCTCAGGCCACTGCTGCTGAGTTCTCTGTTTCGAGGGGCTGCTGTGGTAGGCTTTGGCCCCTGCTCCCTCCTGCTTCCTCCCCTGGCTGGATTTCCTGGGTTCCTCACACAGGAAGTGTTCATTTGTGATCTGAGAGACGTTGCTGATGTTTCTCTTTCCCTTGGGACTCCAGGTGAACAGCCTGCAGACCATCTGCATCAATGTTTACAAGATCTTCCTGCTGCAGGCCTACAGGTGAGTCATGGGTCTGTGCCACCACTAGAGGGAGCCACAAACCAGAAATGCCAGCCATGCTGTCTGCTGGGGCTTTCAAGCTTAAATTAGAGCTGGCTAGTTGTTTCCGGATTGGGTGGCATACTAACATGGGGTCAGGAAAAAGCAGCATTCAGCCGAGTCTCTACACAGCTCTGTATCTGTCAGGTACCGGAAGCCTATGTGACCTTAGGTGCTGATCAGAGCCTGTGGCTGACCGGCTTGAAACAGGAGGGGAAGCTGTGGTAAAGAGCCCCTCAAGAAAGCACCCCAGAAGGCATAGGATAGGAAAGAGAAGCAGGGGGATCCAGAGCTCCAGAACCCAGAGAATCAGATCTGTTGCTGAGTGTCCCCAGCCTTGCATCCAGAAGGCATGACAAGGACACAGCCTAAAGCAGCCATGGCTTGTTCTTCTGCAAAAGTCTTGTCCTTGGTTGGTCCTGAGACCTGGGACTGGTGGCCAATCAGTGGGATCCATTCCCAGGTTTCAAGTAGTGAAATGTCCTCACCTAAGTCAGGTTCATTAGGTCAGACCACATGGCATCCTCTACCAGACCATACCTTTCTTCTGAAGTCTCCAGTACAAGTGGGATTGGCTTCCTGTGACTCATGAAAGGAGGGCTGCTGCATGGGTTGTAGCAGAGGCCAGAGTTCTGCCTGGAGTTGACAGATGGCCACACCAAACACAGGCCAGATTTATGCCACTGTGGGTCTGGCCTCTGTTGCGGGAGGTCCTCCCATTCCTCCAGCCTATTGCCACTGAGATACCAGCCCATTGGGGCGTGGTCTCTCTCCCTTTAAAAAAGCGGCCACTTCCCTCTCCTCTCTCTCTTCACTTCCTGCTCCGCTGGCGACTAGACTCCCTTCCTGGTTGCGCAGAGGGCTGACGGTGATCTGTAAGTTTTTTCCCCTTTAAATAAATACCACCCTATTAATCCTAATTCCAAACTGGTGTGGCATTTCTTATGACTTACGCCTCCAGTTGGCACCCACGTTTGGTGTTAGGAACTCTCCTTCCTCCGCTCGGCTGCCGGCTGCGAGTTCGGCTTGACGCGAGCCTCCCTTCCTCAGTTGCCGCGGCCGGCAGGCAGCCTTGTGGCCTGTGTCATGTGCGTGGAGCAAGCAGCTTAATATAAATCATCACGCACTGGCTTTTATTGCTGCAGTTCTTTATATTTTCTCTTTAGATACCTCAGATTGACTTCTAGTCCCCACGCACACTATCGTATGCCTCCCCACGTGGATTTAAACTCCACAGCTCTGCGTAGTTTCCGCCCGTGTGGTTTGCTCTTTTCTGAGTCATTTTTAAATCTCCCTTGCAAGCACAGCTCTTAAGTGGCGCAAACCAGAGCACGTGGTTGCTGAAAGCCGCAACCCCTCAGGGTGACTCTGTCACATGGAGGCATAAGCAGCTTCCAGGTTGCTCTTCTCTACCCCTGGATTCTGGGTTTCTGGTTCCGTGTCTGGAATTGATTTAATTACATTTACTTTGTTGAGCAACTTACATTTTCCAGTTTTTAACAAATACTAGGCAGACTCTGAACAGGACCATGTTTTCGTCATGACTTGGAACAGTGCCACCTGCTAGATAATAGGTAATATGGCAGTTTTCGTTTCCAACGTGAATTTTACTGTTCTGGTTACCAATACAATGGGTTATATCATGCAAGGTTTATATGACTATGGGGATAACTTAATTTACTGGTTACTAGGTTTCAGTATTTTTTGCATATTCTATCATTTAGGAAGAATATGGCACTCCTAAGAACCATAAAATCTTTACTAGAAACTCAAACAGGTCAGGAGATTCAGGATTCAAAAGAGACAATAATAAAGACAATAATAAAAAGACTTGAAATGATTGAAGAAATGATTGGAGCTGGTGAACAGAGTAATAAGGCACAAGGACAGGATACAATGCCAACACCAGCTATTAGAACTGGCTTACCCAAGATTTTAGCGGCATACCCTATACTTAATACTGACAAAGTGTCAACTTCTAAAGGCTCAAAGGGAGTCAGAGAAGCTAGACGGACGCCAATAGCAATGAATGATCTAAAAGAAATTAAGCAAGCTATTGTTAATTTTGGCTTGCACTCTGCACAGGTAAAGGAAATGATAAGGACTTGGGCTTCTAATGCTAGAGCTATCCCCCATGATTTCCATCAGTTAGTGTCTGCAGTTTTAGATGATGGGCCTTCCTTGATGTGTGGAATTTATTTCAGAGAAGAATCCAAACATATGGAACAGCAAGGAAGAGCAAAAGGTGTTGAGGTTTCCCAAGATCAAATTCTTGGTGCAGGAGAATATGCTGATCCACAGGTCCAACCTCTTTATGACGATGAAGTACTGTGTCTATGTCACCAAGCAGCTTTAAATGCTTGGAATAGGATACAAGATCCAGCAAAAAGGGTTGAATCATATACCAGAATTAGGCAGGGACAGAGAGAACCCTTTATTGACTTTTTGCAAAGATTAATTAAGGCTCTGGACATAGGGGTAACAGACCCAGAAGCTAGACGAATACTTCTTTAATCTCTAGCTTTTGAGAATGCAAACATAGAATGCAAAAAGATAATTGGGCCTTTAAAGTCTAGATCAGCACCTGTGGATGAGTGGATTCAGCATACGATGAATGTTGAGACGTTTAGCTATAACGATGAATCTTGGGTAGGAGAAGCGATTTCCACAGCAATGAGGAGACATCAAACTGCCAGGTGTTTTAATTGTGGTAAATTAGGACATCTGAAAAGGGATTGCAGGCAGAGAATTTCTAGGAATAATATCTCCTCTGGGAATGACAAAAATAGGAGACATAGGCCTTCAGGTATATGTAGGAGATGCGGTAAAGGCCGACATTCGTCCAATGAATGCAGATCAACAACAGACAAACAAGGCAACCCAAAACCGTCGGGAAACTCCTTGAGGGGCCTCTTGCAGGCCCCAAAGCCAACAGTGGCCCAGTCATTCCCAGTCACAGTGGAGAACGTGCCTCACCAAGAAAATTAAAAGCTCCAATTTCTGCTGTAAAAAGTAATACTGGTCTAAATGATGAATTACGTGTGGAGGATGAGGCAAAAAACCCAGTAGGACAGAGTAAACGTGTATTTTGGCAGACTTCTATTAATGATCAAAGACCAAAGCTAAGAGTCTGTATGAATGGCACTTTTATTGAAGGCTTATTAGACACAGGTGCGGATGTAAGTATCATTACCCCAGAATCTTAGCATCCAAATTGGCCTCTTCAAGAGGTAGATGTTCAGTTCCTGGGAATTGGAACCCTATCTTGTGTAAAACAAAGCACAAGATGGGTTGAATGCATAAGGCCCGAAGGGCAAATAGGAAGACTAAGGCCATATATAGCCAATATTGCCATAAATTTATGGGGCCGTGACCTGCTACAGCAATGGAATACCCAGATTAACATTCCTGTAGTTCCAGGAACTCATAATTCTGGGAAGGATATGATGAGGTATTATGGAAAAAGGTCACCAGCCATTCAGGCTGTACAAGAACATACAGCAAATACCAAACCTTTAGAGGTACCAACAGCCCTACCTTTAAAATGGCTAACTGAGAAGCCAATATGGATCAAACAGTGGCCTCTAGCTGAAGATAAACTACAGGCATTGGAACAGCTGGTGCAAGAGCAACTAGATGCTCACCATACTGAAGAATCAATCAGCCCTTGGAAATCTCCTGTGTGTGTTGTAAAAAAGAAATCTGGTAAATGGAGAATGGTGACAGATCTAAGAGCTGTCAACAAAGTAATTCAACCTATGGGCCCACTACAATCTGGAATTCCTTTTGCCTTCTCTGTTACCAAAAGGATGGCCTCTTATAGTTATTGATTTGAAAGATTGTTTTTTCACTATACCGTTACAAGAAAAGGATAGAGAAAAATTTGCCTTCACAGTGACTACTTATAATAATTCTCAGCCTAATAGGAGATATCAATGGACTGTCCTCCCACAGGGTATGCTCAATAGTCCTACATTGTGCCAATATTTTGTAAGTAAGCCATTGGCAATAATTCGTAAACAATTCCCCAAGTCCATAATTTATCATTACATGGATGACATCTTGTTATCTGATTCAAATAAAGATACTTTAGAAAGGATATTTGAAGAAGTAAAGAAAGTCTTGCCTAGGTGGGGATTACAAATTGCCCCTGAAAAGATTCAAAGAGGAAATTCTATTACCTAGGTTACAGAATAGGGTTAGAGAAAATTAAAATGCAAAATGCACAAATTAGGAGAGACCGGTTAAAGACTCTTAATGACTTCCAAAGATTGTTAGGAGACATTTCCAGTCTACGACTAGCTGTTGGGGTAACATCTGATCTAATAGTTCATTTAAACAAAACCTTAGATGGTGATAAAGATTTGAATAGTCCAAGAGAACTGACAGCTGAAGCAGAAAAGGAACTGACAATGATTGAGGAAAAATTACAGGAGGCACATGTGGATAGGGTGAACCCAAATCTTAGCTGCATCCTAGTCATATTGCCTTCCAGAATTTCTCCTACAAGGATTCTAATGCAGAGGGAAGAAATTATTTTAGAGTGGATATTTATACCTAATAAACCAAGTAAAAAATTAAAAACTTATGTGGAAAAAGTCTCTGAATTAATTATAAAAGGTAAGCTGAGACTTCATCAACTAGCAGGTATAGACCCAGCAGAAATTATAGTGCCTTTTACTACTGATGAAATAAAAAAGTTATGGGAAGACAATGAACCGTGGCAAAGAGCTTGTGCTAATTTTTTGGGAGTAATTAATAGCAACTATCCCAAAAGTGGTAGACTTAACCTTATAAAAAGAACTTCTTGGATTCTTCCTAGAATTGTACATGATGCTCCAATAACTGGAGGCCATACGTTCTATACTGATGCAAATAAATCAGGGAAAGCAGGTTACAAGTCAGATGAATTGAGTAAGGTGGAATAAAGCCCTTATAATTCTGTCCAGAAGGCAGAATTATATGCCATTCTTATGGTGCTAAGGGATTTTAAAGAACCTCTTAATATAGTTACAGATTCACAATATGCAGAAAGAGTTATCTTGCATATTGAAACCGCTGAATTTATACCAGATGACACAGAGTTGACTTCATTGTTTATCCAGGTACAAGACATAATCAGGAATAGGCATTGTCCAATGTACAAAACACACATCTGGTCCCATACAGGTCTGTCTGGTCCTCTAGCCCAAGGCAACGCTGAGATTGATCAATTATTGATTGGAAGTGTGTTGCAGACCTCAGAATTTCATAAGAAGCATCATGTCAATAGTAAAGGTCTAAAGAAAGAATTTTCCATTACTTGGCAACAAGCTAAGGACATTATAAAGAGATGTCCTACTTGTTCTTTCTATAATCAAACACCATTGCCTGCAGGGAGTAACCCAAAGGGCACTAAGAGAAATAAAATCTGGCAGATGGATGTGTTCCACTTTATGGAATTTGGTAAATTTAAATATGTATACCATACCATAGACACGTATTAAGGTTTTCAATGGGCTACTGCCCTGAGCTCAGAAAAGGCTGATTCAGTAATCACACATTTATTGGAAGTTATGGCCATCATGGGTATACCTGCACAAATAAAGACAGATAATGGTCCAGCATATGTATCTAAGAAAATGAAATGCTTTTTTGATTATTATAATATAAAACACATTACAGGAATACCAAATAATCCTACAGGTCAGGCAGTTATAGAAAGATCAAATCGTACTATAAAGGTTATGCTGAACAAACAGAAAGGGACCGAAAATACCCCCAGAAATAGATTACATAATGCTTTATTAACCTTGAATTTTCTTAACGCTAATGAGAAAGGAATGACAGCAGCAGAAAGACATTGGATAATGGAAAAGTCTGCTGAACTAAATCAACCGATTTATTTCAAAGATGTGCTGACCTCTCAGTGGAAGCCAGGAGATGTGCTACATCGGGGAAGGGGTTTTGCTCTTGTTTCCACAGGAGAAGAAAAATTGTGGATACCATCAAAATTAATAAAGTTTCGATTTGAAGAGGAGAAACCTCTTAGAAAGGAGAAATGACAACTCATCCACAATGATGATATTCATACAGGTGGTAAGAAAAACATATAAAATGGGGGCAGGGTTCTGTTCTTATCTCCACAGGAAAACACTCATCTTTGAGAAATTAAAGGGACCCTGGATGTTTGGATACTGACAGATGGAAAAATACCTGCCCAATAGGAAATATCATGAAAACTGAATGAGTTGTGTAAGTAAAATATATTAAACCATATTTCTAAATTTATAAAGCTGGTTTTGAAGTTGGACTCTGGCTCAGTCCCTCTCCAATTCCAAGCCTGTTAGTAAGAGACAAACCCAGAGTTTCTGGAGTTTCTGTCTCATGTCAAGAGCCATGATGTGGTACAGAAAGAAATATGAGTTTAGAAAACATCTTTGCTTTTCTTCATATCTATCATACTTTTCATTGAATATATCTATCATGTCTTTCATTGAATATATATATATATATGTCTATATGATTAATGTTTAAGTTTTTCATAATGAAGAATGAGTTTTTTCTGAAGTGACATTTGAAGTTTCCAGGAAGAAGATGGGGCCCCATAACAACAACTCCACCTGGTTGATATGACGTCATGATACTGATAGCGCTACTACAAGACCTGCTTTGGGTACCAGCTGCACAAGACAGTTCCAACTTGGTTAGCTGAAATGGTGCACATCTTATACAACATTTTGGCCAGACCTGCACAAAATACTCAGAGACTATTGGCAATTTTAAAAGACATTGATCTTGAAATTTAACCATCATTTTACTTTCACAGGATCCCCCAGAAAGAACGTCGCCCCCATGACAGCTGGAAGTAATTCTAGAGGACGACGTCCCCTCTCCCAGTAAAGTTTGCCCTTGGGTTTAGGGACATCTTTTAGGGGTTGATTATAATTAGTATACGATTGAGGGTTGCGGGAGGAATTTTATAAGCTCAGGGATCATTTTGAAAAAAAAAGAGGGATGATGGGATAATAGATTTGTAATTGTGAGTTACTGTTTTTAGACAAATATATTGGTACAGATTCTTGTATATTGATACAAAGTTAAATTATATTGACTATTGTACGCATGCATGTTTCTACCTCTGTTTAAAACATTTTTATGTATTGACATATATTGTATTGATATATATATTGTATATATTTACCATATTGCAGTGTACATTTCTACCTCTGATTAAGATACTTATATAATGTTTGTGTATTGATATATATTTACCTACTGCAATGTATATTTGTACATTGTTTATATTTGGAGGTCATTGTCCTCCTTTGTTTCACAGTCGTTTATTGTCTTAGTCTTTAAGTTAGGTAGATATTGAGAATTATATAGACTAATAGTCATCTAAGTTTGTCATTTATAATTAGACTAATCAGGTCCTTTAGGTATATAGAGATTATACTCAGTATAGATAGATAATCTTCAACTTCTTCAAAGAGCTGTAGAAAATGGCCTTTAATCTAACTCAGAGTTTTGCGGTAGTGAGACACAATTGCTCCTGGCAACACCACTCTATTCCCGAGAGAATGTTGAGCACCAAAGACACTCCACCTGGAGACTTCTTTTTGGCAGAACTGGCCTTGGGGCAAAGAAATGCCCATACCTCAACCACTGACAAAGATACAGAGCATGCATCAATGGATAAAACAGGGCTGTCATATCCTGCCAAGACAGGGTAAGATAGTTTTGAAAAGTTGCTTGCCTTTGAAAAATGGTATGTCAGTTATATTAGGCCTTAGCCAATGTTGGTTGCTTCAACGCTGCTAATGTGACTTTGGGTGATTGCCTAGGTAGCTAGTTGTCTCTGTGATTTGTTGCATGTTTTGGAAGTTGTTTTACTGAAATCCTAATTACCCAGGTAACATTATTTCCCTTCTCAGATCTTCGATGGGGTTGAAGACTATATAAATGTAGTTACTTTCTCTCATGACTTGGCCAAGTTATTTATTATACAAGACCTAAGCTAGTTAGAATAGGATATTTGTACTTATTGTATATAATTTCATAGTAGGTTTAGAACTCTCTTATTTAAACAAAAGGGGGAGGTTACGGGAGGTCCTCCCACTCCTCCAGCCTATTGCCACTGAGATACCAGCCCATTGGGGCATGGTCTCTCTCCCTTTAAAAAAGCGGCCACTTCCCTCTGCTCTCTCTCTTCACTTCCTGCTCCGCTGGCGACTAGACTCCCTTCCTGGTTGCGCAGAGGGCTGATGGTGATCTGTAAGTTTTTTCCCCTTTAAATAAATACCACCCTATTAATCATAATTCCAAACTGTTGTGGCATTGTTTATGACTTACGCCTTCAAGAATAGACTCCTGTAGCCCAGATTCCTAGAAGACCTCTCCCACTAAATCACTTGACTGCATTTGTGGCCTGCCGCAATCGGGTCTCACTCACCATCAAGGCACGTCCAGAGACACGTCCTCTGGGCTGGGGTCAGGTTCAGGATCGCTTGCACTCACAAAGATCCCCCACTGAGCCAAGGCACCAATAGCTTCACTTTGTCCTCTGGGGCATTATCAATGACAATGTCACCCCATGTACCTTACACGGCTACTGGGAGGAGTCAGAGCTTTTAAGGATGTCCAGCTATGGGGAAAGGAGGCAGCTGCCTGCTGGTTATTGTGGCCCCTAGTATCGAGGCCAAACAGTGTCTACTCTACTTAGCAGGATCCCTGAGGTACCTCCAAGGTTTGTGTCCCAAGTTCTCTGCTCTTGAGGTCATCTCCCTTCTCTAGGTCCTTCCCACATGCTGAGTTTTTTGACTCAGGAACAACCAGTTCTTTGTCCTCCCTCTTCTGTTTACCCAGGGCTCATAACTTCATGAGCCCTTATGTGAGCCAGAGTGCAGGCTGCCCCAGCAGTAAAGGAGCCAAGCGTGGTCACCTGTTTCTCTTTGTCAAAGACGCTGGTGCCCATGCTGTAACCCATGTTCACAATGGGCTTGGGGATGAAAAGCAGTCTGTATATGGCCTCCTGGTACTGCCTGACATCCTCTCGTGATAGCTCCTGCAGCCGCACTCTCTTGAGGTGCTGCCTGTTACAGACAGCATTGTGTAGTTATGACATGAGCATGTAGGACATGCAAGAGACACATCCCATGGGGTGGTTAGAAACTTGGGTTATTTGACACCTGGCCATGCTATGGGGCTACATCCAGGATCATAGCAACCCACAACAACCAGACAACCACGGAACTGTCTGGGCAGAGCATAGCAACCCACAAAAACCAGACAACCCACAGAACTGTCTGGGCAGAGTACATGGCATGTAACCTGTGTTGGTACCTGGGACGTCTGGTCCCACAGTCACCCTCAGTGTTCCTTTCTTGAGTGGTTCCATTGACCAGGACACTTTTGAAGCAATCTGCTGCACTGTATGGATATCCTGGCTTAGACAAAGGTGTGAAAACAAACCCAAAACACCCCTGCCCGCCCCAGGTATGTGTGCACCAAAGTGTCAGAGTATTCAGGATCCCACAGGGTGGTGTGTAATACATAGCTACGGCTGGACCTCGGGGCCTCGTGAAACATAGTGCTGGGTGGTAGTGGTGCACACCTTTAATCCCGGTGCTCAGGAGGCAGAGACGATCTCAAGGCCAGCCTGGTCTACAGAGCAAGTTTCAGAACAGCCAGAGCTACCCAGAGAAACCTTGGTTAACGTGGTAATCTTCTCTCTGCAGGCCTTGCCTGGCCTCTACTCTGCCTCTTCACACTGGCCTGTGTACCTTCCGCTGGGACAGCAAATCCCAGCTCAATAAGCAAAGAACCTTAGTCACTCAGAGCCCCTGCCAGCTCTTGGAGTGGACCCTTGAGGTTTCCCACTGAGGAGGCTTCTCATAGGTGCATCCTTCAGGAGTGAACAGAAGGTGAGCCCATCTGACCCACGAACCAAAGAGATATGAATTCCTCTTACTTTAGGGATCCTGTGGAAGGTGCAAACCCAATTTATGATTTTACAGCCCAGATAGCAGGATCCCCAGTCCATGACTACATGGAGTCTATGCCCTGAAGGTCCATTGTAAATAGCAGACACTGATAACAGAGACGTGGTGTGGTACCTCACTCCAATGCTCTGCAGTTTGCTCCACACACTCTTACGGTAGAAGAAGAGCTGGTTCTTCTAGAATGTAGTTTCTGTGATGTAAAAGAATGACCTGAGCGGCTCTACCACGTATGTGTCCATCAGCCAGAATAGGAACGTAGCCAGGATCCTTTTCCTCGTACGGTGTTCTGCGGCAGGGATGCAGTTGCTTCCTGAAAGTAGTAGATACTCAACACTCACGACTAAGCTCAGACTCATGGAAGCCCCAAAATGAGCCCAAGATGTGTAGCTCTGGACATGCTGGGTTCTAATAAAATAGATCAATAAATTAGTTCCACGTTTTTTGGGTGTGATTTTTTTTTTAGCATGTTGTACACTAAAGTTCCCTGACAAAGCCATGTTGGTGGCAGGACCCTACAGGCTTGCTGATTAGAGGTGTGTAGCTGCTGACTGAGAGAGAAATGCTCTGAGCCATCTTTCCCTCCTCCAACCTCTGAATCTGACCTAGCACTGCTGTGTCTATCCAATGAATCTTTTGTGATGGGCAGACTCAGCAGACCCTAGCTTCTGCCAACTCTAAAGCTACGATTGTCTTCAGATAGGAGCTAGGGATGTGGCTCATCTGGGAAAGTGTGTGCTCTAGAGGTATGAACACTGACTTCTATTGTGTGATGTACTGTACTTGTAATTGCAGTGCTCGTAAGGAAAGATAGATGGATCCTATCTGAAATACTGACCCACCTAATGTCAATATTGAGACTCCACACACACGCACAGGCAACCCTCAGTGGGTGCTGGGGCTGTGATCCTGGATCACACACTCCCCGCACTGAAAGCAGTGCCATTCAGAGCTGTGCAGGGCCAAGCAGAGAACAGATGGCTCTTACTGTCAAACTGGACATAAAGGTTCACTGCATGGGTCAGGAGAGCTGTCTCTCCCAAGGGCCTCTGAAGATCACTCTGTACGTCTCCAGATACAGTGGGGCCTGCTTTATATGGATAAAGCTGGGATTACCAGCTGTGATAAACATAAAGGAAACTTGGGAAGAAGAATAAAAATCCCAAAGGAGGCACAAGATAGGAGACAGAATGAATAAAGAAAGAAGACACCAGGGGCTGGAGAGATACCTCAGTGGTCAAGAGCACTGACTGCTCTTGCAGAGGCTCTCATTTGTTCTTTTACTTTTTTTTTATTATGGCCCTTTTCTTTTTCTTTTATTATTATTATTATTATTATTATTATTATTATTATTATTATTATTTAATTAAAAATTTCCGCCTCCTCCCATTTACCTCCCACTCCCCCCATTCCCCTTCCCCTCCCTCTCCAGTCCAAAGAGCTGTCGGGGTTCCCTGCCCTGTGGGAAGTCCATGGTCCTCCCCCCTCCATCAGGACTAGGAAGGTGAGCATCCAGACAGACTAGGCTCCCATGAAGTCATTACATGCAGTAGGGTCAAAACCCAGTGCCATTGTCCTTGGCTTCTCATTCAGCCCTCCTTATCAGCCACGTTCAGGGAGTCTGGTTTGATTACATGCTCCATCATCCAGCTGGCCTTGGTGAACTCCCTTTAGATTAGCCCCTCCGTCTCAGTGGGTGGGCACACCCCTCATGGTCCTAACTTCCTTGCTCATGTTCTCCCTCCTTCTGCCCCTCATTTGGCCCTTAGGAGCTCAGTCCAGTGTTCCAATGTAGGTCTCTGTCTCTAGCTTCATCCATTGCCCTGTGAAGGCTCTATGGTGATATGCAAGATATTCATCAGTATGACTATAGGATAGGGCCATTTCAGGTACCCTCTCCTCAGCTGCCCAAGGATCTAGCTAGGGCCATCTCCATGGACACCAGGGGACACCTCTAGAGTCAAGTCTCTCGCCGACCCTAAAATGACTCCCTTAATTAAGATATATACTTCCCTACTCCCATATCCACCATGCCTCAATCCCAACCGTCCCATTCCCCCAAACTCTCCCCATCCTCCGCTTCTCACTTTTATCTCCCAATTTACCCTACCCCCACCCCATCCCCACCCCCAAGTTTCCAATTTTTGCCTGGCAATCTTGTCTCCTTCCAATATCAGAAGGATAACTATATGTTTTTCTTTGGTTTCACCTTCTTATTTAGCTTCTCTAGAATCTCGTATTGTAGGCTTAATGTCATTTATGGCTAGAAACCACTTATGAGTGAGTACATACCATATTCATCTTTTTGAGTCTGGGTCACCTCACTCAGGATAGTGTTTTCTATTTCCATCCATTTGCATGCAAAATTCAAAATGTCATTGTTTTTTTTTTACTGCTGAGTAGTACTCTAATGCATACATATTCCACAATTTCTTTATCCATTCTTCTGTTGAGGGGCATCTAGGTTGTTTCCAGATTCTGGCTATTACAAAAAATGCTGCTATGAACATTGTTGAACAAACACTTTTGTAGTACAATAGGGCATCTCTTGGGTATATTCCCAAGAGTGGTATTGCTGGATCCTGGCGTAGGTTGATCCCGAATTTCCTGAGTAATCGCCACACTGATTTGCAGAGTGGTCGCACAAGTTTGCATTCCCATCAGCAATGGATGAGTGTACCCCTTACTCCACAACCTCTCCAGCAAAAGGCAATCATTGGTGTTTTTTATTTTAGCCATTCTGACAGGTGTAAGATGATATTTCAAAGTTGTTTTGATTTGCATTTCCCTGATCACTAAGGAGGTTAAGCATGACCTTAAGTGTCTTTTGGCCATTTGAACTTCTTCTGTTGAGAATTCTCTGTTCAGTTCAGTACCCTATTTTTTAATTGGGTTAATTAGCATTTTAAAGTCTACTTTCTTGAGTTCTTTATATATTTTGGAGATCAGACCTTTGTCTGTTGCGGGGTTGGTGAAGATCTTCTCCCAGTCAGTGGGTTACCTTTTTGTCTTAGTGACAGTGCCCTTTGCTTTACAGAAGCTTCTCAGTTTCAGGAGGTCCCATTTATTCATTGTTGCCCTTAATGTCTGTGCTGCTGGGGTTATACATAGGAAGTGGTCTTTTGTGCCCATGTGTTGTAGAGTACTTCCCACTTTCTCGTCTATCAGATTCAGTGTGTTCAGCCTGATATTGAGGTCTTTAATCCATTTGGACTTGAGTTTTGTGCATGGTAATGGATATGGATCTATTTTTATTCTTCTACAGGTTGACAACCAGTTATGCCAGCACCATTTGTTGAAGATGCTTTCTTCCATTGTATACTTCTAGCTCCTTTGTTCATAGGTTTGTGAGTTAAAATCCGGGTCTTCTACTCAATTCCATTGGTCAACACCTCTGTTTTTGTGCCAATACCAAGCTGCTTTCATTACTTTAGCTCAGTAACAGAGTCTGAAGTCAGGGATGGTAATGCCACTGGAAGTACCTTTATTGTAGAGGATTGCTTTGGCTAACCTGGGTTTTTTGTTTTTCCATATAAAGTTGATTATTGTCCTCTCAAGGTCTGTGAAGAATTTTGTTGGGATTTTGATGGGGATTGCATTGAATCTATAGATTGCTTATGGTAGAATTGCCATTTTTACTATGTTGATCCTCCCAATCCAAGAGCAAGGGAGATCCTTCATTTTCTTGTATCGCCTTCAATTTCTTTCTTCAAAGACTTAAAGTTCTTGTCAAATAGATCTTTCACTTCCTTGGTCAGAGTTACCCCAAGATACTTTATGCTATTTGTGGCTATTGTGAAAGGTGATGCTTCTCTGATTTCCCTTTCTGCTTTTTATCCTTTGTGTATAGGAGAACAACTTATTTTTTGGAGTTGATCTTGTATCCTGCCACGTTACTAAAGGTGTTTATCAGCTGTAGGAGTTCTTTGGTGGAGCTTTTGGGGTCGCTTATGTACACTATCATATCATGTCATAACGAAAGTTTGACTTCTTCCTTTCCAATTCGAATCCCCTTGATCTCCTTATGCTGTCTTATCGCTATTGCTAGAACTTCAAGGACTATATTGAAGAGGTATGGAGAGAGTGGACAGCCTTGTCTTGTTCCTCATTTTAGTGGGATGGCTTTGAGTTTCTCTCCATTTAATTTAATGTTGGCTATCGGCTTGCTGTATATTGCTTTTATTATATTTAGGAATGAACCCTGTATCCCTAATCTCTCCAAGACACTCATAAAGGGGTGTTGAATTTTGTCAAATGCTTTTTCTACATCTAATGAAATGATCATATGGTTTTTTTCCTTCAATTTATTTATATGATGGATTACATTGATAGATTTTCGTATGTTGAACCAGCCCTGCCTCTCTGGGATGAAGCCTACTTGATCATAATGTATAACTTTTTGGATGTGTTCTTGGATTCAATTTGCCAGTATTTTATTGAGAATTTTTGCATCGATGTTCATGAGTGAGATTGGTCTGTAATTCTCTTTCCTGGTTGAGTCTTTGTGTAGTTTTGCTATCAGGGTGACTGTAGCTTCATAAAAGGAGTTTGGCAATGACTCTTCTGTTTTTATTTTGTGAAACACCTTAAGGAGTATAGGTATTAGCTCTTCTTGGAAGTTCTGGTAGAATTCTGCATTGAACCCAGGGCTTTTTTTGGTAGGGAAGTTTCTGATGACAGCTTCTAATTCCTCGCGACTAACATGTCTATTTAGATTGTAAACCTGCTCTTGATTTAATTTTGGTATATGGTACTTATCTAAAAAAGTGTGCATTTCTTTCACATTTTCCAATTTTGTGGCATACAGGCTTTTGTAGTAAGATCTAATGATTCTCTGAATTTCCTCTGTGTCTGTGGTTATGTCCCCCTGTTCATTTCTAATTTTGTTAATTTGCAGGATCTCTCTCTGCCATTTGATTAGTTTAGATAAGGGTTTGTCAATCTTGTTGATTTTCTCCAAGAACCAGCTTTTTGTTTCATTGATTCTTTGGATTGTTTTCTGTGTTTCTATTTTGTTGATTTCAGCCCTCAGTTTGATTATTTCCAGTCTTCTGCTCCTCCTGGGTGAATCAGCTTCTTTTTTTCTAGAGCTTTCAGCTGTGCTGTTAAGTCTCTAATATGTGCTTTCTCCATTTTCTTTATGTGGGCACTTAGTGCTCTGAACTTTCCTCTTAGCACTGCTTTCATAGTGTCCCATAGGTTTGGGTATGGTGTGTCTTTATTTTCATTGAATTCAAGGAAGACTTTAATTTCTTTCTTTATTTCTTTTTTGACCCAGGGGTGGTTCAGTAGTTGACTGTTCAATTTCCATGAATTTGTAGGCTTTCTGTTCTTAGAATTGTTGTTGAATTCTAACTTTATTCCATGGTGATCCAATAGTACACAGGTGGTTACTACAATTTCTTTGTATCTATGGATGTTTGCTTTGTTACCAATTATGTGATCAATTTTTGTGAAGGTTCCATGCGATGCTGAGAAGAAGGTATATTCTTTTCTGTTTGGGTGGAATGTTCTATAGATGTCTGTTAAGTCCATTTGGTTCATTACATCTCATAGTTCTCTTATTTCTCTGTTAAGTTTCTTTCTGGTTGACCTGTCCATTGGTGAGAGTGGAGTATTGAAATCTCCTATTAGAGTGTAGGGTTTGATGTGTGTTTGAGTTTTAGTAATGTTTCTTTTACATATGTGGGTGCTTTTATATTAGATATTCAGAATAGAGACTTCCTCCTGATGAATTGTTCCTGTTATGAGTATAAAGTGTCCACTTCCATCTCTTCTGGTTGATTTTAGTTTGAAATCAATCTTGTTAGATATTAGTATAGCCACTCCCGCTTGTTTCTTTGGTCCATTTGATTGAAAAACCTTTTCCCATCCCTTTACTCTGAGGTAGTGTCTCTCTTTGAATTTGAGGTGTGTTCTTTATTCTGTATGTTTTGTATTTTGATTATTATATGGTGATGGGTTGTTTTCTTTTGATCCAGTCTACTTGGTGTTCTGTATGCTTCTTGTACCTTCATAGCAATATCCTTCTTTAGGTTGGGAAAGTTTTCTTTTATAATTTTGTTGAATATATTTTCTGGGCCTTTGAGCTGTAGTTCTTCTCCTTCTGTTACCCCTATTATTCTTAGGTTTGGTCTTTTCATGGTGTCCCAGATTTCCTGGATGTTTTGTGTTAAGAATTTGTTGGATTTGTTTTGCTCTTTAATCAATGAATTTATTTCCTCTATTGTATCTTCAGTGTCTGAGATTCTTTCTTGCATCTCTTGCATTTTGTTGGTAATACTTGTCTCTGTAGTTCCTGTTCGTTTACCCAGATTTTCCATGTCCAGCCTTCCCTTGGTTTGTTGCGGCGAACTTCTCAACCAGTGAGAAAGAACAACTACCACACGAGGATTCTTCTCAGATCACGCTTTAATGGAGTGCCTCTTGGTTGATGGGGAGCAGGACGTGAGAGGGGTCGAGAGCACTAAAGCAGCTGCTTATATAGGGAGTAGGCACACGGGTCGCCCTGTGATTGGCTGCCACCATCAGCTGACACTAGACTGCGTCAGGATAGGCCCAAGGACTCTAAACCACCGCGCATGTGGGAAGCAGGGGACACGCAGCTCCCAAAGGCATAGCCAAATATGGAATTGTTTATTTCCAACAAGACAGGATGTCAGTGCCATCTTGTAATGGCAATCCTGTCCCGCTCCCTGGAGTTCCCCCTTTTTGTTTGTGAGCACTGAGCGCAGGAATAACGTCATCCTTTCTGACCCCCACCTCATGATGTGTTGGTCGATCGAGGATGGAAGATATTCTCCATAGACACACCTTCCCCTGTGCAAGGGTATTCAAGGAACCCCCGGGGGTGCAAAGGCTGTGTCACAAGAACCTACATCTGCACACCTACCCAAGTGCAATGGATCAACAGATGATGGAGGAAGGTCATTGGCTAATAAAGGAACTGCCCTGGCCCATTTTATTGGTTAGAGGATAGGTGGGAGGAGAAAACAGGACAGAACACTGGGAGGAAGAGGAAGTGAGGTCAGAGACTTGACAGCTCTCCTCTAGGGAGCAGACGCCTGAGAGAGACGCCATGCCCTGCTCCCGGCATGAAGCTCCGACCCAGGATGGACTAGGCTAGAATCTTCCCGGTAAGACCGGTTCTCACAGATTATTAGAGATGGGTTGATCGGGATGTGAGAATTAGCCTGTAAGTGCTAGAGCTAAAGGGCCAAGCAGTGCTTAAAAGAATACAGTGTCTGTGTAATTATTTTGGGGCATAAGCTAGCCGAGCAGGCGGCCGGGGTGCTGGGAACGCAGCCCCGCCGCCCCTATTACCACAAACAGATCCCATGGGGTGCATAGGCTATGCATGATGGAAGCCCTAAGTGTATCTTAGTGCTGATAGCCATATCTGGGGGGAGGAGCCACACTCCATGGCAGCCAATGTTTGGGAGATAATTACTTTGTCCCTCTTGGTTTGGGCATGAAGGCGACAGACCAACCACAGGCACAACACACAGCCACCCAGGCAGCTTGCCAAAAACATGCCCACGCCCACTCACTCCTTACTGAAAGCACAGGGACACTTTCTCTGTAATGTTACGTGCTTCTCCTAAAGGGGCTACTTCAGAATTATACATTAAAAATGGTAAATCAAGGTTTCTATTGGTTGGAAAAATCTGGGGAAAACCGTGGCATCATGCCGAACAGGCATCGCCTTTGGGAAGGCTGACAGGATTCCCCATCTGTGCTCCACCTTCCCCTGGATCCACATCATCAGGGACGTCAGCAGGATCTTCTTCCAGAGACTCAGCCTCATCCTTAGGAACTTCCTTGATCATGCGTGTCAGCCGGCTCGGAACCCAAAGCGGAGCCTCTTGGCCCTGTGGAAAAACACATACAGCTTCCCTGGATCTTGCCACCACAAGATCCGGTCCATACCATTTGTTATCCAATACATCTTTCCACATCACATATTCCTTTTGTTCCATAGGGCCTGCTGTGTGCTTTCCAGCTGCTGCAGTACCCGACTCATTCAGGTTTAAAAAATTAAGTGTGAAGAGTGCAAGGCAGATTCTTTCCCTGGGGGAAGCGGATTCAGCCATTCTCCCTTTTTGTTTTTGCAGAATTTCTGTAATACTTCTGTTAGCTCTCTCCACAGTACCTTGTCCTTGCGGATTGTATGGAAGGCCCGTAATGTGGGTCACCTGGAGCTGTGCACAAAAGGGACGAAATCCATGGGAGGTATATGCCGGGCCATTGTCTGTCTTAAGGCATAGGGGTTTTCCCCAGGCAGCCCAGGCCTCAAGGCAATGTGTTTTTACATGAGTCACCTTTTCTCCCGCTAGGGGCGTGGCATGAATAATGCCATAAAAGGTATCCACTGATACATGCAAATATTTTAATTTGCCAAATTCAGGCACATGGGTAACATCCATTTGTCACAACGCGTTAGATTGCAGCCCTCTAGGATTGACCCCAACATTAGGGGGGTGCAAAATGGCCACACATGAAGAGCAGGCTTTAAATATTTCTCTGGCTATCTGTCTGGAAATATGAAATTTTCTTCTAAGGGTATTGGCAGGCACATGCCAAAGTTTATGAAAATCTCGTGCTAATTCTACAGGGTCTGAGACAACCAAAGCCATGGACCGGGTAAGGCAGTCAGCCAAATCATTGGCCTCAGACATGGGTCCTGGAAGCAAAGTATGAGCCCGAATATGTCCAATGAAAAAGGGATTATCCCTTCGTAAAATGCATGCTTGAATTTGACACAAAATATTGGAAACTGTACTTGAATTTCTAACAAAGGCAGCCACCTCCAATGAGGCAACAGCACAGCATTCACCACATATTTAGAATCTGAAAATAAATTGAAGGGTTCTGAAAATCTTTTAAAAACTTCCAGCACGGTCATACATTCCATGACTTGTGGGGAATCAGGCCGAAAATCAAGCAAAATGGGATCCTGACCTTGAATTATTATGGCACCTTTGCCAGTTTTGGAGCCATCAGTAAAAACAGTCAAGGCCATATCAATGGGCTTTTTAAAGGTAACCTTAGGAAAATACACTAAGTTCCTTTCCACAAAATTCAACAGGGGATGTCTCGGATAATGATTATCAATAAGGTTAGGAAAAGTGCAAACCAAAACAGCCCACTCATTCACTGTAGCGGCCAATGTCTCCACCTATCCCTTTGTATAGGGAATAATCAATCTATCTGGCATGGTTGCAAAAGATGTTAAGCAATGTTTTATTCCCAATACCACTTGAGAAGCAACCAACTCGGGATAATATTGAATAACTTTGGTACCTGAAGAATTACCATGGATCCACCATAAAGGGCCATTTTGCCACAGCACCCCAGTAGGGTAATGTGCAATTTTTAAGATGCATAAGAATATGGGCAAGGCAGGGTCGACTTGGCACAATTGCGCCTCAGTCATTGCTTTCTCCACTTGTTTTAAAGCCTTTTCAGCCAAGGGGGTCAAAGTTCTGTTAGAATTAACATTTGGGTCACCTTCCAAAATAGAAAACAAGGGCAACAACTTTGCCTGGGGGATGTTTAAATACCCCCTAGTCCAATTAATATCCCCCAATAATTGTTGAAAATCATTAAGTGTCCTCAAATGATGGGTGCAAATGGAAATCTTTTGAGGGGTCACAGTCAAAGGGGATATAATTGCCCCCAGAAATTTTATAGCAGTAGTCTGTTGGATCTTATCAGGTGCCAAGACCAGGCCCCAACGGCGTAGGGCCAAGGCTGTTTCCTGGAACGCGGCCAGGAGCACTTCCTGCGAAGAGGCAGTCAACAGGACTTCATCCATGTAATGAATAATTCTCATTTTAGGGAATTGTCTTACGGGTAAGAGGGACTGATCCACATACAGCTGGCATATTGTTGGGCTATTGGCCATTCCCTGCGGGAGCATTCTCCATTGATAATGAGTATCGGGTTGCTCATGGTTAACTGATGGCAAAGTGAATGTGAATCGCTCCCTATCATCCGGATGCAAAGGAATGGAAAAAAAGCAATCTTTGATGTCCAAGGCCATGACCGGCCAGCTACGTGGTAAGGCAGAGAGTAAGGGCAGTCCCCTCTGGACTGCACCCATAACCTGCATCTGAGCATTAACTGCACGCAAGTCATGTAATAATCTCCATTTTCCTGAGCTCTTGTTAATAACAAATATAGGGGTGTTCCATGGTGAAACAGAAGGCTCCACATGCCCAAGCCATGATTGTTCTAAAACTAGGTTTTTTGCAGCTTCCAATTTTTCTTGAGAAAGGGGCCACTGAGGAACCCACACCGGCTTATTGGACCCCCAGGGTATGGGTACAAGACTGTCATTGGAAGCCAATTCTTCAGTGACCCCTAGGAAAAACCCAGGCCCCTTCTATCCTGTTTTTTCACAGACTCTATAGGCCTTTGACAACCCTGAAGATTCTTCCCCAGGCCCTTAGACGGAACAAAACCTTGTCTTTTCATCATACTTTTACTAGCCTCTGAATAATCATTAGTTAGCATAAGTTTCAATTGATGTTGAATGTCACAGCCCCACAAATTAATGGGGACTTCAACCACGAAGGGTTGAACTGTGCCTTGTTGGTCGTCCATTTTCCAGACCAGCTCTTTGGCACTCATATATGGTGTGCGAGCATAGCCCAGCCCTTGTAAGGATTGAGACGACTGTTGCAATGGCCAGCGCTTAGGCCAGGCTTGCAGCTGGATGATACTCCGGTCTGCCCCAGTATCCACTAATCCGGAGAATATCTTTCCCTCTATCATTAAATCCAACATGGGCCTCTGATCCAGTTCCATAGATAGACAGGCAAGGTCCACTCCAGTGGAGCCCAACCCCCTGTCATTTCTTTCCTTAAGGTGCACAGGAAAGGTCTCATGCTTAGTTGGTAGTATAAGCAGTTGGGCAATCCTGTCCCCTGGCGCAATAGAAATCACGCCACAGGAAGAATGACACAGGATCTTAATCACTCCAGTATAATCGGAATCAATGACTCCTGGAAAGACAATCAAGCCTTTCATAGTGGATGAGGATCACCCTAAGACTATCCCCACTGCTCCTTTTTCTAATGGGCCATTCATGTCAGAATCAACCACCTGCATTCCCATCTCCTGGGTTAATACCAGTCCGGTGGAGGCACAGAGGTCCAACCCTGCTGAGCCTGAGGTTGCTCGGTGGATACAGTCTGGTTGGGAGTGGTGGTCTGCTGCAGTGCCCCATAAATTTTCGGGCCCTGGGGACGGGGGCCCCTCATCCCATTTTTTGACTCCTGGCCACCAAGCTGTACAACAGGCTGCCCATTGATGTCCTTAAGAGACCCAATGTTTCCCTTTCTTACATCTTGGGCAAAGGCCAGGTTGCCTTACATTAGGAGTCTGAGCCTGAGAAGACAGCCCTTTCAGTGACGGGTATTGTTTCTTAAAATGCTCTTGTTGTCCACATTTGAAACATCCTCCTCCTTTTCTGGTCTTTGTGGCCTGAGTAGTAGATCAAACAGCAGCTGCTAGGCCTGCATTAGTAAGGGGCCCTCCAATCTCTCGGCAGGCTTTCAGCCAGGCCTCAGTTCCCTTCTCTTTAACAGGAGTAATGGCCCCCTGACATTCCTTAGTACTCTGTTCAAAAACAATCTGCTGTACCAACGGCATCACCTGATCCACATCCCCAACAATCTTTCCAGCCATATCAAGCATTCTAGCCACAAAATCAGAGAAGGGTTAATTTGGCCCCTGAATAATCTTTGTTAGGTGGCCTTTGACTTCTCCTTTATTATTCAAAGACTTCCATGCCCTATAGCAGATATCATTAATCTGTTGTTACACCTCCTGAGGATGTCCTAGATGGTTGGCAGCCCAGTGCCCTTGCCCCAAAAGCACATCTGCTGTCCATTGGGGACGATTATTCTGGGCATTCACTCTAGCTTGGACATGAGCTTTATCCGTAACAATGGATTTAAAATCCAAAAATTGTCCCATACTTAGGCAAGCCTTAGCAATCTCAAACCAATCTGAAGGAGTCATGGCCATGGTAGCGATTCTACACAGCAAGGCTATGGTATAACTAGCTGTAACTCCATAGGTTTGAACTGCTTCCACTAAATTCTTTAACTGTTTATAAGATACAGGCTCATAATATCTCTCATTAGTCTGCAGGTCCTCAAAAACTGGAAACACGGATGCTAGACGCGCCCATGTATCTCTTTTAATAAAATGGCATCCCCTTCCCACTTGTGAATAGGATGGAGGCACAGGGGGCGGGCATGGCTCCAGAGGCGCCAATGGGCCCACACCCACCCCTGCTGATGCATTATGTGCGGGGGGCCGCCTCCACCCATATTTTTCCTCCTCATAGCCAGCGGCAGCTTCCTCCAGTTCTTCCTCCTCCTGAGGGTCTAACTCCTCCTCAGACAGATCCAGGCCCACAAATTCCTCGAGCACTGGATCGAGGGGACCTCCCCTCTTTTCATTTGCCTCCCCTTTAGGGAGGACTGCATCAGGATCCTTTTCTTTACCTTTTCCTTTTCTTTTGTTTTTACCTTTCCCCTATTTCTTTTAGGCTTATCCAAGTCTTCTCCCTTAGAATCTGATTCTTAAAGACTTTCCTGGTGTTAAATGAGGGCTCTCCGCCCCTCTCTCGGAATGTCCACATTGTTTCTCTCCTTGAGGCCACGGCCGGACTGACGGCCGAGCAACCAGAAACAGCAGGCTAGGACAAACACCACAAATGCCAAGAACACAGGACCAAACACCCAAGGATCAACTCCCGCAAACAGCATACTAGGAGAAACTTACCGACGTCACCACTCCGCGTGTTGAGTTCTGAATCCTCTTCGTCCCCTCGCCTGCAGACCGAAGTTCCCGGGGTTTCGGCACCAGCTGCGGCGAACTTCTCGACCAGCGAGAAAGAACAACTACCACACGAGGATTCTTCTCAGATCACGCTTTAATGGAGTGCCTCTTGGTTGATGGGGAGCAGGAAGCAAGAGGGGCCGAGAGCACTAAAGCAGCTGCTTATATAGGGAGTAGGCACACGGGTCGCCCTGTGATTGGCTGCCACCATCAGCTGACACTAGACTGCGTCAGGATAGGCCCAAGGACTCTAAACCACCGTGCATGCGGTAAGCAGGGGACACGCAGCTCCCAAAGGCATAGCCAAATATGGAGTTGTTTATTTCCAACAAGACAGGATGTCGGCGCCATCTTGTAATGGCGATCCTGTCCGGCTCCCTGCAGTTTGTGTTTTCTTCATTACCTCCATTTCATTCTTCAAGTCTTGAACCATTTCCCTTACCTGTTTGATTGCTTTTTCTTGTTTTTCTTGAGTACCTTTGAGAGATTTATTCATTTCCTCTACCATTTTGTTTATCATCTCTATTTCTTTATGGCAGTTTTTCACCTCCTGTTTGTCCCCTATTATTTTCATATAGATCCGTTTAAAGTTGATTTCCTCTATTTCTTCAGGAGTAGGGTGTTCAATTCTTGTTGTTTTGGGATCTCTGGATTCTGGCGATATCATGTTGCCTTTCAGGTTGTTTGTTGAATTCTTGCATTGGCACCTGCCCATCTCTTCCTTCAATTGGAGCCAAGAGAGGCCTGGTGTCTTGGTCCAGTCTTTGCTGTGACTGACTCTCTGGGTGGATCTCCTCAGTGCATGAGGAGGAACTGTTCCTGTCTGTCCAGTTGTAACTCCTTAGCACTGTCCAGATGGAACTCCTCAGCACTGAAACAGGGACGCCCATCCAATTGGAACTCCTCAGCACTGAAACAGGGACACCTGGTAGCCCAAGGACACCATGGAGAAAAGGGCCACTTCCCTGGGAAATCCTTTTTCAGTGGTTGCAGATCACATCCTGCTGCTTCGGTGGTCTGAGCAGGAGTGGTGAGGCTCTCATTTGTTTCTCAGCAACTACATGGTAGCTCACAGCCTCCTGTAACTTCAGTTCCAGGAGATCTGACGCCCTCATCTGGTCTGCTCCATGGCACCAGGCGTGGCAGAGTGTACATACATGCACCCCGGCAAAGCACTCATATACATAAGATAACTGTTAGAAATAGGGTTAGACTAAATACGCAGTGATCTTATAAAACAAGACTGGCTTGGAGGTCGTGGTGCACACCTTTAATCCCAGCACTAGGGAGGCAGAGGCAGGCGGATCTCTGTGAGTTCGAGGCCAGCCTGGTCTACAAGAGCTAGTTCCAGGACAGGCACCAAAGCTATAGAGAAACCCTATCTTGAAAAACCAAAACAAAAAACAAACAAACAAACAAAGCCAAGAATGATGTTTAACTTGGGTGTAGAGAGACTGAAGGCAAAACTAAGTCAGCAGAGACAGAGGATGTCATGGGAGCCCATTCTGGCAGGAATCAGCAGGGGTTACCTGGGAGGGTGCATGAGGTTAAAGGAAATGGCAGGTTGAGAGAAACAGAGACAGAAATCATAGGATAGCCTGGAAGGACTGGAGGTGAATACCAACCAGCCCTGAGTTTATTTCTCAGTCAGCATATATACTAATTACAAGCAAAAGTGCAGGACAACCTGCTAACCTCCTCCCTGCAGTGTCCTTGGGAGGAAGCTCAAGGGGAGATGTTATCTCAAACAAGAATTTGGCTACCAGGCAGCTTCCAGTCTCTAAGAGGAGTGCCTCCAGCTGGCCTACCCCGGCCTAAATCTTAATAGAATAATGTAATCTTTCATCTGGGCAAAAATGCTCTTTCTTATGGGCTATCTCAGACATTTCTCACTGCCCTTAAGGTTGCAGGAAGAGCAGGAAAGCTTGAACTTAAATGACTTCTAAGTCAGAATTGACTCCAGATGGAAACTGAGTCACACATGGCTACCACAGGAAGTTGGTGAAGATGCTGACCAGAGATCGACTGAGTTAAGGCTCAAATGTCAGGTGACCACCGGCCACGAACGGTGCACATAACTTCTTACCACTCTAAGGTAAAAACAGAATGAAAACACAGGCAGCAGCAAGGAGATGCACTTTACAGTTGTTCAGACAGCAAGACGTGGGGGTGGGGTGGGGTACAGCAACACTGGCTGCTTTTTCAGGGAACTGGGGTTTGGTTCCCAGCATTTACATGGTGGCTCTCATCTGTAATTCTGGTTCAAGGGAACGCAGGGCTCTCTTCCAGCTTCTGCAGGTACTTGACATTCAAGTGATACAGAGATGGACAAGTAAAAGCCCACACACATCATTTTAAAACTGATGAACGGGAACTGGAAATAATAGGAGCCACACATTCTGGCACATTTCTTCCTGAAGGAAAGGAAGCCAGCAAGCTCAGCTTTCCAGCTAAGTGACCACTGTCCAACTGGTATAGCAATGTCTAAAAAAATTCACTTGCCTGCTATGGAAAAGATCCATTTGAACTGCGAAAATGTGAAATGTTTAAAAGCAAAACTTAAAGGAAGAAAAAAGACATAGTAGGGAAAAACCAAAAGCAAGCCCAGCTCAGTCCGTTTGAGTTGACAAACTCAGCTACTGGGCGTGGTTTACACACCTGAGATCCCACTTCTCCAGAAGCTGAGGAAGGAAGGGCAGCCTGAGCAACTTAGCAAAAACCTATCTCAGAAAACAAAACAAACAAAACTTTACATTTAAAGAAAAACATCGCTAGAGATGTAATATCCTGGTAATTAGATCCGCTAATCAGAAAGATAGAAAATCCTGCTGGGTGTGGTGGCACACCCTTTAATGCCTGCACTCCTGAGTGGTTGAGTGGTAAGAGTTCAAGGTCAGTCTTGTCTACAAATAAATAAATAAAAACTTATACCTAGTACATAACAATATTGCATGTAAATACCACCAGAACAAGAAGAAATAAGCCCACTTGTCTAGTCAGAGACAGAAGTATCCATCCTTCTTCCTATGTCACGGCCTGGAAAGGGTGTGGACATGACGTAGTGAACACAAAAACCTCAGCACTCAGAAACACAATGAACTTGTGCAGAAGTGCACGCTTCCAGCGCCTTCAAATAGTTGGTATTATACAGACTATTCTACATGAGAGTTCAAGATCAATTCAAAAGGAACATTCAAAATATTTCACACATTTGGAATTTAAAAAATTCCTATGTAATAAATACATCAAAACAAAAACAAAAACAATGGAAGATTGAAAATGCCTCCAAACCACTGATATAAAAATCACCATCTATGGCAGCACTAGGCCATAGGTCCAGAGGGAAGTGTGTAGCCAAAGACCCAACCTAGGATGACAGAAAACAGCAACAAACTGAAGAGGCGATGGTGGGCCAACCTCAACATTAAACCAGGCAAGGGAAGCCACAGGGGTCCTGGCTCTACAAACTCCGAGGTCACACAAACAGTCCCCCTTCACGCAGCAGGCCCGGTTCTCCTTGCTCGGGCGCCTTCACCTTAGATGGGACAGGGATCTTCACTGTAGGGAAGTCTTTCATTTATTTGTCTCCCCGCCACCCTTCCCCTTCGTGGACTGAGGAACTGCACAGTTAAAGCTTAAGCATGCATCTGGTTCACTGGGTGAACCAGGAGAACCCTTAAACCTTAGGAGCCTCACTTTCTACTAGGACAAGTGGGTTCCGGTGCTGACCTGCCGTTGTTAGCGGCGAGGCGCTGTACCACAAGGGGATCCCGGATAACCTGTAGAAGCTCTCTCTAGAGCGTCTTCTCAACAGGTGCCGGTATTTCCATCCACTATGCACCCCTCCTGTGCATCTGCTCCCCGGTGTCCCCAGCACTGAGAACCCGCCCCAGGTCTTTGACAAGAATCTTGAATAGCATAAACGGGGCCAGAGGGAGCTTGGAGTCAGAGGCCATGGGATGGAACTTACCCAACCACTGACTGCATAAAGCCGCGGCACCGCTGCGGACTCCTGACACTCATTGTCTCCCTTTTCTGGGCCCTTGCTGCATTCAGTGGAGGCCAGCCCTGCTCACCTGGACTGCTGCAAAGCCAGGGGCAGTCCTCCACTTTCATTTTCCACATCAGCTCCTGCAGCTAGAGTTTGCCATACTTCCCCAAGGAGATGAATTGCTTCATGTTCTTCAAGAAGCGGTGCTTGTTGTGCCTCGTACCCCAGAGACCTGAAGGCACCAGCTTTCGGATGCAGGCCCGCAGAAAACCATATACCTGCCAAGGACTGCTGTGTAGGCGGAGCAAATTAATGAGGTGCAGTAGGCTGGTGTTCAAGGCACCTGCCACCTGGTGGGCTGCTGTTCGAAACCTACAATGTGACCTGAGGAGTCTGACATATGAGCACCTTGCATGGTTCACAAGCAGCTGCTGGAATAGGGGCCGCATCTGCCAGTAGCGCCTCGGCAGGTGGCGTGTCCTGCGTAGTGGTCCTGATGTTCGAGGCCTCGGGCCTAGAAAGATGATCTCCACCAGTCTCCTGGCCTCACTCAAGCTAGGCTGGAGGGTTTCAGCTTCTCTCGGCCACCTCCCCTGGAATAGAGGAAGCGTTTGGTCTCAGTAAAAGGTTGGGGCTGAAAGGCATTTTGGCATAGCGGTGACTGCAGGGATGTGGAACTGCGTTTGTGCTTACAGAACACTGATCCAGAAAGACTCAGGCCACGTGCCTTTCCTCTGGAAGACAAATTTCCCTTGGTAGCTCTACTAGTAGGCACTGTGGGGAACTGGGCAGGCCTTGGCACCAGTGTTTTACCTGATGGGGTTGGAACCGCCTGCTTGTCGGGTCCCTTCTCCCGTCTCAGGGCCAGATTGCACCTGGACTTCTTGGATGAAGGCACACTTCTATGTTGCTCAGACTCTGCTTCACGCCTCGAGATGGCAAGGCCAAGGGTTTCCATGGTTCCTGGTAACTGCTGTTCCTGACCTGGTGTGTGGATCCAAGATGGGTTAAATTTCTGCCTGCGGGTCGTGTGGGCCAGTATCTGGGGGGCACTGAGGGCCAGGTATCCGTGGGGCTATCGATTTGGTACAGGGGTGAGCCGCAAACCTGGTAGGCACAGGTCGGGGGCACCAGCCAGTAGAGCGTACAGCGGGTCAGAAGGTAGACCAGCAGGTCGTCGCCCACTCGGCTCAGCAGAAGCATCCATGCACGACTGATGCGCAGGCTGTCAGTCACCGAGTTGGGCAAGTAGCTTTGCACGCTGGTTGTGAAGGCCACAGGGGCCCCGCCTTGGGTCCCGCTAAGCAGCGAGGAGCCAAAAGCCAGAACGTTTCACAGAGTCTCTGCACGACCCTGGCCACCAGCTCCTTCAGAGATGATACTGTAAGACTTTAAGACAATCCTGAAGCCATTTTTGACAATTCTGAATCCTCTCAGCCTCTGTGCCATAGTGCTTCCCCTCCTCCCCTGGGAACCAAGGACCTAACAGCTACACTCGCACGTACTCAGTTCCTGAACAATTACCCATATACGTATGCTTTGGTTCGGTCCCCTGGGAAACGGGGTCAAAATGACCTCTTACCTCATCTGATCTGGCAACAGCTCTCCAGTCAATTATTGGTAATAGCCCTTTCGAATAAGCCAATCAGAACAGTCAAAGAACAACCCCACTTGCTTCTGTGGCCCCTTTAAAAGTAGACTGTACCAGCTATTCGAGGTCCCTCGGCTTCCCGAATGCTGGGAGACCCTGTCATGACAGAATTAATAAAAATCCTCATGCTTTTACATCGGCTGTGGTGTGTGAGATGGTCTCTGAGGGCGACTCCTTCTCGGTGTTTGGACGCTAGAGTCCAACAATACCAGGTAAGGAGAAGAGGTCTTGACACGTGAGCTGTCCGATGTACTCCCGGCTCTCCGCCCTCAACCCACGGGGATCCCACCCGGAGGCCCACCTGGTGGAAGGAAAGGTCAGCAGGTGGAGGCTGTGAGCCCCAGGGCACACACTGGGCCACCAACGTGCGGAAGGCCTTTGGGTCCTCGGGTTGCGCAAATCGCCTGCCCTTAGTTCCCAGGCGCCGCAGGAAGGTTGCCAGCGGCCACACCTCGCGGTACAGGCTGCGCAGCAGAGCACGCACAGCCCGGCAACGGGGCGCGCTTGGCATCGCGCTTAAGGTCCAGCCGGGCCTCCCACGTGCAGGAACTTCGATCTAGGGCTGTGCACAGAAAATGTCAGAATACAGGACACTGAGAGCCCGCGGGGGATAAAGGCGGGGTCGGGACGGAGGAAGGGGCGGGATCAAAGCGTAGCGGAAGGGGCAGGGTTGCACCAATAACACTTTTCTGTCCGTGGTCCCCCCAGTTGGGGATTAGGGACTACTGACCAGTCTTGTTCCTCCAGTGGAGTTCATTGTGCTGAAAATTTAACCCGAGTTCAGTGGTTGCGGGGAGTAACAGAGAGAGACGCGGTCACGAAGGTTGTCCTCCACAGAAACCTTCTCGGTCCCCTTTTCGCTCTGAGCTGGGGATCCCAGGTAGTCTAGACTGGGGCGAGGTCGCAAGCAAAGACGCCTGTCCTTGACAGCCTGCGAATTGGGAGCTGGCCGTGGGTGGTGGTAGTTGGAGTTCTTTCCAGTCAGGTTTCACAATTACCGCTGGAATTCGACTGTACAGGTTCTTAAAGCTTTATTGTGGTCCTACCATAACCTCAGCTCCCAGATAGGTTCCGTTAACAGCCACCACCAAAGGAGGAGTACCACACGAAGCTGTGTGTCCACTTTTCTTAATGTCACCGCGGCCTTCACCCCAGGGTCCAGAGCTACGGCTCTTCTTTCATTCACTCGACTTCAGGACAGCAGTCGTTCTAACCAGAGACTTGCAGCTTTAACAGTACTTGCCAGCATGAGGGGGGAGGGGTATGGCAGCGCCCTATGGGTAGGGGACATAGGTCGTGACACTACCCAGAGTCGTAGCTAGGTGCTGGGAAATAGGGAAGCTGTGGTCTTCACAGTAGCTCAATTTGGCAAACACTGAAATGCTAACAAATCTAACCTTTGGTGCCTTCAGCTTTCTGAGGCAATTGCTTCTATCCACCGATCTAGCATTTGAACAGGCCTCAAGCCCTCCCAACAGGCGCTTTTTCATATTTACTCCCTCGTAGGAGGTCTGCCACCTTGTAAATGCTCAGGATTACGGGTGTTATTTTAGAAGTCCACTTAGTGGGCATCAGCTCTTTGAGGGGGTGTTTTTGAGGTTTGCTGGGTACTGCTACTTAGGTGATTTGGGACTGAACTGAGAAGTTTGTGCCAACAAAGAAGTGGTTTCCCAAAGAAACCAGCATTGAAACAGTTGAAAAATTAGAATATAGCTGGACATGATAGTGTATCATTGTAATCCTGGCTCTTGAGAGGTGGAGGCAGGAGGATGAGGGGACATTCAAAATCAGGCCAGCTGCACTTGTGTGAAGTGAGACCCTGTTTCAAAAAACAAAGAGGAGGAACGTGGGTAGCATGTACTGACATGAAACCCTGGGTTCAAGCCCCAGAAAACCAAAGCAGAAAATACGTGTAGAAACTGTCCGTGAGCTATGATGGAACCAGTGGGCACACAGAGAGCATACTTGTAACAGGCTTGCTTTAGAAAGCTGTTCTTATAGACGCTAGGCCAGGCAGAGGCTCTTTGGGGAGGGCTGCACCCCAAGAAGTATGCCAGAGACAGCAGGTGGTAGAGGTTAGACCCTGCAGAAAAGAGGCAGAGGAGAGGATCCCAAGTGTCCCTACCCACATAGGGATAAGAGTCTCTGTAGGAAATCCCTGGGGCCTGTCCTACTCTCCCGCTGGATTGTCAGCATCCAGAATCCCGCCAAGGCTCTGGATGTGACGCTGTGCTGCTGTAGCTTGCCAGGTTCAGACATCACGGGAACACTGGTTTGCTTCTTAGGGGTCAAGATGGGAACATGAGAACAGTAATCTTCATTTACGTAGTTTGTCACCGACACTGCAATTTCATACCTATTATTGATTTGATCAACACCCAACAGTTTAGGAAGTATGTGAATGAATGCCACCATGCACTTTTGTAGGCCAGAGGTTGGTGATTCCCTGACATCACAGAGGCAGAACCTCTAGAGAGTATGTTCTGGTTCTGGACTTGGGAGCCCTGACACTGACCAACTTGGTCTCTTTTTGGGATATGTTACCTTGTTCTGTTTCCTTGGTGCCACCTTAACCCATGCGGACACCACTCCCATCTCTGTTTGCTTCATCCTGCACATTAAACTGCCTATGAAAACCAATAAAAAGTACTTAGGGCACAAAAATCTCTTTACATGTCTTTATTTAATCTCCATAGCTTGGCAAACAGAGTTCAGTTCCTTTTTTTACATCTTTGGATTTTCGAGACCTTGAAAGTTATTTGATGAAATTTAAGAAAATAGTAAGATAAACTCATCCAGTTGGACTTGGAAAGGTTGTATTTGCTTATGGAATTAAGTTTCTTAATTGTTCCTGTTGTAAGCACATGGCTGGCTAGGCTATGTGGTTCTTTCTCAGAGGATGGGGTGTCTGTGAAGCCCTTTAGAAGAAAGGTTTCTTCCAGGCTGGAAAAATCATCAGATCCGATGTGAGCTGTTTGCAATCATGAATAGCAAGGGGAAGGGAGAGAGAGTTGAATGATTAAGCCACTGGCTTCTGACTTGAGAAAAGCGGTTCAGGTTTTCCGTATTTAAAGAAGGTGCTTAACCCTTCCTTAAAGAGGCAACTCTGCCACTGCTCAAGAGCAGAGGAAAGCCTGCCACCATGAAGAGACAACTCGAACCCTTCTGCATGCTGCATCTAACAACTACCACCTCTTCATCATTGCAGCAGATTTTTAAATACTCAAATTCTTTTGTGTCACCTTAACAGCCGCTGGAAATATCTCTGACAGATACATGGGAGTATTTACCCTCCTGCTTAACACACCCACCACAGTCCTCTCATTACCCCCCAGCCTTTTACTCTGGGTTTCTGGTCCTCACACTATGGCTTCTGCGTCACCACAGTGTGTGTGTGTGTGTGTGTGTGTGTGAGAGAGAGAGAGAGAGAGAGAGAGAGAGAGAGAGAGAGAGAGGTTGATTCTGAAAGCAATGCTGGTCTCTGCCAAGTCCTCAAGTCTTCCATGGAATATAACAAAAATTTCACATTTTAGGTCTTAGGATTCAGAATTTAACAAAATAAGAACACAGAAGCAAAAATCAAAACAAAAAACTCTCCAAACACACAGCATTCAGGAGGCTCAAGCAGGATCGACATTATCCTGAACTACCAAGTAGAACTATCCCAGTAAAAAAATAAAACAAAAATTTAAAAGTCCCAAACCAGAAAGTACAAGAATGAGTGTAAAAAGAAACAAAAAATGCACCCACAATTCCCATAGTATTGTTAAATGTAAAAATTCCAGTTACTAAAATTGATCCATAATATGGCTGATACAAGTCTATGTTTGGAATATAATTAAGGAGCAGGTCAGAAGATGTGGAGAAGCAAATACAGTTTCCAGAGATAAAATGAACACACAAGAAAAAGGAACAAAAGTTACAATAAATGAACCAGGTATCAAGTAAAGTTATCTTAAAACAGGTAATGTGGAAGTCAATGAAAAGATAAGGTCATCCAGGAATGCACAGATGTGGAAAACAGGTTAAATTTTTTCCATAGTAGGCATTATTAATGTGTACTAACCAGAAGAAACAGAAAGAACTACACAACGGAAAAGGAAAATCCTGAACTGAGACAGAAGGCAGACTTCTCACCAAGCAAGTGCCCCCCACTGGAGGAACTTATGATGATGGGACCACCGAGGAAAGTCATGGCCAGCCGGTCACTGTCCTACCCATGTGTCCAGGAAAGCCTGGCTTTCAGGAGTGAAGGAAGATGCTGTTTACTGGGGACAGGCCTAAGAGTTAAGCTGTGCTAAACTCTGACATCAAGGCACTTTTGAAGTAAGAGCCATCTCTGAGCTTTTCTTCCTTGTGAGGTTTCTGTGGCAGATCCAACGTTTCAGAGGGACTGGTGGTCAAGTTTTCTGCTCTGCCTGAACTGTCAGGAGAACTGGCACAAGGCTACCCACAATGCACTACTGTTGCTTCCAACTGTGCAGAACCTGGTAACCCGGCCTCTCTGCTTCACCCACCTGAGCTGGGATGGTAGTGATTTCTTGTCTCTTCTGTAAGAACCAGCTTTGGGGATCCTGGGCTACTGTGTAGTTGTCTGTTGTTTCTTTGGATTCTATTTCGATTTTTTTATTATATCCTACTTACTTCAGGGTTCTTTTTCTTTTCCCAAGAGACATCTTAGACTTTTAGTTCCAGCCAGAAGTGTATAGGCAGAGTAAATTTTCCTATTACTGAATAGCGGTACATTAAGCTTAGTATACAGATATTATACATTTTGGTGTTTTGTTTTCAACTCAGGTGAAAATATTTCCTATGTCCCCCCATATTAAAAGGCAGGGTCTTTCAATATAGCCCAAGATGGTCTCAAATTCATGGTAAGCCTCTTGCTTTAGCCTCTCAAGTGGTGGGATAACAGGCATGTGACCCTTTGCTTTCTTTTTTGATTCATGAGTTATTTCAAAGTGTTGTTTTTAAATTGTCTTACCTCCAGGAATAGGGTCTTTACTGGTAAACACTCCATGTGTTCTTTAAAAATGCATTTTGCTAATGTTGTTTGGGAAGAGTCCATGAATTTTAACTAGATGATTATGGAAAGTGTGTTCTGCATGCCTCCCATATCCTTATAGACCTGCATGCTTGTCCTGTCATTGCTGTGAGATTTTGCCATTTGATGGATATAAATGTTACTTTCTCCCCTAGAGGTCAATCTCTGATTATTAGTTCAAAGCTCTGAGGCTAGCCACATAAACATGACTACCATGTCCCTATGACAAAATGTTATATTTGAGAAGACATACTTTACACCCTGGTCATATTTTCTCCTAGAACCTATGGGGCCTGTCTAGCTTCATTTCACTCAGTATTAATATATTATTGTTTGCTTGTGTCTTTATATTTAAAACAGGTTTCTTAAAAGCTTCACACAATTGGGGCTTTTTAAATTCAGCCTGGCAATCCTTGCCTTTTATTTGGAGATGTGAAAGTCATTTGTATTTAATGTAACTATTAGGATATCTTGGCTTAAGTTTACCATGCTGCAGTTTTCTATTTGACCCATCGGGTCCTCTTTCTTCATTTTACAACTTTGTCTTCTCTTGTGCTTATTGGGGTGGGGCAGTAACATCTTAAGTAGCCCAAGCAGGCCTTGAACTCACATGTAGATGAGGCTACTCTTGAACTCTTGGTCCTCCTATTTTCTAAGGCCCGAGATTATACGTATGTCTGACTTGGATTGAGTACTTACATGGTTCATTTTATCTCTAATAATGACTTAATGGAAATACTTGTTTGGTTTGAGGGTTTATAGTATGCATCTTTAAACTATCCAAGTGTGCTATGTCACTGTAGGGGCAGGCTTTGAGGTTTCCTACACTCAGGTGACTGCTTAGTGTTTGAGCCATTTTCTGTTGTATGCCAGCTGCTCCTCCAGCATATCTGCCTGCATGTTGCCATGTTCCCTGACATAATACTGGACTGAATCTCTGAAACTATAAGCTGCCACCTCAACTAAACGTTTTCAAGAGTTTCCATAGTTGTGGTGCCTCTTCACAGCAACAGAAACCCTAACTAAAATCAGGGTTAGTATCAGGGACTGGGGTATTGCTGTTATACGCCTGACTGTATTTTTGTTTGGAGTAATATGGACGTTGTGGGTCTGAGTTAGGAAAGCAGTGGAATGTTTTAAGCATTGCTTAATAGTCCATACTATTAGGGGCATGGAAGGCAGTGATGCTGAGTGCGATTTGTAGAACTGTGGAGATCAAGAAGTTTCAGAGAAGAAGAATATTAGTATGTGGCCTAGAAATTGATCTTATAATATTAAAGTGGCTGCTTTATGCCCTTTCCCAAAGAGACTGTCTGAGGTTAAAGTGAAGAGCTTTTTACTAATTCTACTGGCAGAGAAAAATCTCAAAACAGCCTAGTATAGAGTCTGCTTTGTGGTTACTAGTATTAACTCTAATGAAGATTTATAACAAAAAGGAAAAATATTTGAGGAGAAAAAGCAGTGCTGTGCTGGTATTTTAATCTTTTGGCTTTTTGGTTTCTCCTGAAAATTTTATTTTCTAAAGCTGTCCTGGCATCCAGAGCTGTATGGTTTTTAACAATAGGTGCTGTATCATTTAATCGTTTTGTGGAGGGTCCCCCCCCCATTCTGACAGAGAATGACTGAACTATATTTGACACTGAGGCCTGTGAAGCCCCACCAGGCATTTCCTAATGGCAAAAGGTTATCTTGCCTGTTCCTTGTCGATCTACATTCATTAGTCCAATGCTCACCTTTGCCACACCTCTGTACACTCCCACAGACCATTATGACAGGGAGCATGTGATATGCAGGCACACATGGTGCTGGAGGAGTTCTACATTTTGCAGGCAACAACACTTTGGTGCCCAATGTGGGGCTCGAATATCCACGACCCTGGAATTAAAAGTCCCATGCTCTACAGACTGAGCAAGCCAGACAATTCTAAGAATAAACCTCTGTGTGTGATTTATTTTGGGAGCTGGGTGGTGGGCCCCTCAAAAAAACAGTGGTCCAGTGATGACCAAAGCATCTTTTCACATTTTGCAAATGAAACTGTCTTAGTAGGGTTCAATTGCTGTGCAAAACACTATGACCACAGCAACTCTTATACAAGAAAACGTTTGAGACTGGCTTACAGATTGAGAAGTTCAGAACACTGTTTTCCTTTATAAGAGCTGCTGTGGTCATGGTGTCTCTTCACAGCAGTAGTCTTATGAGTTGACACTGCAATACCTCAGTTTGTACAGCATACTCTGCTTACACAAGAGACATTCTTCAGAACCTGTCTCTGCCACTGTGTTTCATGATTCGATGGGAAGCTAGCAACTGGGATGCCACTGCTACCTTCCTGGCTAGTGTGGATAACTGATTTCTACATGTTATGACATCCAAAACATATTGTTATAAAGATTGATCTGGCCACCAATTAAATGATTTAAGCACCATGAAAGCCCATTTTTAGCATGCTCCCATATGATTACTCCAGGCAGATCTAGATTCTTATCAGTGTGCCCCCCTAGCTTCTCCAGGCAGAAGTAAATTCCTATCAGTGTGCCCCCCTAGCTTGTCCAGGCAGATGTAGATTCCTATCAGTGTGCCCCCCTAGCTTCTCCAGGCAGATCTAAATTCCTATCAGTGTGCCCCCCCTAGCTTCTCCAGGCAGATCTAAATTCCTATCAGTGTGCCCCCCTAGCTTCTCCAGGCAGATCTAGATTCCTATCAGTGTGCCCCCTAGCTTCTCCAGGCAGATCTAAATTCCTATCAGTGTGCCCCCTAGCTTCTCCAGGCAGATCTAAATTCCTATCAGTGTGCCCCCTAGCTTCTCCAGGCAGATCTAAATTCCTATCAGTGTGCCCCCTAGCTTCTCCAGGCAGATGTAAATTCCTATCAGTGTGCCCCCTAGCTTCTCCGGGCAGATCTAGATTCCTATCAGTGTGCCCCCTAGCTTCTCCTGTTGCTGTTTTACATTCATGAACTTTGTGAAATCCCTTTAGGATTTAAACTGTATTTGCAGTGGGTCACAATTTCTGAATTAGCAGCACTTATTCATTTTAGTGGCTTAGGTTTTCTCAAATTGTTCCCACAAGTTACCTTTAGCTTTGTTTTTTGTTGTTTTTCTTTTTCTTTTTTGTACTTTATATGTCACACACCTTGTTTTAGACTACTTTAAGATTTTCTTCTATGGTAGAATCTCAGCAGCTTGGTGGGTACTGTGATGATGTTTCTCTGGATCTATACGGTCCTAGTTTTTGTCATGTTTGATGTTTTTCTAAACATTATTTGTTCAATATTCCCTCTATCTTTTTTCTCCTCCAAAGCCTCCACTTAGCTCTAACTGGTTTTGCTGGAAGTTCTGCTCCACAGACTGGTGCTTTGTTTTTAGATGCTTTATGCTTCAGATTGGCCTAGGAACTCCTGGGATCAAGCAATCCCCCTGCCTCAACCTCCTGAGTGCCATGCCCAACAATAATAGCACTACAAATGTACACTTCTGTGGAAAACAAATAAACAAGCATCTTGGAGGCTATCCAAATTATGGAAGGCACAAAAGGGCAGTCACAGGGAAACCCAGACTAGCTCTTACTTCACCACGACCCCATTCTACACAAATGTAAACATACAATCCTTTCAGAAACCTTGTGACATTGGGCTGAGCACTCATCTAGCAGACTGTTGCTCTTCAGTCCACGAATAAGGTATGAGAACACATTCCTTATCTCACCAGCCCACCTGGGAAACTAAGAGTCCATCTTCAAGGGTCACGTTCAGCTTATCTGGCTTACTCATACCTATGTGGTGGACTGAGACAATATCACAAGATTTTTATCAAGGGGAGTAGAAGGGCAAGAGGAAAAGGTGAAGGTAGACCACATGGGCCATGTGTCATGAAAGTTACAGCTTGAGAAACAGAAAAGGCAATATGAATGGAATTGGCCCCCAGGAGCACACAGGGAGGTGTGGCTTTGTTGGAGGAAACGTGTCACTGTGGAGGCAGACTTTGAGGTCTCGTATATGTACAAGCCATGGTCAGTATCTCAGCTCAGTTCCTGTTGCCTGTCAATCAGTACGTGGGACCCTCAGCTCCAACCCATTAAATGTTTACCTTTATAAACTGCCGGGTCACAGTGTCTCTTCAAAGCAACAGAAACCCTAACTAAGACAGTAAGGAACATTTCCCTATAGCCACTCTGCCCGTACCTGTCACTCCTCAGAGCTGACCAATGGAGACCCACCTCACACTTGTTCTGAGCCATGGGGTGTAGCCTGACTTGGGCCTTTCGATGGTTGTCTCTCCCAGGTGACATAACAGCTGCTGGAGCCGGAACTGTCTCATGTTCTTCAGGGAAGGAGAAAGCATTAACACTGGTGTGTGGAGACCTCTGTTTCCTCAATGCTCACCACACTGGACATGCTGTCACAGCCACCCCGACATGCCTGGGCTACCCATCCTCATATACCCCAAGCAACCTCTGACCCCTGCTTTTGACTTGTGCTCTGCTTGGTGGGGCTCTCCGAGTCAGCTTCAAGCCTACCCCTGCCCCAGGACCCAGGTGTAATGAACTCTAAATGCCATGCACCCTGCATAATTGTGTTGAACATACCTTTAAAGATCCCACTATATACCTGAGATTGCATATCTGCATTAACATTTTAATTGGTAATAGTAAAGGTACTACTTGAAGCCAATGTTTGCCTTTGAATCATGATTTCAGTTTACTACTCCAGAATCATATAACATCCACAAAGGCACAGATAAGGATGAATGTGTCCCACTTAGAGTGGCCTTCCAGGTGACCCACTCTCAGAGAAGAGCCTGGCAAACTAGGAGGAAGGATACTGTAGAGGAGCAAAACAAACAGCTAAGCCCCATGCCACCAGAACACACACCGTTCCCACATTCCACCTGCCTTTGGAAACAGTTCTTTACAGCCTACTTCTCTCCATGGCATTCCCCCCAATTTATGACCAACCTGAACACTGGCAGCTGTGCCCAGCCACTAAATGACATCATGAGCCCCTAGGACATCTGTGGCTCCAAAGCTGAGAAACACCCTGGGTGTTTGCTCCTTTCAGTGCAGAAACAAATCTATCTTTTGTATTGTTCTCTGAGAGAGATTTAATTTACAACATCTACAGTATTTTCTGTTATTATAGGTTAAGAAAAATGTCACAGCCAAAGAAATTTAATTTAAAATAGAAACATACATACATAAAGCTTTAAACAATCAAATTTTAAACAAAAGGAAAAAAGAGCCATTTGATCCCAGAGTCCATACAGAACGACTTTTCATGTGTGTGAAATCCGCATAAGGGGCACTTGGACAAGTTGACGTGGAAATCCATCATTCTCTCTACCCTTGCGTGCTCAGGTATCCAATGGCTGCCATGGGACACTCATGCACTGAGAGCTACCCTTGGGTGACTGCCCACTGGCACCATCACCAAGACCCAAGTTCTCGTGGGCTGTGTGGTTAAGTGCTATGGTTCCTTCCAAACACAAGAGAGGGTGCTCACAGATACTGAGAAATGTTCAGAGGGATTTGGCAACGTAGAAGATGTGATGTCTAGAAGTTCCCCTAAAGCCCCCAGGAATACTCATGGCACAACTGTGCCGTGTAGTGCCACCTGGGGGCCTGGGCTGAGACGTTCAGTTTGGGTGGGGCTTCCGTTTAGGCTGCTCCTCATAAGACTCCCCAAATTCATTGACCCTGCTCTTATCCACAGGGTAAAGCCTACAGTGGTAGGGATGGATAACGATTAGTGAGACAGGCCCTTTCTGTCCTTGAGAGGAAGACATGGCTCCTCTGCAAACACCCTCCAGGAATCTGAGACACCTCCATGTCAGGGACCTTTACAGGTCTGGGAGCTGCCTCCCCCCTCTCTAGTGCTGCATTCTGCAGGGTTGGGAAACGAGAGCTTGGCTAACCAGAGAAGGAAGAAAGAAGACCTGCAGTAGAGTGGGACCTGGAGAGGCCCCACTGCGGGGAACTGAAAAGTTATCCAGGCAGTTACCAGAACAAGTTCTAGACAATTCCTGGCTTTTGAGCACTCTGCCCATATGGCTATGCTCTTCAATCCCGCAACTGCCTACTCTAGCAACCCAGCCCTGCCTCTGTGAAGACACCAAGGCAGGGAGGGACGCAGTGTCCACTGTGTGAAGTTCTCCTTGATGCCCCACAAACAGTAAGACAACTAGATCTTATCTTTAAACAAACCCACCTCCCATTAAAAGCCCTGGGGCTGGCTCTCTGCATAAAGACTCGGGACCATTTCAAGGGTGCCTTGCTGGCTTGAGACGTTGGGACTCTGACAGAATAGGCCTGTAGCAGGTGCCAGTAGCTGAGTTCCTAACAAGCCCATATCTATCTTCAGATGTGTCAGAGAACCAATTATGGATGTGAAACCTAAGACCCAGACCTCATTCAACATGTGGGTGTGGTGCTATGTTCCTATGACAGAAGTTCTTCCCAGACACACAGCTCATTGACATAAAAGCCTAGCCCAGGAACAGCTGCAGGCAGTTGAAGTAGTTTTGGGAAGACAGGCTCATCCTGTATTGGATGTAGTGGCATTTAATTTATGTTGTAATATATAAAGCTTGCCTGAAGTTCAAAGAGTAAAACAGCCCCACTGGTCATTCTTACAGACCAGGCAGTGGTAACACACACCTTTAATCCCAGTAGCCATTCTAGCTGCTATAGAAACAAGTCTTAGAAAGGAATATAACATTATAATATAATATAATATAATATAATATAATATAAGAACCCCAATTTCTCTGAGATTTTATTACTTGTTCCAGTTGGACAGAAACAGCTTGGAAAGCTTAGAGGAAGCACTGACATCATAAGGGGATGAAGGGGAGGGAGGGATTCAGGCTCCGGTGGCAGCTACTGGGGAATGGGAGGTGAGGTGGCAACACTCTGAGAAGCCCTTTCCTCATCATGGACTTAGAGAAGGCAGGCAGCCTAAGCGTCTACTGATTTAAGGCTTATTCCAGGAAACCCCAAACCTGGCTCTACCCATGCAGCCCACAGGCAGTGATGCATACACACAACAGAAAGGCCAGATGCAAGCCTGAGTAGGCAAGGAAGGCCAGGCAAGCATTGTGTTTTAATAAACGTGTCTTCTAGAGGCTTTCCCTTGGCCGGGCTGGTAGCTTGGATATGCTGTTTTGGTCTGAGGCCCTACTGGCTATTAGATGCTGGTGGTGGGTACAGTCCGGGCCCAGGTGAAAGAGTCACTGACCTCTATCTACCTGCAGGGCATGTGGCCTGAAAGAAGACCACCCCTGCCCCACACTGGAGAGCTGTGCTTGAGGACTATTTGTGCAGGGGACAATCTTACACTGTCATCACAAGACACAGCTGGAACCTATTTTGGGCAACAGAGAAAAGCCACCACCCACTAGGTCTGCCTGAACAACCGACAGGTAGGTGCAGGGTTCGACAGCCAAGGAGGAGTTGCATATGCACACTTACCACCTCTGGAAAAGGTAGACCAGGAACACCACGTCATCTCTGAAACAGGTCAGTCGGTGGGACGTGGGCATGGAAGACATCATCAATGAAATTGTTAAAAGCCTGCAAAGCCAGATGAAGCAGTGAAACCATCACAAAGCTTGAGGCCAACATTTTATGACTCCTCAGCAGCTGGCGGGACCCATAACTGAGATATCCACAGCAACTGTGCGTGAAGATCTACACGGCCCAGAGCCACACCAGCAGGGCAGCGGGGTCCCAGGCCCAGGAACATCAGCCCCACATAAGAGTCTGCAGCTCTCTGTTGAGAACCAAGAGCACAGCTGGGAAACATGAGCAGAGCAGCCTGGGCTGGCTCCTCAGAGAACTGAAACTGCTTCCTATAAGCTCAGTCTACTCAACCCTGTACGAAGGGTCCCAGGCTCTGTTGGGAAAACACAGAGCTCTGGTCTCACACTGAACCAAAATATATTTGTGCTTTGACAGTGTTGCCAAAAAGGAACGTGACTCCCCCTTACCATGACTATGAGAACCTTCATCCTGTAGTTGGTGGCTTTACAATTTGAAAAGATATCTTAGTTTTTTCAAAGTGGAAAGAGCCAAAAGTACCGTGTGTCTGTGAGCTCATGTGCATGCACCCCACAAAGGGTCTTTCAGGCATTCTTGGCATGGACCTGGTGCTTACCTTGTAGGTAAAGGCCTTCCAGGGTAGGTGTGCCACCGACTTCATCTGAAATAAGGAAGATACCACAGTCAGTCACAGGCAACCTAGAGAACATAGGAGTATTACCTTAGCAGAGACACCTGGCCTTACCTTGTAATTGACAAAGAGCTGGGGCAACATGAAGAGAAAGCCAAAGGCGTAGACACCTGTGGAAACAGAAAACATGCATGAAAAGGAACCAAACATCCATTCTGCTTCCAAAAGACCTCAGTTGGCTTTGTCACAGTGCAGCTTCCTGGCTAATAAACTTACCAAGAGTCAAGGACACATCATAAAAGCTGACTGCTGTTAACTTTTGTCTACAAGAATTAAGCAAGAGCTGGACACTATTACAGGGACATTTGGAAACATGCCAAGATTAAGCCTGGGACTCAGACCTTAAAGCATAGCTATCTAGAGCTACCTGCTTATAGGCAGGCTGCTTGACCTCAGTGTTGTTCACTGGTACACCCCAAAGCACAAGAATCCAATGCTCTGACACTTAGCCATGGGACATACACACAGTTTACAGACGCCATGGGCTGTGAACCGCACACAGGGCAGCAGGGCATCGACCAACCTCCCAGCGTGTCCACAAAACTTGGCTTGCCATATTCAGGCTCTGGTGATCTGAGAAATTCTATGGAATGAGATGTCGGAGGGGATCTGAATGCTAGTGTTGCTTATTTGTAGGGAGGAAACAGACTAGCCACTGGAGGATCAAAGCTCAGGAACAGGCTTGTTCAGTGCTTAGGCCCCACAGTGCTGGGCCCTGTATGAGTGCTAAAGGTAAGGAACCAACTAGCTTTTCACCCTAGAAACCTGTCCACCACCAAGGAGGAGACACATGGACTCACCATTCACAAAGCTGCTGAAGAGCCAGGAGTACCAGCTGAAACAGAGGTAAAGGAGTAGTGACCCGAGGCCAAAGACATGCTGCTGAGTGTTAAAATGAAAAATTACCTTCCAGAAAAATGATTTTGACACCCAAGCACTCAGGGTATCTGGGATGTAAACAGGCTCATGTGGAGAGACACCACAAAATGGACAGATTTCATTCCCAGGACTTCAAAGCAGCATCATGTTGTTAGCTTCTCTTTCAAACTCTGTCCAACCTCTGAATTCCAAGTTGGTGCCACTGCAGGGAAAAGCCTGCACTTCCCGGGTTGAAGCATGTGTACTGTGTGGTCACGCATGCCAGTGGTTCCTGTCCTCTTCACAATCCAGAGGTGATGTGGGAGTAATTTCTTATTAATAAAGAAACTGCCTAGACCCATTTGATAGGCCAACCCTTAGGTAGGCGGAGTAAACAGAACGGAATGCTGGGAGAAAGAAGCTGAGTCAGGGAGTCGCCATGATTCTCCCACTCCAGACAGACGCAGGTTAAGATCATTCCTGGTAAGCCAGCTCGTGAGCTACACAGATTAATAGAAATGGGTTAGATCAATATGTAAAAGCTAGCCAATAAGAAACTGAAACTAATGGGTCAGGCAGTGTTTAAAAGAATACAGTTTCCATGTAATTATTTCGGGTAAAGCTAGCCGGGTGGTGGGACACAGCCCGCCGCTCCGTATTTCAACAGAGTGGCGCCCAACATGCTAATGAACTCCACATAAAACCTGAGAGGGCTTAAAAAGGAGAGAGAGAGAATTTAAGACAGCTTTTTGCTGTTTGTGGGTTGCGTGCCGCAAAGAAATTGTCCTGACTCAGCAGCAGGAAAAAACTGGCTGTTTTAAAATGTCGGCTTTCTGGGCTGTGCCGCCATTGCGATCTCTGTCTGGCTCCTGCGGGAGACAGAGCTTTTGAATGGAGCATTTGGAGTAAAGCTCTACGGCTTGCTTGATGGCAATGTGGACTGCTGTGTGCCTGGAACTGTGTGTGGCTCAGGGGCACCAAATGGCTCTGAGGCAGGAGCGGCTTGGCTCAGCTCTGCCATGCTGAACTGTGCTGGTCTCAGGCAGGAACTACCGTAATTACCATAAAAACAGTACATTTAAAGTTTCAACTGGGCAGGACACAGGCGGTACCATATTACCTGTACATGGCACAACTTAAGTTTTTAATAACTGCTTAACATTTTAAGAAATGCTCCTGGATAGTAAAAAAATGTTACAGATTCACAATAAAACAGATTCAGACATAAAAGACCACACTGTTGGATGAATGTACATAGGCTTGAGAGAGAGAAGAAAAAGATTATAGAGAATAAAGTTAATGGTTTAAAAAAAAAGGTAAAGTCTTTAAAGAGACAGAGTACAGATAGTTAAGAGATTAAAAGAAATAAAGAAAAATAAGCCATGTAAAAATGGAAAATTCACAGCGAGTCTGGATTATGTACATTGTGTTTTCTTTAAAATTTTTGACTGTGAAGGAGCTAAGTACAGAGAGACATTTCATTCTATGGGCTGTCAAGTGGAACCAAAACGGATATCATGAGGGTATGACTTCAGAATTTGGGTCTAAGGATATGATGCTTTGGAAAGGGTCTTCTTTTGTTTTCACAGAGGACCAGACCCTGTGGATTGCATCTATCCCGATATGGTATGATAGACCACGACCTCCTGAAAATTTCCTGTGAACACCCTCAAAAAATTACTTCACTCAACTGGCAACTGAGATAAACCTGACACACAGGTTACACCCTAAATGATCTGATTAACAGCGCCCCCATTCTGCAGGAAGCAGTTTGGAGAGAAAAAACTGTGCCCATGTTCCCAAAATTTTGTTTGTAAATGTTCTTTTACATTTAAAGGGGGAAATGATATAGGTATGAGTAATTTGCATTGGTGTGGATTTTACAGTCAATTTTGTTATTTGTATATGTATTTCTGATCTTGATTAAGGTATTGTGATTGTGTAGTTCATTTTTAAAATGTAATGTATAATTAGGAAATATAGGTTGTTGATGGATAGTCATAAATAATAGTCAAGTTTGTAGTCATGTCACTTAGATTTTCTAGATATATAGAGATATATTTCAGATAGGCATTCTTCATATCTCTCAAAGGCTGCAGAATATGGCATTTAAAATATTTTAATAACTTAGGACTTTTCATGACAATGAGACACGTCTGCTCCTGGCAGCACCAATCTACTTCGAGAGGAAGATGGGCATCGAAGAGGATCCTTATGGAGTTTGATAGCCATTTGGGCAAGAAACTGCTCTTGCCTGGACTGTTGCATAAACTGGACACAGAGAACCCGCAGAGAGAGGACTGCTGAACTTGCCTAAAGGTGAGATGGTCTTTCGGGGTTCATGACTCATGAAAGAGTCTGCGAGACATTCTGCAGGACACAGCAGATAGTGACTGAACTGTCTTTGGAATTTCCTGCTTCGTGGAAATGTCTGCTGGATACTTTGGGCCTGAAGGCTGAAGATGGATGCCCCAAAGGTACAAAAGAACTTTGGGTGACTGTCCAGGCAGCAAGATGTCTCTGTCATTTCTAGAGTTTTCTTATTTCTTGTTTACTTAGGTAGTATTATATCCTTCTGGAGTCTTTGATGGAGTTGAAGAATAAATAGATAGTTATAGTTTTCCTTAGTTATGATAAAAGATAAAATAGATATAAATATTGTAACTGTAATTCTTGCTTGATAACTGTTTTGCTATATGTAATTTTACTATGTTAAAGTTAAAGCCTTTCTTTTTTGTTTAAACAGAAAAAGGGGAAATGATGTGGGAGTAATTTCTTATTAATAAAGAAACTGCCTAGACCCATTTGATAGGCCAACCCTTAGGTAGGCGGAGTAAACAGAACGGAATGCTGGGAGAAAGAAGCTGAGTCAGGGAGTCGCCATGATTCTCCCACTCCAGACAGACGCAGGTTAAGATCATTCCTGGTAAGCCAGCTCGTGGGCTACACAGATTAATAGAAATGGGTTAGATCAATATGTAAAAGCTAGCCAATAAGAAACTGAAACTAATGGGTCAGGCAGTGTTTAAAAGAATACAGTTTCCATGTAATTATTTCGGGTAAAGCTAGCCGGGTGGCGGGACACAGCCCACCGCTCCGTATTTCGACACAGAGGAGATGAAGACCTACATCTGAGAAGGGTCCCTAGTTCCTGGCAGCTCATGTGGGAGCCAGTCTACCAGGTGCATGTGTTGTGCTCAGAAATCAAGCCAGGGTTTTCAGTTGGGAAGATGAGGGTGTGGACTCTGCAGTACCCACCTCTTATACTTGATATTGAGGAGTGAGTAGACAGCACCCCCGACACAGAGAGGGTAGAGCAGGTAAGACAAGTATGTTATGGCTTGCGAGGGACAGAGGCAGCTTCTAGTAAACACCCCAACCACCAACCCCCTCAGCAGATGCATCATCTAACTTGTGACAACAAGAGCAAGGAAAAAAAAGACAGAACCCCAATAATATTTCAGGTAATAGCACAACTGTGTACAATGACCATAATTCTGCCAAGACTCCAAAGTGAGAACCCCCGCGCATACCACGGGCAGCAATGACTGCGCTGCATCACCCGCAATGCATCAGACTGGAAAATTCAGTCAGAAGAAACCAAGGAAGTGCCCAAGTCACAGATCCAGGCTGCAACTACAGCACAGGTCCTCTATTTACTCTGATTTGTTGTTTGCTATCATCTCACTAAAATCTGAAATGCAAATAGCTGAGTTTTGAACTAAAATACCAAAACCATCCTGTACATAGACGTCCTGTTAAATCCAACATGTCCCACTCCTAAGCAACAATGGGAGGCGAGGGCCTGGATGCCAGAGGCGTCCTGTGGCCTCTGTATGAATGAACAGAGAAGCCAGGTGTCTAGTAGAAATGATCTGAACAGCAGGAACTGTCCAGGTGACAGACTAGGAACCAGTGATCCTTCCCGGGGAAGAGGGTACACCCACATGTTTACCCTTGGGACTCCTAATCAGGCCAGTTCCATCACATTCTCAGGACAAGATCCTCCGAGATTATAGCAAGGACCCAATCCTTTAGGGTATCACAGGTTCCCCAACTGCTTATCTGGGCATCGTACTTCTCAGTCTTCACCTCAGATTCGCTGTGGGTGCCAAACTGTTGTGAGATTAATATCATGTCAGCTGACTCAGTAGACTATCAGTACAGTAAAGCTAGAACTGTAGCAATCAAGGATGTAGGGCCCACGGTACTGCCCTCAGCACTAACGCTGGCCGTACCTAGCCTCAGGCTTAGGCACTGGCCAGTCCTGCCCCAGTTCCACCATCATAAAGGCTCTAACCCTTTGCGTCTACTGAGTTGGTCCAGCCTCTTGACGAATCAGGTGAAAATTAGCAATAGATTAGAAAGCTGACATGAGCTCATCAGTGAGGTGTACCCTCTTCCCCGGGAAGGAACAATCTCTCAGATCACTGGTTATTTCACCTGGGTGAGGGGCCCCCATCTGTGGGGCACTTCTGCATGCATGTGCCTGTGTTCCGGGAAGCTCTGAACTAGGCAGGAAAGACAGGATAAAGGGCCTCCAGAAGGTTCAGCACTAACTTGACGGCAACTAAGAAATGACAGTCTGGTGAGTTTGTTCAGGAAAATCTATGTCTGGAGCAGTCATCACACATCTCACCTGAAACACAGGCCTCAGGCCTCTCCAGGCCACTGTCATCTTCAATGCCTTCTTCACCTTCCAAAGCTGAAGGCAGAAAAGGAAATATACATTTAATATTGAGATGCTGGATTAGAAGCTAAACTGTAAAGGACAAGACCTGGTACCCATCACCCCTGTCCCACTAGACACTGTTTCTGTTCCCTCTACTTCTCACGGTCACTTGTGGACTAGGAAGGCTCTGCACTACACTCTTGGCTGTCTACACCTGGTGGACTGTGCAGTCACTGGTAAAACGCAAGGAAACCAGACTAATACCCCAAACCAAGACAGTCTTCCTCCTGGGCCCCAAGCCTCTTCCTGAACTCACTAGGGATCTGTGTCTTCTTCAGCATCCTTACAGCAACTTTGTACCAGCAGTATTTACTAAGGGCATGTCTAGCACATTGTCTCTAAGTTGGATTTAATGTTGTCGGACATTTATGGAGTTGTGGTGTTGATGAAGCCCATCTCTCAACAAGCATTTGGTAGCCATAAGGGCCAGTAACTAACAAAACCTATTCTGCGAACTGGACCGCTGGGTCTGTACCCTGCTTGCCACCTTCCTTCCAAACTGGGCTCCTATGTCCCCTTTCCACAAGTGTGTAGCAGCAGCACTAGGTCACCAAGTGTCACTGCCATTACCTATGGACCACATAGCTGTTCCATTCCAAATTCCATTCAAACCAGGAGTTTCTCCAAAGTCATACTATCTGTTTGTTTCACTCACAGCGGCTTATAAAACCTGTCAACACAGGGTCTACCCAACAGGATCTACTGTACCAAGATGTGCCCTCAGAGACCTCCTTACCCAGCAGATATCTCCCTGATGTTTCCAGAGGTGTGCAGGTCCTCTGAGGGACTCCTGTTTCAGGACTCAGAACTGCAGAACAAATCCTGACGTTCACAGACCTCACAGAAACCCCATCCTGACCCAGCATGGTGTTGAGGACTCACCTCAACGGCAGCCCCAATACCAGCAGGGATGAGCACCAGAAGGCTTGTCTGTTCATCCAGCAGAAAGAGGAAGATGACCACGGTGCTGAAGCAATACCAGAGCAGTGGAGACATGAAGACATAAGGTGGTGAGGGCACACTGCACCTTTCACTTCATCTGTGTCTTTTTCTGAAAACCCTGCAAACAAAACACATTAAAATTCAAGAAGAGCCATTTCAGTCTTAATTCTCAATTCTAAATATTCTTCTGAATGTAGAAAACTTGCATCTTTTCTGGAGCAAAAGTCAACAGAAGCTGTGGCATTTAAAATATTATGTTCTGAATAAACCCAACTTTCAGCTAACGCCTAAGGCTACAATCTAGAGATACAAGGAGCAGAACCACTGTAGGCTGTTTGACTCCATAAATGACCCCAGCAGGGAGTACAGCAGTATGGGTCCACAGCGTGGACTCACCAAACACCCCCTCCCACCTCGGCCAGGGCCCAGGGCCACCCACCGAACTGCTGCAAGGAGTACACGGTGTCCTGCATGTGGATCCAGAAGCGCAGCCGCCCCAGTGAGATCTTGTCGTAGGACACAGTGAGTGGAGCAGTTTATCACCTGCCACCAAGAGACCCACAGGTGAGGGAGGGCCATCAAACACGGCCAGGATGATTAATGCAACTTTGGAAAGTGGCCTGCAGCCACGAACTATATCCCAATAGACCTAGATACTCTAGAAGATCCCTGCACAACTTTCTGCAACTCCATGCCAGTCCCAGTGGGTGCTGCAGGGGGCAGGGTCTGATATAAGGCTCATTCCTCATCCTAGACCCTTTTATGCCACAGGAGTTCTGCCAGATATTGTCTCAGAGCTGAGTAGGAGAGGTGCTGTATTGACTCAATCCTCTGACAACTCTGAGCACCCATCTTCCTCTGAGCACCAGCTTGACTCCATGTATTACTTCTGACCATACTTTCTGTGAGCTCAACACTTTAAGTAGTGCCCTATTCTGTGTGTGTCCAGCATGTTTACAAGCTGCACAAGCCCTGACAATGAGGAAATAGGCTCACAATTAGCATTGGCTAGAAACTGGTCAGCTTACTAGCTGAGCCAAGGAACAGATTTGTTTGGCTGAGGTGCCATGGACCTTTCTTAGAATAGCGGAGATTGTCCACAAAGACGTGAAGGGCTGTGCTCTTAGGTGAGACATTAGAGACAACACCTGAGCCCACACACTTATAGCAGGTGAAATATGGTCACGATTTCTAAGACACGTACACTACTGTCACACTTCATGAACTGGAAACCATCATCCAACCTTCTGCCCCAACCTCCTGCCATGAACATTGCTGGTGTTAAAGGCATGTCACATACAAGGGAGCTGACAACCTGAAATGTGTCAGGGTTAAGTAGTCACCAGGTCTAGGACTTGGTGGCTAAGTGCTGGGCCTCTACACATCATGAACGTACCTCTGAACACCCCTTAAATGGTCAGATGTGTCCCAGGGATGCCACTGTAAGGTCCTATCAGAGTCTGCTAGCTGGACTAACCTAGCAGGCTAGACTGCCTCCTAAAGATGACATTCCTCTGAAAACAGCTCACATGGAACAAAGAAAGATACACAATAGGTGTCACAGCGAAGCTAGTTGCCTATATGTTCACTACAAGCTACTGTACCTTACAGCAAGCCCACAGGGGGTCCAACAGGATCACCAGAAAAGAATACACAATCTGCAGATGCTGGCCTATAGCCTCTAACTACACTAGCTTTTAGACAAACACTGGATATCCAGTCACAAAAATACAGTCACTTAACACAATATCCCAATTGCTTACAAGAAATCAGCACTATTAGGTCTTGCAGTATGTTTGCAAACAGCCCCAGGTTTACAAAGTACAGCCTGTACACTTCACAGAACCCAGTATCCCACATTTCAACAGGGAAAACCAAGTCAGAGAAAGAGGTCAGAAGTCAGTCAGACTTCCTTCCCACAGTCATCTAGGTGCAGATGACACATGAGCAAAGGTCAGCACGGTGGGAGCCTGCCATCCCAAGCCACAGCCAGCAGCAGAGTCCAACCAGGGATCGTCTAAAGACATCTAGGCTGCCTATTAGGGAACACTCACAAACGGCAATGGGAGAGGCAGAGGTGCTCACCTATGACCCTAGTCAAAGCTCCTTTCTTGTCCCAAATTACTTCCACTGTGAAAGAACACTGACATAAGTCCTGGCAGCAACTGTTACAATGGACAGGAAATGGTATCTGATGCAGTGACATTAAATATTAAACACCATTAGTCTCCGTATAATGCAGAGCTAAAGTTCAGCCACGTTTCTTCTCTCTGGAAAAATAGCACCTTTATTGCTATAAGAGGGCACCAGAGTGGCCATTTCATCTCCACAGGACCTTGGCACTGCCCATGGCTATCCTAGGAGTTGTGGCTCCCTCCCAGGCCAGGTTCAGCTATGAATCGCTAGTTCTACAGCAGGGCCTGCTTGTTAGGGAATACAGAAACGGCAGTGGGAGAGACACTGTTAGAAACTAGAAGCATAAACGGTCTCACATGCCAGGAGCAGGCATGCAGGCCTTTCTGGTAGAGTTCTGTGGGACTACTACCTAAGATCCCAATGAATGATCCAAGAGACTGCCATCAGAAGAGAGTCCCAAAGAAGCCACCACTAAAGGCAGGGCCCAGTCAGGTACTGAGACATCTTTCTGGCCCAAACATGGCAATACTCCCTGCTCTCAGGGGAAGCTCTGTGCTGTGGCCAGGAAGAGTGTGGCTCACCATCAGGTCTTTAACCCGGTTGCTCAGCTGGTCAATGAACAGGATGGGGAGGTACTGCACTGTCTTTCCAAGCTGAATCCTGAGGGTTGGAAGCAAAAAAGCCTGAAGTCAGTGTCAATTTATCCCCCTAGGGCACAAAATATGTGGAGAAATTTGGTTCCCCTGGGAACATCCTACCCTGTATCACTGTTGGCTGTATCCTGGCCACTGGATCTCACAAGATGGCTTTCCAGACAGAAGCTGGGGAGACCCACACACCTGCCCTCTAAGTGGGTGGTGGGGCACTAGCTGGGGCACAACCTCTGGAAAGCTATCCACACACAGCAGGCTGCCTGAGAGGAAGGCTGGAGACAGGGGCAGAGCTGGCTCTTTCTGTACCAAATGAATACAATCTGGAGCGTGTACACAAAAAAACATTTTATAAAAAGATTCAGGGTTGGAGAATTAGGTCAGCGGTAGAGTTCTTGCTCATCATATAATGTCTTGATTCAATTCCCCAACACCACAGACACGAAAATATTCATACTTTACAAAAGAAAATACAAAACCATTGACAATATCAGAGAAACTATCTGTTATGAATAGAAGTGATTCTCAGCCATTTCCAAAAGCCACATGACACCATGATAGCACACTGATGGATCTCAACACTGGGCTTCCTAAACACAATCAGTCACATTTAACTAAGGATGGCAAGCAATATTTAAGTCACAACTTAGAGATGAAATCCTAAATTTAGTGAGTATAGCTACAAAACCCTCATTTCACAGCCCAGGGACCATGAGAACAGTGCAGAGCAATAGGGTGCACAGCAGTCAGTTGCTTTTGTTTTAGCCCAGGGGACATTCTTCCTGGACTAAAAGTGAGATGCACTAGCTGGAAACTTACTTCCTCTCAATCCTGTTGGTCATCTTAACCATCACCTCTGGGTGGTGAGCAAGGGGCTGGATGGGGTCTGCGGCAGCTCACCCACTCCTGATGCCTGCTCTGCCATCAGGTCTAGGACTGGCTTCCTTCCCAGGACTCCACTTGAGACTTACATCTTCATGTACCGATGCACATCTGCAGGCAGGGAGGACCCATCAAAGACAAAGTCATCCACCATCACATTCAGGGTCAGCCTGGGTCGCCAGTGAGAAACGGGTTCAGCCAGGACATTATATGGCTTCTTCTCTGCTTCTATCTGCTGCTGTAAAGAATAGAGTGGAGGCTACATTACCTGGAACTAGTTTTGCGGCCAGGGTCTCCAACGGAGAACCCACTGGTTCCCTAGACTGGCAAAAGTAGGAAAGGAGGCCTAGCTGAGGGGTTCTAGGAACCCTGGGCTGTCAGTCCCAGACCACATTCTCCCTCCTCCCAACTGGTTCTGTGAGATCTTGAGGGATCAGGAACTGGGGAACTAACACAGCAGGTCTGCATCCTTGTGAGCTAGGGAAAGACTACTGAGACACAACACTAAATGAGATAAAAGGTAACAAAGAGTGGTCTGAAAGGAGATGCACAGGATCTGTTACTGATTCTAGATAAAACAAACTCAGGAGAAAACTCTGGGGAAATCAGCTTTATCTCAAACCCAAATACCTCCTTCAGGAAGCAGCACCACCCTATTTCCACTCAAACGGCTGTCACACGGCATTTTCTGCCCCAGGGAACAATAACAGCAGCCTGTATTTAATGGTTCCAGAGATAGTCCATGCTACTTCATATAGACACCATTATGAAGCCTCCCCTCATCACTGCCCACAAGAAGATACAGCAGGGAACAACAAACAAAAAGAGTATTTGTTTGTTTGACACAAGGTTTCCCAGTGCAGCTCTGGTTGTCCTGGAACTCATTCTGTAGAGCAGGCTATCCTTGAACTCAGAGACCCACCTACCTCTGCCTCCTAAGGGCTGGGATTAAAGATGTGTGGCACCACTGCCTGGCTAGGAATCTGCTCCTAACCGCTAGACAATGGCTACTTTGTGCAAAGGTGCCATCATTCTTGTTTTGTAATCTGTCTCACCTTCTACTCAATACAGACACAGACAGTGAATGTTTCTTATTTTATGCCACGAGCCCATGAATGACTCCCCTGCCCCTAGCAGTCTTAGTCTATAGTCCAGACTGCTTTGGAACTCATGGCAACCCTTCTACCTCAGCCTTGAGGGATGAATCACTGTCCCACACTAACCTGCTACAGTTTATCTGCAAACCCATGGGCCATTATTAAGTATGACAGTAACAATCACATTCCTTTAAGCTTCCACTATAAGGCATGCATACAAACTTTGAACAAGAAATACAAGCTTGCTACAGTGATCTGTTAAGACCCAATACCTGTGTGGCAGACTCCCCTGTGAGCAGGTTAATTTCTTCTGGTTTGGGGATCATGTAGGTAGTCAGAGGACTGATCAGGTGTACCTGTTTCCCATCGTGCCAGGGCACGATGTTTCTTGTTTTCTTTGGTACAGAAACATTAACTGTCCTAAAACAGAACAGTCATTTTAAACATGTACATGTTATGTTCCATGTTTATTAAGTAGCACAGACAGTCCTCAAACTCAGGTTCCTCCTGCTCCAGCTTTCCAAACAGCTGGGATTAAAGCTGTGTACCACCATGGTGGCACACACTGGCCATACACATGGTAGCTAATCATCTCTTTAGATTTACACAATCTAATTTTAGCTTAGAAATACTAAAAAGGAAACTTGCCTATGAATTTTCATATCCCAAGCACTATGAAAAATACAGGACTCCCTGCTCCATTTCAAGAGCCTCAGAGTGAATTTGCTTTGAATATTTAATACACAATCAATATTTGATACTAGTTAAAAATCAATAATCCTGAATGAGAAACAAATTTGTAGTAACTATATATTAAATGAACTTAGAGTCAAAAAACATGAATATAAAAATCCTAGTTCCAACAATTATTAGTATTGATCTAGAACTAGTAATTTAACACCTCGGGGCATTATTTCTTCATTTGTATAACGAGTAGATTTGAAAATTTATTTTAAAGATTTAATTTTAATGTTTGAAACAATTACTGCCTGAATGGCGAAATTTCTTTAATGTTGAGAGTGAAACTCTTATGCTTCTGGTAGGAATATTAATTAGCACAGTCAAAAGGGAAACCGTATGGACATATCTCAAAAAACTAAGAACAGAACTGTTATGTGATCCAGTTCTCCCACTCCTTGGTATATATCTAAGGAAATAAGATCAATGAACGAAGGACACTCGCATGCCTGTTATACTGCTGGACTATGTACAAGGGTTAAGAGAATAACCAGCCCAGCAGCATGTCAACCATCGAATGGACAAAGAAAATATGGCACATCATATAATGTGGTATTAATATTAACCAAAGGAAAAAATAAAATTTAAATTCTGTCACCTGAAGCAAAGTGAATGAGATATAATATGAAAGACATAGACAAGTGCCACATGTTCTCTCTCATATATGGAAAAAACAAACAAAAAAGCAATTGATTCAAGTAGAAGAGGAACTTCTGAGAATTCAGAAGGATGTGGGGGTGTCGCCAGCAAGGGCAGAAGAATGGGTAAACATAATCAAACAACATATATGGTCATAAGTACTACATGAATCCTAAATGGAGAAAGCTACTGAAAGAGAAGGGACTTGTCCAAAGGCCTGGCTTTACCTCCTGAAAATCATTTCTTCTTTGATATTTTCAGTTTCAAAGAAGAATGTAGTAAGTGACATGAAATATTTAACTTTTGTAAAGCCAACAGCTGGGAAGCTGAGGCAGGTGGATTGCTGTGAACTTCAAAGACAGTCCCACAGAAAGTCTGAGGCAAGCCGAGGTTGAAAAGTGAGGCCCTACCTAAAAAACAAGCACAAGAGCTATAACTATGGAACTTAGCTGTAGTGGAACAGGTGTAGTCATGTGCTATATGATGATGTTTTGGTAAATGACAGATCACTATTTGACAGTGATCCTACAAGATTCTATCACTTGGTGAGTTGTATCTATCTTAGTTTGAGGAAGTACATACACTTGGTGATGTCCATCCTGAGGATGTATTTCTTGGACTGTATCACTCTGAAACACGTAACTGTGAGGTCATCATTCTGGTTAGCTATGATAAAAAACACTGTTCATACTAGACTTATTCACATACTAAAGAGAAGTTCATCTTGACAAATTTCAGGGTGAGGGTGTGGGGATTAAAGACATGAGACAACAACACCTGCTAAATCCAGATTCTTTTAATAATACACGAGATAACTTTGTTACTGATGCTATCATCCTAAGTGAGAAAGTCATACTGTCTTTACAATAAAAGTGTTTTATAAATATTTCTGTTGTGCATTTTTATCTCTTTATAATATTTTTCACATAGATAATATTTAAAAGACATGAGGTTTTAAAAAAGGCAGGAGGTAAGACATGCTGACTAACCAGAATTCAGGAGTTTTTGACAATTTCTGAAATTTTTATTATTACAGACTTCATCAATATATTAAATGCATTTTCTGCTCTATTTAACTATATTATTACTATAAAGTAAGAAATGAAGTAATATTAAAATATTTCAGAGATATACCATTTTACAGTGAGAAAAACAAAAATCCTCACTGAGGAATAATATTAGAATCAACCAAGTGTTTTCAACTAGGAAGTATAAGAATTAATAGAAAGATATAAGATGTATGGAGCAGTTTCATTTCGAACCTTTCTAAAAACTTTTGATAAAAATCTTAAATCCATGGGCATACAATATGAAGGGCAGAAACATTAACTGCTGTGCACTCACTCTCTCAAACTGCTGTTACAAGTATAAATTGGTAAATAGTAACAACAGTGAAAAACAAACTACCAACATGTACCATGAGTTCCTATTATTTTTCTAGCTCTCTATATTTTCTACTTAGTTGCAACTTTTTAAAGTTATTTAGTATTTAGTATACAGTGTTCTGTCTACATGTATGCCTGCAGGCCAGAAGAGGGCACCAGATCTCATTATGGATGGTTGTGAGCCATCATATGGTTGCTGGGAACTGAACTCAGGACCACTGGAAGAACAGTCAGTGCTCTCAACCACTGAGCCATCTCTCCAGCCCTAGTTGCAACTTTTTAATACAAATTTTCCTACTTTTAAAATCATTTGGGTCTAGTCTATGCCCTATGACTAGGAATTCTACAAAAAATAGAATTCCATTTATAAAACTTCAAAGTGTTATCTGAAGCTGGGCAGTGATGGTCCATGCCCCTAATCCCAGCTCTTGGGAGGCAGAGGCAGGTGGATGCCTGTGATTTGAGGCCAGTCTCAAAAAAGAGTTTCTTATTAAAAAAAAAAAAAGAGGCTGGGAAATGACTCAGTGAATACAAGTGCTTGCCATACAGCATGAGGACCTTGGCTGTATCTGTATGTTCTAGAGAAATAGTGAATCAAGAACTCAGTAGTCCATGACTTTAAATGGTCCTAAATATAAATATATGTATCAATGTCTGTTGGAAAATAAAATATTTCCTAAACTAAAATATCATACACAAATAGTCACATGAGCTTTACTACCTTCAGACAATTATAAATAATATAAATCTAGCTTCAATTAAGACCAAACCTGTCCCCATGTAGACAGTGAGTAGATTGCTTTGACAGGTTTTTCTGAGCTTGGAGGATTTAAATATCTGCCGAGTTCCTAGACCAGAATGTACGAACTGAATGTTGCTGCCCTCTTCCTAGCCTAGGCTGAGTTAGTGAGAGCGTGAGAGGCAGAGTACCCAGTGATACTTACACACCATCAGAGAGGACAGCCTTGGCTGGAGTCCTACTTCTGTCTCTCACTGGGTCTGTGATCCTGGACAAGGTATAAATCTTTGTGCCTCGCTTTTCTCACCTCTAAGATGGGGTGAGTATATATGTACATGTGCTAATATAGTCTAGTTTTATAATGATAATTAAATCAGTTTATCTGGCAAAAAAGATAAAACTTGGCAATATAATGAAATACAAACACAAATTGACAATAAATTTTTTTGCAATGGCATGCTCAAATCTGAATCAAAACAAACCATTGTTACTGTTTTTGTTTGTTTTTTGATTTATTGAGACAGGGTCTCATTATGTAGCCCTGGCTGTCCTAGAACTCACTACATAGACAAGTCTGGCCTCAAACTCCCAGAGATCTACTTGCCTCTGTCTCCTAAGTACTGAGATCAAAGGCATGCCCAACTAAAACAATAACATTCTAAAAAGTCATAAACAATGCCAACAAGATGGCTCAGGAGGATGAGGCACTGCTGCCAAGCCTGACAACCTGAGTTTAATCCCTAAGTCCTACATGCTAAAACAGAACCAACTCCCACAAGTTGTCCTCTGACCTCCACATTTATGCTGTGACACACATCCCCGCACACAAATAAGTAAATAGGCAAACAAACAAATGTTCATAAATATAAAAAGTTGATAATGAAGTACCTTGCAGTTCTGTAGAAGTCATATGAGATGTTCAAAGCAATCACTGTTAAGGAAAATGGCCTGAAGAACAGGCCTGTCTACGCAGTCTAATGTGGCTGAGATAGTATCTATAAATTAAAAACAGAAATGAGTCATGTAAAATCAGTCTCCTAATTCTTTGTTGTCTTTAGAGTGACTTTAATCCTGCCATGACTCTGGTTCAAGGCCTAGCCCTCCGCTTTTTATTTGAGCTCCTGCTTGGGCTTTTTGCCTGACCTACACTTTTCCCTTTCCTTTCTTCTATCCAGTGTGAAGACTGAGATGAGCAATGCCATCCTTGCTTCAAAGTGCATCTCCCAGAGCCAGCTATGGTAGTGCAGCTATGGTCTTTAGTACCTGCCCTTGGGAGACAGAGGCAAGTAGGTCTCTGTGAGCTCCAGGCCATCTTGGTTTATCTATATGGTGAATTCCAGGCCAGCCAGGCTTATATGTAAACAAGAATAAAATGTTTATCCCAAATCCAGTGACTTCCTCAGCTTGATGTTCAGTGTCAATGTAATCTAATCATACAAACTTTTTCTTACTCTACTGGAGATAGGCACTCTTTTGTCCATTATCAGTGAATCCTCTCCATCCTAACATTTCTCGTGGTAGTCTTTCCACTTTATGGTGGCTAGGCCTATTTTACCTTAGTCCTCATGGCATTGTGGAATGTCACTTGAAAACAGGCATTCTGTGCAATCCTACTCACGTCACATGAAGCTCCAGATCAGCTGGAAGCCTTTGGGTGTTTCCATTAACTGAATGACTACAGGACACAAACAGCATTTTTATGTTGCTTGATTTGAATATTAAAATCTCACACAAGATTCTTACCTGGTTTTCCTCACAGAATCTTACAGATACAGAGTGCCACTTCACAAACTCACAAACTTGGAGAGGAAGATACTGTTGTGGTCAGGACGCTTCAAGAAGGAAAAAGAAATCCCGGAAATGATCTCATGAGTGCTGGCAGGCTTGTAGGCAGCCTGAGTTTCTCACTCGTCTCTGAAGGGGAAAGCAGGGTGTGTTTGAGCTCTGTTGAAATCTTCTGACCAGATTTAGAAAGATTCTTTATTCTCTACATGTTTTCATGCTTGGCAATTACCCAGAACAATGACCGTTGGGAAACTCTTTAGTGTGTTACCTAGGGACTGGTGGACCTGTCCACTGCTGAAGTCAGCTGACATTTAGTTGCATCCCCTAGAAATGTGGTAAAAAATAATATGTGTTGTTTTCATTTGTTTTTAAGCTTGGCACAATGATAATAATTACATGCTACAAAACCCTCTCAAGAATCAGCCTTGTATGTGATAGTATTTTGATGCAGCAGCTTTAGTTTGGATCTTCAACATCCTCCAAAGCCCATCCATGGCTGCATTCAATTTAAGAGGTGAGGTCTTAGGCCTCAGCCAGGAGGTGATGGTGAATGCTATTAGTCCCAGCACTCAAGAGGCCGAAGAAGGAAGAGCTCTGTGTTTGAGGCCAGCCTGATCTACAGAGTGAGTTCCAGGAAAGCCAGAGCTACACAGAGAAACCCTGTCTTGAAACTGCCCCTAAAGAAGTGAGACCTCATGGGATATCTTCAGAGATCCCCCTGATGCTCCTCATCTTCAGCTCTTTTCCTTCCTTCAAAGTAAGTGATCCCATCCTCTCACACTTCAGCAGGCTGTTCCAATTCCATAAACTTCTCCCTCTTCATATACTGGTCACCTAAGGTTTCTCTTGCAACCAGGAAGGAATTTCTTCCTCACCTGCCTCCTTAAGCCTCAGTTGGAACAATCTTTTTCAGAAATTCTAAGTTATATATACAGGTTTCTCTAAACCAGGGTTTTGCTGCATTAGTTAGTACTGTTGACACTTTGGACTGGAATACTTTGGATTTTATGAACTGCCATGTACATGGAAGGATGTTTACAATATCCCTGGCCTCTACCCTCTAGATGCTAAGAGCACTCTCTCCAAGAGTGTGCCTAAGTGATGTCACATGTCCCATGGGAGCAAACCTGTCTCAGGTGGAAGCAGTGTTCAGTCTCCTGCTAAGGACCCTTACTGGCCAGCATGTGGTCAGAAGTGAAACTCTTTCCTTTGTGGGCATCCTCCTCAGAGTAAGGAAGTAAACGTCATTCATTTTCTGTCAGCAAGAAACTTCCTGTGCCTTCTGGCTCTGGTCTAAAGTCACACATAAAAAGGACCTAGGTTCAAACAGCACATATTTTCCAGGGAGATGAGATGCATCTTCTTCCTGCTCATAGAGTCCTGCTGCCCCTGCTAGCTGAGTAAGAGAGCATATGTTGCCCCATGTGACAGCGCCCTCTTCTGAGAAATGGAATGACCAGATATAGTGTGTGTGTGTGTGTGTGTGTGTGTGTGTGTGTGTGTCCCTTGTCATTGGTTCCTAGATCCTCTCAGACCCAAAATACTACCTGGTGAGTCACTCTGGGAAGTTCTTCCCTGGGCTTGTCTTCTTGATGCTTCTGAGCAAGCCCACTTCTCTTGTCTTTCATTATTATCATTATCTAAGTAGTTCACACATACATCTGTGTTTTGATCTAATTCAGCCACCTATGTCCTTCCCTCCAATTTCTTTTTTTTTATTTAAAAATTCTGTTTATTTATCTTACTATTATTGTGGGGGATGAAGCTCAGGGCCTCACATATACTAGGCAAGTGCTTTGTCACTGTACTAGATCCCAGCTCTCAGGATCACTAATTACAGAAAACAAATCATGTCAAGAGGATTGGTCCATGGACTCCAGTGTGAGCAGTTGTGAAACTCAACATAAACAGTGCACAAGCCAGCCTTCTCTTTCAAAGTGTGGCCTGGATGCAAAACTCTGAAACCTAGAACTAAGAATGTCCATTCAAACCTGCACTGAAAACTTGAGAAAGCTGTTTGCCCTATTTGCAGACTAGCAGACTGGCTGTCAATCAACCCAGAAGCTCCTTAGAAAATGCAGTTCAGGGCCCCAATCCAGACCACCCTAATCAGAATCTGTCTTTCTCAAAGTTGCTAGGAGCTTTACCCCCAGATCCACAAGCCCTGAAATACCTCATCCTCAGTTAGCTGGTGAGCCAGGAATCCCCTAGAATGAGTCTAATTAGCAAATACTCCCGCAGGTGCCTGCTCACTCCTGTTTCCTTGATTTTGGAAAGGAGCCTTTCCCGCCAATTTCTACACTTCTCTCCCAACTTAATATTTGTTTGTTTGTTTTTAAATCAAATTTGCTCCTTTTGAAATAAGTGGAAACTGTCATATCCATATTAAGCATATTCTCCTTTATAAATGGTCTCCTGAGTGTAAGCTATACCACTATGGGAGGATCACAGACTTCAGCTGGAGACACTGATGCACATGAAATCTTGTTGTGCTAGTTACCCTTTGGTTGCTGTGATAAAACAGAACGACCGAGGCAGCTTACAGAATAGAGTGTGCAAAGGGTTAGGATCCTGCTAGTGGGGACAGCAGGCTGCAGACATAAGACAGGAGCAGTGAGCGGAGAGCTCATGTCTCAAACTGTAGGTAGGGAAAAGCATGTGGCTTTTGAGACCTCAGAGCCTGCCCACACTTTCATACTCCTCCAACCAGTCACACCTCCTAACCCTACCCAAACAGTGCCACTGGGAGCCAGGCTGATCCAAGGCTTTCTTAGAGGCCCTGATGAAAGGACAGGAAGGATGTTAGTTCTGTGTCCTTGCTCAGGTGTGTGCATGACAAGGCCTAGTCTGGGCCTGGGCCCAGGGCCTCAAAGGACTTAAGGTTTTGGTTCCTGGGACCCTGGCTTTTCCCCTGAAGAAATTGGAATTATTAGTCTCCAGGCCTCTGTATGCTTGACCTATGACACCCTTGGGCTATACTGTGTTTCTACTGTGTAATATTGCTTGACTAGCTCCATCCCATTGTATGATAGCTTTCTACAGACTCTGCCCCACCCCTGCTGCAAACTGTCTATAATACATATTACTTCTTAACAAATTTGCTTTGGCATAAGCCATCAGCTTATACAAACCTCCTGGTCCCTACTTTCCTAGTTTCATTATTTTTCTCATCCCCATCCTTCCCCTTAGGAACCTATCATTGAAGATGAGCCTGCTGGTCCAGGTCAGCCAAATATTCAAAGGCCCTAGACTATAGGAAGACATTTCCATTCCAGGTACCACACAAGTTAAAGAGGTTTGGGTTTTGTTGTTTTTATTTGTTTGTTTTTGTTTTTGTTTTTGTTTGTTTTTGAGGCTAGTGGGATCTCCATTGATTTTAGTTCATCAGTAAAACAATTCACTATTTTTACAAGTTGTTCCTGGTTCCTGCTGTCCTGCAGGCCCAGCTTTAGTGCCTGGGGAACTCCAGGTACAATCTGCCTTCTGAGTCCCAGCTCTTCCATCACACTGTATATGTGTTTAGGGTCCTTCTCTGCCTGGGCATCTTCCATGGCAGCCATTGCTCTTGCTGATATTCAACAATACACATGCTAAATATTGGGAGAAGAGTGTAGAAAGCACTTCAATCCAATTATTTAGGGATAGTCACTTCCTGTGCACACCTACTGGGGAGACCCCACTTGGACTCTATGTGTCCTGTCTTACTCTTCTTGGTACCATGGTACAACCAAAACCCACTGTCTTCCTACAGAATCATGGACATAAATAGCCTTCTCTCTCATTTCATTTTAATTACATTTATTCAGTTAGTGTCTTGGCGTGGTGCTCATGACGCAGCATCTGTGTAGAAGTAAGACACCTTACAGAAGTTTCTTCTACCATATAGGCCCTGGGAATTGAATTCAGTTCATCAGGCTTGGCTGCAAGCACCTTTACCTACAAAGCCATCTTGTATACCCAGCCTTTTTTTCAGACTCTTGCACATTATGCCTCTTCTCTTTTACCCAGGAAATTATCAGGGCATGTAGGTCATCAGTCAGAGGGCAGATTAGAAAAGCTATATTCTAAATGCTTGCCAAAAAGCCCAAGCTCCAGCCCATTGTCACTCAGTTTTAGCAAAGCCTTCATGGCAAGATTAACATTAAGGGACCATTGTTTAAGGGATTATTTTGCTGGCTCAGGCAATCTCAAATCTGGTCCTGGTTCAAAATAGAGCCAAAAGCTAAAGTAGAGGCTAGGGAAAAATACAAATTTGCTTACATTCTTTGAAATAAAGCCTAAGACTTGTTTTGTGTTTATTTGCTTTCACAGGGTCTCTCTCAGTAGCCCTGGCTTTCCTGGAACTTGATATAGGGAATGGGTTGACCTTGAGCTCACAAAGATCATCCTGCCTCTGCTTAAGTAAAAGGGCTGTGCCACTATTCCCAGCAAGTGTAGGTTTTGTTATATGAAACGCACTTTTAGATGCATTAATAAAAATGAAAAGACTTTGAATTAATGACATAGCTTCTAACACCCCCCCATCAAAAATCAGAATATTCAGGGCTACAGAGATGACTTGGTGGTTAAGGACACTGGTGGCTCTTCCAGAGAATGGAGGTTCAATTCCCAGAACCCACGTGTGGCTTATAACATTCTGTATCATAGAGATCCAAATCCAACACCCTTATCTGGCCTCTGACTCAAACACTGCATGTACATGTTTCACAGACATACTTTCACACAAACCACCCATGTGCATAAAGTTTAAGTATGGGGGAGAAAACTGGATTTCACAAAAATATTAACTTCTATGTTAGTTTTTTTTCTGAACTATATTTTTGTTATAACTTGAGATCTTAGCAGGACTTTTTGAAAGGAGAAGAATGAGTTCCAGGCTAGCCTGGACTATAAAATAAGAAAGACCCAGACTCCAAAAATGAAAGAACTGTGAACTTGGCCCACACTCCCTGAGGTGCTATGAGGTCATAGGTCCTAGATGCTTTGTGTTTACAGATGTCACTGTACTTTTAAGTTGTGATGCTGCAGGTACAGAAAGAAAAGAGCTAATCAAGTTTGCTCATTCTATTGCTGGGTTTGAGATGTTTGATGCTAAAAAGAACAAGCTCTGGGTGAAGGTCAGCTATTTAATGATTGCCCTGACAATGGCAGAATTCATCTATATGGTTATTGAGGGCAAGAAAGTAAGAGCCAGCTCCTCTCTATCTCTGTGTGCTTTCCCAAAGACGTCTCCTCAGTTTAGTCTGAGAAGGGAAAGATCTAAGAAGAAGCCACTTTGTATCAATTTACTGACTGAATGCTCTTCTGAGTGGTGACCTCGTTTCTACCTCATGACAGCTTTGTTAGGTAGATGCTACCCAGAGATGAGGAAACCATAGCTTAGGAAGCTTCAGCAGTGGGCTGATGAGGGGACTCAGCAGGCAGGGCACTTGCATCCCACAAGATGGCAAGAGAAAATCAACTCCTAGAAATTGTCTTGGCACTTCCACATGTACCCCAAAGAACATGTGTGCCTTCACACAGAGAGTAAAACAATAACTTTTTGTTTGTTTGGTTGGTTGGTTGGTTGGTTTTATTTTTTGAGGCAGGGTTTCTCTGTGTATCAGTCTTGGCTGTCCTGGAACTCACTCGGTAGACCAGGCTGACCTCAAACTCACAGAGATCTGCCTATCTCTGCCTCCCAAATTCTGGGATTAAAGGTTACATTTGACCACTTCCTGGCAAAACAATAATTTTTAAAGCAAGTTTTGACAGCTTGCTCAAAGCTGTGCATCTCTCTAGTGACAGAAGTAATTTGAAGCTAGACATAACAGAAGTAAGGGTGAGATTGCTCTCCAGTCCTGAATGTTTGTTTACGCAGCAACACCGTTTAAAGTCAGTGGCTGTGAGAGCCTGAGAGAGAGGCTCTTCCATCACCATGCTTTATAAAAAAAACTGTAGCTTACAGATGCACCATGCATTTTCCAAAACTCACATAGTAAGTGGAGAGATAAAAACTTAGATTTAAAAGAAATTAAAAGAAAAACAAAACTTCAGATCTGATTTTTCATGTTACCAAATGACCTATTAAACTACCTTGTTATTAAGATATGGTTACTTTGGGGGTGGGGAGATGGTTCAGTGGTTAGGAACATTTGGTGCTCCTGCAGAAGACCCAGGCTCAATTCCCAGTACCCACGTAGCAGCTCACACCAACAGTAACTCCAGTTCCAAGAGATCTGCTACCCTCTCTGGCCTTCACAGGTACCAGGCACACATGTGGTTGCCTGTACATACATGCAAATATTTATACTTATTTATTAAATAAAAATAAGTAAGATCTAAAGTGTGTGTGTATATGTGTGTGCTTTCAAATTCAAGAACACACCTTGACTATCATGTCTAATTCTGTGTCACAGTTTTCACTTAGAGATATACTTTAGCTGTTGTTACAAAGTAAAAAGACTCTACAGCCAGGTGGTAGTGCCTTTTAATCCCAGCACTCAGGAGACCCAGGCAGGTGGACCTCTGAGTTTCAGGCCAGTCTGGTTCCAGGACAGCCAAGCCACATGGAGAAACTCTATCTTGAAAAACCAAAAAGAAAAAAAAAAGATAAAAAGAAAAACTATTTATCCATGAACACACTTGTCAACTGATCTCCTTATCCTGAGCAACTCCAGAGTAAAGAGGACATAAATTCTTGACTCTCTGTGCCTTGCAGTCACATGAGAATTCTAGCCATCTCAATCCAGCCTCACAGGAGCACAAAGGGGCAAATATGCAGGCCTGAGTGAAGTTTCTTTGAAATGAGCCTGGCCTACTTCCCTTTTCCTGTCTCCCCATTTGACCTCTCATTCATAATTCTCAGACTGAAACCTTCAAAAGCCTGTGCATAGACATGTGGATTTCTAGAATTTTGATAAATACTTGATGTTAAAAATCTCCAGAAGCAAATAATCCCCCTAGGGTGTCCTCCAGCACCTTCCAAGGGCATGTGCTAGAATGAAAACCTACAGAGTTAAAGGTCATTAGGAGAGCTGAGTTAGTGACCATTATGCTTTGAACTTACCATTGACATTCTTTTCCAATCCTTTCCTCCTCCCATCAGATGCTTCACATGTGCAATAACATGGGTGTCAGAAAATCCCAGTTTCTGTGGCTGCAAGATTCACAAACTTGACATAGAAATGGGCCAGATTATATAAGCTTCATAGAAATTTAACAGTTCACACTTAGGGAAGCAAGGAAAGTAATGTTTCATTTTAGAAGTCATCACTGATAATATTTTGGTAAAGCCTGGGATTCCCAAAGCTAAATGTTTTTGTTACAAGACAAGAAAGGTGCCAGAAAGCACACTCACAAGTTAGGGAAGGAGACTTGAAAACAGGGAGATGGAGATGAAATTGTGGCCTCCATTATAAATCAGAGTGAAGGATGGCCAGGCTGTGGTGGCACACACCTTTAATCCCAGCTCTTGGGAGGCAGGGACAGGTTGATCTTTGTGAGTTCAAGGCCAGCCTGGTCTACAGAGTGAGTGCCAGGACAGGCTCCAAAGCTACAGAAAAACCCTGTCTCAAAAAGTCGAAAAAGAAAACAAAAAAGAAAAAGAAAAAAAAAAGAGTGAAGGGTGTGGATTAAAAGAGACATGATTTGAAGAGAGAAGTCATTAAGGCAGAAAGGGGGAGCCATATACTTCTCTCCTTAGAGGGGTTGGACACCCAAGTCAGAATAGAAGGTGTGTACAGGACTCTACTGTGCCCAGAGCCCAGACAGCTGACCACTTCTGGCCTGTGCTGCAGAGTCAGCACAAGGGGGAGAATATCTTCTCCAACCTGGCGTCATCATCATTTTTTTTTTCCTTTTAGGCAGCGAAAAGGCATGAGTCTTTAACAAGCTTGAACCTAGAAAGGAAAGCCAGTCTGAGAGAGGAGGCAGCTATGAAAGCCAAAACAAAGTAGAATTATTTGCGCTGAATTTGGAAAACCTGGGAGTGAGGTTGCAGTAACAAGCGTGCACTGGAAAGAATGTGATACGACACACGCTTTGCACAGATTTATTCCACTTCCCTACTTCTGCTGTGGAGGAACAAATACATTTTCTTGAAGAATGACATGACTGTGTTTTTGGTTTTATCGAAGTAAAGCATTGCTTCCCCACGTTTCAGAGAGTGAAAAAGAGGAAACTAATTTCAAATTTGATATTAACTCTGTGAAGCATCTGGTACCCACCTAACGTCTACTCACAGAGCAAGGTTGAGGCCCAAAGAGTGCAGGTCTTCTCTGTTCTTTATACCATGTCTGAAGGGACAAGAAGAGTAGCTGGGTACACTGCCCAGATACATGTTGGGGAGCCAGCCTTCCAAATGCCAAGGTGCCTTTGGGGAGACTGGAAAGCGGCTGGGCCACAAACTGTATTGTCTAGCATGCCAGTAGGCAGAGGCATTTAGAAGAGCCTCTGAAAATGCCCTGACAAAGTCATGAGAGAGTCTGCCCAAGAGTTTTGGGGTGTTTATCAATCATGGAATTGCTGGGGGCCATCCTAATTCATGGCTTGGCTCCCAACTATCCCTTTTCCTACTCCCAGGGAATTAAACTTTATACTTTTGAAAATGCCATCCCCATTCTCATTTGTTTGTGTTGGAAAATAAGCACTTATACCCCTACCATGGTGTCTGGGACTCAGGTGGTTTCTGCTTTATAAGACTCCAGTGACTCTCACATTCCTTCCTAGTGCTACCAGAGGACACATCATTATAGCCACCCAATGCACTACTTCTCAGAGTTAATACTTGTGATTTTAAAAATATCACGTGCCAGCTGAGCAGTGGTGGCACACACTTGTAATCTTAGCACTTGGGAGGAAGAGGCAGGTGGATCTCTGTGATTCAAGGCCAGCCTAATCTACAATGTTGCCAACAGCTCCATGATCTAATGTTCTTGATGTTGTCTGTACACTGTACTTTTGCCTTTGTTTTATTTTAGATATAAATGCCTCTCTTTTGTCACTTGCAATTTTATTATCAAAAGAAGTTTTTTGCGCATTTTTAGGAAATTGATTTTTGCTGGGTGGCAGTGGCACACATTTAATCCCAGCACTTGGAAGGCAGAAACAGGCGGATCTCTGAGTTCAAGGTCAGAGTGAGTTCCAGGGCAGCCAGGGCTTTGTTACACAGAGAAACCCTATCTCAGGAAAAAAAAATGATTTTTTTCTTGAGTAATTTGGGACTCTTTTCTAAGCCCATGTTTTGGATATTGGTAAATCCTAATATAGAACTTCCTTTATATAGCAATGCTGTTTTCACTGAAGAGCAGTGAAAAGTCTATCTTAAAGTCTGTGATAAAGATACACCACTAATTTATGCAAATAATTTTTTATTGTGTGTAATTCTCTATTCATTAACATACCATGACTATTTCTTTATGGGCTTAATTTAAACTCTTTAATATTTTTCACATTAATTTTATCTTGGGGGGGAGGTGCCCATGCCACAGAATAAATTTTGAAGTCCAAGAACAACCTGTAGGAATGTGTTCTGTCCTACGCAGGTCCCAGGGATGTATTTTAGGTCATCAGGCTTAGCAGCAAGTACCTTAACCAACTGAGCTATCTCACGTATCCAAATTCAAATTTTTTGATCAGAATTTCAGATATGTCCCTTACTGATCTTGCACCTTGCAATGTAATCAAATGCAACAGCATCTTGATCATTATACCCTCTATAAGTATGTATGAGAATATATTTAAGATATATATATTCAAATGTATATTTGAAATATACAAAATATATTTCTCAGAAATTGCCAGGAAGATAAAATTTTGCCCATGTTGCTTTCAGTGATAGTACTGTAGTATTATTTCTTAATCCCATGGTTTTCTTCTGCATGTTTTTCTATATTTTCTATAGAAGCCCCATGTGGACACAGTGAGTATATGAGGTGTTGGTGGCATAGCGATTAGCATTTTGGATAGTTTGTGGGGCTACCACAAAATATTTCCAAAATATTAGAATTTGGAGAATTATCACTAAAGTTTATTGACAGCAAGTAAGAAATGAAGTTATGGCATCATTCATTGCCCAGTAACTAGCAAATCTTCTAGGAAATGCCAAGGCTACAAAGACAACATAAAGCCTGATCTTAGTACTTCCTGTCCACTAAATAAACAGCCCATGAAGCCATCACAACTGCAAGGTGATAACTAAACTACCTCAGCTATCCACTGAGGGCAGGCAAGCAACCATAGTATTGATAAGGTGATTTCTGAATTGAATGATGTTGGGCAAGAGTTAGGAGGCCCAGTGCTAAAGAGTGGCCACAGCCTGACATATAATTTGCTTGAAAAGTCACAAAATGACACAATCTAACAAAATATTTAAGAAGATTTTTCAGTTAAATGTTTAAGGTTCTAAGAAGGCAGAGGCAAGTGGATCTCTCTGAGCTTGAGACCAGTCTGGTTTAGCAGCCATCCAGGCCTACAGGGGTACAGAGCAAGACCCTTTCTCAAAAACGATTTAACATTCTGGCCCTGTTGAGAAAGCCTGGCCTGAGTTCGCTATGTGGAGTGCACAGCAGGAGAGGCCTAACTTCTGAGGGTTGTTCTCTGACCAGAACACAGGCAGAAGTGTTAAGACATGTAGACTGAACCTCACACTGACTCCCTGTCCCAGCTTGATTAATGTAGTAATAAGATGATAACCCATCATGTAGAATAATACCAAAAACATGCAGATGACATGTAGATCTTCAGTTCTCTCGTTTCCACCCTCAACACATGCCATTGTCCTTAGTGGCCTCCCAAACAGAAACTGTTAAGTCCCCTCCCCTCAGCCATCCTCTGTCAACCTTCTGAATACTCCAAATACCCTTCCCTCTAAGAAAGCTGCTGAAAGAAAAAGAATGATGCTGTCCAGGGACAAAGACATGAGATTGACAGCAGGCCTCAAAATTAAAACTCAGAAGCCACAGGTCCTAGACTGGCTTTTACAGTGGTCTCATTTTGCAAATTAAAATGTCTCAAACTCATAAAATCAAAGACAATTCAACAAGAGCTACAAAACCACAAACTTCAGAGCAGTCACCCTTTCAATTGTTTCTGACTTAGTTTCACTCCGGTTGGTTGCCAGCGACTTCAGTAGTCACTCAACCACACTTTGATGGTTTTGTCATTTTCTATCGCTGCTAATGTTTTCTGTAGGGTGACAAGCTGCTGAGGTCACAACATCTGTGCTACATTATGACTTATGCGCAGTCTCTTTAGTCTGAAGGTTTCATATGTAAACCATGTTGACTTCTGAGCCAGACACAACCCACTTTCCACCAGTAACAGAGAAATTGGCAAATATGCAGTATTTCTCATTCCTATGGCCAGTGTATGTCTTCAGGCATCTGCCTCTGCTGTAATCCCAGTTTAAGAGTATTGTCCAAAGTTGCAGTGAGAATATATTTGCCATTTGGAGAAAATTTTACAAAAGACATGGGAGGGTTACCATCATCAATAAGTGTTTTTAAACATTGGTCTGAAGCAGCATCCCAGATTTTACAAAGATCATCATTGTTCCGTGACACTATCAAGGACCCATTGCAATTAAAATGTATGGCAAAGATGAGATCCGAATGAGCAAAATCTTAGGCACTTTCCTGTTTTCACCTCTCATGGAAGGATCCTGAAACAACGAGGTTGGATGGTGGGTTGAAATTACAGAAGACAACATCACTGTGTCCTTTTAGTGTTTTCAGCCATTTTCCAGATCTCACATCCCATAACTTTAGAGTCTTGTCGTCTGAGGCAGAAACAAGATGACTAGAATCTGAAGACCAGGCAACATCTGATATTTCCAGATTATGACCTTAGGGTGTTTTCTTACATTTCCCATCATATGCCCCCCAAATTATAATTAGTGTATCAGCAGCAGAACTTGCTAGCCATTCTCCATTAGGACTAAATTGAACTGATGATTGTCCCTCGAGAGTAAGTCTGACAGCATAGTTGGATTTCTGTGGTTCTCCCGCCCACTGGGTGGCAGAGGAGAGGGCCGACTGCTGTGCTTTCTCTGCTGGGGGATGTTCAGTCACCATAGCTGGGCTCTACAGTTTGCGCAGCTGTCCCGCCCCGAGCCTTGCAGAAGAAAATTGCTGTTCCAAGACGCACCATTTAAATTGTATCATGAGCTTGTCTTTAGGGTCGCATAGAATCAGCAGCGAGGTTTGGACCACTCTTTTCTCGCTTTATTCGGTAGCATCAGACAAATGGATCACAGTCGTTCTGAGATAGGAAGGTACTCTTGCTGGGTGCTGTTAAAGGACTAGGCCATCGATTGCGGCTTAAGGGAGCTGCACAGAAAATCCTCTTCCACACCCTCCCCAGCTCCCAAACATCTGGAAATGGTGAGAAACTGAGGACGCCAACACTAAAAAGAATTTGAGAAGGCTCAAGAAGATTCGGGGACAAACCACAGCGCAGGCCCACAACCACCAACGGGAAAAAAAAGAGAGAAATAAAAACAGACAAAAAACAAGGTTATGATGGAAGAAATAAGCAAACCTTTGGTCCTTAGCCCGGATACTTTATGTTTCCATAAGAAATAGATAAGTAAAGCTTTTGGAGCTCTGTCTTGTTAACCAGGCAAATTTGCTTGCCACTACGGAAGCATTTTGTTTCAGAGCATAGTTTTTAACTGGTGCTTTGTAGTAAGGGTGCTTTGTAAGGAAAGGAACCCTCCTTGCTTTATGTCCTAAGTGCTGGGGCTGCAGGCATGGAGCATCATTCCCATTCTTGAGGTAGCAGGAACAGAGGTGTTGAGGCAGGGTTTCATTGTATCCCAGACTTGCCTAGATAGAATGTAAGGTAACCTACTGCCTCGGCTTCCAGAGTACTGAGATTATAGGGTTGTTACCACTCCTGGCTGCCTTTTAGTCTGATCTTTTCTTTTTCCATAGTGTTAATGTGGGTGCTTAGAATTTCCACCTCCCACCTCTTTGGTTTTTCAAGACATGGTTTCTGTGCATAGCCCTGGCTGTTCCGTAACTCTTTCTTTAGACCAGGCTAGCCTTGAACTTGGGGATATACCTGCCTTTGCCTCCCAAATGCTGGGATTAAAAATCTTGTACCACCACAAAACTTCTTACCTGTTCAATTCCCTCTCTATTGTGTATATCATGTGGGGCTATGGGTGGCACCGAGGCCACCTTTTGAGTTATCCTCATCATTGCAGGTATGGTGAAAGGCAGTTCTCTTTATCCACTGAACCGTCTGCTTTCTATTTTGAGACAGTTTCTCATTCCACAGCCCAGACAAGCCTTGAACTGGTGTCAATTTCAACCCAATTCTGTCAGTCTAGGATGAACAGGGATAAGCCACCACACCCAACAAAATTACTTCCTTTCTCCCACTACCATGGATCACAGTGATTCATTTGTTAGGCATAAGGTTTTGTCTGCACATCTGCACTGTGTTAAGCAATACCCTCAGGGTCAGAAGAGGGCATCCAGTCATCTTAGAATGCTGCACATAGGTGCTGGATCAAATCCAGGTACTCTAAAGAGCAGCCAATACAAAGGTTCTCAATCTTCCTAACGCCCTAATGTTGTGGTGACCTCCAATCATAAAGTTATTTCATTGCCACTTCATAACTGTAATTTTTCTGTTATAAATCACTGTAAATATCTTATGTGCAATCATTGTGCAAGGGTTGTTTGATATCCCCCAAAAGGGTCATGACCCACAGAGAACCACTTAGCCACAACTGAAGCCCCAAATGTTATGATTTCTGATAGGGCTGGTGGTTAGAAACCATATTATCAAAACTTTCTATATTTATTAACCCATCAAAAATGACATTGTAGCCTGGAGGTGGTGGCACATGCTTTTAAGACCAGTGAGAGGCAGAACAGGCAGATCTCTGTGAGTCTGAGGCCCTCCTGGTCTACAAAGTGAGTTCCAGGATAGTCAGGACTGCTATACAAGAGAACCCCTGTCTGAAAAACAAATAAAAAACATCGCATAACAAATTTTAGGTTTTGTTTCAAGTAAATATGTATTTCTATAATATCTAGGATGCCAAAAGAAAAAGATGGGTACAACCTAAGAGCTAAGATGGGATGATGGTGCTGGATGTTGAGAGCAATTCACACGTCACAAGTATGAGGGACAAAAGGTGCACAGATTTAATATGTGAGTAGAACTAAGAGATGGCTTTTCCTTTGAAAAGAGTATTGGAGTATTCACTCTTGATGTGTAGGAGACCTTGTTTATACATAGCATCAAGGACTTATTTTTTTTTAAAAAAAAGGGCTAGAAATAGACTGTAATCATTGCTCATGTTCTAACAAGCTGTCCTAACAAATAACTAAGATTTGCTTAGCTCTTTGGGAGAAGTGAACCCAAGGCATCAGCAATCAAAGTGGGACCCTGGGTTCCTAGGCTGTGTAATGGTTATCATTTTATAACAAGCTACCCTTCTCAGAAAACAGAGTGGACCTATTTCAAATTTCAGAAATCAAATCAGTTTCTCTAAATTGCCATAAGTCTCCCATTTATAGTGCAAGGGCTCATGTCTCTACTCCTCAGTACTTTCTAAACAGAAATGTTCAAACTTTTTCTTTTTTAAAAAAACATATATCAGACTTCTATGACCATGGAAAGATTCCTCCATTCTATCTTAACTGTTGAAACTGGCTTCTTTAAAGCAACTGTCTGGACTACAAGTCTTCTGGGTTTTTATTTCCTCCTTACCTGGAGCTCAAATGGTTGATAAGACTGAGACCCTTATTGTCCCTCCTCTGTGTTCCACTTGCTTCCTTGGGCTAAGGGCATACGGATAAAAATATGTAAAGCACAATTCTAATTCTCTGCAGAAACACTGCATACAGAGGAATCTGTATACTCAGTAATTGTGAGCAGCCATGTGGGTACTGGAAATTGAAACTAGGTCCTCTGTGAGCAGCCAGTGCTCTTAACCACAGAGTCAATTCTCCAGGCAAACAAAACTTTAAAATATGCCCAAACAGACTAATGTTATCTGCTGTATCAAACACACTGGTATATGTTAGTTTGTAAAATATGTCACACAGCTTTTCATTCTCATTGATGTCACAGACTTCTGCTTTGATGATGTTTCTTTTTGTAAACTTCAGGTTCTTTAATGTATCCTCAAATAAGATACTTTCTGTTGAGACAATTTTTAATACTTATCCAGTACTGATTTCAGCCAACTATATGAAAGAAGTAGTAGTTTAACTTCACACCCATGGTGCTGACTATAAAAGCAATTATTTTGCATCCCAAAACTTTTCCTTGTCAGTACTTTCAATATTTTCACTAGGAAAAAAAATATTTCAGAGTTTAGTCATTATGTCACTAAATTCACAATCAACCATTTGAATTTCATTTAAACCTTTGTTAAACTTAACTGACTATATATAATTTCAGTACTACAGGTGAAAGATGCTTGGTACGAGGGGGGTCAATTCATCTATCTGAAGATGCAATTAATACCAATTGCAATATATGAGATGGAGCCATTTAAAAATATTGCTGATGAGGAAACAATGGGAAAAATGCTCCAATACAAAAGACTTGCCCAGTGACAGCCACTAAAACCTAGCAGAGGACTTCCTGGGCACAGAAATGCTGCATGGCCATAAAGAACAGAACAGGAAAATTCTCCTCTGCACAGCCACCATCTAAGAATTATGACAGTGGAGGAAAGTAATCCATTAAATCTTGATCTTGACATACTTTATTATCCATCTTAAACCTGACATACAACAGACACAAACAAACATGACTTGCTTTTATTTGCCTAAAGGAAAATAGACATTTCTGATTACTTAGTTGAAAGCATTCTATACTACTAATAGTCCTTAATTATTACCTCAAGCCTTCAGATAATCTCATGTCCAACAGTAATTTGATACTTTAAATGTTTTAAGGGGTTTTTTTTTGCTTTGTTTTGTTTCTTGTTTTCCAACACAAGGTGTTTCTGTGTAGCCTTGGCAGTCCTGGAGCTTGCTCTGGAGACCAGACTGGACTTGAACTCAGAGACCCACCTACTTCTGCCTCCCAAATCCTGGGATTAAAGATGTGTGCCACCACTGACCAGGCAGGGGTTGTTTTTATCTGTGTTGAGTGCTTGCTGACAAGTATGTATGTCCACTATGTGTGCCCCTGGTACCTAAAGAGGCCAGAAAAGGGTTCTGGATCCCCTGGAACTGGAGTTACAAGCAACCATGAGCCACTTGATATAGGTGCTGGATGCAGACTCCTGCCCTCCTTAAGAGCAATACTTTTTGTAACTGTTAAATGATCTCTCTCTCTCTCTCTCTCTCTCTCTCTCTCTCTCTTTTTTTTTTTTCGAGACAGGGTTTCTCAGTAGCTATGGAGCCAATCCTAGAATTCACTCTGTAGACCAGGCTGGCCTCAAACTCACAGAGATTCACCTGTCTTTGCCTCCCTAAGTGACGAGATTAAACGTGTGCACCACCACTGCCCAGTTATAACAGAAGACCTCTTAGCAGAAAAACCATCTCTCCAGTTCAGCTCTAGCAATTTGATATTTTAAAAATGTTAAATATCAGCTGTGCAGTGGTATTTCAATCCAGAAGCAGATGAATCTCTGAGTTGAAGGCCAGCCTGGTCTACAAAGTGAGTTCCAGGACAGTTAGCACTGTTACACAAAGAAACCCTGTCTTGAATAAAAACAACCCCAAAACCAAAATAAATAAATAATTAAAAAGTTAAATCTCTACTTTATTAAACATTATCCTACTGTCTTAGTACTCATTCTTATAACTTTCCTAATAATAAAGAATATTATAGAGTATCATTTACTGTTGATGGAGGGAGGTGGCCCTTTTGTTCCCTCCCGGCTGCCCAGCTTGCTTACACCATAAATAATCACACAGAAACTGTATTAATTAAAACACTGCTTGGCCCTTAGCTCTAGCTTCCTATTGGCTAACTCTCACACCATGATTCAGCCCATTTCTAATAATCTGTATGTCACCACGAGGTCATGGCTTACTGGGAAAGATTCATCATGTCTGACCTCCATAGTGGCTCTCTGTCTGCCTTTCTTTCCAGCATTCAGTTCTGTCTACTCTGCCTACCTAAGTGCTGCCCTATCAAAAGGCCAAGGCAGTCTCTTTATTCAACCAATGAAAGCAACACAAATACAGAAGGACCTCCTACACCAATTTACTTTATAGCCAACATAATACACTTAGTCACATGTAATCCCAAATTACTTTTAAATAATGTTGGATGATGGGAAAAGGTAAGTCAAAATATTTCCTAACTATGCAGATAGATAATCTGTTTACTTCAAACAGAGGAAAACAGACCTACTAATTGGAGATGTCAAATGAAACTGCAAATGAGCAAATTTTGGAATGTAGGAGGCAGCACACAAGTATGTATCCTGAAAGGAAACAATACCCTCTCAAAAGGCAACCCCTTTTTCTTACTGTACATTACTGAACAGAATTTCCAATGTAAGTCAAAAGTTCTAGTCCCTAAATATAGATAAAATGGCTTCCTTATTAGCATGACAATTTTCACAAAATTAATCAGAGATAAAATAAATCCCAAAGAAACATAAGGAAAACCTGTTGTAAAATGCAGCCCCACAACTGGGGTCAGACAGCTGAAATGTTTATTTCACACTACAGAAATCAATCAAAGTTGCCAGTAGGCAGTCATGTACAACAGAGAGTTTGGTTGACAAGTTACACTTACATATGTTTTCTTAGGCATAATCAGCAACTGGAATAATTCAGATTTATTAGGGGACAATAAGGCTGGAAAACACCCAGAGTCCACTAGGTTTGTGTGGTACATGGAAGAACAACTTTAGCACAACAGTTTCCAGCAGGAATGACTGATGAGGTCATTAGAAAAGTGGCTTTGACTGGTGACAAGGATGAAGTGTTTCACAGGGAACTGTGTCTCCAAAATCCTTTCTTTATATTCAGTATTTGTACTTTCTGGGTTATTTCCCCATCCAATCATATTTACCTGTTGGTCCTTCAGGTGCTTCCAATACCTTTACATCTCAAATTCTCTGAATACAATTGTTTTAAAACCAAAGTTCTTAGTATAGTATACATACTTGAGAAGTCTGAAGGAAGACAGGGCAAGTAAAGAGAACAAAGCCACTTTGCCCTATCACTGTCAAAATTGCAGAGCTTGTTGTGCTGTAGATACTACCATGCTGCTCTAGTGACACCTTTCTGATAAAAATATCAAATCAACAGACTTTGCCAGATGAAGGACTAAAAATAGAATTCATAAGTACCCCTTAAAATTCCACTTGTATTAAAAAACAAAAGAAGTCTGCATCTTAAGGACTCATTTCCAGAACATCTGAATTTGTAGGGTTAACTTTAGCCAACTCTAATCTTTACATTTAATCATTTTACTGTAAAAACAAAGTTCAGGGTATTTAAGGTTCAAACTTCCTAGGTGAAGCTGAAGAAAAATCTTCTGTTTTAAATAAAACATATTGCACTGGCTACTGGACCTGACATCACTGGGTAACCCTAAAATTCCTACAAAAGTTCCAGCTGTGTGTTCTCGGTAAGGTGGGGTAACAACTCTGTGTGCTTTGTATCTCTTTTTGTTCAAACTTGTTTATAAGATGCAAAGGTTTTAACTATCCAATAGAAGATACATAACTCAAAACATTCTACAGAAATAACGTTACCAGTAATTTACAGTAAAAAAAAAAAGCCACAAAAAAGCCAGAAGTGATATTTTAATGTGATATAAAGGCAAAACTGGAATGTAGGGATAAGTCCTGCCCCTTAGGGGGCGTGTTCACCTCGGGCTAATGTTTGCCTATAAATTTGGCTAGTGTGCTCCCAGCTGCTTCTTCTGCTTTCCTGGTCTCTGTGGGAACGGTGGTTCTGTAAGTCTATTTCGCCATTAAAGCTGTATATATATTTTTACAATCTGTCTGCATTCATTTACGCCGTTACATTTTGGCGCTCAATGTGATGGACTAAATCCACTTAAAAAACCTGAGAAGGCTTAAAAATAAGGGAGAGAGAGTTTAACACAGATATTTGCTGTTTGTTGGTGATGTGCTGAAGAGAGATTTCCTGATTCTGCAACAGCAGCATAAAAAACGCTGCGTCATTTTAAAGCGCTGCTTCCTGAGGCTGTGCTGCCAGCATGAACTCAGGCTTTAAAGCATTTCAATGGATTTTATGGGACTGGATGTTTGTGTTCCCACTTGGGATCGGAAGGCTCTGAGACATGCCGATGGCTCAGCGCTCCCCGCCTGCACCTGGGCAGACAGCCGAATCAGGCTTAGGCAGGTGGAAGAGCATGGCGGATTCCTGACAGAGATGTGTTTTCAGACTGCGCAGTGCTCTGCGTGTCAGATTTGGATGTAACTTGGATAAAAAGAATTTCTGTGCTGCACGCTCAGTCACAGAATTAAAGTGCTAAGTGCCGCTCCTACCTGGCGGCCCCAGAGCTAGCACAAAATGGTACGTCCTCCATTTTGAAATTTTCCTGACTCAGCAGCAGGAAAAAACCTGTGTTGTTTAAAAATGCCGGCTTTCTGGGCCATCCTGCCAGGGCAAACTCTGACTGTTTGAGGCAGGAGGGCCTGCTACAGAGAGAGGACTTGAGTGTTATCTGTTGTAGCTCCCTGGCTGGCAGGGATCTTGAAACGCCATAGAGTTGTGGCTATAAACATGGCTACAGCCAGTACCTCAGCCATGAGGCTGGAAAGCTAAGAAATAGACTGGATCTAGCTGGCAAAGCCACAGCTTTAGTCCTACTGATATTGCTTGGTACATTAAAGACTCATGTGGTTAGAAAAACAGAGATACAGTAAAGAGAGCATCAAAGACAAAGAAAAATTTTTAAATGATTTACAGGGTTAAAATATATGCAGACTAAAAGTTAAAATTCTTTTTTTTTCAAATATTAAAAACAAGTTTAAATTACGTTTGTGTATTTATTATTTATTTACGTACATGTGTTTATGCAGGGGTGGGGGCGGCATTGGAGTGCCACAGGACATTTTCAGGAGTCACTTCTCTCCTTCCACAATGTGGATCCTGGGGATCAAACTCAGGTCATCAGACCTGGCAGCAAGCCTCCGTTTCTGCTGAGCCATTTCACACACTCCTTTTGTTTGACAGAGCCTCACTGTGTGGCCCTGGAACTCCCTGTGATTGTAGGTATAGGCTTCTTTTTTTTTTTTAATTTATTTATTTATTAAGGATTTCTGCCTCGTCCCCACAACCGCTTCCCATTTCCCTCCCCCTCCCCCGATCAAGTCCCCCTCCCTCATCTGCTCGAAGAGCAATCAGGGTTCCCTGACCTGTGGGAAGCCCAAGGACTGCCCACCTCTATCCAGGTCTCGTAAGGTGAGCATTCAAACTGCCTAGGCTCCCACAAAGCCAGTACGTGCAGTAGGATCAAAAACCCAAAAAACAAAAATAAAGAAGAAAGAGAGTAGTTGGGTGTGGTAGTACACACCTTTAATCCCAACACTTGGGAGGCAGAGGGAGATTGACCTCTGTGACTTCAAGGTGTGGTAGCACACTCCTTTAATCCCAGTGTCTAGAAGGCAGAGACAAACAGTTCTCTGTGAGTTCCAGGTGTAGTAGTGTACACCTTTAATCCCAATGCCTGGGAGGCAGAGACAGGTGGATCTCTGAGAGTTCAAGGACAGCCTGGTCTACAGAGTTATTCTAGGTCAAAGATTTACAGAGAATATAAAATAGAAGTAAAAAGAAATGAAATAGAGATTAAAATAAAGCCACACGAAAATGGAAAATTCACAGAGAGTCTGGATTATGTACATTGTGTTTTCTTTAAAATTTTTGACTGTGAAGGAGCTAAGTACAGAGAGACATTTCATTACATGGGCTGCCAAGTTAAACCACAATGGATATAAGGGTATTATGATTTCAAAATTTGGGTCTAAGGATATGATACTTTGGAGAGGGTCTTCTTTTGTTTTCACAGAGGACCAGACCCTGTGGATTGCATCTATCCTGATATGGTATGATAGACCACGACCTCCCGAAAAGTTCCTGTGAACATCCTCAAAAATTACTTCACTCAACTGCCAACTGAGATAAACCTGGCACACAGGTTACACCCTAAATGATCTGATTAACAGCGCCCCCATTCAACAGGAAGCAGTTTGGAGAGAAAAAAACTGCACCCACGTTCCCAAATATGGTTTATAAACGTTCTTTTACATTTAAAGGGGAATATGATATAGATATGAATAATTTTTATTAGTATAAATTTTGCCTTTTTATTAGTATAAATTTTGCCTTATTGAGAGAGATTTAAGGTCAATTTTGTTATATGTATATGCATATTTCTGCTATTGATTAAGATATTGTGATTGTGTAGTTCATTAAAAATATAATGTATAATTAAGAAATATAGATTAATGGATAATCATCAGTAATGGTCAAGCTTGTAGTCATGTTAGTTAGATTTTCTAGATATATAGAGATACATTTCAGTTAGATAGACATTTTTCATATCTTTCAAAGACTACGGAATATGCTATTTAATGTTTTAATAACTTAGGACTTTTCATGACAATGAGACACGTCTGCTCCTGGCAGCACCAATCTACTTTGAGAGGAAGACAGGCATCGAAGAGGATCCTTATGGAGTTTGATAGCCATTTGGGCAAGAAACTGTTCTTGCCTGGACTATTGCATAAACTGGACACAGAGAACCCCCAGAGAGAGGACCACTGAACTTGCTTAAAGGTGAGATGATCTTTCGGGGTTCCTGATTCATGAAGGAGTCTTCAAGACATTCTGCAGGTCACAACAGATAGTGACTGAACTGACTTTGAAATGTCCTGCTTCATGGAAATGTCTCTGGATACTATGGGCCTCTAGGCTGAAGATGGATGCCCCAACGGTACAGAGGAACTTTGGGTGACTGTCCAGGCAGCGAGATGTCTCTGTCATTTCTAGAATTTGAAAGTTGCTTTTTTCTTGTTTGCTTAGGTAATATTCTATCTTTCTGGAGTCTTTGATGGAGTTAAGAATAGTTAGTTATAGTTATAGTTTTCCTTAGTTACGATAAAGATTATTGTAATTTTTACTTGATAACTGTTTTGTTATATGTAATTTTGCTATGTTAAAGTTAAAGCCTTCCTTTTTTTGTTTAAACAGAAAAAGGGGAAGTGATGTGGGAGTGTCATATATCAATCTGTTGATTTCATTGGTTAAGCAATAAAGAAACTGCTTGGCTGGCCCTCATAGCTTAGAACATAGGTGGGTGGAGTAAACAGAACAGAATGCTGGGAGGAAGAGGAAGTGAGCTCAGAGACTCGACAGCTCTCCTCTCAGGGGCAGACGCCTGAGAGACGCTATGTCCCGCTCCCAGGCAGACACACGCGATGAAGCTCTGACCCAGGATGGACGTAGGCTAGAATCTTCCCGGTAAGCACACCTAGCTGTGCTACATAGAATATTAGAAATGGGCTAGTCCAGGTGCGAGAGTTAGCCTAGAAGAGGCTAGATAGAAATGGGCCAAGCAGTGTTTAAATGAATACAGTTTGTGTGTTGTTACTTCAAGCATAAGCTAGCAGGTGGCCAAGGTGCTGGGGATGCAGTCCCGCCGCTCAAATTACTACACTGGAAGTTCACCTTTAAATTAACCACCTAACTTATTCCTAAAATTACAAAGAATCAGTCTTGTACAGGGTAAGTTCAGTAACATGTTCTCTCAGCACAAAGCAGAACTAGAAAACAACAGGACAGATGGGAGCTTTCTTTGTTGTTTTTTCCCTTCTAGGCCAAGCACAAACATGGATCAGTGAACATAGTACTGAAAGCACCATTTGCAGGCACATTACAATCATCATTAAATAAGCAGCAGGAGGGCACTGTTTTTACTTGGGGATGTAGGGTACTTATAGAAGGAGATGAAATAAAACCAGGGAGCACTGAGATTATTAGAAAAAGATCACTGTCCTTTGAGTCTAGAGGTCATACTGAGGAGACTGCTATGCTTTTAAAGATAAGGTTGTTTCACTGCAGAATCATGTATGCAACATGAATACATTAGAATCAAGCTACAATTGACTAAGGAAAGAAGTCCCTAAGTAACATTTAAATCTGGGTTATCTGTCAGTTACATAGAAGAAAAGCACCTAGGGTGTACTCCAATTACCAGGACCTTGATCAGGATCACAAAGCCTGAGTATTTTTTTTAATGCAGAAACACAAACTCTAGTCAAACTGGTTTAGAAAAAGTGATGGGTTCTGTGTTCTTCTGGCTCTTTAATTGAATTTAGAACATGGTTTTATTAAGGACTTTTATCTTCATACTAGTGTTAAAACTCAACTACTTCCAAATCCTAAGAGACATAAAACTAGAGAAGCCATACACATTAATCTGTGCTCCTCTCCTTTCTGCTTTAAGGGAATCTGCCAAGTCAGTATAACATTTAAAAGTCAAAGTGTTAATTCTTCAGTATTCCTGACAACTAGAAACACATTCACTGAAGGCTAAAGGTGAGGGAGGGATGGTTTAACTTTACTATCTGAAGAAAGACTCCATTAGAGGAAAGAAAACCATCCTATCCCAGTAAGGATTAATGCAAATTTGGCTAGAAAAAGCCACTAGGTACTCCAAGGGTTAGTTCACTGTGGAAGAACTCAAGAAGAGTACTCTGATATATACATAAGTCTAAGTATTTCCCTTGTCCAAGCAGTAGTGTAATATTCAAGGTAAAGGTTTTAGTTTTATCTTTTGATGTCATTTTCCCCAATTTACAGAATGAGGGATGAGGCCTCTTTTTCCCCCACAAAAAAAGGGAGCCACAAAATATGTGTATATATTCCCATGACTCTAATATAATTGCAGATCTTCAAAGCTTAGGGATTTTTCCATAAGAGAGTGGGCATTCTGGTTGTCCTTGTAATAAAAGGATATTCCACAGAGAGCCAGAGTTTTTCTAGATGTGTGTAAGAGAGCAGGTGCACAAGACAATCAATGAGCACAAACAGTATTATGGAAAACATTTGAGAAATTAGCTCCATTAGGACTGTGGGCTCCACAAGAGGACTTGACTGTGTAGCCTGGTCTGACATAGGAACAAGAAAGCAGAGGATTGCTTCAAAGCTGGAAAGCTTCCATAGGAGCCTCACACTGCAGGAAGATGTCAACTGCTGCTGGCTAAGGTCAACCTGGGGAGTAATGCTGCTGTCCTCATCTTTGGTTCCAAAGTAATGCTCAATAAGATGAGAAACCTTTTGATCGATCTCCTGGTTTTCTATTCTTTTTTCCATTATTCTTTATTATTATTATTATTAATTTATTAAAGATTTCTGCCTCCTCCCCACCACCACCTCCCATTTCCCTCCCTCCATCATCAGCCCGAAGAGCAATCAGGGTTCCCTGCCCTGTGGGAAGTCCAAGGACTACCCACCTCCATCCAGGTCTAGTAAGGTGAGCATTCAAACTGCCTTGGCTCCCACAAAGCCAGTACGTGCAGTAGGATCAAAAACCCAGTGCCATTGTTCTTGAGTTCTCAGTAGTCCTCATTGTCCATTATGTTCAGCGAGTCCGGTTTTATCCCAGGCTTTTTCAGACCCGGGTCAGCTGGCCTTGGTGAGTTCCCGATAGAACATCCCCATTGTCTCAGTGTGTGGGTGCACCCCTCGAGGTCCTGAGTTCCTTGCTCGTGCTCTCTCTCCTTCTGCTCCTGATTTGGACCTTGAGATTTCTGTCCGGTGCTTCAATGTGGGTCTCTGTCTCAGTCTCCTTTCATCACCCGATGAGGGGTAATATTCAGGAGGATGCCTATATGTTTTTCTTTGGGTTCACCTTATTTAGCTTCTTTAGGATCACAAATTATAGGCTCAATGTCCTTTATTTATGGCTAGAAACCAATTATGAGCGAGTAAATCCCATGTTCATATTTTTGGGTCTGGCTTACCTCACTCAGGATAGGGTTTTCTATTTCCATCCATTTGTATGCAAAATTCATGATGTCATTTTTTTTTACCACTGACTAATACTCTAATATGAATATATTCCACACTTTCTTCATCCATTCTTCCATTAAAGGACATCTAGGTTGTTTCCAGGTTCTGGCTATTACAAACAATGCTGCAATGAACATAGTTGAGCATATACTTTTGTAGTATGATAGGGCATCTCTGGGGTATATTCCCAAAAGTGGTATTGCTGGGTCCAGGGATAGGTTGATCCTGAATTTCCTGAGAAGCTGTCACACTGCTTTCCAAAGTGGTTGCACAAGTTTGCATTCCCACCAGCAATGGATGAGGGTACCCCTTTCTCCACAACCTCTCCAGCAAAGGCTATCATTGGTGTTTTTTATTTTAGCCATTCTGACAGGTGTAAGATGATATTTCAAAGTTGTTTTGATTTGCATTTCCCTGATGGCTAAGGAGGTTGAGCAGGACCATAAGTGTCTTTTGGCCATTTGAAATTCTTCTGTTGAGAATTCTCTGCTCAGTTCAGTGCCCCATTTTTTAATTGGGTTAATTAGAATTTTTAAAGTCTAGTTTCTTGAGTTCTTTATATATTTTGGAGATCAGATCTTTATCTGTTGCGGGGTTGGTGAAGATCTTCTCCCAGTCAGTGGGTTGCCATTGTGTCTTAGTGTCCTTTGTTTTACAGAAGCTTCTCAGTTTCAGGAGGTCCCATTTATTCAATGTTGCCCTTAATGTCTGTGCTGTTGGGGTTACACATAGGAAGCGATATCCTGTGCCCATATGTTGTAGGGTACTTCCCACTTTCTCTTCTATCAGGTTTAGTGTGTTCAGATTGATATTGAGGTCTTTGATCCATTTGGACTTGAGTTTTGTGCATGGTGATAGATATGGGTCTATTTTCATTCTTCTACAGGTTGACATCCAGTTGTGTCAGCACTATTTGTTGAAGACGCTCTCTTTCTTCCATTGTATACTTTTAGCTCCTTTATTGAAAATGAGTTGTTCATAGGTTTGTGGGTTAAAATCTGGGTCTTCTATTTGATTCCACTGGTCGACTTCTCTGTTTTTATGGCAACCAAGACCATCCTGTTTTCATTACTGTAGCTCTGTAATAGAGTTTGAAGTCAGGGATAGTAATGCCTCCAGAAGTTCCTTTATTGTATATAATTGTTTTGGCTATCTTGGGTTTTTTGCTTTTCCATATAAAGTTGATTATTGTCCTCTCAAGATCTGTGAAGAATTTTGTTGGGACCTTGATGGGGATTGCATTGAATCTATAAATTTCCCTTTGTAGAATTGCCATTTTTACTATGTTGATCCTCCCAATCCAAGAGCAAGGGAGATCCTTCCATTTTTTGGTATCCTCTTCAATTTCTTTCTTTAAATACTTAAAGTTCTTGTCAAATAGATCTTTCACTTCCTTGGTTAGAGTTAACCCAAGATATTTTATGCTGTTTGTGGCTATTGTGAAAGGTGATGTTTCTCTTATTTCCCTTTCTGCTTCCTTATCCTTAGTGTATAGGAGGGCAACTGACTTTTTGGAGTTGATCTTGTATCCTGCCACATTACTAAAGGTGTTTATCAGCTGTAGGAGTTCTTTGGTGGAGTTTTTGGGGTCGCTTATGTACACTATCATATCATCTGCAAATAACAAAAATTTAACTTCTTCTTTTCCAATTCGAATCCCCTTGATCCCCTTATGTTGTCTTATTGCTATTGCTAGAAGTTCAAGCACTATACTGAATAGGTATGGAGAGAGTGGAGAGCCTTGTCGTGGATGGCTTTGAGTTTCTGTTTAATTTGATGTTAGCTGTTGGCTTGCTGTAAATAGCTTTTATTATATTTAGGTAGGACCCTTGTATCCCTAATCTCTCCAAGACCTTTATCATAAAGGGATGGTTAATTTAGTCAAATGATTTTTCAGCATCTAATGAAACGATCATACGTTTTTTTTCATTCAGTTTATTTATATGATGGATTACATTGATAGATTTTCGTATGTTGAACCAGCCCTGCATCTCTGGGATGAAGCCTACTTGATCATAATGGATAATTTTTCTAATGTGTTCTTGGATTCGGTTTGCCAGTATTTTGTTGAGGACTTTTGCGTCGATGTTCATGAGTGAGATTGACCTGTAATTCTCTTTCCTGGTTGAGTCTTTGTGTGGTTTTGGTATCAGAGTAACTGTAGCTTCATAAAAGGAATTTGGCAATGACTCTTCTGTTTCTATATTGTGAAATACATTAGGGAGTATAGGTATTAGCTCTTCTTGGAAGTTGTGGTAGAATTCCACATTGAAACAATCTGGTCCTGGGATTTTTTTGGTAGGCAGGTTTTTAATAACCGCTTCTAATTCTTCGCGACTAACAGGTCTATTTAGATTGTTCACCTGGTCCTGGTTTAACTTTAGTATATGGTATTTATCTAAGAAAGTGTTCATTTCTTTTACATTTTCCAGTTTTGTGGCATACAGGCTTTTGTAGTAAGATCTAATGATTCTCTGAATTTCCTCTGTGTCTGTGGTTATGTCCCCCTTTTAATTTCTGATCTTATTTATTTGCAAATTCTCTCCCTGTCGTTTGATTAGTTTGGATAGGGGTTTATCAATCTTGTTGATTTTCTCCAGGAACCAGCTTTTTGTTTCATTGATTCTATGAATTGTTTTCTGTGTTTCAATTTTGTTGATTTCAGCCCTCAGTTTGATTATTTCCAGTCTTCTACTCCTCCTAGGTGAGTCTGCTTCTTTTTTTTCTAGAGCTTTCAGGTGGACTGTTAAGTCTCCAATGTGTGCTTTCTCTGTTTTAGTGCTATGAACTTTCCTCTTAGGACTGCTTTCATAGTGTCCCATAAGTTCGAATAATTTGTTTCTTTATTTTCATTGAATTCCAGGAAGACCTAATTTCTTTCTTATTTCTTCCTTAATCCAGGTATGGTTCAGTAGTTGACTGTTCAGTTTTCATGAATTTGTAGGCTTTCTGGGGGGTTGCATTGTTGTTGAATTATAACTTTAATCCATGGTGATCTGATAAGACACAGGTGGTTACTAATATTTTTTTTGTAACTGTGGATGTTTGCTTTGTTACCGACTATGTGGTCAATTTTTGAGAAGGTTCCATGAGCTGCAGAGAAGAAGGTATATTCTTTCCTCTTTGGGTGGAATGTTCTATAGATGTCTGTTAAGTCCATTTGCTTCATTACTTCCATTAATTCTCTCATTTCTCTGTTAGGTTTCTGTCTGATTGACCTGTCCATTGGTGAGAGAGGAGTGTTGAAGTCTCCTACTATTACTGTGTGCGGTTTGATGGCTACCTTGAGTTTTAGCAATGTTTCTTTTATGTACGTGGGTGCTTTTCTATTGGGGGCACAGATATTCAGGATTGAGACTTTATCCTGATGAACTGTTCCTGTTATGAGTATAAAATGCCCCTCTCCATCTCTTCAGATTGATTTATGTTTGAAGTCAACTTTTTAGAGATTACTATGGCCACACCCGCTTGTTTCTTAGGTCCATTTGCTTGATAAGCCTTTTCCCAGCCCTTTACTCTGAGTGGGTGCCTGTCTTTGTGGTTGAGGTGTGTTTCTTGTAAACAACAGAATGTTGGATCCTGTTTTCTTATCCAATCTCTTAGCCTGTGCCTTTTTATAGGTGAGTTGAGTCCATTGACATTAAGTGATATTAATGACCAGTGGTTGTTAACTCCGGTCATTTTTTAGTCGTAGAGTTTGTGTGTTTCCCTTCTTTGATTTGTATTGGTGAAGGGTCTCTAGATGTCTGAGTTATTGTGGTCATTGTTGGACTCCTTGGTTAGCGATTTTCCTTCTACTACTTTCTGTAAGGCTGGATTTGTGGCTGCATATTGTTTAAATTTGTTTTTATCCTGGAAAATTTTATTTTCTCCATTTATAGTGAATGAAAGCTTGGCTGGGTATCGTAGTCTGGGCTTGCATCCTTGGTCTCTTTGTTTTTGCAGAACATCTATCCAGGACCTTCTGGCTTTCATGGTTTCCATAGAGAAGTCAGGCGTAAGCCTGATAGGTTTACCTTTATAAGTAACTTGGCCCTTTTCCTTTGCAACTCTTACTATTCTTTCTTTATTCTGTATGCTTTGTGTTTTGATTATTATATGGCGAGGGAATTTTTTTTTTTTGATCCAGCCTATTCGGTGTTCTGTATGCTTCTTGAACCTTCATATCTTTCTTTAGGTTGGGAAAGTTTTCCTCTATAATTTTATTAAATATATTATCTGGACCATTGAGCTGCACTTCTTCTCCTTCTTCTACTCCTATTATTCTTAGGTTTGGTCTTTTTACTGTGTCCCAGATTTTCTGAATGTTTGTGATGAGAATTTGTTGGACTTGCTGTTTTCTTTGATCAGTGTGTTTATTTTCTCTATGGTATCTTCAGATTCTGAGATTCTTTCTTCTATCTCTTGTATTCTGTTGATTATGCTTGTTTCTGTAGTCTCTGTTTGTTTACTTAAATTTTCCATGTCCAGCCGGCCCTCTGTTTGTGTTTTCTTTTTGCCTCCATTTCAGTTTTCAAGTCTTGAACTGTTTCCATTATCTGTTTGATTGTTTTTCCTTGGTTTTCTAGGGTATCATTCACTGATTTATTCAATTCTTCAAACTTTCTGTTATATTTCTCATCCATTTCTACAAGGGCGTTCTTTACGTGCTGTTTAAGGGCGTCAATCACTTTCATAAAGTCAATTTTTTATACTTCTTCTTGATTAAGGTGTTCATGTCCTCCTGTTGTGAGGTCACTGGTTTTTGGTGGTTTCATGTTGTTTTTCAGATTGTTGGGTGAATTCTTGCATTGGCGCCTGCCCATCTCTTCCTCCAAATACTCACCTATGAATCTTCTTTTGCAGGATCAGCTCTCCTTGCCTACTGATGTACCTTCCCAGTGATGGCTCTCCCCAGTGATGGCTCTCCTGGTGCTGAGATCAGATCTCTGTGCCCAATCATGGCTCTCTCCAATGATGGCTCTCCTGGCGCCGAGATCAGGTCTCTGTGCTGGTTGGGTAGCTCGTAAACAAAGCGCCTACCTTGCTTGGTGCAGGCAGGCTATTGAAACAAAGGAACTCCCGCCTACCTGGTTGCCCTGAGGATTTGGACCCAGCGCCCAGACAGGCTGAGCTGGGTGATGTTATGTGCCCAAAGAGGGCAGGGGGCAGAAGTGGGGAGGGTTCTGGATGCAAGCTGAGTGGGATAGAAAGAAAGAGGCAATATGCAGGGAGTAGAGGCCCTGCAGAGAGCCCAAGAAGGATAGGGGGTTGAGGAACTTCTGAGTTCCCTGTCCCGGGCTGCTGCCGTGGGGTCAAAAACTCACCCCATTCTGATTTAATTTTTGTAAGTGATATTTATCCAGAAAATTGTCCATATCTTTTAAGTTTTCCAATTTTGTGGAGTACAGGTTTTCAAAATATGACCTGATGATTCTCTGGATTTCCTCAGTGTCTGTTGATATGTCCTCCTTTTCATTTCTGATTTTGTTAATTTGGATATTCTCTCTCTGCCTTTTGGTTAGTTTTGATAAAGGTTTGTCTATTTTGTTGATTTCCTCAAAGAACCAATTCTTTATCTCACTAATTATTGGTTTTGTTTTCTTTGTTTCTATTTTGTTGATTTCAGTACTCAATTTGATTATTTCTTGACATCTTTTTTTTAATTAATTTATTTATTTATTAAAGATTTCTGCCTCCTCCCTGCCACCTCCTCCCATTTCCCTCCCCCTCCCCTGATCAAGTCCCCCTCCCTCATGAGCTCGAAGAGCAATCAGGGTTCCCTGACGTGTGGGAAGTCCAAGGACTACCCACCTCCATCCAGGTCTAGTAAAGTGAGCATCCAAACTGCCTAGGCTCCCCCAAAGCCAGTACGTGCAGTATGATCAAAAACCCATTGCCATTGTTCTTGAGTTCTCAGTAGTCCTCATTGTCCGCTATGTTCAGTAAGTCCGGTTTTATCCCATGCTTTTTCAGACCCAGGCCAGCTGTCCTTAGTGGGTTCCCGATAGAACATCCCCATTGTCTCAGTGTGTGGGTGCACCCCTTGAGGTCCTGAGTTCCTTGCTCATGCTCTCTGTCCTTCTGCTCCTGATTTGGACCTTGAGATTTCAGTCCGGTGCTCCAATGTGGGTCTCTGTCTCTGTCTCCTTTCATCACCTGATGAAGGTTAATATTCAGGAGGATGCGTATATGTTTGTCTTTAAATTCACCTTCTTATTTCGCTACTCTAGGATCACAAATTATAGGCTCAATGTCCTTTATTTATGGCTAGAAACCAAATATGAGTGCCACAAATAGCATAAAATATCTTGGGGTAACTCTGACCAAGGAAGTGAAAGATCTATTTGACAAGAACTTTAAGTCTTTGAAGAAATAAATTGAAGAGGACACCAGAAAATGGAAGGACCTCCCTTGCTCTTGGATTGGGAGGATCAACATAGTAAAAATGGCAATTCTACCAAAAGCAATCTATAGATTCAATGCAGTCCCCATTAAAATCCCATCAAAATTCTTCACAGATCTGGAGAAGACAATAATCAACTTTATATGGAAAAACAAAAAACCCAGGATAGCCAAAACAATCTTATACAATAAAGCATTGTCTGGAGACATTACCATCCCTGACTTCAAACTCTATTACAGAGCTACAGTATTGAAAACAGCTTGGTATTGGCATGAAAACAGAGAAGTCGATTATTTCTTGACTTCTAGTCCTCCTGGGTGAGTTTGTTTCTTTTTGTTTTAGAGATTTCAGGTGTTCTGTTATCTCACTAGTGTGGTGTATTTCCAGCTTCTTTATGTAGTTATTTAGTGCTATGAACTTTCCTCTTAACACTACTGTCATTGCGTCCCTTAAATTTGGGTATGTTGTGTGGTCATTTTCATTGAATTTTACAAAGTCTTTAATTTCTCCCTTTATTTCTTCCTTGACCCATTTATGCTTCAGGTGAGCATTGTTTAATTTCCATATGTTTGTGGGCTTTCTGGAATTACTGTCGCTGTTGAATTCTAATTTTAAGCCATGGTGATCTGATAAGATACATGGAGTTATTTCAATTTTTGTATCTGTTGAGGTTTGTTTTGTTACTTAATATGTGGTCAATTTTTAAGACCATTCCATGAGGTGCTGAGGAGAAGGTATAATCTTTTATTGATGTGGGATTCCCCTCTGTATGCTATGAATACCATTGATTAATAAAGAAACTGTCTTGGGCCTGTGCAGTGAATAGAGGTAGGTGGGGAAAACTAAACTAAATGATGGGGGAAAGAAGTAAGAATTAGGGAGAAGCTATGTAGCCACACCAGAGACAGACTCTGGGAATTTTACTCGGTAAGTCACAGCCATGTGGTGATACACGGATTACTAGAAATAGTTTAAACTAAGGTATAAATGTTAGCCAATAAGAAGCTATAGATAATGGGCTACAAAGTGATTTTATCAATACAGTTTCTGTGTGATTATCTCAGGGTGGCTGGGTGGCTGGGAACACACTAGCGGCCTCCTTACAACATTTTATGTTTGGATGGAATGTTTTATAGATGTTTGTTAAGCCCATCTAAGTCATAACATCTGTTAGTTCCCTTATTTCTCTGTTAATTTTTCATCTGACTGACCTGTCCAGTGGTAGGAGCAGAGTGTTGAAGTCTCCCATTATCAGTGTATGGGGTTTAATATATGATTTAAGCTTTATAGGTGTTTCTTTTACATATAAGGGTGCCCTTGTATTTAGGGCATAGATGTTTAGTATTGAGATTTCTTCTTGATGCTTTTTTTCTGTGTCTAATATGAAATGTCCTTCTTTGTCTCTTTTGATTGATTTTAGTTTGAAGTCTATTTTGTTAGATATTAGGATAGCTACACCAGCTTGTTTCTTAGGTGCATTTGATTGGATTTTTTTTCCCAATCCTTTACTCTGAGGTGATGTCTGTCTTTAAGGTTGGGGTGTGTTTCTTGCATTCAGCAGAAGGATAGATTCTGTTTTCATATCCAGTCTGTTAGCCTGTGTCTTTTTATATGTGAGTTAAGTCCATTTATATTAATTGATAGTAATGATTAGTGATTGCTATCTCCTGTTAATTTAGTTTTCATTGTTGGTGATGTTATTTTGTGTTTTCCCCTTTTGGGGGATTTGCTGCTATGAGATAATCAATTGTCTGTGTTTTTGTTGATATAGCCAACTTCCTTGTGTTGGAGTTTTCCTTCTAGTATTTTGTGTAGGGCAGGGCTTGTGGCTAGGTATTAGTGAAATCTAGTTTTGTCATGGAATATCTTGTTCTGTCCTTCTATGGTGATTGAAAGTTTTGCTGTGTATAGTAGTCTGGGTTGGCATCCATGGTCTCTTAGTGTCTGCATAACGCTTGACCTTCTAGCTTTCATTGTCTCCAATGAGAAATCAGGTGTAATTCTGATAAGTCTGCCTTTATATATTACTTGGACTTTTTCCTTTGTAGCTCTTAATATTCTTTCCTTATTTTGTATGTTTAGTGTTTAGATTATTAAGTGGTGAGGGAACTTTTTTGATCCATTCTATTTGGTGTTCTGTAAGCTTCTTGTATATTCATAAGCATATCTTTCTTTAGGTTGAGAAAGTTTTCTTCTATGATTTTGCTAAATATATTTTCTGTGCTTTTGAATTTAACTTCTACTCTTTTTTCTATCCCTATTATTCTTAGTTTTGGTCTTTTTTATTGTGTCTTATATTTCATGGATATTTTGTGTTAAGCTTTTGTTAGATTTAATGTTTTCTTTCCTCTGCTGTATTTTTAGCAGTTGAGATTTTCTCTTCCATCTCTTGTATTCTGTTGTTTATGCTTGCATTTGTGGTTCATGATAGTTTTTTCATTATTTCTGTTTCTATAATTCCCCCAGCTTGTGTTTTCTTTATTGTCTCTATTTGAGTTTTCAAGTCTTAAATAGTTTCTTTCATATATTTATTTCATTTTTCTTGGTTTTCTTTAAGGAATTTGTTGATGTCTTCCAGTATTTTGTTTGTTTTTTCCTCCATTTCTTTGAGGCAATTTTTAATTTCCTCTTTAGGGGCCTCAAATATTCTCCTAAAATTATTTTTTGTGTCATTTTCTTCTCTTTGTCTATATTTGGTTGTTCAAGTCTTGCTGTTGTAGGGTCACTAGTTTTTACTGGTGTCATGTTGCTCTTTGTGGTGTTGTGTGTTCTTACCTTGTTTACTCATCTTTTCCTCCAATTGGTGTAGTTGGGAATGTCTGTGACCCTGGTGATCTATCTTCCAGGTGCCAGTGGATCCAAGGCTCAGATGGTTGCTCTTCATGATGCAGTCAGTGTCACGATTCCAGTCACCCTGCTGGTCATTCCATGTTCTTGGAGATCGTTTGGTTCTCCTGGGATTTGCTCTGCTCCTGTGGATTTTTCTGTCTCAGGCCTTCTCCATCCTAGGTTGCTGGCTCAGTTCTGTTTTGCAAATGTCCCTGGTCTGGATCTGCTCCTGTGGAGCTTCTTGGAGTTGGTCCCTCAAAGGTCTCTCACTTCAGTCTACTCCCTCAAGGTCCCGGATTTGGGTGTGCCTGGAACCACAGAGGTCCTGGCTCAGGCCTACTCCCTCAAAGGTCCCAGACTCATACCCAGATCCACAGAGGTCCTAGCTCAGGCTGACTTCCTCGGAGGTCCCAGACTCATGCCTGGACCAGCAGAGGTCTCTGGTTCCTGCCTACTCCCTCAGAGGTCCCAGACTCATGCCCAGACCTACATAGGCTCTGGCTCAGGCCACTCTCATGGAGGTGCCAGACTCACACCCAGACCCACAGAGGTCTCTGGCTCAAGCCCACTTCCCTTAGTGGCTGCTCCTCTGTACCTGCTCCTATGTAATTTGCTGTCTCAGTCCTATTTCCACAAATGTCCCTGGTCTGGAACCACTCCTGCTGCTGTGGAGTTTGCTGCCTCAGGCTTGCTCCAGCCTAGGTCACTGGCTCAATCTTGTTTCTGTAAATGTCCCTCGAGATTCTTCCTTTTCTACACAACTGTGGCTCTAGCTTGTACAAGTAGTACTGGATACCCAGGTTTCTCTGCCCTTCTCCTGTCTTTGCCAAGGCCTAAGCCTGCCAGGGGCCTCTGGTGCTTCAATGGTTCTTAGACCAAAAAGGACCAGGCTCCTGTCTCTTCTTGCCTCTTTCTGCTCAGCAATCATCATTTTAATTTTTTTATGTTTAAGCCATTGTTCATTGAAGTTAGCTTTATATAAGATGCATAGAGTTTTTCTTTCTTTCTTGTTCTTAAGTTGGAAAGCAATCCCCTACTTCACAAATATGTAGTCAAGTTCCCCATGTTTGGAATTTGCAGAACTCAACACACTCAGCCTGCAATGGATGAGCCTCACACTAGGAAAAACCCCTTAGTCATAGGATCCATCCTACCAGATAAGATTGTTTTACTATTTACATGGTTTTTGCCCATGAATGTTTGATTACTCTAATCCATTTGTTTAAGATTATGTCTAATGATTGAGTCATTTTTACTTATTTATAGAAATTAACTGAGGGTTGGATCAATCACTTAAGATCAATCCTTAAAATCCATGTAGTAGAAGGAGAGAAATAACTCCTGTAGGTTGTTCTCTGACCTTCACACAAGTGACATGGTACACTAACACAACACACAGAAAATAAATATGTGAAAACTGTTAACTGGACATCTTTGTACTGTCCCATTTCTGGGTTCTCTGTTCTTCTCACAAATTTGTGTTTCACCCATCTTCCTGCTAGTGCTGCCTTTTTACTACAACTACAGCATCGATTTTTTCTTTAGTTTTTGCATCCCCAGCAGTAGATTTCTCCACCGATGCAGTACACCAAATTGAGCTGAATTAAAAATCACAACACCCCAGTGACTCTTGGGAAAGGGAACAGGAGAGAAATCATGTGGCCATTCTAAAGGGGGTGGTTTAAATACCCTGTAGGGGTGTGGGGCAATGGCGTGCCCCAACGTGGGTTCCTGCTCTGGTAAGCTTTTGGGTAGGGTCTCGGGTTTCCACTCTGAGAACTGGGCTTTTTGTGGGTTCTCTGAGAGGGTGGGGCTTGAAGGGGGAGGAGTGGAGTGAGCTGTAGGCACAGGGCAATGATGCATCATCCAAAACAGGAAAGGAACTTGACTTTCGGCAGTTTCTCTGAGAGGGCAGGATTTGGGAAGACAGGCATGGGACTTTCTCAGCTGGGGCGAGCCGTTGCAGGTAAACACATTTAACCACAAGAACAGTAATTCGTTACATTTTATTCCTGTTAGAACCTGTTTTTAGGGCTACAGAGATGGTTCCACTGTTAAGAGCACTGGATGTTCTTCCACAGGACTAAGGTTTGAGTCCCAGCACCCACATGGCAGCTCCCAACTCTCTGTAGCTACAGTCTCAGGAGGTAAAAAGCGATCTTCAGACATAGAATGCCATCTTCTGGTCTCTACATGCATTTGGTGTATGGTCATACTTTCTCATTGCATTCAAACTTTACAACAAACTTTATCTACAAGAATAACTTGAAGGACTTAGTATTGTGATGTTTAATAAGGCAACAAATTGTTATTGGATGACATAATGTACTACACACATCACAGAAATGGAAGAAGAAATTTAGAAAGTTTCCATCAACAAAGAAATGATAAATACTTGAGACAAAAGGCATGTACGTATGCATTAAAATGCCAAAATGATATGTTCAATTTTCATGATTTTATGTTGTACTTAAAATTAATTTAAAAGTTCTTGCCAGGTCCTTGGAGCCCAGCAAGAGGCCCTGCTCCTCTGCTGAGGAGATCTGGAGTGGTGAGTGAGTGGTTGCCTGCCAGCCAGTCCCAGGGAATGGAGCCCAGGACCCCTCCAATTCCCTAAACATTTCTGGCCATCCAGTGGGGCGTGTTCCCTGCTACTGACTTTCTTTACCCTATCCCATCTTGCTACCAAGCACTGCTTTTCATCTGTGGCATCCTTGGATCCCCAACTCAGTCTGCTTAGGGGATGAGGGTCTGGGGAGCCAATGGTGAATGGTCCTGCCGCTGGAGCTTGTACCACACTACCCTGCCCCCCCCCCCAAGCCCACCCTTTTGTCTGTGAGGTCCTTGAGCACAGAAAGAGGTCCTGCTCCCATGCTGAGGAGGTCCAGAGTGGTGAGTGAGTGGCTGCCCAGCTGGACAGTCCAGGGGGAACTGAGTCAAGGCCCCCTCCAATTCCCTAAGCTTTTCTGGCCATCCAACGGGGCATATTCCCTGCTGCTGGCTTTCTTTACCCCATTCCACCTTGCCCCCAAGCATTCCTTACATTCCCCGGCACAGCCTGCTCCAGTGCTAAGGGGACCTAAGAAGGGCAGACCAAGAAAAACTCCCAAGTACACAGCCAGTCACAGCAAAGATTGGACCAAGATGCCAAGACTCTCCTGCCTCTTTTGAAGGAAGAGACGGGCAGGCACCAATGCAAGAATTTATCCAACAACCTGAAAAGCAACATGTTAACACCAGAATCCAGCAAACACTCAACAGGAAGACTTGAACACCCTAACTCAGAAGAAGTAAAAAAAAATCAACTTTAAATGTAACATTATGAAAATGATGGAGACCCTTAAACAGGAAGTGAAAAACTCCCTTAAAGAAATGGAAGAGAAGACAAACAAAAAGTTTGAAGAAATTAATAAAACCCTCAAAGATACCCAAGAAAAAGCAATCAAACAGGTAAAGGAAACAGTTCAAGACTGAAAGACCGAAATGGAAATAATAAATAAAACACAAACTGAGGGATGGCTGGATATGGAAAATCTGGGTAAAAGAACAGGAACTATAGAGGCAAGTATAGCCAACAGAATACAAGAGAAAGAAGAAAGAATCTCAGGCACTGAAGATTCTATAAAGGAAATAGACGCATTGATCAAAGAAAACAGCAAATCCAACAAATTCTTAAAACAAAACATCCAGGAAATCTGGGACACCATGAAAAGACCAAATCTAAGAATAATAGGGGTAGAAGAAGGAGAAGAATTCCAGCTCAAAGGCCTAGAAAATATACTCAACAAAATTATAGAAGAAAACTATCCCAACCTAAAAAAGGATATTCCTATGAAGGTACAAGAAGCTTACAGAACACCAAGTAGTCTGGATTAAAAAAAAAAAGATCCTCTTGCCATATAATAATCAAAACACAAAACATACAGAATAAAGAAAGAGTATTAAGAGCTACAAAGGAAAAAAAAGGTCAAGTAAAATATAAAGGTAAACCTATCAGAATTACACCTGACATCTCTATGGAAATCATGAAAGCCAGGATGTGCTGTAGACACTAACAGACCGTGGATGCAAGCCCAGACAACTATACCTAACAAAGCTTTCTTTCACCATCGATGGAAAAAACAAGATATTCCATGACAAAAACAGATTTAAACAACACGTATCCACAAACCCAGCCTTACAGAAAGAACTAGAAGGAAAGCCTCAACCCAAGGAAGCCAACAACACCCACAATAGCACAGACATCTGACAACCCTCCACCAGCACAAATCAAAGAAAGGAAACACACAAACACTACCACCAAAAAAATAACTGGAGTCAACAACCACTGGTCATTAATATCATTTAATATCAATGGACTCAATTCACCTATAAAAAGGCACAGGTTAAGAGAATGGATATAAAAACAGGATCCAACATTCTGCTGTTTACAAGAAACACACCTCAACCTCAAAGAGATACTACCTCAGAGTAAAGGGTTGGGAAAAGGTTTTCCAATCAAATGGACCTAAGAAACAAGCAGGTGTGGCTATCCTAATATCTAACAAAATTGATTTCAAACTAAAATCAATCAGAAGAGATGGAGATGGACACTTTATACTCATAAAGGGAACAATTCATCAGGAGGAAGTCTCTATCCTGAATATCTATGCCCCTAATATAAAAGCACCCACATATGTAAAAGAAATATTACTAGAACTCAAAGCAGACATCAAACCACACACACTAATAGTAGGAGATTTCAACACTCCTCTCTCACCAATGGACAGGTCAACCAGACAGAAACCTAACAGAGAAATAAGAGAATTAAAGGAGGTAATGAATCAAATGGACTTAACAGACATCTATAAAACATTTGACCGAAACAGAAAAGAATATACCTTCTTCTCAGCATCTCATGGAACCCCCTCGAAAATTGATCACATACTCAATAACAAAGCAAACATTCACAGATACAAAAAGAAATTGGAGTAATCACCTGTGTCTTATCAGATCACCATAGAGTAAAGTTAGAATTTAAAAACAATTCCACCCCCACAAATCCTACAAACTCATGGAAACTGAAGTCAGGACCATGAGGGGTTGGTTGGTCCACCCACTGAGACAGTGTACCTGATCTAATGGGAGCTCACCAAAGCCAACTGGACTGGGACTGAATGAGCATAGGATCAAACTGGATTCTCTGAATGTGGCTGACAATTGGGTCAGACTGAGAAGCCAATGATAATGGCACTGGGATTTGTCTCTACTGCATGTACTGACTTCATGGGATCCTAGTCTATTTGGATGCATACCTTCCTAAGCCTGGATGGAGGGGAGGCTTTGGACATCCCACAGGGCAGGGTACTCTGTCCTCTCTTAGGACTGGAGGGGGAGGAGGAGTGGGGGAGCAGGAAGGAAATGGGAGGAGGGGAGGAAATGGAAATTTTGAATGGTATTATTTATAAAGCAGTATAAAATAAATTTAAAATTTTTCTTGCTAGATTTTGATAGCAATTTATTAGGAATTAAAACTTTTATAAGGTTGAGTCTCTAGTCCACAAGGACATTATTTTTCCCAAGAATTTAGATATTTTGATTGTAAAATATTTCCCATAGGCTTATGTGTTTGAACAATTGGTCCCCATCAGGTAGAGCTCTTCTGGAAAACAATGGAAACTGTAGGTTGTAGAGCATTGATGGAATAAGTGGGTCAGTAGGGGTAGACCTTAATTTCTGTTCTTGACTTCAGACTGGATACAATAACTACCTCACCCCCCTTCCTGTGTAACTTCCCTGGTGGGCTGTATCTTTTTGAATTGTAAACCAGAGTAGTCCTTTGTTCTCTTAATTTGCTTTGTGTCAGCTGTTTGATCACAGCAATGAGAAAGAGAACTAATTCAGAAAATATGTATAGAGAGTGGGTGATTATTGTGCTACCCCAGACCATGTTGTTTGTAGGCCTTTGGAACTGGTTTACTAGAGGAATGTGGAAGAATTTGTATTTTTAGCCTATAAAAGTAATAGAATGCTTGTTAGCCATAGTAAATGCATTTTGTAAAGTTCCTTCATTAAACAATGACAGTTCTCAAACTAAAGTAACTTTGTTCCCAGAGCTAAATTAGCTTGTTTTAATAGATGCCCTCCATACCTCTCTTTGTTCAGTAATGGCTGACCACAGGAGATGTTTACCCAGCCTTTTATTTTGTTTGGTTTGGTTTGGTTTTTCGAGACAGGGTTTCTCTGTGTAACAGCCCTGACTGTCCTGGAACTAGCTCTTATAGACCAGTCTGGCCTCAAACTCATAGAGATCTGCCTCCTGAGAACTGGGATTAAAGGTGTGTCCCACTACCACCTGGCTCACCTGACATTCTTTCACCGATCACTCACTGTTCTTCCCTATCAACTACCAACAACAGACTGAAAAGGAAAAACTTTCAGTAGCCTTCCCTTTTTCCTATTTCTGCCTTACAACTCCACCCTAGATCTGTAGGAGGCTCTTTGCTTCTTACACTAGCTCAGTGTCTTTCTTACTGGATGTGAACAGAGCTTCATGCACCATTCTTGGATTTACTTTTCATGTTGTTAGTACTGTAAAGATTGGAGAGACTTTTGAAATTGGAAGGAATACGTTTTGCATCATGGGATGGCCCTGATCCATGGAAGCCAGAGGTATAATGCTGTGATTTGGATATGAAATGTCCTCCATAATGACTGTGTTTAAAACACTTGGTACCCACATAGTCCAAATGCTTTTGGGAGATTGTGGGACATTTAAGTCTTATGAGAAGAAGTGAGTCACTGGAAACAGACCTTGAGGCTTGGAAATCTAGCTCAACTTCCTGACGGCAGATGCCATGACCAAATATCTCATTCTCCTGCCTCCATGCATTATCTGCCACATAGGACTGTACCCCTTCTTAAATTATAGGTCAAAAGCTGTTATTTTTTAAGTATTTCCTGTCAGGTATTTGGTAACAACAACAAAAGAAGCAACCAAGCCATTATTCTATGATTTATGTCACCAGCGTTTTGGGATTTTTAGTATATGAATTATGAATACTTTAATACAGTAATCCTTAAGTATTCCATTTCTTTGAGGCTACTGTAAATGATTTTTTTAAATTTCACCCATTTGTTGGCAATATATACAAACAGTTGATTTTTCTGTACTGATCTTACTGATTAGTTCTTGGAACTGGCTAGTCCTAAGACTTTCGTGGTAGATTCTTGGTGACTCTATATAGACACTCATGCCACTTGCCAATAGAGGTGGGAGCCAAAGTTTTACTTCTTATCTGTGTTTCTTCTTTTTTCTTTGGCTTATTATAGTTTTTAGAAATATGTTGTTGAAAAAGAGTGGTATGAGCAGAAATCTTGGGTTTTAATATACTTCATGTGTCACAGGACTTGTATGTTTCAGTGCTTATATTTTACCTGACTCTCCTTATTGGTTTATTGTGCCAATGCATATGATAAAAAGATCTTTTCCTTTCTAAGAGACTCGAACTTTGGCTGGACCTTCAGCCAGACTTAAGCCAAGATCACTTAAGACAAGACTGACACCCTACTGTGTGCTGGACCTTCAGCCAGACTTAACAACATACCCCAAGATCACTTAAGAGAAGACTGACACCCTACTGTGTGCTGGACCTTCAGACAGACTTAACAACATACCCCAAGATCACTTAAGAGAAGACTGACACCCTACTGTGTGCTTGTCCTGTTCATATAATCTGACTTAAAGAGAAAAACACACAATTCACCCTACTTGCTTTGGATTACTCGTGTAATGAACCTAAACTAATGCATATTTGTAATCTTAAAATATGTATTTTCCCATGCCCCTGACCCAAAATAATGCATTGCATCATTGGATGAAAACATAAAAAATAGAGTTTGGAAGCAACCTTATAAAATGAATATTCATCATAAATATTGCACACAACATTTGGATATTGATGTTTGTGGTACTTATTGTTATCTGGGACAGTTGGAGTCTATGACTTACTCACTTATAAAACTGCTAAGGTTGTCTGTAAAGTTGCCCATTTCTTCCCCATGTGGTGCTTTCTGCACTGTTCAGTGAAGACAGAGCAAGGCCCTTTGCCAGGGACAGACATAGGGACAGATTCACGTGACAGCCACAGATTAAGACTCACACAACAGACAGGCAAAAGGATGGAAGACAAAGAGAAAGTTAAATAAAGAACTCAATTCTGGGCTCACTCTTGTGAAATGACATCAAGGAAAAGTATTTTAATTTCTTTCCTTCATGGGACACTGATGCATCATTTTTGCTGACACAGTTTATTATTGCTGTGTTCAAACAGATGGCAGTTTATTGTCTCAAATAAATGTAAAAGAACTTGTTTAGTATGAAAGATCATTTAAAAATATTTACGTGGATTGCACTATATACATATGATGACTAAAAACTACATGAGCACATGAAAATTTTACATAAATATTTTGTAATATTGGTCCTCTGAGAACAGGATTTACACTGCCATATGTCTCATGCTATCTTTTCATTAAAGATGAATTTTTTAAATAAGGTGTACTTTTTGCTTAACTCATTCTAAACTACATATTTTTATATTTGCAAATAAGATTTTTGTTCTATTACTTTTTAATTACCAGTTAGCATTGGCCATTTAAAGACTTCATCCATATTTTAAAATTATTTAACAAGATGGTTGTATAACTACATGTTGGCATTCAAGCAGTTGAACTTGAATATATAAAAATTACATTAGTCCTTCTAACGCCTCTGTGAATGTTCCATCTTACACTAAAGAGTTAGACATTAGAGAGCCAGCAACATCTGTGGGACCAGGCCCATGTCATTGACCTCCACAAGAGCAAGCCCAAGGGAGCAACCTCGGAGGGACCAGGCTCAGGCCAGTAACCTCCGTGGGATCAGGCCAAAGCCAGGGACATCCCTGGAAGCAGGACCAAGCCAGCAATTTACTCTGGAGCAGTCCCAAGCCACTGACCTCCTCCGGAGCAGGCCTGACTCAGCAACCATGGGAGCAGGCCAGACTGACCTTTGGCCGTGCTGAACAACCCCCAGGAACATCAAGTGATCTCCAGATTGACTGGAACCTTGGTCCCGATTCCACCATGAGGAACAACCATCTGAGTCTTGGATCCACTGGCACCTGAAAGAGTGATCACATGGCCCCAATTAGACCAAATCAGAGGAAAACATAGGTAGACAAGGTAAGAACATACTCAACACCACAAAGAGTAACACAACACCAACAAAAACTAGTGGCTCTAAAACAGCAAAACTTGAACACCTCAATACAGATGAAGCAGAAGAAAAAGAACTAAAAAATAACATTAGGAGAATGTTTGAGACTTTTAAAGAGGAAATGAAAAATTCCCTCAAAGAAATGGAGGAAAAGACAAAAAATTAGAAAAAATCAACAAAATCCTTTAAAAGGCAATCAAACAGGTGAAGAAATGATTAAAACTTAAAAACTGAAATAGATATATTAAAGAAAACACAAACCAAGGGGATTATGGAAATGGAAAATATGGAAAAACAATCAGGAACCACAAGTTCAAGCACAAACAGCAGAATACAAGAGTTAAAAGAGAGAATCTCAAATGTTGAAGATATGATAGAAGAATTAGACTCACCAAAGAAAACATTAATCTAACAGAAGATTAACACAAAATGTCCAAGAAATCTGGGACACCATGAAAAGAGCAAACCTAAGAATAACCGGGATAGAAGTCCAACTTAAAAGCACAGAAATCATATTCAACAAAATCATAGAAATAAACTTTCTCAACCTAAATAAAAATATGAATATGAAGATACAAGAAACTTACAGAACACCAAATAGTCTGGAGCAAAATAAAAATTTCCCTCACCACATAATAATCAAAACACTAAACATAGAGAATAAACAAAGAATATTAAGAGCTGCAAAGGAAAAAGGCCAAGTAACATACCAAGGCAGGCCTATCAGGCTTCTCAGTGGAAATAATAAAAGCCAGAAGGGCCTAGTCAAGTGCTATGCAGACATTAAGAGACCATGGATATAGTAGTCCAGACTACTATCTGCAGCAAAACTTTCAATCACCATAGATGGACAAAACAAGATATTCCATGAGAGAACCAAATTTAACCAATACCTAGCCACGAACATAGCCCTACACAAAGTACCAGAAGGAAAACTCCAACCCAAGAAAGTTAGCTATATCCACAAAAACACAGACAATAGATGATCTCACAGCAACAAATCCCAAAGAAGGGGAAAATGCATGCAATAATATCACCAGCAATGAAAACTAAAATAACAGTAACTAGCAATCACTGGTTATTAATATCTTGTAGTAATATGAGCGGCGGGGCTGCATCCCCAGCACACCAGCCGCCTGGCTAGCTTATGCCCTGAAATAACAACACACCAACTGTATTCTTTTAAACACTGCTTGGCCCATTTCTATCTAGCCTCTTCTAGGCTAATTCTCACATGTTAATTTAGCCCATTTCTAATCATTTGTGTGGCACCCCAAGGTGTGCTTACCAGGAAGATTCTAGCCTACATCCATCCTGGGTTGGAGCTGAATTGCATCTGCTCGGGAGAGCGGAGCATGGCGTCTCTCTCCAGAGAGCAGAGCTGTCGAGTCTGCGCTCACTTCTTCTTCCTTCCAGCATTCTGTTCTGTTTACTCCTCCCCCCCATGTTTTAACCTATGAGGGCCAAGCAGTTTCTTTTTATTGCTTAACCAATGACCTTCCTCCATCAATATCCCTTAATATAAATGGATTCAATTCACCTGTAAAAATACACAGATACAAAAACAGAATTCATCCTTCTGCTGAATTCAAGAAACACACCTCAAACTCAAATGACAGACATCACCTCAGAGTAAAGGGTTAAGAAAAAATTTCCAATCAAATGAACATAAAAAACAATCTGATGTAACTATCCTAATATCTAACAAAATAGACTTCAAACTAAAATCAAGCAAAAGAGACAAAGAAGGACATCTTATATTAGTCACATGAAAAATTCATCAAGAGGAAACCTCAATATTGAACATCTATGCCCTCATGTAAAAGAAACACTACTAAAGCTTAAATCACACATTAAATCCCACACACTAATAATGAGAGACTAAAATACCCCCACTCTCACCACTGGGCAGGTCTTCCAGACAGAAGCTTAACACAGAAATAATGTAACTAACAGATGTCATGATTCAAATGGGTTTAACAGACATCTATAGAGCATTCCATCCAAACATAAAAGAATATACCTTCTTCTCAGCACATCATGGAACCTTCTTAAAAATTGACCACATACTAAGTAACAAAGCAAACTTCAACAGATACAAAAAATTGGTATAATGCCATGTATCTTACCAGATCACTGTGGCTTAAAATTAAAATTCAACAGCAACATTAATTTCAGAAAGCCCACAAACATATGGAAATTTAACAATGCTCACCTGAATCACCAATGGGTCAAGGAAGAAATAAAGGGAGAAATTAAAGATTTCATAAAATTCAACAAAAATGATTATACAACATACCCAAATTTATGGGGCATAATGAAAGCAGTTCATAGCACTAAATAACTACATAAAGAAGCTAAAAATATATCAGACTAGTAAGATAACAGAATACCTGAAATCTCTAGAACAAAAAGAAGCAAACTCACCCAGGAGGACTAGAAAGTAGGAAATAATCAAATTGAGAGCTGAAATCAACAAAATAGAAGCAAAGAAAACAATATTGATAATTAATGAGATCAAGAATTGGTTCTTTGAGGAAATCAACAAAATAGATAAATCTTTCTCTAAACTAACCAAAAGGCAGAGAGAGAATATTTAAATTAACAAAATCAGAAATGAAAAGGAGGACATAGCAACAGACACTGAGGAAATCCAGAGAATCATCAGGTCATATTTTTGAAAACCTGTACTCCACAAAAATGGAAAACTTAAAAAGAAATGGACAATTTTCTGGATAAATATCACTTACAAAAATTAAATCAAGAGAGGCGGAGCGGCGGCGCGGCCGGACGCACTGAGGCGGAGCGGCGGCGCCGCCAGACACGGCGGAGCGGCGGCGGCCAGACGCGGAGGAGCGGTGGCGGCCAGACGCGGCGGCGGCCAGACGCGGCGGCGGCCAGACGCAGCAGCGGCCAGATGCTGCGGCGCAACACCGCATACAGGAAGAGGCTTTCAGGGACCAGCACAGTGGCAGACCCAAGCAGCGGGGACAGGCGTGCAATAAGGAGAGCAGATCGCCCTACTACAATTGAATCAAAGAGGTAGGCCTTTGGTTGGCCAGGTCACTGGCACAAGGGGAGCCTGGTCCTGTCCTGAAGATCCTTCAGAGGGGTGAGAGGGTTCTTGGCCTGCAGCAGGAACCACGAAAGAGAGTGAGGGCATTTTGTAAGCAGAGCCCTTGGCCAGCAGGGAAACCTGATCTGGTTTTTAAAGGACCCATTGGATAGGATCAAGAGGAGGAGATGGGCAGGCGCCAAGGCAAGAATTCACCCAATAATCCGAAAAACAACATGAAAACATCAGAACCCAATGATCTTACAACAGAAGTATTTGAAAAACCTAACACAGAAGAAGTGGAAAAAATTGACTTTATGAAGATAATAGAGTCCCTTAAACAACATGTAAAAAATGCCCTTATAGAAATGGATGAGAAGTATAACAAAAAGTTTGAAGAAATGAGTAAATACGTACATGATACCCTGGGAAACCAAGAAAAAACCATCAAACAGGTAATGGAAACAGTTCAAGAATTGAAAACTGAAATGAAGGCAAAGAAGAAAATACAAACTGAGGACCAGCTGGATATGGAAAATCTAGGCCAACGAGCAGAGTCTGCAGAAACAAGCATAATCAATAGAATACAAGAGCTAGAAGAAAGACTCTCAGATGCTGAGGACACCATAGAGAAAATAAACGAACAGATCAAAGAAAACAGCAAAGCCAACAAATTCTCAACACAAAACATTCAGGAAATATGGGACACAATAAAAAAACCAAACCTAAGAATAATAGGAATAGAAGAAGGAGAAGAGTCACAGCTCAAAGGCCCAGAAAATATTTTCAACAAAATTATGGAAGAAAACTTTCCCAACTTAAAGAAAGATATTCATTTAAATATTCAAGAAGCATACAGAACACCAAACAGACTGGATCAAAGAAAAACATCTCCTCGCCATATAATAATCAAAACACAAAATATACAGGTTAAAGAAAGAATATTAAGAGCTGCAAAAGAAAAAGGGCAAGTAACTTATAAAGGTAAACTGATCAGACTTACACCTGACTTCTCGATGGAAACTATGAAAGCCAGAAGGTCCTGGATAGAGGTTCTGCAGAAGCTAAGAGACCATGGATGCAAACCCAAACTACTATACCCAGCCAAGCTATCGTTCATTATCAATGGAGAAAACAAGACATTCCAGGATAAGAACAAATTTAAACAATACGTAGCCACAAATCCAGCCCTACAGAAAGTAATAGAAGGAAAATCGCAACCCAAGGAATCCAACACTGCCAACACTGCCTGCAATAACCCAGGCATCTAATGACCCTTCACGAGCACATCTCAAAGAAGGGAGACACACAATCTCTACTACCAAAAGCAAAAAGAATAACCGGAGTAAACAACCACTGGTCATTAATATCACTTAATATCAATGGGCTCAATTCACCTATAAAAAGGCACAGGCTAAAAGATTGGATACGAAAACAGGATCCAACATTCTGCTGTTTGCAAGAAACACATCTCAACCACAAAGACAGGCACCTACTCAGAGTAAAGGGTTGGGAAAAGGTGTTTCAAGCAAATGGTCCTAAGAAAAAAGCAGGTGTGGCCATACTAATTTCTAACAAAACTGACTTCAAACTAAAATCAATCGGAAGAGACCGAGACGGTCACTTTATACTCATAACAGGAACAATTCATCAGGAGGACGTCTCAATCCTGAATATATACGCCCCCAATATAAAAGCACCTACTTATGTAAAAGAAATATTACTAGAACTCAAGGCAGACATCAAACCACACACACTAGTAGTAGGAGACTTCAACACACCTCTCTCTCCAAGGGACAGGTCAATCAGACAGAAACCTAATAGAGAATTAAGAGAATTATTGGAGGTAATGAAGCAAATGGACTTAACAGACATCTATAGAACATTCCACCCAAATAGGAAAGAATATACCTTCTTCTCTGCAGCTCATGGAACCTTCTCAAAAATTGACCACATACTCGGAAACAAAGGAAACCTCCACAGATACAAAAAAATATCAGTGTCCACCTGTGTCTTATCAGATCATCACGGATTAAAGTTAGAAGGCAACAACCATGCTGCCCCCAAAAAACCGACAAACTCATGGAAACTGAACAGTCAACTACTGAACCACACCTGGGTCAAGGAAGAAATCAAGAAAGAAATTAAAGTCCTCCTTGAATTTAATGAAAATAAAGAGAAAACATACTCAAACCTATGGGACACAATGAAAGCAGTGCTAAGAGGAAAGTTCATAGCACTAAGTGCCCACTTAAAGAAAACAGAGAATGCATACATTGGGGACTTAAAAACACACCTGAAAGCTCTAGAAAAAAAAGAAGCAGACGCGCCCAGGAGAAGTAGAAGACTGGAAATAATAAAACTGAGGGCTGAAATCAACAAAATAGAAACACAGAAAACAGTACAAAGAATCAATGAAACAAAAAGCTGGTTCTTGGAGAAAATCAACAAGATCGACAAACCCCTATCCAAACTAATTAAACGACAGAGAGAGAACACGCAAATAAATAAGATCAGAAATGAAAAGGGGGACATAACCACAGACACAGAGGAAATTCAGAGAATCATTAGATCTTACTACAAAAGCCTGTATGCCACAAAACTGGAAAATACAAAAGAAATGGACATTTTTTTAAATAAGTATCATATAACAAAGCTAAACCAAGACCAGGTGAATGATCTAAATAGACCGGTCTCTCGCGAAGAATTAGAAATGGTTATCAAAAATCTCCCTTCGAAAAAAAGCCCAGGACCAGATGGTTTCAATGCAAAATTCTACCAGAACTTCCAAGAAGAACTAATACCTATACTCCTTAATGTATTTCACAATATAGAATCAGAAGAGTCATTGCCAAATTCCTTTTATGAAGCTACAGTTACCCTGATACCAAAACCACAAAAAGACCCAACCAAGAAAGAGAATTACAGACCGATCTCACTCATGAACATCGACGCAAAAATTTTCAATAAAATACTGGCAAACCGAATCCAAGAACACATAAGAAAAATTATCCATTATGATCAAGTAGGCTTCATCCCAGAGATGCAGGGCTGGTTCAACATACGCAAATCTATCAATGTAATCCACCATATAAATAAACTGAAAGAAAAAAACCACATGATCATTTCACTAGATGCTGAAAAAGCATTCGACAAAATTCAACACCCCTTTATGATAAAGGTCTTGGAGAGAATAGGGATACAAGGGTCCTACCTAAATATAATAAAAGCTATTTACAACAAGCCAACAGCTAACATTAAATTAAACGGAGAAAAACTCAAAGCCATCCCACTAAAATCAGGAACACGACAAGGATGTGCACTCTCTCCATACCTCTTCAATATAGTGCTTGAAATTCTAGCAATAGCAATAAGACAACATAAGGAGATCAAGGGGATTCGTAATGGAAAGGAAGAAGTTAAGCTTTCGTTATTTGCAGATGATATGATAGTGTACATAAGCGACCCCAAAAATTCTACCAAAGAACTCCTACAGCTGATAAACAGCTTTAGTAATGTGGCAGGATACAAGATCAACTCCAAAAAATCAGTTGCCTTCCTATACACTAAGGATAAGGAAGCAGAGAGGGAAATCAGAGAAGCATCACCTTTCACAATAGCCACAAATAGCATAAATTATCTTGGGGTAACTCTGACCAAGGAAGTGAAAGATCTATTTGACAAGAACTTTAAGTCTTTGAAAAAAGAAATTGAAGAGGACACCAGAAAATGGAAGGATCTCCCTTGCTCTTGGATTGGGAGGATCAACATAGTAAAAATGGCAATTCTACCAAAAGCAATCTATAGATTCAATGAAATCCCCATCAAAATTCTTCACAAACCTGAGAGGACAATATCAACTTTATATGGAAAAACAAAAAACCCAGGATAGCCAAAACAATCTTATACAATAAAGGATTGTCTGGAGGCATTACCATCCCTGACTTCAAACTCTATTACAGAGCTACAGTATTGAAAACAGCTTGGTATTGGCATAAAAACAGAGAAGTCGACCAATGGAATCGAATAGAAGACCCTGACATTAACCCACAAACCTATGAACACCTGATCTTCGATAAAGGAGCTAAAAGTATACAATGGAAAAAAGAGAGCATCTTCAACAAATGGTGCTGGCAAAACTGGATGTCAATCTGTAGAAGAATGAAAATAGATCCATATCTATCACCATGCACAAAACTCAAATCCAAATGGATTAAAGACCTCAATATCAGTCCGAACACACTGAACCTGATAGAAGAGAAAGTGGGAAGTACTCTACAGCACATGGGCACAGGAGACCACTTCCTATGTATAACCCCAGCAGCACAGACACTAAGGGCGTCATTGAATAAATGGGACTTCCTGAGGCTGAGAAGCTTCTGTAAAGCAAAGGACACTGTCACTAAGACAAAAAGACAACCCACTGACTGGGAGTAGATCTTCACCAACCCTGCAACTGACAAAGGTTTGATCTCCAAAATATATAAAGAACTCAAGAAACTAGACCGTAAAAGGCTAATCAACCCAATTATAAAATGGGGCACTGAGCTGAACAGAGAATTCTCAACAGAAGAACTTCAAATGGCCAAAAGACACTTAAGGTCATGCTCACCTTCCTTAGCGATCAGGGAAATGCAAATCAAGACAACTTTAAGATACCACCTTACACCTGTCAGAATGGCTAAAATAAAAAACACCAATGATAGCCTTTGCTGGAGAGGTTGTGGAGAAAGGGGTACACTCACCCATTGCTGGTGGGAATGCAAACTTGTGCAACCACTCTGGAAAGCAGTGTTTCGGTTTCTCAGGAAATTCGGGATCAACCTACCCCTGGATCCAGCAATACCACTCTTGGGAATATACCCAAGAGAGGCCCTATCATACAACAAAAGTATATGCTCAACTATGTTCATAGCAGCATTGTTTGTAATAGCCAGAACCTGGAAACAACCTAGATGCCCTTCAACGGAAGAATGGATGAAGAAAGTATGGAATATATACATATTAGAGTATTACTCAGCAGTAAAAAACAAGGACTTCTTGAATTTTGCATACAAATGGATGGAAATAGAAAACACTATCCTGAGTGAGGTAAGCCAGACCCAAAAAGAGGAACATGGGATGTACTCACTCATATTTGGTTTCTAGCCATAAATAAAGGACATTGAGCTTATAATTCATGTTCCTAGAGAAGCTAAATAAGGTGAATCCAAAGACAAACACATAGGCATCCTCAGGAATATTAACCTTCATCAGGCGATGAAAGGAGACAGAGACAGAGACCCACACGGGAGCACCGGACAGAAATCTCAAGGTCCAAATTAGGAGCAGAAGGAGACGGAGCACGAGCAAGGAACTCAGGACCACGAGGGGTGCACCCACACACTAAGACAATGGGGATGTTCTATTGGGATCTCACCAAGGCCAGCTGGCCTAGGTCTGAAAAAGCATGGGATAAATCCGGACTAGCTGAACATAGCAGACAATGAGGAATACTGAGAATTCAAGAACAATTGCAGTGGGTTTTTGACCCTACTGCACGTACTGGCTTTGTGGGAGCCTAGGCAGTTTGAATGCACACCTTACGAGACCTGGATAGAGGTGGGCAGTCCTTGGGCTTCCCACAGGTCAGGGAACCCTGATTGCTCTTCGAGCAGATGAGGGAGGGGGACTTGATCGGGGGAGGGGGAGGGAAATGGGAAGCGGTTGTGGGGACGAGGCAGAAATCCTTAATAAATAAATAAATTAAAAAAAAATTAAATCAAGATCAGATAAGCATACTAAATAGACCTATAACTGATAAGGAAATAGAAACAGTCATCAAAAGTCTCCCAACCAAAAAAAGTCCACGATCAGATGGTTTTAGAGCAGAATTCTACAAGATTTTCAAAGAACTAATTCCACACAATAAAAACAGAAGGAAAATTGCCAAACTTGGTTTATGAGGCTATAATTACCCTGATACCCAAACCACACAAAGACATTACTAAGAAAGAGAATTACACACTAACCTCTCTCATGGACACTGATGCAAAAATACTCAATAAAAGACTGGCAAACTTAATCTAAGAACAAATCAGAAGTAGGCTTCGTCCCAGAGATGCAGGGATGGTTCAACATGTGTAAATCTGTCAATGTAATCCACCATAAAAACAAACTGAAAAAAAATCACATGATCATTTCATTAGATGCTGAAAAAGCCTTCAACAAATACAACTTTTCTTCATGATAAAGGTCTTGGAGAGAGTAGGGATACAAGGAACATATCTAAACATAATAAAGGAAATATACAGCAAGCCAACAGCCAACATCAATCTAAATAGAGAGAAACTCAAAGCAATCCCACTGAAATCAGGAACAAGACAAGGTTATCCACTCTCTCCATGTCTGTTCAATATAGTACTTAGATTCTAGTTAGAGCAATAAGACAAAAAAGAAGATCAAGGAGGATATAAATTAGAAAAGAAGAAGTCAGACTCTTACCATTTGCTGATGATATAATAGTTTGCATAAACAACCCCAAAATTTCTATCAAGGAACATCTACAACTCATAAACACTTTCAGTAATGTAGCAGGATACAAGATTAACTCAAAAAAAAATCAGAAGCCCTCCTTTGTACATATGATAAATGAGCTGAGAAAGAAATCAGAGAAACATCACCCTTCACAAAAGCTGAAAATGACATAAAATATCTTGGAGTAACTCTAACCAAAGGACTAAAAGACCTGTATGACAAGAACGTTAAGTCTTTGAAGAAAGAAATTGCAGCATTGTTTGTCATAGCCAGAACCTGGAAACAAGCTAAAATTCCCCTCAACAGAAGAATGGATAAAGAAAATGTGGTACATTTACACATATGTACCACATATGGAGTAATATAAAGCAGAAAAAAATAACAAATCTCAAATTTTTCAGGAAAATGGATAGAGATAGAAAACATTATTTTCATTAAGGCATCCCAGACACAGAAAGACAATTATCACATGTACTCACTCATAAGTGGTTTTTAAACATAAAGCAAAGAAAGCCAGCCTACAAACCACAATCCCAGAGAACTTAGACAACCATAAGGACACTAAGAAAGACTTACATAGATCTAATCTACATGGGAAGTGGAAAAATACAAGATCTCCTGAGTAAATTGGAAGCATGGGGACCTTGGGGGGAGGGTAGAAGAGGAAGGGGAGAGTCAGGGAGAGGAGCAGAGAGAAAATGTATAGCTCAATAAAAAAAATCAATAAAAAATGCTGGAAAAAGAAATTGAAGAAGACACCATAAAGTAGAAAGCTGTCCATGCTCTTGGGTAGGTAGAATTAACAGTAAAAATCTTACTGTTAATGGCAATCTTACCAAAAGCAATCTACAGATTCAATGCAATGTCCACCAAAATCTCAGAAAATTTCTTTGTAGAACTCAAAAGAGTGGCACTCAGGTTCATATGGAAAAGCAAAAAACCTAGGACAGCCAAAACAATCCTGTACAATACAGGAACTTCTGGATGCATCACAATCCCTAACTTCAAACTGTAGTACTGAAAACTGGCTGCTATTGGCATAAAAACAGACAGGAGGACTAATGAAACCAATTTGAAGACCCAAATATCAATCCACATACCTACAAACATCTGATTTTTGACAAAGAAGTCAGAAATATCCAATGGATAAAAGAAAGCATATTTAACAAATGGTGCAGGCATAACTGGATATCAACATGTAGAAGAATGAAAATAGATCTGTATCTATTGCCATGAACACAACTCAAGTCCAAATGGATCAAAGACCTAAACATAAAACCAACCACGCTGAACCTCATAGAAAAGAAAGTGGGAAATACACTTGAATGCATTGGCACAGAAGATCACTTCCTAAATATAACCCCAGTAACACAGACACTGTGAGCAACAATTAGTAAATGGGATCTCCAGAGACTGAGGCTTCTGTAAAGCAAAGGACACATTCAACAAAACAAAACAGCAGGCTACAGAATGTGTCAAGATCTTCACCAACCCCACATCAAACAGAGGTCTGATCTCCAAAATATACAAAGATCTCAAGAAATTGGTTATCAAAAGAACAAACTGTCCAAAAAAATTGAGGCACAGACCTAAACAGAGAACTCTCAACAAAGAAATCTAAAATGGCTGAAAAACACTTAAGGAAATGCTCAGCATCCTTAGCCATCAGAGAAATGCAAATTAAAACAATCCTAAGATTCCATCTTACACCTGTAAGGTGGCCAAGATAAAAAAAAAAAGCACTGATGACAGAGAGGATGTGAGGTAAAGGGAACACTTCTCCATTACTGATGGGAGTGCAAACTTGTACAGCTGCTTTGGAAATCAGTATAGTGATTTCTCAGAAAATTAGGAAACAACCTTCATCAAAGACCTAGCATCATCACTTTTGGGTATATACACAAAGGATGTTCAATCATACCATAGGGACATGTGCTCAACTATGTTTATAGCAGTATTGTTTGTCATAGCCAGAACCTGGAAACAACCTCAATGCCCCTTGACCAAAAAATGGATAAAGATGTAATGCATCTACACAATGGAGTACTACACAGCAGAAAAAAATAAAGACATTTTGGAATTTGCAGGCAAATAGATGGCTCTAGAAATCATCATATTGAGTGAGGTAACCCATACACAGAAAGACAATTATCACATGTACTTACTCATAAGTGGCATTTAGTCATAAAGCAAAGAAAATCAGCCTACAACTCACAATCCCAGAGAACCTAGACTACAAAAAGGACTCTAAGAGAGACATACATGGATCTAATCTACATGGGAGGTAGAAAAAGACAAGATCTCCTGAGTAAATTGACAGCATGGGTATTATGGGAGAGGGCATGAAGGGGGAGGAAGTGAAGGGAATGGAAAAAAATATAGCTCAATAAAAACAATAAAAAAGTTTCAGACATTAGCACAGTAAGTCTTCAAGATTCTGCCTGCTTTTTGTCTTCCTGTGGTAATTCGATATAAAGGCCCGCAGTTCTATTTGCCATCATCTTTATTTTTCCTTAATGTATCAATGAACAATATGTGAAATATGTGTTATATTTGTTTGACTTTTCTCTCCTCGCTAGAATGCAAGTTACACAGAAGCAAAGACTCTTCGTATGTTGTTTTGTCATCTGTATTTCAGTGTCCAAGACCTGAAAACATTTAGTATTGGCAGCGTGGTTGTTTTGCACCTAACTTCCTGGAAAGCAAAGGAATCACAGGTTAGCTTTGATCAGGATCCTTATGGTGTTCCAGATGCACCTGAAAAGTTGTGGTGATTTGAATGAAAATGGCCCCCATAGGCTAGTATATTTGATTACTTGGTCTCCAGTTGGTGAAACTATTTGGGAAGAGTTAGAAGGTCTGGCATTATTGCAGTAGATGTGTCACCACGCAGAGGCTTTGAAGGTTCAAAAAAGCAATACCATTTCCAGTTAGCCCTTTCTGCCTCATGCTTTTTGATTCAGACGTAAGCCCTCCTCTACTGCTCCACTGCCATGACTGCCTTCCTGTTGCCATGCTACCTGCTGTGATAATCATGGACTCGAACCCTCTGGAACCACAAGACCTCAGTTAAATGGTTTCTTTTATGAGTTGCCTTGGTCACGGTGTTCTCTCACAGCAATAGAAAGTAACTGAATTAGCAATATTTCTATGCCCGGAAAAAAGAGAAAATTGTAGGAAAGAATTACCTGGCAAAGAGAGGGTCACGTGTACAGAATGTTCAGTCTGTATAGACTCACAGATATCAGAGAATTCTGCTGAAATAATTTCCTTTTGTATCTCCCACAGGATGTAAATGTCTGAAAACAGGACCTGTTTAAAATGTTGTTTCTGAATAAAGATGGCAAGGAGTCTCAGAAGGGAGAAGCCCCGTTCTCGGTGTAAGAGCTCTCCGTTCACTTCTTACCTCCTATTTACAGGAGCAGAAGATGTTCATGGGGAACTTAGTGCAGCGCTGATCCATTTCCTTTCCAACTGTTTCCAGGACAAATGCATATCACTTAGGACTAGCCTGAGGACCTGGATGGATAAGATTTCCAGGAATGAGTTTCCAAAAATACTTAGGTATTTATTATTGCTTTCTGTTAACATGAAAATAATGATTGAATGGTGGGTACCATATGCAACCTCTGTGTTTAGAAATTCATAACTTAAAAATCTAAGTTATGTTTGAAATTCAACCTCAAATTGCTTTGTTCAAAGTTTATTATGCAAAGTTATCTGCAAAAGAAAGTTTATTGCTGAAGTATTAATTACATTGAAAATTTTGTGATGGGGACCTGGGCATCTGGAATTAGTTTATTGATAGTTTTCTTGTTGTGGATATTTATTTTAATCTTTGGCAAATGCTGTTTGGATCTCAACTTGTTAGGTCGAGGACTAGCAGACTTATACTTGGTATTCAGTCTTCGGACCACTCTCTGTTGGTTTGTAAATGGAGTGCCATGGGTGGTCTCATCTTAGCTAGATATATGTGCAAGTCCTGAGCCTTGGAGACAACCCCCTGTAACCTTAGAAGATTCTCTCTGTGAACATCCATAATTTTGTAAATGTTGTTCTGTGTTCTGCTAGTGATCCTTGAATAGCATAGACCGCTCTGGGCTGGACTCCGTGCAGTGGCGGTGCTGTGTGGGGTAGTGGATGGAGTAACTGATAGGCAAGGGCTGGGAAAATAGGTCTGAGTGACCCACTTAGAGTTTTAATTGGTCTCCTCATGGTGCCTATGCCAGAAGATGAGGTGTCTGTCCAGCAGGCAGGTGACTGAATGGATATGGACAACCTACCTGGGATTTCACTTGCACTCCATGAGGTGCTTTTGCCAGGCAGTATGTTGAATGATAGGTAGACAAGCAGGTCTAGATGACCTATTTGAGTTTCTGAGATGGACACTATGCCTGAAGGATAAATGGAAATAAAATTAAAATATAAAATGAAATTCTCACAAGATCTATTACAAAAATGTCTCTAAATGTTTCTATTTAAATATCAACATCAATCTGTGTAAATTAATCTAGAGATTACAAAGAAAATTTATTTCAGGAAAACAACCAATTTGTTCTTAAAGGAAAGAACATGAAATGTGCTCCATGTCAGACTGAGAAATGCACTGCTTCAGCAGTAAGGGTAAGATGAAGGACGAAAAAGTTCTTCTGATTAATAAAGAGCCTAAAGAGCATGGGAAACATTCCCAAGACTCATGGCTAGAGAATAGAGTTGCAGATTATACTCAACAGGAACTGTCTTGTTTGGGACTGTCACTCAGAACCCTCCTAAGAACTCCAGAGCACATTGCCTGGCCCTAATTGGAATAATGAGCATCATATCATTTGCAGAATGACTCCTCAAAATCACCTGCAAGCTAAACAGAAAGAGTTAATGTGCTTAGCATCGACGCTGGGCTTAATTTCTTGCACATAAACAAGAAAGAAAGAAAGAAAGGAAGAAAGAAAGAAAGAAAGAAAGAAAAGAAAGAGGAAGGAAGGAAGGAAGGCATGGGGAAACACTCATCATAAATGGATAAATGAAAAATCAGATAACAGACTTGCAGTAGCATACTCAAATCTCATAACAAGTAACTACTAGAGACTATTAATCTATATTTTAGACTTAGCAACCCAGTTTCCACAGAATCATGACACTGCTGAACTAAATGTTTATAAAGATGCACTAAAGACTCATTTATAAACTCAGAGACTAAGTTTTTTAAATATTAAAAGTTTCATTCACTGTATATGTTCCTTAGGTCTCAAAACTATTAATTAATTATAGACAATGCTCTTTTTTTATTATTGCAACAATTAGAGGCCATTCATTCACTCATTTATTCCTTTAGTAACTCAAACATTTATTTATTGCTTACCCATTTTTGTTGTAACCAAATTCTTGATTTTTGAATGACATGCAAATCTATATGCAATCCTTATTTCTAGAGTTATAATTTAATGCAAGAAGAACAGCTATTAAGAAATAGCTATTAAGAAATATTAATTCAAAGAAATATAAAATGCTATGAGCATAAAATGAGGTAGACATTTATATTTGGCCTTAAGTAGTTGTGATTCTTTTTTTTTTTTTATTTTTCGAGACAGGGTTTCTCCGTAGCTTTTGGTTCCTGTCCTGGAACTAGCTCTTGTAGACCAGGCTGGCCTCGAACTCACAGAGATCCGCCTGCCTCTGCCTCCCGAGTGCTGGGATTAAAGGCGTGAGCCACCACCGCCCGGCTAGTAGTTGTGATTCTTAATTATAACAGACAGAAACCCAAATTTAGCATGAAAAAAACACAAGAGGGAGTATAATAGCTATAAGACTGGACTTTCTAGAGCCTCAGATAGGAGTTAAATTGTTGACAATTCATTTGGTAACCCCAAAAAGGTAAAGGAGCAGGAGTCAGAGAAGAATAGTAATTAGAATTAGTAACAGGAGAAGCTATTGTGGAGTAGCTGTAATAAGAGCTGTGACAATAGATGATGGGGAATCTCTGTCAACCAATCACATCTAGTTAAGGCGTGGCTACCTGGAGCCCAGGAAGAAAAACTGGGAGGACCCAGGTGTGCCCCCTCTCTCTGCGAGGCTTCCACCAGACAGATAGGAAGTTGGACCTCCCATTCTTGTAGTGTGAGTTTCCACTTATAACCATTAAAATATAATTGTTATTCTTGAGCTTGCCTGGTTATCTTACAACCTAATTTACAATACTTGGTGCCCAATGTGGGGCCACTAGAGTCTCTGGTAGCTCTGGCCAGCCACAGCCATGCCACATTCATTTGGGCATAGACTGTACCAGCTAAGCGCTCAGCTCCAAGCCCCATAACCGTCCCCCGCACACTCCCTCCTCAGCTTCCCTGGTTCCCCTCAGCTCCCCTCGGCTCCCATCGCTGCCACTGCCAGAGCCGCCACTGAAGCCAGAGCAGATTTGTCTAGTGTGGCTACTGAACAGCCAAAGATCTTCACAGAGCACATGGTCTGTGATTTATACTAAAAAAACTTCTTGATTTGAGTATATTTTTTAGCTATTCCACATAAATTCAGATCTAAACCAAACAGGTGAATTCAAGTGCACTGTGACACCTACTGGCAGGCAGCAGTTATTGCACCTACTCCAACTGATTAAACCACAGGTGAGATTTATTATTTTTTAAATATAATTAATACATTACTGATTTTTAAAAGGACAATATGTCAGACAATCTAACCGTCCAAGTTTTCAAGAGCCTTTTCACTTACACCATGTGTGAGGTCTTACAAGACACATATGGCGTCCCTCCTACACTGCTATTCTTAGGGTTTGGTTTTGGTCCCATGTATTTTTTTCTTAAAAGTATGGTTTGACAATAGGAAAATGATGCAGCCTTTACAGACTGAATCCAGGCTTCTTAGAAAAAGAGTTTACTCTCACAGGATCCCCTAGAAAGAACGTCACCCCCATGACAGCTGGAAGCAATTTTAGAGGATGGTGTCCCCTCTCCCTGCAAACTTTGCTCTCAGGCTTAGGGATATCATTTAGGGGTTGATTATAATGGGTATATGGTTGAGGGTTGGGGGAGGAATTTTATAAGCTCAGGGATCTTTTTTAAAAAAAGGAAAATTGGATAATGGGATAATAGATTGGTATTTGGGAGTTATTGTTTTTAGACAATTATATTGGTGTATATTCTTGTATATTGATACAAAGTTAAATTATATTGAATATTGTATGCATGTATGCTTCTACCTCTGTTTAAAACATTGTTTATGTATTGATATATATATATTTACTTATACATTGTTTACATTTGAAGGTCATTGTCCTCATTTATTACACAGTTGTTTATTGTCTTAGTCTTTAAGTTAGATATGTATTAAAAATTATAGATCAATAGTCATCTATGTTTGTCATATTTGTAATTAGACTAATCAGGTTCTTTAGATACATAGAATTATATTCAGTATAGAGAGATAATCTTCAACCTCCTCAAAGAGCTGAAAAAATGGCATTTAATCTAACTTAGAGTTCTGTGATAGTGAGACACAATCACTCCTGGCAATACCAATTTATTCCCAAGAAAATGCTGAACACCAAAGACACTCCACCTGGAGCCTTTGTTCTTGGCAGAACTGGCCTTTGGGCAAAGAAATGCCCATACCTTAACCACTAACAAAAATACATAGTATCCGTAAATGGATAAAACAGGACTGTCATATCCTGCCAAGACAGGGTAAGATAGTTTTAAACAGTTTCCTTCTTTTAAAAATGGTCTGTCAGTTATGTTAGTCCTAGTCAAAGTTGGTTGCTTCAACATTGCAAATGAGACTTTGGGTGACTGCCCAGGTAGTCAGTCAGTTGTCTCTGTCATTTGTTGCACATTTTGGAAGTTTCTCAATTGTGCTTTCTGTTCACTCAAGTAATATTGTTTTCTTCTTAGATCTTTGATGGAGTTGAAGATTAGATAATTGTAGTTACCGTCCTCGTGATTTAGCCAAGCTTAATTTCAATACAATATTTAGACTCCTGAAATAAAATATTTAGTAAAACTTTTGTTATGCGTTCCTCGTTTAATATTGTTTATTGTTTGTAATTTTATATTTGGTATCTATTCCTATTGTATATAGTTGTATTGGGTTTGGATCGACCTTGTTTGGACAAAAGGTTTATAAATGATGGGGAAACTGTCAACCAGTCACATCTAGTTAAGGCATGGCTACCTGGAGCACAGGAAGAAAAACTTGGAGGACCCAGGTGTGCCCCCTCTCTCTGCACGGCTCCCACTAGACAGATAGGAAGTTGGCCCTCCCACTATTATAGCATGAGTTTCCTCTTATAACTGAAGTAATAAGGGCAGGCGGCTGGGGTGTTGGGGACGCAGCCCCGCCGCCCTTATTACTTCATATAACCATTAAAATATAATTGTTACTCTTGAGCTGGCCTGGTTATTTATTGTACTGACCTAATTTGTAACAAATAGGAGGAGTTGTGACAATAGGAGGAGCTGTGAGAGGAGCTCTGGGGTATGGAGAAGCTGTGATAGGAGGAACTATGATAGGAGGACTTGTGGGGTATGGAGGAGCTGTGAGAGGAGACGCTGTGATAGGAGGAGCTGTGAGAGGAGCTTTGGGGTATGGAGAAGCTGTGATAGGAGGAACTGTGATAGGAGGACTTGTGGGGTATGGAGGAGCTGTGAGAGGAGACGCTGTGATAGGAGGAGCTGTGAGAGGAGCTCTGGGGTATGGAGAAGCTGTGATAGGAAGAACTGTGATAGGAGGACTTGTGGGGTATGGAGGAGCTGTGAGAGGAGCTTTGGGGTATGGAGAAGCTGTGATAGGAGAAACTGTGATGTATGGAGGAGCTGTGAGAGGAGGAGCAGTAATGTGTGGAGAAGCTGTGATAGGAGCTGTGAGAGGACCTGTGATGGGCAGCATTCTATTGACCTGAGAAGAAAAACAAGGCCATCAAATAGACTTCTCTGGGGAGTTTGCAGTGACACTCTTCCTCAGAACAGTCCATGTGGTCTAGAAGGAATGCAGAGTCTATGTGGCTCTGAGTGTCCTGAGTTTGGTGCCGCATCCAAGCACTGGAATGTTTAACATGCTTAGTAGTGGAGTAAAGGACCTGTAATGTAAGCTATGGGAGAGTTGCATTGGTTAAGATGATAGTGATGAACGAAGCTGCTGAAATCCCTATCATTTATTTATTACCCACAATCACTTCCCCTGTGCTTTCAACTGCCTTCAGGTTGAGCCAGATTGCCCAAAAACATTACATAAATAATGTGCGAAGCGTGCAGGGGAGGAATGCCATTATCCTCTCTGGTGCCTTTGTCTATGGGGGTGGAGAACAGTGTTTGTAGCAGGTGCTGGAGATACATGTATACTAGAATAGTGCAGCGATTCACTATGGCTGAAGAAAGCTGGTAGTGAAGTTAAGGTGTGTGACCATAACCACTCATCAGAATCTGTGAAGAAAGTGAAGCTTTCCAAGTGCAAGTCTTGGAGACACAAGGAAACTAATTTGCTCTCTTCTCTTTTTTGTTTGTTTAATATCCTATTCACTCATGGTATTCAACTAATTGATACAAATGTCTCCGGGTTTAGTGAACTTTGTAGATGATTGGAGTAAATGCTTCTCATCAAAGGTCAGAGTGAGAAGGTTTAAAACCACTGACAGTCTATTTGGATTTTTTTTATTGATTTTATTGAGCTATCATTTTTCATGCTCCCCTCCCTCCCCTCCCCTCACCTTCAACCCTTTCCCACGGTCCCCATGCTCCCAATTTACTCAGGAGATCTTGTCTTTTTCTACTTCCCATGTAAATTAAATCCATGTATGTCTCTCTTAGGGTCCTCATTATTGTCTAGGTTCTCTGGGATTGTGAATTTTAGGCTGGTTTTCTTTGCTTTATGACTAAAAGCCACTTATGAGTGAGGTCACATGATATTTGTCTTTCTGAGTCTGGGTTACCTCATTTAGCATAATGTTTTCTAGCTCCATCCATTTTCCTGCAAATTTCAAGATGTCATTATTTTTTATGCTGTTTAGTACTCCATTGTGTAAATGTACCACTTTTCCTTATCTATTCTTCAGCTGAGGGGCATTTAGATTGCTTCCAGGTTCTGGCTATGACAAACAAAACTGCTATGAACATAGTTGAGCATGTATCTTTGTGGTACTATTGAGCATCCTTTGGCTATATACCCAAAAGTGGTATTGCTGGGTCTTCTTAGGTTGTTTCCTAATTTTCTAAAAAATTGCCATACTAATATCCAAAGTGGCTGTAACTAGTTTGCACTCCCACCAGCAATGAAGGAGTGTTCCCTTTACCCCACATCCTCTACAGCATAATTGTCATTGTTTTTGTTGTTGTTGTTGTTGTTTATCTTGGCCAGTCTTACAAGTATAAGATGAAATCTCAGAGTTGTTTAAAATAATGGAGTACCGACCTAAACAGAGAACTCTCAACAGAGGAATCTAAGATGACTGAAAGACACTTAAGGAAATGCTCAACATTCTTAGTCATCAGAGAAATGCATATCTTGGATTTTAAAACCAAAACCTTGCAAGATTACCACTGATGGTCATATTGCTAAATTGTAAGATCCCTGATGGGAATGGAGTTATAAAGATTTACTAGAACAAATAATTCTTTTGGATTACTGCCCAGTCAGATATTTTCTATTGTGTTTTCCATTGTGAGGCTTTCTGACTTTTGCTGTGAATAGGGGCCATTATTTATGTTTCTTCAGCTAAGCTCATCATGTATTGCTTGAAGCATCTTTGTATATTAAGACATTTACTTTTCTCTTTATGATGTACTTCTAAAATTGTATTGTTGATGCTAAAGAGATATCTTCTAGGTAAGAGTGCTTACTGCTCTTGCAGAGAACCTGGGTTTGGTTTCCAGGCTATGTGGTCACCAAGTATACATGCAGTATACAGACTTACATATAGGGAAAACACTTTCTGTGGTAGTTGAATGTAACTGACCCCCGTAATCTCATAAAGAGTGGCACTATTAGGAGGTATGACTTTCTTGGAGTGAGTATGGCCTTGTTGGGGGAAGGGTGTCACTGTGGCTTTGAGGTTTCCTATGTCTTAGTCAACTTCCTGTAGCCTGCAAGATGTATACTCTCAGCTACTCCAACACCACACACTGCCATACTCCCTGTCATGATGATAATGGACTGAACCTCTGAAACTGTTAGTGAACTACCCCAGTGAAATGTTTTCTTTTTAAGAGATGATGTGTTTATGGTGTCTCTTCACAGCAATAAAAACCCTAAAGAAACCCTAATACACTCATACACATTTCCAAAAAAAAAAAAAAAGAGTTGGAGTTGGGTGTGTTGGCCCACGCCTTTAATCCCAGAACTCAGGACAAAAGGCAGGTAGATCTCTTCTGAGTTCCAGGCTAGCCACGGGATGCTTAGACCCTGTCTCAAAACAAAACAATATGGAGTCCAAGCTCACCAGCTCCCAGTTTTTACTGTCCATGCTAACAATCCTCACTTCATAATAAGTTCACTAGAGATGTGGAGTGTCAAATGCCTGGCAGTTTATATTACAGCTTTACAAAGTGGGGAGTTAGCTCTGAGTGAGCCTGGAGAACAGCTTTTAAATCCTAAAGCAAACAAGCTTGCCCACACTTTCTGAGGAACCAGAGAGTTGCTCTCATGTCATGTAGTAATAGGAGCGGTGGGGCTGCATCCCCGGCACCCGGGCCGCCTGGCTAGCTTATGCCCAGAAATAACAACACACAAATTGTATTCATTTAAACACTGCTTGGCCCGTTTCTATCTAGCCTCTTCTAGGCTAATTCTCACATATTAATTTAGCCCATTTCTAATCGTCTATGTAGCACAGCTAGATGCGCTTACCGGGAAGATTCTAGCCTATGTCCATCCTGGGTTGGAGCTTCATCGCATGTCGCATGTCCGGGAGCGGGGAGCATGATGTCTCTGCTCCAGAGAGCAGAGCTGTCGAGACTGAGCTCACTTCCTCTTCCTCCCAGCATTCTGTTCTGTTTACTCCTCCCACCTATGTTTTAACCTATGAGGGCCAGCCAAGCAGCTTCTTTATTGCTTAACCAATGAAATCAACAGATTGATATATGACACTCCCACATCATTTCCCCTTTTTCTGTTTAAACAAAAAAAGGAAGGCTTTAACTTTAACATAGCAAAATTACATATAACAAAACAGTTATCAAGTAAAAGTTACAATATTTACATCTATTTTATCTTTTTTCATAACTAAGGAAAACTATAACTATCTATATATTCTTTAACTCCATCAAAGACTCCAGAAAGATATAATATTACCTAAGCAAACAAGAAATAAGTAACTTTCAAACTCTAGAAATGACAGAGACATTTTGCTGCCTGGACAGTCAACCAAAGTTCCTCTGTACCGTTGGGGCATCCATCTTCAGCCTTCAGGCCCATGGTATCCAGAGACATTTCCATGAAGCAGGACAGTCCAAAGTCAGTTCAGTCACTATCTGTTGTGTCCTGAAGAATGTCTTGCAGACTCTTTCATGAATCAGGAACCCCGAAAGATCATCTCACCTTTAGGCAAGTTCAGTAGTCCTCTCTCTGGGGGTTCTCTGTGTCCAGTTTATGCAATAGTCCAGGCAAGAACAGTTTCTTGCCCAAATGGCTATCAAACTCCATAAGGTGCCTCTTCGATGCCCATCTTCTTCTTGAAGTAGATTGGTGCTGCCAGGAGCAGTCATGTCTCATTGTCATGAAAAGTCCTAAGTTACTAAAATATTTTAAATGCCATATTCTGTAGCCTTTGAGAGATATGAAGAATGCCTATCTGAAATATATCTCTATATATCTAGAAAATCTAAGTAACATGACTATAAACTTGACTATTATTTATGACTATCCATCAACAACCTATATTTCCTAATTATACATTACATTTTAAAAATGAACTACACAATCACAACACCTTATTCAAGATCAGAAATACATATACATATAACAAAATGGACCTTAAAATCCATACCAATGCAAATTATTCATACCTATATCATTTCCTCTTTTAAATGTAAAAGAACATTTATAAACAATATTTTGGGAACATGGGCGCAGTTTTTTTCTCTCCAAACTGCTTCCTGCTGTATGGGGGCACTGTTAATCAGATCATTTAGGGTGTAACCTGTGTGCCAGATTTATCACAGTTGGCAGTTGAGTGAAGTAATTTTTTGAGGATGTTCACCAGAACTTTTCTGGAGGTGGTGGTCTATCATACCAAATCGGGATAGATGCAATCCACAGGGTCTGGTCCTCTGTGAAAACAAAAGAAGACCCTCTCTAAAGCATCATATCCTTAGACCCAAATTTTGAAATCACTCTCGCACTTGGACTAGCCCATTTCTAATAATCTATGTAGCCCACGAGCTGGCTTACCAGGAATGATCTTAACCTGCATCTGCCTGGAGTGGGAGAATCATGGCGACTCCTGACTCAGCTTCTTTCTCCCAGCCTTCTGTTCTGTTTACTCTACCCACCTATGTTTTAACCTATGAGGGCCAAGCAGTTTCTTTTTTGCTTAACCAATGAAATCAACAGATTGATATATGACACTCCCACATCAATGTCAGCTAGGTCTTACCTTTCTATTTGTTGCTCACATGCCTCTCTTTTCAGCATCAACAAGAACAAATGAACGACTTTATATCTCTACATTCTATATCCTGTTAAATTTAAAGCTTATTAGGTGCATGACCTTGCAGATAAGCATGGTTGTTAGTAACTGTCTTCTCTAAACTTTAGTTTGAGTGTATGGGATGATGACTGGCAGTGTGTGTGTGTGTGTGTGTGTGTGTGTGTGTGTGTGTGTGTTGGGGGGATAGCTAGACTAGCACATTTACCTAAACTGGCTTGAGGCTCTTTTGAAAACAAAGCATCAATTTTTATTTATTGCAATGATAAAACACAATCCTCACTCCAAAAGGGATAAGAGAGAGTCTATTCCTGGACAACATGTGAGTAATCATAGTCCAGGAACACAGATTTAGGTTACTTCCAGTTCCATATTCCAACCTTGTAACAGCTTCATGGAAATTTTATAGTAACAAAAACGTTACAAATCAAGACACTTTCAAATACAATGGTACAAACATCAGGTACAAGGATCTAGTAAAGCTGTATCGGCAGTAAATAAATGCAAAGGCAGATATTAAAGAATATATATATATATATATATATATATATATATATACAGTTTTAATGTTTAAACAAACTTACAGAACCGAGGTTTCCGCTTAGCCATTTCACAGGAGGCAGGAAAGAGGGAGGGGCCGCCTCCCGCGCATCTGATTTATCCCTACGCATTCGCCCGAGGCAAATCTGCCCCCTAAAGGGGCTGTCTTAACCCTACATCTCACCGTTTTGTCTAAATAAGACAGAACTAAACCAAATATAACTATAAACAATAATAACAGCCGGAAGGTGGTGGTTCACGCCTTTAACCCCAGCACTCGGGCGGCAGAGGCAGGCGGATCTCTGTGAGATCGAGGCCAGCCTGGTCTACAAGAGCTAGTTCCAGGACAGGAACCAAAAGCTACGGAGAAACCCTGTCTCGAAAAATCAAAAAAAAAAAAAAACCAATAATAACAAATGGTAAATATAACAAACAATATTGAGAACAAAAGTTTTGCTAGACATTTTATCTCAAGGAGTCTAAATAATGTAGAGAGTAACTACTATTAAATAATCTTCAACTCCATCAAAGATCTGAGAAGGGAATAAATATTACTTAACAAATGAGAGATATCCAAAATGTGCAATAAATGACAGAGACAACTGACTACCTGGGCAATCACCCAAAGTCTCGTTTGTAATGTTGAGTCAACCAACTTTGGCTAAGGCCTAACATAACTGACATACCATTTTCAAATGCAAGGAACTTTCTTAGAATTATCCTACCCTGTCTTGGCAAGATAAGACAATCCTGTTTCATATCTTAGTCAGTAGTTGAGGTAGTTAACCCAAAGGCCAGTTCTGCCAAGAAGACAAGCTCCCAGTGGAGTGTCTTTGGTGCTCAACGTTCTCTCGGGAGTAGAGTGGTGTTGCCAGGAGTAATTGTGTCTCAATGGCACAGAATTCTAGGTTAGATTAGAGACCATTTTCTACAGCTCTTCAAAGAGGCTGAAGATTATACTATCTATACTAAAAATAATCTCTATGTATCTAAAAGACCTGATTAACCTAAAAATAAATATGACAAACATATAATTCTCAATACCTATCTAATTTGAAACTAAGAGAATAAACAACTGTACAATATGAAGACAAGGATCTTCACCTGTAAACAATGTCACTACATATCAAATGTAAACAATGTTATTACATAAATAGTACCAGAGGTAGAAATGTACATTGTAATATGATAGATGTATCCATACAATATAAGCATACTTTTATACAAAAATAGAGGTAGGAACACTCACATTCAATATTCAATATATCAATATACAAGAAACAGTACCAATATAATTTTCTAAAAACAGTAAATCACAAATAACAATCATCCCATCAAACCAGTTAATCCCCCATATATATATATATATATATATATATATATATATATATATATATCCCTAATTCCATACAATATCTCCCCATCCCCTCAACCCTAAACCAACCACTAAAAGATGTCCCTAACCCTGTGGGCAAACTCTGTTGGGAGAGTGGACATCATCCTCTTAGATTGCTTCTAGCTGACATGGGGGCGACGTTCTTCTTAGGGGCCCCTGTGAAAGCAAATGATGGTAAAATTCCCAAATTGACCTTTGACCTAAGAAAATTATAACTAGTCTCTGAGCGTTTTGAGAAGGTCCGGCCAGACCTTGTCAAAAAAATGTGCATCATTCGAAATTGTCTCCTGCAGTTGGTGCCAAAAAACAGGTCTAATATTAGCGCTTAAAAAAAAAATTCAGACGTCATAAAAACCAGATTGAGTTGATGTTGTGGGGCCCCATCTTCATCCTGGAAACTTCAAAGATTACTGTAGGAAAATATGTTGCTTGCTATGGGAAATTTAAACATTAACAACAAGGACATATACTGACATATAAAGAAAGACACAGATATGAGGAAAGGCAAAGAAAGTTTATCAAGTATAAAATTATTCTTATTCTGTCCCATTTCATGGCTCCTGACCTGAGACAGAAACCCTGAAATATCTCTTATCAACAGGCTTGGAATTGAAGAGGGACTGAGCCATAGTCCAACTCCAAAACCAGCTCTACACATTTATAAAGAAGTGTTCAATTAAACATACACATATATATAAAAAATCAATACTTACAGTATGTATAGAATTTTATTATTGATACTTAGTGGGTTGTAACTATTTTCCATCCATCAGTAATTAAATATTCAGGATCTCTTAAATTCTTTGAAGATGAGTATTTTCCTGTGGAGATAAGAAAAGAACCCTGCCCCCAACCTATCTATAATCCTTACCGTCAGAATGCCAGTCATCCTTGTGAATGAATTGTTATTTATCTTTTCCAAGTGACTTCTCTTCTTCAAACTGAACCTTTATTAATTTTGACGGTATCCATAATTTTTCCTCACCTGTGGAGATAAGAGCAAAACCCCTTCCCCAACGCAGCACATCTCCTGGCTTCCATTGTGAGGTCAGCACATCCTTGAAATAAACTGGTTGATTTAGTTCAGCAGACTTTTCCATTATCCAATGTCTTTCTGCAGCCGTCGTTCCCTTCTCATTAGCATTGAGAAAATTCAAGGTTAACAAAGCATTATGTAACCTATTTCTGGGGGTGTTTTCCACCCCTTTCTGTTTGTTCAACATATCCTTTATAGTTCGATTTGATCTTTCTATGACTGCTTGACCTATAGGATTGTATGGTATACCTGTAACATGCTTGATATTGTAGTAATAAAAAAACTGTTTCATTTTCCTAGAGACACAAGCAGGACCATTATCTGTCTTTATTTGTGTAGGTATACCCATGATAGCCATGACTTCTAATAAATGAGTGATTACTGAATCAGCTTTTTCTGAACTTAAAGCAGTTGCCCACTGAAAGCCTGAATAAGTGTCAATGGTGTGATGAACATACTTCAGTTTTCCAAATTCTGCAAAGTGGAACACATCCATCTGCCAGATTTCATTCCTATGGGTGCCCTTTGGATTAGCCCCTGCTGGCAGTGGCATTTGGTTATAGAAAGAGCAGGTAGGGCATTTCTTTACAATCTCCTTAGCTTGTTGCCATGTAATTGAAAACTCTTAACCCTACATAAAGCTACACTTGGATGTTGTCTGACAGTGTTCTTGGCCCATTGGATACTTGGAGACTAGGGGTCTGTCCCTACACACCAAAGGATTAACTTAATGTTCACAAAGATTTAGTTTGTGTACAGAAGATGACAATAAATGGCTATTAAGGGGCTGGTAAGGATGCTCCAAGATAATTTGGCTCTGGACTTGCAATATTTCAACCTCTCCATATCACTGAAGTTTACAGAAGGCTCAGTGAAATGTTCAGTTCTTTTCAGGCACTTCTCTTCATATTACAATAGCTATCTAATATATTCATAGTTTTGAGGTTACTGTTTTAAAATGCTTGCTAAGATACTTAAATGAGATTGTTGAATGATACCTGAGGGGCACCTGACAGAATTGCAGTCAATAAGGTGAAGTCTAGAACACAGCCATACAGAAAGGTAGAGTGTTTTTGCTGTACCTAATGTCTGGGGAAAGGAATGAGGCCTTACCCCAAGGTCACATACATTGTCATTAGATCAAATTCACTGCTATTTTAGAATATCTAGATGTGAAAGGAATATACTCAGTCAGCAACCCTTGAGAAAAAGGTCATTGTGCTAAGATTCTTGAGCCTCAGGCTGGTGAGAGGCCCCAACCTGACTCCAGACTAAGACCCCACTCTTTCCTATGTCCCCACAATTAACCTGCCTACCCAGTGGATGGGCCAGGAAAGAAAAGAGTTTTAAACAGTGCTGGAAGTGAAAGCTCCGAGGCTGAGAACCACTTTCCAGCAGAGGACATTTGATTGTGCATCGTGCAGTGCAATTTCTCTGCTTTATCAGTGAAGTTAGGAAAGGGGTCGTTTTCATTATGATGGTCATAACTTCTGACTTATGTGTAAATAGTGAACCATAGCAGTTACAATCTTCTAAAGATCCTTTCAAAGTTGTAGAGATACTGTGAAGAAAACTCCAGGGTATTAATAATATTCACTGGAAGAAGGATGCAGTTTGATCAGACCTGGTATTGTTATAGAGATCTAGGTGCGTTCACTGATGTGAAGTAAATCATTTTTCTTTTTACTTGTGTTCTGTGAATATCTAACTGACGCCGGTGAGAGGATGGAGATGCAGATCCACACTGTCGCCCCCACTAGCCCAGGATATTTCCTTAGACTTTTAGGGATCTTAGGTCAGGACACACTAGGGGTTATAGCTTTGACGCCAACGTGAATTTCAGAACTAGCCAGTTTTGTGATTTTATAAGGGCATATTAATATAGGCTTTAAAATGAGTGTCAAAAGAAAAAGATGTAGGTAGAAGAAAGTGCAGTATGCTTAGGTGGAGGTATATGCTTCTGAAGGAAAGTAGGGGAAAGTACAGTGTACCCAAGTGTGGGCATAGACTTCTCTGACATAGTAAGTAAGTGTCTCGGTGTTAGTCATATATGTCCTTTCCGTGCCTTTCAGGTTCCATCTCTAAAGGCTGCTAAGAAACCTTTTGTTAATAAAAGAGTAGAGTTGGTCCATGAAAAGAACTGGCATACAATCATGCTTTACCAACGAGGTTTATTAGGAGCATGGGCTTTAGGCGGGGAGGGAACATTGGAAAAAAATAGGATGTTTAAAAAGCAGAGAGGAAAGGAGAGGCTACTCCTGTAGAGTTTGGCTGAAAGTGAAAATGAGATAAGGAGAGAATAAGCAGAGGTTGAATGAGAATGTCCCCCATAGGGTTGGGTATTTGATGGTGCTGTCTGGAGAGATCTAGGAAGTGCAGCCTGGCTGGAGGAAGAATATTATGAGGGTGGCCTTTGAGACTATATAACATTGCCCTGCTTAATGTTTTCTCCTGGTTCATGTCTGTGGTTAAAGATGTGATCTCTCAGTGTCCTGATCTTGCCACCAAGCCTGCCACTTGCTGCCATGCCTTCTGCCTGCTTTGATGGACTCTTGTCCCTCTGGAACTGTATGTACAAGTAATCTCTTCTTCCTTTTTATGGCCATGATTTTATCACAGTAACAACAACAACAAAAAAAAACAACCAATACAGGAGAGATGGGAGGTAGGGTGGTCATCCCAGAGGAACCTTTGGAGAAATCCCATAAACATAGGAAATATATGGCTTTCTATTTTCCAGGGCTGATGGAAATTATATACTATGTGATTTGGTCTGGTATAGCCTACATAACAAAGGAACATGGAGGAACTAGTTAAGAAAGGACTATAAATTAGGAGTTACAAAACCACAGCACAAAATAGCTTTTCTCTTTTTTCATTTTAGTTTTTATGTGCAACTGTGTTTTGCCTGATGTATGTCTGTGTGAGGGTGTCGAGTCCTTCTTAACGCTCAGTACCAGGAAGTAATCTGATTTCTTCTGCCTGTGAGATTCAGTTTCTAAGAATGATTGCTGTCTTAAAGGGACAGGACATACACACACACACACACACACACACACACACACACACACACCATCTCCTTCACTGTATGATAAGTGACTAGACAAAGTGGCTCTGTAGATGCCTTGGATAGAACGACAATATGATGAAGTGAAACCGGAAGCCAGGAGGTTTGCACAAAGGGTTTAGTGCATTTTGTTTCCCTGTAAGAAGAGTTTCTGGTGAGATTCCTAGAAAGCTGTGTTCCCATGGCTGAGAAGTTCTTAACTGTGATAGAATTCCAGAGTGAGGGATTTCTTTCTCCCTCCTATGCTCCCTGATGTTTTCCTATAGGCTTAGCAGTTGCACGTGGAGCTACTGGTATTTTAATTATTGTCCACCATGACCCAGCCCCTCAGTCAGTGCCCCATGGTCTGGCAGGGCTTTGGGTCCTAAGGCCCTGACTTTGTCAGAGTCATATGTAGGTTTAAATGTAGCAGTGTAAATGAAGGGAGACAGAAATTATAATATGTTCAGCTTTAATTAGGGAAAGACTCACAGAACCTGTGGTTCCAGCAGAGAACAGGAAAGCAGGAAGGGGCGAGGGAGAGCACACCAGCAATATTTATTAGTAAAAAATATCCTCAAGCGACCCCGCCCTACAAACAAGGTGATTGACTGGGGCTACCCCTACATCTCCCCCTTTTGTCTAAATAAGATAGAGCCAAACCAAATACAACTTTATACAATAGGAACAAATAATGTAAATAATGTAGAGAGTAACTACAATTATCTAATCTTCAACTCCGTCAAAGATCTGAGAAGGGAAATAATATTACTTAACAAACAAGAGATATCCAAAATGTGCAACAAATGACAGAGACAACTGACTACCTGAGCAATCACCCAAAGTCTCGTTTGTAATGTTGAGTCAACCAGCTTTGGCTAAGGCCTAACATAACTGACATACCATTATTAAAGGCAAGGAACTTTCTTAGAACTATCCTACCCTGTCTTGGCAAGATAAGACAATCCTGTTTCATCCACTTATGGATATTCTGTATCTTTATCTGTAGTTGAGGTATGGGCTTTTCTTAACCCAAAGGCCAGTTCTGCCAAGAAGACAAGCTCCCAGTGGAGTGTCTTTGGTGCTCAACGTTCTCTCGGGAGTAGAGTGGTGTTGCCAGGAGTGGTTGTGTCTCATTGGCGTGGAATTCTAGGTTAGATTAAAGGCCATTTTCTATAGCTCTTTGAAGAGGCTGAAGATTTTTTTTTATACTATCTATACTAAATATAATCTCTATGTATCTAAAAAAAACCTGATTATCCTAAAAATAAATAAGACAAATATATAATTCTCAATACCTATCTAACTTGAAGACTAAGAGAATAAACAACTGTGTAATATATGAAGACAATGATCTCCAACTGTAAACAATGTCATTACATATCAAATGTAAATAATGTTATTATATAAATAATATCAGAGGTAGAAATGTATATTGTAATATGGTAAATGTATCAATACAATATAGACAAAGTTATAAGAATACTCTTATACAAAAATAGATGTAGGAACACTCACATTCAATATTCAATATATCAATATACAAGAAACAGTACCAATATAATTTTCTAAAAACAGTAATTCACAAATACCAATCATCCCATCAAACCAGTTATTCCCCCCCTTTTTTGAAAGTACCCCTAATTCCATAAAATATCTCCCCCACCCCTCAACCCTATACCAACCACTAAATGATGTCCCTAACCCTGAGGGCAAACTCTGTTGGGAGAGGGGACATCATCCTCTAAGATTGCTTCCAGCTGACATGGGGGCGACATTCTTCTTAGGGGGTCCTGTGAAAGCAAATGATGGTAAAATTCCCCAAATAACCTTTGACCTAAGAAAATTGTAACCAGCCTCTGAGAGTTTTGAGAAGGTCCAGCCAGAGTGTTGTCAAAAAAATGTGCACCATTCGAAATTGTCTCGTGCAGTTGGTACCAAAAAATCAGGTCTAATTTTAGTGCTAAAAAAAAATTCATGACGTCATAATAATCAGATTGAGATGATGTCGTGGGGCCCCAACTTCATTCTGGAAACTTCAAAGATTACTGTAGAAAAATTTGTTGTTTGTTATGGGAAATTTAAACATTAACAACAAAGACATATACTGACATATAAAGAAAGACACAGATAAGAGGAAAGGCAAAGAAAGTTTATCAAGTATATAATTATTCTTATTCTGTCCCATTTCATGGCTCCTGACCTGAGACAGAAACTCTGAGATATCTCTTATCAACAGGCTTGGTATTGAAGAAGGGCTGAGCCATAGTCCAACTCCAAAACCAGCTCTACATATATAAAAAAATTAATACTTACAGCACATATTTAGTTTTATTGCTGATGCTTAGTGGGTCGTAACTAGTTTCCATCCATCAGTAATTAAATATTCAGGGTTCCTTAAATTCTTTGAAAAGGAGTGTTTTCCTGTGGAGATAAGAAAAGAACCCTGCGTATCATTTGCAATGGTTGATTTACAAAATATTGGCACAGGGAGGGGCTATTTAACATGCCTTGTGGAAGAACAGCCCATTGGTATCTCCTCGAAGGTTGAAAATTATTATAAGTAGGTACTGTGAAGGCAAACTTTTCTCTATCTTGTTCTTGTAAAGGTATAGTGAAGAAACAATCCTTTAAATAAATAGCTATGAGAGGCCATCCTTTTGGTAATAAAGAGGGCAAAGGAATTCCAGATTTCAGAGGGCCCATAGGTTGAATAACCTTGTTGATGGCCCTGAGATCTGTCACCATTCTCCATTTACCTGATTTTTTTCTTAACCAACAAATACAGGAGAATTCCAAGGGCTGGTAGATTCTTCTATATGTCCAGCATCTAGTTGCTCTTGTACCAGCTGTTCTAAAGCCTGTAACTTTTCCTCAGCTAAAGGCCGTTGCTTTGTCCAAATTGGTTTCTCAGTCAACCATTTTAGAGGCAAGGCTGTTGGTATCTCTGAAGGGACATCAATTGCTTTGTGTTCTTGCACAGCCCTAATGGCTGGTTTTCTCCATTTGTAATATCTTTTAATATTATTCTCAGAAATATAGGCTCTAGAAGTAGCAGGAATGTTAATTTGGGTATTCCATTGCTGTAACAGGTCACGACCCCATAAATTCACTGCAATATTGGCTACATATGGCCTTAATTTTCCTATTTGTTCCTCTGGCCCTATGCATTCAACCCATCTCGTGCTCTGCCTTACTCGAGATAGGGTTTCAATTCCCAAGAACTGAACATTTACATCCTGAAGAGGCCAATACAGATGCCAAGATTTTGGGGTAATGATACTTACACCAGCACCTGTGTCCAGCAGGCCAGTAATAAAAATGCCATTTATCCTTAATGTATAGGAAGGCAACTGATTTTTTGGAGTTGATCTTGTATCCTGCTACATTACTAAAGGTGTTTATCAGCTGTAGGAGTTCTTTGATAGAGTCTTGGGGGTTGCTTATGTATACTATCATATTCATGTTAGACAAAGATCTATTCTCTTCCTGGATAACTTCAAACTGATTCTTGAGAAGATTGTTGTCAATTTCAATTGTTTTTAAGCATTCAACCTCTGCCTTAAGAATCCTGGAATCATCTCATAAAGACTTTATCATATTTCTATTATCAAAGTCAGTCTCAATTGTTTTTAAGCGTTCAACCTCTGCCTTAAGAATCCTGGATTCGTCTTGTAAAGACTTTATCATATTTCTATTATCAAATCATATAGTACCAAGGAAAACTACGAATCCCAGAAAGATCCATAGATGCGGGATGACAGACACCTTGAAAGACCCCAGTGGTGGGCAGTCTTTCAGGCTGAGGAGACCCTCCCAAGGAACAGCGAGTCACTCTTCGGATGCAAATAGCAAGAGGCTTTACTCAGTACACAGGTACCTGGGGCGACTTAGTCTCTCGGGAGACAAGCGCGCCTGCAGACTGGGGGAAGGTCTTTTTATAGGAAAGAGGGCAGCAGAAGCAGATTACAGAAGCAAATGCATCGTTAGTGGTCAGTTGGAATGGGGCCAGGGGCACAGGTGGTTTTTCCTCTCCCAGCACAGATGTATGGGAACCGATATCCTGTTAATTGATGTCCTGCCCGAATCTATGGATATAAATATCCTGTTTTGCAGCCAGGGACCCTGACCTTACTCTGCACTTACAGTCGTTCATCAAAAGCTTTGTGAAATGACGTTACAGCAGCCAAGCTGGGATCTTTCATAGGGGGAGTTGTCTCTTCTGTGAATTACTGATATTCTAAGTTGGGCACATGTGCTGACTATAGGCATCCTGTTTCCCTAAGCAAACGGGAGGTTCTCATTAGAGCAGGCCAGCTGCGGGTTCCTTATTGCTTGGGGCCAGATGGCTGACCGGCTGACCGCAGATATCTTGCCTGGCTTCTCCGCCCTTGTTCTTAAGTCGAACTTCCCTGCTTTAATGTTACTTGTGTTGTTCCAAAGTTTAAGCCTGGCATTGCTGCTGCTTAGCTGTTTGTCTATACTGTGGGGGTCTTTCAACCTCTTGTAAAATCTCCCACATGGTACAATCAAAAAGGCTGTTAAAGTCTTGAATGGTAACGTTTTCAGACATTTTCAATCAAATCTGTATTTATTTTTATTTATAAAAGAAAACTTTTACATGTAATGACCGTTTCCTGCCAGCAGATGGTTGTGGTGGTGAAGTGCACCCGAGTCCACATGGCAGAAATCAGAGCCGGTCTGAAACAATTAACTCAAAACCGAAAGTTAAAGCAGACTGTGTGCTGTGTGAATTAGAGCAGGCACCAGGCTGATAAATAGTAGTTGGGGAGAGGACCAGGAAGCCTGGCAGAGCCAAGGCCAGACTCAGCCTTGAATTAGACGTGGATGGTTCCGCCTGAGGGGTTAGAGTGGCCGCAGAAGCGGTCCCTTTGTATTACTTCTTGCCGGCTGGCATGCTGCTCAGCCTTTGATGGCGGGAGCATCAGACCAAATCTGCTGTGGCTGCGCAAATGGGGAACTGCCCTGGTGCTGCAAAACCACAGGCACCTGAGCTTCTGCTTATTCAGGCAGTGGGGTTCCGCTGCAAACTCAGTCAAGGCAGGCAGGGAGGGGTTAACGTGCTCCGGCCCGAGTAAGTCTGGCGGGCAGAGCGCAGCGTGGCCCGCAGGCTATGGTGTACGGGGCTGAGTAGCCGATCTGCCTATGAATGTGCAGCAGGACAGGAGTTGGGGAAGGGAAAGCCAGCCAGGAGCGAGCTGTGAAAGCTAGTGGGCTATGCTTGCTCAAGCCCAGTCGTGCTTCCTGAGCTCTGTTAGCTGACTTGCTCTCAAAGGCTGGGAAAGATTGAGCTTGCGCCCCCAGGCCGCGCAAAGGCGGGGGCAAAGAGCCCCACGTTAGAGCGCCAAATGTAGTGGCGTAAATAAAGGCAGACAGAAATTATAAGAATATATTCAGCTTTAATTAGGGAAAGACTCACAGAACCTGTGGTTTCAGCGGAGAACAGGAAAGCAGGAAGGGGTGGGAGAGAGCACACCAGCAATATTTATTAGTAAAAAATATCCTCAGGCAACCCCACCCTACAATCAAGGTGATTGACTGGGGCTACCCCTACATTTAAATTAAGACTTTATCATTCTATTTATCACTGAAACTCAGAAGTCAAACGCAGGGCTAAGAGCTTGCTGGCTCAAAGAGGCTGAGTAGCAGTTGACCTTGCTTTCTGATCAGAGACAATGAAGAGAGCTCAAACTCTAGTCCCTGCTTTTTCCTTCCTGTGCCTCTTCTCTATCCAAATTGCTGGCTTCTCTATGGCCAATTTGGGTCAGCTAGTCACTGGCTCCTCCCCCTTATGCAAAATATAACTTTATTGGGCAGTCTCGGGAGCATCACAGTTTTATCAAAATTTCCAACAACAGTCCCCTCAATTTTCCCTGCCTTTCTATCCCACCTCACAATTTTTTAGAGAATGGATGTCATTCCTAAAAGGAGAAAAATTCATGCACTGTGATCCTGTGGAAAACTTGTGTCTTCTATATCTGCTGCTAATCTACCACCGCCTGAAGTCTCTGAATTGATGGCATCTTGTATATGACAATGATTTGACTGATAACTGGAAGCTCCTCTGTAGCTGGAATCTGGTCACTAGAAACACCAAGGCAGCATTAGAATGTTGGGACTTGGAGCCCCACCCTCAGTGTCAGGGAGGAGTAAACCTGAAGTGTTAGCAGATCACCAGTGGGCCATGTTTAAAACAGTTATGCTTATATAATTAAAATAACTTAACACCCCCCCAAACAGGATCCATGGAGTTAGAACAAGTATTGTAACTCTGTAACTCTGTTCTTCTACCTTGATAATGAAAGACCCTCTGGACACCCCCCCCTCCCAGAACCCGCAGCTGGCCTGCTCCCATGAGAACATCCTGTTCGCTTAAGACCCTCAGGACCCTCTCAGGACCTGCAGCTAGCCGGCTCTCATGAGAACATCCCGTTTGCTTAGGGAAACAGGATGCCTATAGTCAGCACATGTGCCCAACTTAGAATATCAGTAATTCACAGAAGAGACAACTCCCCCTATGAAAGATCCCAGCTTGGCTGCTGTAACGTCATTTCACAAAGCTTTTGACGAACGACTGTAAGTGCAGAGTAAGGTCAGGGTCCTTGGCTGCAAAACAGGATATTTATATCCATAGATTCGGACAGGACATCAATTAACAGGATGTCTGTTCCCATACATCTGTGCTGGGAAAAGGAAAAAACCCCCTGTGCCCCTGGCCCCATTCCAACTGACCACTAACAATGCATTTGCTTCTGTAATCTGCTTCTGCTGCCCTCTTTCCTATAAAAAGACCTTCCCCCAGTCTGCAGGCGCGCTTGTCTTCCGAAAGACTAAGTCGCCCCAGGTACCTGTGTACTTAAGTACTTAATAAAGCCTCTTGCTATTTGCATCCGAAGAGTGACTCGCTGCTCCTTGGGAGGGTCTCCTCAGCCTGAAAGACTGCCCACCACTGGGGTCTTTCATTTGGAGGTTCCACCGAGATCTGGAGACCCCTGCCCAGGGATCACCGACCCACCACCGGGAGGTAAGCTGGCCAGCGATTGTTTTCCGTGAATGTCTGTGCTTCGGTGTTTCTGTGTTTGCGCCTGCGACCGAATCTGTACTAGTTGGCTGACTAGATCTGTATCGGGGCGGACCCGCGGAGGAGCCGACGGGCTCGTACTCCCGACCGCAGCCCTGGGAGACGTCTCAGAGGCATCTGGGGCCGGATGTGGTGCCTGGCCCATCGGTAACTCTGTGAATCCTTACCGAATAGGATTGTTCGGGGCACCCCCACAGTCCGAAGGGTACGTGATTCTTCTGGGAGACGAGGAATCCGGATCCTCAGAGTCTCCGTCTGAAGTTTTGCTTTCGGCATTATGCCGAAACCGCGCCAGCGCATCTGTATTGTCTGTGTATTTTTGTGCTTAATATGTTCTTTGTTTTGTATATCTGTTTGTACTCGAGTCTAAATCTGGTACCATGGGGCAGTAAATAACCATCTCTTTGACCCTAACTCTATGAAAATCCAAAAGAAATGCAGACAGTCTGCCCTTCCTTTACTTCTCTAGGCTCTGCTGCTGAACTGCCCTGCTTGCTGTTGCGAGGGGGGAGGGAACAGGACTGTGATCTCCTGAGGCACAGCCTGGAGCCAGGCCTAGGCGGGGCAACTGGCTCCAGCTCTGAGCAAACCTCTCAGCAGGACGCAGGGCGGGGCATGGCAGCAACCCTGGCCCGAGTCAGAGAAGGGGGCAGCCGTGGCCCCCCTGAAATCCCTGTGCTGAAAATGACGTCCTCCCTTGCTGACCTGAAGTCCACCAGTACCGCACGGGAGGACTGGGGGAGGAGGGCTGCCTTAGACAGTCCAGGGTGTTCCCTCCCCCTACAGCCAATGCAAAGGCCTTCCCAGCTGCTACTGGCAGTGTGAGGGCTAAGAGGAACTGAGTGGACCAATCCTGACCTCACAAGTTCCCTGGAGGGAATGCCTCCTGGGGCCTCTGGAATCCCATTCAGAGAAAAGCTGCTAGATTGCTGTGAGTATAGAGATGGGATGTGGGAAGCTTGTGCTATACAACTAGGAGCTCACTGTGGACAGAGCTGAGGCTGAAGCCAGGTCCTGGGAGGATCCCCAATGGGGTTCCCTGTGGAGAAGGCTTGTTTTCCTTAGAAAATAAGGTGCTAGAGACTGAATGGCAGCCCCCATCTGCAAATGACATGTAAAACCTTGTACTAAAGATCTGTGGCCCTTGCCCAGGGGAAATAGCTGGTGCTAGCGCCAGGGTCACAGAACTAAGCCTGGGAACCTGCAGTAGGCTATTTCTCTGGGGTCGGATACCCTATTAAAAAGCAAAGGTCCCCTAAAGAACCTGGACCTTTCCATTTTGGCAGTAGGGCAAGAGATTGCAAGTAAATTTCCCTGTGGCTGTTGATAAATGATAAGTGTGGATTCAGGAGTAGTAGCTAATGGAATAAGCTGACATTAAAAGGGCCTGCCAGCCCTAATAACATCTGTCTTCTGGGGATGCTCTATACCAGTCATCATGTGCTGCATCCAGGTAAAAGCCTCTTGCTATTTGCATCCGAAGAGTGACTCGCTGCTCCTTGGGAGGGTCTCCTCAGCCTGAAAGACTGCCCACCACTGGGGTCTTTCAATAATATTCATTTTTCAACTATATTCTTTGTGATGAGTTTTAAAATAATCCAGTAAATGTGTTTTCTTAAATGCCATGGAGAACTTTTGCAAATTACTCAAAATCAAGAAAATAATTTGAGAATTTTGATATATCTGAGTGTTCAGAAGCACAAATTAAGAAACCAATGGCCTCTGTTTGATATCTAAAGTAGGCTAGCAGAAGTTAGGAACTGAATCCTCAAGTTCTGAGATCTGATGCTATTTCCAGACAGTGTCAGAACTAGGACAGATTAGAGGCTATTCGATTGGCTTCCACTGCTATGAAAGTGATAGGTAAAAGAATAGAGGGCATCCCAGGGTAGAAGAGGACACACCGAAGGTTCACCTGTGACATGCAGCAGTGTAGGGAACCAGCAGCATGTGAGCCAGCTATGAGAATGTGGGTAAAATGGATACTATGGAAAACGACTCCTCAGAGGTCACCAAGCCCACATCTGTTCAGATTTTGGAGCTGCAACAAAGTCTAGGGCTGGCTCACCTCCAAGTTTGTTATCATCCTTCAGTAAACAGTTTTCTTTCCTATACAATTCTGTACAATTCACTATGAAAAGGCACAAGAACCTGGAAATTCCAGCAGCTGTCTTCCAGACACAGATCAATGCCTGCAACAGGGATAAATGTCACACCTTTTAGGATCTTATAAAACTTTTGGTGTGTGTGTGGGGGGGGATTCATACGACAGAAAAAGGTTGGGATGGAAGAATCTACCTGCAAGTCAGTTCCCCAACAGTCTCAAAGTGGTAGATACAACCCAAAGAGGTATATTAGTCCTCTAATCAGAAATGTCCCAGAGTCTAACAGCCCACAGGTATTATCAGGGAGGCCAGAGTTCCTGCACAGAGCTTCCCCATCTACCTGAGGCTAGTGTCACTAACCCATCACCTACAGTGCCCACTGGAGTGTTCCAGGATTTCACAAGAATTATCCTAGTATTAATCCCAATTAGGCATCAGAATAGTGACATCTAGTGGTATTAACTAAGGAAAAGCTCCTGCTGTCTTGAAAAGTACAATAGAGCCAATAGTTTATTCATATTGAAACCAAACACGTGAGTGTGTGCAAAGCCAAAACAATCTAAACAGCTAAGAAATAAGTATGGAGAAAGATATATTAGTTGACCACTCAAGGAGACCATGCTGGTTATTTCTAAAGCATCCCCTTCTAGAACAAAAGAATTATAGGGATAATTCCTTTGGATGTAGAATAATATCCAAAGAATTTCTTAAGATAACTCACATTGGAGACTGTTTTAGAGGCAGGGACACTGCTGAATATTGCTAGTTAAGAAGCTCATTGTCAGGTGTTCGTCATTAAAGAACAGTTCAAAGAGTGGGGATATTAGACATGATGTTAGACATGTTTAGATTGTCATCATGAAGATAACAAACAGGGGTGCCTCTTGGCATGCTCAGTTTGTATCAGTTTTGGAGGGGAAAAAGACTTTTTAATGTACATTAACATATACTTTCGCCTCAATTAGATTTTGAAAATCTTTGCAAGCGTTCATTAATTTTAATGTGTGAGAAGTCAATGGGGACAAAAACCAATTTGTAACATATTCAGTATACCCCACCCTTTTATAGGGAATTTGTTGTTTTATTGTGAGATACAATCATTAAGTTAATTAATTAAAAATTTTAAAACCACCCAAGGATAGTGCCAATGGGACTGATGGAGTATATTTGAGGATAACTTTGGCTTGAGGACACTACAGGACTTCTCAGAGGCTCATAAGTTTAATATTTTCAATGTCTTGAGTAGCAACAGAACATCAAAAGCAGTATTTAGAATTTTAAGATTAAAAATATGTCCATGTATGTGTGAAAAACATGTATGTGTGTGGTGTGGTGTGTGTGCACACACATTCAAGTCAGGAGCCCATGGAGAACAGAAGAGGGTATCATCAGATCTCCAGGGGGTTGTAAGCCCTAAACTCAGGCCCACTGAAGGAGCAGCCAGCACTCTCAACTACTCAACCACTTCTTCAGCCCCAGTAAGTACTTTTAAACAGTGGTACTTTTATTGTTGAGTTAACTAAATTTCCTAGACATTTTCAAATACTTTTATAAAAGTAACACATCATAATTTGAGTCTTTTGGCTGATTGTCTAACACCTTTCTATGTACTTAATTACAAAGCAAGTTAATTCCATTTATGTATGCAGTAACTTAAGTTTTTCTTAGTAAAAGTTATAAATTTTTTGCTTTCAAACAGTAAAATGCTCTATCTCATCTAAAATCACAGTTCTATGGACACATAGCACTTAACTGTTTAGTAGTCTGGTTTATCTAATTACAGGGATAGACACCATCCCATGATTTAGAGTCCTCCACATGCAGAGCAATGTGAATGCGTGTTTGAAGAGTACTGTACTGCTGCCAACTGCTAGACCCGCTCCCACGCTCACTCCGTTTCCTGCCAGCCCTGGACCATTCTGGCTCTGTATGGAGGGTGTTTCCCAGTGTACTTGGGCTTTTAGTGTTTAGAGCAGTTGGAGAGCTGGTTGCTGTGCGTATCATAGTTACTTTACAAACAGAGATGAGGCTTATGATCTTATTGGGGTTGGTTATTTGTGCTATTACACTTAAATAAATCGTTAAGAAAAAACTGAGAATCAGAATTAAAGAAAAAAATACTTGTTACCAATTATTCACACAAGATAAACAGACTGAAACCATAAGATGTTAGATAAGAAGCCACTACCTTCAAGACAGGTTAACAACTTGGGGGTGTTCATTTAGAATATAGTTGGAGTATTATCATAATTGGAAAATTTTTAGAGAATCATGTGCAAAATGTACATGAGAACTCAAATACTCTCAAAACTCAAATATTTCACTCAAAAACTTCTCACATATTTATTGCACACAGTAGTATTGGAATTCTTGACCATTGTGTTAAGGATTCCAACATGCCACATATTCTTGAATATATTGCAGTTATTAAAAATCTTCACCTGTGTGGGCTATGAGTCTCGGCCCCAGTGCACTGGTTCCTGTCTCATCGATTAAAGCCTCATGTGATTGCAGCAAGGACGGTCTCTGATAGCGCCTCTTCAGGACCTTGGAATAACTGACCCGCCCGTCGGGATACAGACAAGCATTTGGGGGTGGTAGTCCAATGAGAAGACTGGGGAACAGATTTCAAAAAGAGTGTTTGGGGCAGATGACACAGGATGCAGGCGGCGGGGACCGGCGAGGCAGCAGACGCAGGCGGCAGGGACCAGCACGCAACACCGAGAGCAGATCGCCCCACTACAATTAAATCAAAGAGGTAGGCCTTTGGTTGGCGAGGTCCCTGGCAAAGGAGGAGCCAGGCCCTGTTCCTGAAGATATGCGAGGGCATTTTGTAAGAGGAACCCCTGGCCAGCAGGGAAACCTGATCCGGGTTTAAAAGACCCATTAGACAGCATCGATAGGAGGAGATGAGCAGGCGCCAAGGCAAGAATTCACCCAATAATCTGAAAAACAACGTGAAAACACCAGAACCCAATGATCTTACAACAGAAGGACTTGAACACCCTAACACAGAAGAAGTGGAAAAAATTGACTTTTTGAAAGCAATAGAGTCCCTTAAACAACATGTGAAAAATGCCCTTATAAAAATGGATGAGAAGTATAACAAAAAGTTTGAAGAAATGAGTAAATACGTACATGATACCCTGGGAAACCAAGAAAAAATGATCAAACAGGTAATGGAAACAGTTCAAGAATTGAAAACTGAAATGGAAGCAAGGAAGAAAACACAAACTCAGGACCAGCTGGATATGGAAAATCTAGGTCAACGAGCAGAACCTACAGAAACAAGCATAATCAATAGAATACAAGAAATAGAAGAAAGAATCTCAGATTCTGAGGACACCATAGAGAAAATAAACGCACTGATCAAAGAAAACAGCAAAGCCAACAAATTCTCATCACAAAACATTCAGGAAATATGGGACACAATAAAAAAACAAACCTAAGAATAATAGGAATAGAAGAAGGAGAAAAGTCACAGCTCAAAGGCCCAGAAAATATTTTTAACAAAATTATGGAAGAAAATTTTCCCACCATAAAGAGAGATATTCCTTTGAATATTAAAGAAGCATACAGAACACCAAACAGACTGGATCAAAGAAAAACATCTCCTCGCCATATAATAATCAAAACATAAAATATACAGGTTAAAGATAGAATATTAAGAGCTGCAAAGGAAAAAGACCAAGGAACTTATAAAGGTAAACCTATCAGACTTACACCTGACTTCTCTATGGAAACCATGAAAGCCAGAAGGTCCTGGATAGAAGTACTGCAGAAGCAAAGAGACCATGGATGTAAACCCAAACTACTATACCCAGCCAAGCTATTGTTCACTATCAATGGAGAAAACAAGACATTCCAGGATAAGAACAAATTTAAACAATATGTAGCCACAAATCCAGCCCTACAAAAAGTAATAGAAGGAAAATCGCAACCCAAGAAATCCAACATTGCCAACACTGCCTACAATAACTGAGGCATCTAGCGACCCTTCACAAGCACAACTCAAAGAAGGGAGACACACAAACTCTACTACCAAAAACAATAACAATAACCAGAGTCAACAACCACTGGTCATTAATATCATTTAATATCAATGGACTCAATTCACCTATAAAAAGGCACAGGCTAAGAGATTAGATACGAAAACAGGATCCAACATTCTGCTGTTTGCAAGAAACACATCTCAACCACAAAGACAGGCATCTACTCAGAGTAAAGGGTTGGGAAAAGGTCTTTCAAGCAAATGGACCTAAGAAACAAGTGGGTGTGGCCATACTAATTTCTAACAAAACTGACTTCAATCTAAAATCAATCAGAAGAGATCGAGATGGACATTTTATACTCATAACAGGAGCAATTCATCAGGAGGATGTCTCAATCCTGAATATCTACGCCTCTAATATAAAAGCACCCACTTATGTAAAAGAAATATTACTAAAACTCAAGACAGACATCAAACCACACACACTAGTAGTAGGAAAATTCAACACACCTCTCTCAGCAATGGACAGGTCAATCAGACAGAAACCTAATAGAGAATTAAGAGAATTATTGGAGGTAATGAAGCAAATGGACTTAACAGACATGTATAGATCATTCCATCCAAATAGGAAAGAATATACCTTCTTCTCTGCAGCTCATGGAACCTTATCAAAAATTGACCACATACTCGGTAACAAAGGAAACCTCCACAGATACAAAAAAAATATTAGTGACCACCTGTGTCTTATCAGATCACCATGGATTAAAGTTAAAAGGCAACAACAATGCTACCCTCAGAAAGCCAACAAACTCATGGAAACTGAACAGTCAACTACTGAACCACACCTGGGTCAAGGAAGAAATCAAGAAAGAAATTAAAGTCTTCCTTGAATTTAATCAAAATAAAGAGACAACATACTCAAACCTATGGGACACTATGAAAGCAATCCTAAGAGGAAAGTTCATAGCACTAAGTCACAACTTAAAAAAAAATGGAGAAAGCATACATTGGGGACTTAACAGCACACCTGAAAGCTTTAGAAAAAAAAGAAGCAGACGTGCCCAGGAGGAGTAGGAGACTGGAAATAATCAAACTGAGGGCGGAAATCAACAAAATAGAAACACAGAAAACAATCCAAAGAATCAATGAAACAAAAAGCTGGTTCTTGGAGAAAGTCAACAAGGTCGACAAACCCCTATCCAAACTAATCAAATGACAGAGAGAGAACATGCAAATAAATAAGATCAGAAATGAAAAGGGGGACATAACCACAGACACAGAGGAAAGTCAGAGAATCATTAGATCTTACTACAAAAGCCTGTATGCCACAAAACTGGAAAATGCAAAAAAAAATGGACATTTTTTAGATAAGTACCATATACCAAAGTTAAACCAAGACCAGGTGAATGATCTAAATAGACCTGTTTGTCGCGAAGAACTAGAAACTGTTATCAAAAATCTTCCTTCTAACACACGGCACGTGCATACCACAGCACGAGCCAATGATGGGAAGCGTATCTTATGATCAAAACAGGTGGTGCGAACATAATCCGCGGTGAGCAGCTGAGCTCACTCGGAACATCTGGGTGCCCACTTTCCAGCTTCCGGCAAAAGGCTCTCACAAGTATCTCGTGAATTGGAGATCAACCCTATCTTGTATGTCATAAATAATTCATAGATGGATACAGTCATAGTTTAGGGTTTCATTCTCACTAAGTCTCCCCTCTCAAAGAGATTATCATCTAGTCGGAAGGAATTTAACAGTAACGTGTTTTTACTGTTGCTTGTTTTCCCAGTGTTCATCGTGTCTGACACATGAAAGGTTCTAATAACGTTAGTTAAGCAAACAAGTCAACGGAGTGACTTATGCCGAAGTCACAAAGCATATTTATATGCTTTCCAACTCTGTAAAAATGTTCATTATTAATTTGCTGAGTGGGGTAAAAAGGCCTTCAATGAGTTAGCACGGCAATCTAAATTTTCAGAAAGAGGCTGGGGAATAAATAGGGGTTTTTTTTTCCATTAATTTCTACTCTCCCTTCTGAATAATTCATTTTAGTACATAGTTCGAATTTAGTTAAGATAAAAGGACAATGTTTGATGAGATGGCTCAGCAGATAAAGGAACCTGCCAACAGCCTGACAGCCTGAGTTTGATTCCCAGGACCTTCATGGTTAGGTAGAAGAAAAGAGTCAATACTTACAAGTTGTCCTTTGCCTGTCACATGAAACTGTAGCACGTGCACATGCAGGCGCATGCATGCGCGCACACACACACACACACACACACACACACGCATGTACACACACATAATAGTACTTTTTTAAAGAACTAATTTGGAGTGATACCTTAATTCATACTTAATTATAAAATATGACAATTCTGCTAACCAGATTGTCTTGTTATTATATATGAAATAAATGAATTGTAAAACAGTTGCCTAGGTGTCATTGGAACCTGAAGTAATTTGTCTTATATTCACTTGCAATCATTAAAACGTGAGTCAATTTGCTGATGTGCAGAACAGCCAAATACAGATTAAATATAAAGAAAAAACATCTTTATGTTTGCTCTGGTAGCTGCAAGACTTATCAAGCCCAATCAAGAGAAGCCGAGAAAGAATTTCACATAGTCAGCAAACCATCACACAAAACTTCCTGGGCGTGTGAACCAAGAACACTGCAGACATCTCTTAGTCATTCTGAATGGTCCAGAGCAGGTCCCGATTGATGTCTGTATGACGATGACCATGAATGAGCAAGAGATTTTTAAATTCTTTTTTTAGAAGATAGTAAATACTAGAATAAGATTTAAAAGTGTTTTATGCGAAATATTAATGTTGAAAGTATTTAGACATTTTGAAAGGTAAGCTTCAATTTGGGTGGAAAATCTATACCTGCAGACAGACCTCTGTCTTAATCCAGTGAGTGAATTACATAATTGTTTGCATTGGTGGTTAAGGTTTATAAATGGGCAGTTAGTCATCTTGGGGAAATCTTTTAAAATATTATCATGAATTAAAAGTAATACAAAAAATGTTAATATACTCTAGAGTATGCCCTTGCCTGCATAAAATTTCACAAGACAAAATAAGGGAAACTCAGTTTACTTAACTTTAAGCTATGTAGGATTTTGTTCTGTTTTTTCCAGAGGATGTTAAAAAAGAATATTAGCAACATGGCACCTGATCATCTACAGGAACAGAGCTGATAAAATGTGACTTGCGTAATGCTTGATCTTGGAAAGTGAGGAAAAGTTTACCCTAGCCCAGAGTTGCTTTAAATCTTTAACATTGACTAGAGGAGACTGAATTGCCTTTGGGGTGTTTGGATACAAAAGACCTTGTGGAGGTCTCAAAGCCTGAGAGACAGGAGGTATTAGGAAAGAGAGTATTTGGGGCTTCTGTTTTAATTTATCCACATTGATGTTCTGATATATGACTGATTGAACTTGAAGGTATGGTTCTAGAAGTTTCTTACAGCTACTCTGAGGATACACATTTAAGTCCCCTAAGAATGCATCTAGAAAGATCGCTCAACCACACAAAGAAGAGACATGTGAATAACAATTGTGTCTAACTCAAACCTAATGTCCAGTGTGCACAAAATGACTAGAAATCCCAAAATGCTCACTATCAAGAAAGAGAATCACCTAAAAATAAATATAATTCCCCAAAATCAAAACATCACTCCTTTAAGAAATAGAGGGAGGGAAGGAAGGAGGGAGAGGGAGGGAGGGAGGGAGGGAGGGAGGGAAGGAGGGAGGGAGGGAGGGAGGGAAAAGAAAAAGGAAAGAAGAAAGAAAGAAAGAAAGAAAGAAAGAAAGAAAGAAGGGAGAGAGAGAGAAGAGAGAAAGAAACAAAGAAAGAAAGAAGAGAAGAAAAGAAAGCTTCCAAAGTGTTTACTAAACCCAAAGATGATGTCATTTCCCTACTTAATGTCCCACAAAGGCTCCAAGACCCTCCAGGAGCTCCTGAGCACTGTACCATGACAAGGAAGGCCAGCTTGGGCTAGCCCTGACCCTTGAAGTTTTGGGGGGCCTCACAACGGATCATGTTGCAACAAAAGCACTTCCACTCAACCCTGCCAAATGATCTGCAGTTTCTGGAAAGCAGCCTGTTCTCATGTGCTTCAGTACCCTTGTGCATGCTGTTCTCCTCACAGAAGTGCCTCTCCCGTTTTGCTACTCCCTTCATCCCAGCCAACACAGCTCAGCAAGACTCAGCTCAAGTGTCGGTGCCTCTCAGAACTCTAACGGTAGGAACATGGTGATGAATTGTTTCATACAAGTGGAAAGAAACTTGTTAGCAAACTAGTTTGATGGAAGAAGAGATTAATTCCCAACCAGCTAAGACCTATGAGACACTTTATGCGATGTTTTATGGGATGGCAGACTCTGCGGGACTAAAGGCATTTTCGGCGGCATTACCTGACTTAGAAAATTGAAGACCTTTATTCTGTACATCTCATTTCTTCCTTGGATGTTTTCTTCCCTAAAATGTTCAGCTTCTGACAACTGCTGTGGAGATTCTAATAGGATAGAAAATTTACCATTGTGTTACAGAACAATATCCATGCTTTCTTTAGTGAGAAGGACTTTACTCTTTTCACTTGTTCTGAAATTGTATTGCTATTGTGTATGTTTGTGCATGGCGTGGCAGGCATCTGTGCACGGCACTCACGTGCCTGTCAGAAGACGACTTTACGGAGTTGGTTTCTGGCGATCCAAATCAGGTTAAGATAATTAGACACTATCAAGCCAGCCAGATCAGTCTGGGCTGGAAAGGGGTTAGCAAAGGTGCCCAGACACTCTGTAAAATCCCACCTTCCCTTCCTAGCCTCCTTGTAAAGCTACTAAAATATGCCATCTCTTTATAAGAAAAAAAAAAAACCTTTCCCCAAACAATGATGTGCTGACAGTTTTATGGACATGATTAAAGACATGTTCTTCAGTCTCATGTGTGAGATCATCCTGGGTAAATTCTTTAACCCCCTCTTCTGACCCTCAAGTTGTGTCTACTGTATAACTCAAGCTGGACCCGAGAAGGGCTCATTTACATAGAGGGACCCTGTGGTCTTCTCTGTAGTTTACTGAAGAATTTATGGTCAAGGGGAATAGCCCTGGCATTGATTGTGGAGATACCAATTGAACCCTGGATTCTTCTTGGTCTCAACTGGAAAGAGCCTAAGTGTCTAGAATAGTTGACTGACAGATGGGTCATAATGGCATCGTGTTCATCATTAGAAGTCAGGGCAGGAAAGAGGATGCAGAACACACAGCACTGTGGTCAAAGGAACTAGTTCTTTTTTCTTTAAGTATTTATTCATTTATTATGTATACAATATTCTGCCTACATGCAGGCCAGAAGAGGGCACCAGACCTCATTACAGATGGTAACCATGTAGTTGCTAGGAATTGAACTCAGGACCTTTGAAAGAGCAGACAATGCTCTTAACCACTGAGCCATCTCTCCAGCCCCACGAACTAGTTCTTGACACGAAGATGAGGCCTCCCGGCCAAGGCTGGAGCTTGCAGAGTGATTGGGGAAGGAATTCTGTTGGAAATTGAAGTTCCTAAGTATAAATAGGGGCAAAGTCATACAATAAATATACTGTGGCTATTTTTAATCAAGCTGGCATGGATTGGGAAAATAAAACATTATACCTAAAATGAGATACTTGAATGACTGGCGTGTGGTTCGAGCTTAAGAAAAATATCAGAAAAAAAAATAGCAGATGTGTCAGAGTGGCAGGAAAAAAAAGCTAAAAGCATAAACGAACACAAAGAGAATGGAACAGAAAATTAGAACAGACAGGATGTATTAGCAAATTTTACAAATGGCTTAGCAGGGAAAAATGGCCTGGAGTCAGTAACCAAACAGTCCAGTTCCTTCTGTGAAACCCTAGACAGTATCCTTTGTGGGACAAGTGGACCATTAGGAAGGCATTGAAAGTAAGCAATGAGCACATCCTCCAGCTCACATAGCCACGCAATCGGCTCCTCATTAGCCACATGTCACGCACACACAATTATCCTGGTAGGATTTAGGAACTGAAGAAGAGGGAACCCCAAGGGCAAAGAGGTAAAACTGGTAGCCTCCTCCTAGTGGGAATCAGAGGAAGAAGGATGGCATGGAGACTTTAATTTTTGTTTTTGATGTTTTTAATATAAGGCTTGTAATTCCTTTTTAAAATTAATTTATCATTTTATATACATGCTATCACATTACGATAATATGTAACATATAATATATGTATATCATTTTGTATGTGTAATAATATAATTATATATCAATATTTGTACCATTTTAAGCTAAAATAAAGTTTTATTTTAAAGAAATAAAAAAAATCTCCCTTCTAAAAAAGCCCAGGACCAGATGGTTTCAATGCAGAATTCTACCACAACTTCCAAGAAGAGCTAATACCTATACTCCTTAATGTATTTCACAATATAGAAAGAGAAGAGTCATTGCCAAATTCCTTTTATGAAGTTACGGTTACTCTGATCCCAAAACCACACAAAGACCCAATCAAGAAAGAGAATTACAGGCCTATCTCACTCATGAATATCAACGCAAAAATTCTCAATAAAATACTGGCAAACTGAATCCAAGAACACATTAGAAAAATTATCCATTATGATAAAATAGACTTCATCCCAGAGATGCAGGGCTGGTTCAACATACGCAAATCTATCAATGTAATCCACCATATAAATAAACTGAAAGAAAAAACCATATGATCATTTCATTAGATGCTGAAAAAGCATTCGACAAAATTCACCATCCCTTTATGATAAAGGTCTTGGAGAGATTAGGGATACAAGGGTCATACCTAAATATAATAAAAGCTGTTTATAGCAAGCCGACAGCTGACATTAAATTAAATGGAGAAAAACTCAAAGCCATCCCACTAAAATCAGGAACACGACAAGGATGTCCGCTCTCTCCATACCTCTTCAATATAGTGCTTGAATTTCTAGCAATAGCAATAAGACAACATAAGGGGATCAAGGGGATTTGTATTGGAAAAGAAGAAGTTAAGCTCTCATTATTTGCAGATGATATGATAGTATACATAAGCGACCCCAAAAACTTTATCAAAGAACTCCACAGCTGATAAACACCTTTAGTAATGTGGCAGGATACAAGATCAACTCCAAAAAATCAGTGGCCTTCCTATAAACTAAGGATAAGGAAGCAGAGAGGGAAATCAGAGAAGCATCACCTTTCACGATAGCCACAAATAGCATAAATTATCTTGGGGTAACTCTGACCAAGGAAGTGAAAGATCTATTTGTCAAGAACTTTACGTCTTTGAAGAAAGAAATTGAAGAGGACACCAGAAAATGGAAGGATCTCCCTTGCTCTTGGATTGGGAGGATCAACATAGTAAAAATGGCAATTCTACAAAAAGCAATCTATAGATTCAATGCAATCCCCATCAAAATCCCATCAAAATTCTTCACAGATCTGGAGAAGACAATAATCAACTTTATATGGAAAAACAAAAAACCCAGGATAGTCAAAACAATCTTATACAATAAAGAATCATCTGGAGGCATTACCATCCCTGACTTCAACTCTACTACAGAGCTACAGTATTGAAAACAGCTTGGTATTGGCATAAAAACAGAGAAGTCAACCAATGGAATTGAATAGAAGACCCTGACATTAACCCACAAACCTATGAACACCTGATTTTCGATAAAGGAGCTAAAAGTATACAATGGAAAAAAGAGAGCATCTTCAACAAATTGTGCTGGCAAAACTGGATGTCAACCTGTAGAAGAATGAAAATAGATCCATATCTATCACCATGCACTAAACTCAAGTCCAAATGGATTAAAGACCTCAATATCAGTCCGAACACACTGAACCTGATAGAAAAGAAAGTGGGAATTACTCTACAACACATGGGCACGGGAGACCACTTCCTACGTATAACCCCAGCAACACAGACATTAAGGGCATCATTGAATAAATGGGACCTCCGGAGACTGAGAAGCTTCTGTAAAGCAAAGGACACTGTCAATAAGACAAAAAGGCAACCCACTGACTGGGAGAAGATCTTCACCAACCCCGCAACTGACAAAGGTCTGATCTCCAAAATATATAAAGACCTCAAGAAACTAGACCGTAAAAATCTAATCAACCCAATTATAAAATGGGGCACTGAGCTGAACAGAGAATTCTCAACAGAAGAAGTTCAAATGGCCAAAAGACACTTAAGGTCATGTTCAACTTCCTTAGCGATCAGGGAAATGCAAATCAAGACAACTTTAAGATACCATCTTACACCTGTCAGAATGGCTAAAGTCAAAAACACCAATGATAGCCTTTGCTGGAGAGGTTGTAGAGTAAGGGGTACACTCATCCATTGCTGGTGGGAATGCAAACTTGTGCAACCACTTTGGAAAGCAGTGTGGTGGTTTCTCAGGAAATTTGGGATCAACTTACCCCTGGACCCAGCAATACCACTCTTGGGAATATCCCCAAGAGAGGCCTTATCATACAACAAAAGTATATGCTCTACGATGTTCATAGCAGCATTGTTTGTAATAGCCAGAACCTGGAAACAACCTAGATGCCCTTCAATGGAAGAATGGATGAAGAAAGTATGGAATATATACATATTAGAGTACTACTCAGCAGTAAAAAACAAGGACTTCTTGAATTTTACATGCAAATGAATGGAAATAGAAAACACTATCCTGAGTGAGGTAAGCCAGACACAAAAAGAGGAACATACGGTGTACTCACTCATATTTGGTTTCTAGCCATAAACAAAGGACATTGAGCCTATAATTAGTGATCCTAGAGAAGCTAAATAAGGAGAACCCAAAGAAAAACATATAGGCCTCCTCCTGAATATTAACCTTCATAAGGCGATGAAAGGAGACAGAGACAGAGACCCACATTGGAGCACCGGACAGAAATCTCAAGGTCCAAATCAGGAGCAGAAGGAGAGAGAGCACGAGCAAGGAACTCAGGACCTCAAGGGGTGCACCCACACACTGAGACAATGGGAATGTTCTATCGGGAACTCACCAAGGCCAGCTGGCCTGGGTCTGAAAAAGCCTGGGATAAAACCGGACTCGCTGAACATAATGGACAATGAGGACTACTGAGAACTCAAGAACAGTGGCAATGGGTTTTTGATCCTACTGCACGTACTGGCTTTGTGGGAGCTTAGGCAGTTTGGATGCTCACCTTACTATACCTGGATGGAGGTGGGTGGTCCTTGGACTTCCCACAGGGCAGGGAACCCTGCTTGCTCTTTGGGCTGACGAGGGAGGGGGAGTTGGTTGGGCAAGGGGGAGGGAAATGGGAGGCGTTGGCAGGGAAGAGACAGACATCTTTAATAAATAAATAAATAAATAAATAAATACCTTTAAAATAAAAATTGTTTCTAGACAGGTAAAAATATTAATGATGCATGTTTTTCTTACTTCATCCTCTCCTTTCTTATTTATATTTTTCCCAACCAAAAATTTTTATCATTAAAAATAATTTTAATATTTTGAGATAATGCCGAATTTTAAACATTAGGAATTTGCTTAATTACTAGTTATAGAGCCCCGAAGTAATGATGACTTAGATTTTTGCATGCTGTAATTCACACCTGCAAGGCGACATACGCCCAATGATGTCATAGTGCATGACTACTATGGGGCGACCAACCCCTCAAGGATCTGAGAATCACTCCACAGAAGCCACTTCATGCCTGATACTGTAAGTATGGCCAAAAGCCCAGTGTGGGGAATGGCACAGGCCCAAAGCAGGAAGGAATCTATCCCAGTTCGTCAAATTGTCATGTTTGCTTGGAGCCACAAAGTAATGCTGTTTCCAACTTTGAACAGAGAAGCTGTTTTTTCCCCAGTGGGTGGTGGTATTGCAGAGAATAAGTGACTATTGAGTTATTGGTCCTAAATAGTGTATTTATATTACTGGAAAATAATAATCTTGGTGTCATATAAAGAACACACAAACAAAGCAAAAGTATCTCAACAAGGCAACTTCTTTTTGAAAAAGAGGTGTGCCAGAATCCAAGCCAGGCTACCGAGCAAACTCTGCCAAAATGGCCTCTATCTTTTACCCCTGACATATATGGGGACTACATTTCATCCTAGTAGTGGGAGCTCAACGTTACAACCTGTCATAATTGGCCAACTATGCAAAGGGAAAGGGGAGGCTCTGGGATATAGACCCTTGTACTGTTTCTCCAAACTTTCAATCTTTCTTTATTATACATCAAATATCCTTCTTTATTATGCATTTGAATGATGCAAAATTTCTGTTTGCACTATCTGTTCCTCTGAAGACTCACTGACATTAAATGATGGGGCTTACTTTAAAATTTTTTTCAGTTCTAGTCATTAAGTTATTTCTCTTATTTTTGACATTATAATACAATCACATCATTTATGCCCTCTTTTTCCTCCTTCCAAAGCCCTCCCATACACCCCTCCCTGCTCGCTACCAAATTCATGGCCACCCTTTATCATTAATTGTTGCTGCATGTATATATATATATATATATATATACATATATATTTGCAAACACACATATATGCATGTATTACTAAATATAACCTGTTCAGTCTGTATGATGTCATTTATCTGTATGTCTTTAAAGCTGACCATAAGGTTTGGGTAACCAACTGGTGTGTTCCTTCGTGGAAAAGATCGTATCTCCCACTCTCAGCATTCCTTATGAGTCCAAACTGTTTGTATAGGACTGAGCTGACAATTTTCCTTGTTCAGCTCACATTTAGGCGGTCATGTTGGTGAGATTTTTATGATTGACTATAGCTTCTGTCTTAGGGTTACTATTATTATAATGAAACACCAACAGGCCAGGGAGCGTTGGCACACACCTTTAATCCCAGGACTCAGGAAACAGAAGCAGATGGATCACTGTTTGTTAAAGTCAAACCTGGGCTCTACAAGATTGAATCTGTCTAAAAGAGAAACAGAGCTCACATGAAGGTGATCCTAGCACTTGGAATCACATGCCTTAATCCCAGCACTATGGAGATGGAGACAGGAATGATTTGGCTAGGCAGAGAGAGGAATATAAAGGGGAAGAGACAGAAAATTAGTGGAGTGTGGGGTGTAGGGTATGGAGTCTTCAGGATTTATGGAGACAGTATCTCGTCCATTTTTGGTCTGAAGGAGATGTAAGAGCCAGTGGCTATCTGCTTTGCTTTTCTGATCTTCACATTGAACCGCAATATCTGTTGTTGGGCCCTAAAGCCCTACCAAGGAGGAGGTCGCCCCAAGAGACACTCTCAGCACGGTTGATACAATAGCAAGAGGAATTTTTATTCTGCCACGGCAGAGGTCCCTCAGCCTCAAGAGAAGAAGGACGCCCGCTTTGTCTATTACAAGCTCTTTTAAAGGAAAAACCACAAAATCAGGGAGGGGGTAGTACAGAATCAAAGGGAAAGTCCAAAAATCATTTGTCAACTATTTTGACTAGTCCATTCAATGGTCAGCTAACTCTACTTGATCAATGTTATGGCGATTACAAGGAGGAACACCTGCAGGTTGTCTCACTCCAGTTCCAGGGTCCGGGTCTATTGAGGAAAGACTACAATGGGAATGGAAAGTACTCAAACTCCAGTGCACGCGTGGTTGGTTACCAGGGTCCTGGTACCCAGGAAGGGGGGTGCAGTAATGCTAAGGTGCCTCAAAGTCTTTTACTGTCTCTAGGTTTTTATTTGTGCTACACCGGGCCCTTCACATCAATCACTAATTAAGAAATTGCCCTATAGCCTGCCTATAAAATGACCTGATTGAGGCTCCCTCCTCTCATAAAACTAGCCATCACAGCTTCTGACACTACCAGGACACATAGTCTCACAGCAAACTTACAGGTCCTCTAGATCTTACACTCTTTCCACACAATGTCTGCCTCAGGTACAGAAGTCACATTGTAAATATATACACTAGAACTAGGCTCCACAACTCTACATTTTTTTAAAGATTTATTTATTTGTTACGTATACAACATTCCTTCCATGTATGCTTGCATGACAGAAGAGGGCACCAGACCTCATTACAGATGGTTGTGAGCTGGGAATTAAACTCAGGACCTCTGGAAGAGCAGTCAGTTCTCTTAACCACTGAGCCATCTCTCCAGCCCACAACTCTACATTTTGAGAGGTTGTGGTTTTCTGTAATGATTTCTATTTGCTACAAAGAAAAGTTTTTTGAAGAGGGGCAAGGACAACACTTACCTGTGAGTATTAGAACAAATATTTAGAATGTTGTTATGGATTATCTTGGGTTAGTAAAGTCATGGTTGTAGGTTCTTTTTCAAGACTCATGCCTTCAATAGCCCTGAGCAGCTGACTAGGCTTCCAGAAGTGGATATGCATGTTGTCCCTCTTGTTGAGCAGGCCTTAAGTACAATTAGAGAACTGTTGATTACTGTGAAGGAATGTGTACCACTACTTCTCCCTCAGCACTATCGAGCCTGGTCATTGCAGTTGTGCACAGGCAGCATAGCTAGGTAGGAATTCCCTGCTTTGGAGGTTGGCATATCACCTGGTAACAGGTAAGCTAGTCCTCAGGGAGTAGGCATTCAGGTCAGTTCCAGGTCAGAAGACCTCTGGGTCCTGTATATTAAATGCATGACATTTTTAGCAATAGGGACATAATGCCCACCTCTGAGAGCAAACCAAGGGCAATAGCAAAAGGCAGTAGTGTTTGGGGAGTGTCTTGGACAACCCTGGCCAACAACTCAAAATGTTTCTCATTAGGGTTCTGTTAGGTGGTTTTTAAGAAAGCATTGGTCAGCTCAAATAAAAATTTTTATTTAAGGTATCTATGTATGTTTATACACAACTTGTGTGTATTATAAGATTTTTTTTTGTAGAGAGTTAATTGCAGCATGAATAACAAAACCCAGAAATAGAAAGTGGGGTTCAGTTCAAAAACCAGAAAAAGTGAAGCAGCCAAGCCACTAATAAGTCTTACCTCTACCAAGGCTGGATGACTGCAGACTAAGCCATCTTAGCTTCTCTCTCCTCCCATTTTATATTCCCTCTAGTGTTGTGATTAAAGGTGTGTGAATCCCTAGGACTGGGATTAAAGGTGTGAGCCAACCTCATCTGGATTTGTTTCTACGTTGATTTTGCGTGGCCCAGGTGGCCTTGAACTCACAGAGATCCACCTGACTCTGTCTCACAAATCCTGATACTAAAGGTGTGTGTTGCCATTGCCTAACCTATAGTGGACATTTCTGTGAAGAATGACTGGGATTACACTGAATCTGTAAATAGATTTTGGTAAAATGGTCATTTTCGCAATATTAATTTCACCAATCCATAAACATGAGATGTCTCCCTTTTTCTTTTTAGCAAGTTCTGGTGTTGGAAAAGGCTACTCATTCATTCCCAGCCACCCAGAACCAAAATAACCACACAGAAACATTATTATTATAACATCGCTTGGCCTATTAGCTCATGCTTCTTTTTGGCTAGGTCTTATATCTTAAATTAACCCATTCCTATTATTTTATAGTTTACCATGAGGCTTGTGGTTTACCAGCATGGTTCTGGGCATCTGTCTCCTGTAGTGCTACATGGTGTCTCTCAACTGTGCCTACTCTCTCCTCCTCTTTCTGCTTAGAACTCCTGCCTTGCCCTATTCTGCTAGGCCACTGGTCAAAACAGTTTCATTCATTAACCAAAAAAGCAACACATAGACAGAAGGACTTCCCACACCATTTCCCCTTCAAATAAAAAGAAAGGTTTTTAACTTTAACACAGTAAAATTACATATAACAAAACAAGTATCAAGCAAGAATTACAGTTTCAATATTTATATCTACTTTAACTAAGGAAAACTATAACTTTCTATTCTTCAACTCTCTCAAAGTCCCCAGAAGGATATAATATTACCAAAATAAACAGGAAATACATTATAAGCAACTTACAAAACTCTAGAATTGACAGAGACATCTTGCTGCCTGGACAGTCATCCAAAGTTTTTCTATAATGTTGGGGTATCCATCTTCAGCCAGTAGTCCCATAATATTTGGCAGAGTTTTCCATGAAGCAGGAAAACTAAAGTTCTCTTCTGTCTTGTAATGGCAAAGCCCATGAGTTGCTTTCTTCAAACAAATAATATAATTTCTGTGTGATTATTTCAGGTCAGGGGAACCAGGAACAAATGAACAGTCTCTACTAACAGATTGGTGCCAATGTGGTCGACTATATTCATGTGAGACCTGAGAAAGCCTGAAAAGGAATTCTTGACACAAAAGGACAGAGTTAAGCACAGCTTCTTGGTAGCCAGCATTTTTTTTTCTGGATGAGCTTTGTTTGCTGGTGGTGGGCAGGGGCGCTGTGTGACTCCTTCAAGAGAGGTCTTCCTGATTCAGCATTGGCAGCAACAACAACAACAAAAACACGGCTTATTTAAGAAACGGCAGCTTCCTGGTTCATGCTAGTTGCACAAACAGCGCTGGCTCTTTCGGGGGTCCAAGCACTTGAGTGGGGTTTGTGGACAGCATGCTGCAAGTTAGTTGGTGGCAGCAATGTCAATTTTGTTATATTTATTTCTGCTCTTGATTAAAGTATTGTATTTGTGCAGTTCATTTAAAACTGTAATGTATCGTTAAGAAATATAGGTTAATAGATAGTTATCTATACTTGTCAAGCTTGTAGTCATGTTAGGTTTTCTAGATATATAGAGATATATTTCAGTTAGATAAGTATTCTTCGAATCTTTCAGAGACTTCAAGAATATGGCATTTAAAATGTTTCAATAACTTAGGATTTTTCATGACATGAGACATATCTGCTTCTGGCAGCACCAACCTATTTCAAGAGGAAGGTGGGCATCAAAGAGGCTTCTTATGGAGTTTCTTAGTAAGAAACTTCTCTTTCCTGGACTGCTTGATGGTATGCTATATGAACTAGACTTGTAGGACCCACAGAAAAAAGACTGCTGAACTTGTCTAGAGGTGAGCCAGTCCTTCAGGGTTCCTGCTTCATGAGTCTGCCAGACATTCTGCAGGACACAGAAGAAAGTGACTGACAAATTGGCAATATAGATCGAACTATCTTTGAAATTTCCTGCTCCATGGAAAGACTGCCAGATACAATGGGCCTGTAGGATGAAGCTCTATCTGTCAATTCTACATAGTTGCTTATAATGCACTTCCTGTTTACATAGGTAATATTATATACTTCTGGAGTCTTTGATGACGTTGAAGGATAAATAGTTATAATTACAGTTTTCCTTAGTTATGATAAAAGATAAAGTAGATATAAATATTGTAATTCTTGTTTATACATGTTTTGTTATATTAATTTAGTTTGTTAAAGTTAAAACATTCCTTTTTATTTAGACAGAAAAGGTGAGATGATGTTGGAAGTCCATCTGTCTATGTGTTGCTTTTATTGGTTAATAAATAAAGAAGTTGATTTGGCCTGTGACAGGGCAGAGTACAGCTAGGCAAAAAAGCTAAAGTAAATATTGGGAAAAAAGACAGAGTCAGTGAGAAGCCATCGAGCTGCCACAGGAGACAGACATAGAAGACAAACTCTAGATGGAACCTTACTGGCGATATACAGATTAATAGAAACAGGCTAATTTAAGATATTAGAGCTAGCTAGCATTACACTTAAGCTATTGGTCAAACATTTTTTCATATAATAGAGTTTCTGTGTGATTATTTCAGGTCTGGGTAATGGGGAACGAACAAACAGCCTCTGTCTACAGTTCTGGCTTCATTTTTATATGATTTATAAAAAATTACTTATCAATTTACATAATTACATACCCCAGTTTCCCCTCCCTCCCCTTCTCCTACCCCCCACTTCCCACTTCCCATTTCCCATCCACTCCTCGTAAGGCCCTCCTTAGGAAGTCAACAAAGTCTAGCATACCAACTTGAAGCAGAACCAAGAGATTCCACAGAAATCAGGAACAAGACAAGGTTGCCCATGCTCTTCATATCTATTCAATATAGTTCATGAAGTCCTAGCTAGAGCAGCAAGACACCAAAAGGAGATCAAGGGGATACAAATTGGAAAAGAAGGAGTCAAACTCTCACTGTATGATAGTTTACATAAGTGATCCCAAAAATTCTACCAAGAAACTTCTACAACTTATAAACACTTTCAGTAATGTAGCAGGATACAAGATTAACTAAAAAAAATTAGTAGTCCTCCTGTACACAGATGATAAAAGGGCTGAGGAAGAAATCAGATAATCAACACCCCTCACAATAGCCACAAATAGCATAAAATAACTTGGAGTAACTCTAACCAAACAAGTGGAAGACTTGTATGACAAGAACTTTAAACCTTTGAAGAAAGAAATTGAAGAAGACACCAGAAGGTGGAAAGATCTCCCATGCTCTTCAGTAGGTAGAATAAACATAGTAAAAATAGCAATCTTACCAAAAGCAATCTAGAGATTCAATGCAATGTTCATCAAAATCCCAGCAAAAATCTTCACAGACCTCCAAACAACAGACCTCCAAGCAAAAAATCCAGAATAGAAAAAAAAACACTCCTGTACAATAAAAGAATTTCTGGAGACATCAAAATCCCTAACTTCAAACTCTACGACAGAGCTACAGTACTGAAAACAGCCTGGTATTGGTATAAGAAGAGATAGGAGGCCCAATGAAACCAAATAGAAGACCCAGATATCAATCCACATATCTTCGAACACCTGATTTTTGACAAAGAAGCAAAAAATATCAAATGGAAAAAAGAAAACATATTTAACAAGTGGATATCAACATGTCAAAGAATGAAAATAGAACCGTATCTATCAGCATGCACAAAATTCAAGTCTAAATGGATCAAATACCTCAACATAAAGCCAGCCACACTGAACCTCATAGAAGAGAAAGTGGGAAGTACACTTGAACGCATTCGCACAGGAGACCACTTCCTAAATATAACATAGCAGCACAGACACTGAGAGAAACAATTAATACATGGGACCTCCTGGAACTGAAAAGCTTAAGTAAAGCAAAGAACACAATCAACAAGACAAAATGACAGCCTACAGAATGGGAAAAGATCTTCACTAACCCCACTTCAGACAGAGGTCTGATCTCCAAAATATACAAAGAACTCAAGAAATTGGACACCAAAAGATCACATAATCCAATTAAAAAAAAAAAATGAAGTACAGACCTAAATAGAGAACTCTCAACAGAGGAATCTAAAATGGCTGGAAGACACTTTAAAAAATGTTCAACATCCTTAGTCATCAGAGAAATGCAAATCAAAACAACTCTGAGATTCCATCTTACACCTATAAAAATAGCCAAAATCAAAAACACTGATGACAACTTATGCTGGAGAGGTTGTGGGTAAAAGGGAACACTTCTGCATTGCTGGTGAGAATGCAAGCTGGTACAACCCCTTTGGATATCATTGTGGCAATTTCTCAGAAAATTAGGAAACAACCTTCCTTAAGACCCAGTAATACCACTTTGGGGTATATACCCAAAGGACGTTCAGTCATGCCACAAGGACATGTGCTCAATTATGTTCATAGCAGCTTTGTTTGTCATAGTCAGAATCTGGAAACAACCTAAATGCCCCTCAACCAAAGAATAGATAAGGAAATGTGGCTCATTTACACAATGGAGTACTACACAGCAGGAAAAAATAATGACATCTTGAAGTTTGCAGGAAAATGGATGGAGCTAGAAAACATTATTTTCAGTAAGGTAACCCAGACCCAGAAAGACAATTATCACATGTACTCACTCATAGGTGGTTTTTAAACATAAAGCAAATAAAGCCAGTCTACAAACCACAATACCAGAGAACTTAGACAACAATGAGGACACTGAGGGAGACATACATAGATCTAATCTACATAGGAAGTAAAAAGTAGAAAAAGACAAGATCTCCTGAGTAAATTGAGAGCACGGGGACCCTGCAGGGGGGCTGAAGGGGGGAGAGTCAGGGATGAGAGCAGAGAAAAATGTAGAGCTCAATAAAAACCAATAAAAAGGGAAAAAGAGTAATAAGGATAGGAGGAGAAGAAATCCAGCTCAAAGGCACAAAAACTAAATTTAAAAAAATTATAGAATAAAATTTTTGAACCTAAAGAAGGACATGCCTATGAAGATACAAGAAGCTTACAGAACACCAAATAGAGTGGATAAAAAAAAAATCCCCTCATCACATAATAATCAAAATGCTAAGCACACAAAATAAAGAAATAATATTAAGAGCTGCAAAGGAAAAGGACCAAGTAACATTTAAAGGCAGACCTATAAGAATAATACCTGACTTCTCAGTGGAGACTCTGAATGCCAGAAGGTCCTGGACAGACATTTTGCAGATACTAAGAGACCATGGATGCCATCCCAGACTACTAAACCCAGCAAACTTTCAATCACCATAGACTGAGAAAATAAGATATTCCCTGACAAAACCAGATTAAAATAATACCTACCCAAAACCCAGCCCTACAAAAAGTACTAGAAGGAAAAATCCAATCCAAGGAAGCTAACTGCACCCACAAAACACAGACAACAGATAACCTCACACCAGCAAACCCCCAAAAAGGGAAACACACAAACACTACCACTAAAAAATAACAGGAATTAACAATCACTTAATATCAATGGACTCGATTCACCTATTAAAAAGACACAGGCTAAGAGAATAAGTGTGAAAACAGTATCCAGCGATCTGCTGTATACAAGAAACACACCTCAATCTCAAAGACAAACATTACCTCAGAGTAAAGGATTGAGAAAAGATTTTCCAATCAAATGGACCAAAGAAACAAGCAGGTATAGCTATCCTAAAATCTAAAATAAATCAGAAGAGATAGAAAAAGACACTTTATACTTTTACCTGGAACAATCTATCAAGATGAAGTCTCAATCCTTAACGTCTATGCCCCAAATACAAGAGCACCCACATATGTAAAAGAAACATACTAAAGCTTAAATCGCACATCAAACCCCACACACTAATAGCAGGAGACTTCACACCCCACTCTCACCAATGGACAGGTCACACAGACAGAAACTTTACAGAGAAATAAGAGAACTAACAGATGTCATAACTCAAATGGATTTAAAAGACATCTATAGGACATTCCACCCAAACACAAAAGAATACACCTTCTTCTCAGCACCTCATGAATCCTTCTCTAAAATTGACCACATACTCAGTAACAAAGCAAACCTCAACAGATAACAAAAAAATTGGAGTAACCCCCTGTATCCTTTTGGATCACCATGGCTTAAAGTTAGAATTTAACTACAACACTAATCACAGAAAGCCTACAAACTCATGAAAATTGAAGTGCTTAATTGAATCACCCCTGGGTTAAGGAAGAAAGAAAGAAAGAAAGAAAGAAAGAGGAAAGAAAGAAAGAAAGAAAGAAAGAAAGAAAGAAAGAAAGACTTCCTAAAATTCAACAAAACAAAAGTACAACATACCCAAACTTATAAGTCACAATGAAAGCAGTGCTAGGAGGAAAGTTCATAGCACTAAGCGCCTACATAAAGAAAATGCAGAAAGTTCACATTAACAACTAAACAGCACACCTGAAAGCTCTAGAACAAAAAGAAGCAGACTCACTCAGGAGGAGTAGACAACAGGAAACAATCAAATTGAGGGCTGAAATTAATAAAATAGAAACAAAGAAAACAATACAAAGAATCAATGAAACAAAGACCTGGTTCTTTGAGAAAATCAACAAGATAGAAAAATCCTTATCCAAACTAATCAAAAGGCAGAGAGAGAATATCCAAATTAACAAAATCAGAAATGAAAAGGGGTGCATAACAACAGTCACTGATGCAATCCAGAGAATCATTTGGTCATACTACAAATACCTGTACTCCACTAAACTGGAAAATGTAGAGTTGTTGAACTCTAAAGTCCAATCACCGAGGAGGAGTCGCCCCAAGAGACCATCTTCACACTGCAGTTGATACAAAAGCAAGAGGAATTTTTATTTCTGTCACGGCAGAGGTCCCCCAGCCTTGGGAGGAGAAGGATCTCAAAGAGCTATTGCAGGCTTCTTTTAAAGAGAAAAACTGCAGAACCAAAAAGGGGGAGTGCAGAAGTCGTTTGTCAACCATTGTGACTAGCTCGTTGAATGGTCAGCTAACTATGATGGGTCATTGCTATGGCAATTGCTGGGTTGATTGAACAAGGAGAAACATCTGCAGGTCAGATGCCCCAGTTCCAGGGCCTGGGTCTATTGAAGAAAAATTACAAAGGGGATGGAGAGTTCCTGGGAAAGTACCCAAAGCTCTAGTGCATGCATGGGTGATTATCAGGTTCCTGGTTCCCAGAGGAGAGGGGCAGTTTAGCTGAGGTGGCCCAGAGTCTTTTCAAAGTAAATGGACAATTTTGTGGATGGCTACCATGCACCAAAATTAAATCAAGGCCAGATGAACAATTTATATAGACATATACTCTGCAAGGAAATGGAAGCAGTCATCAAAAGCCCCCCCCCCAAAAAAAAAAGCCCAGGGTCAGATGGTTTCAGTGCAGAATTCTACCAGAACTTGAAAGAAGAACTAATAACTACACTCCTTAAATTGTTCCACTTAATAGAAACAGAAGGAACATTTCCAAACTCTTTTTATGAGGCTATAGTTCCCTGATACTGAAACCATACAAAGACTCAACCAAGAAAAAAAATTACAGATAAATCTCACTCATGAACATAGATAAAAAATATTCAAAAGAATACTGGCAAACCAAATCAAAAACACATAAAAAAAATTATCCACCATGAGCAAGTTGGTTTCATCTCAGAGATGGAGGGATGGTTCAATATATGAAAATCTATCAATGTAATCCACCATAAAAATAAAATAAAATTTAAAAAATATATGGTCACCTCAGAGATATTTTTATAGATTCTGAAAAAGCATTCAACAAAATCCAACACCCCTTCATGACAAAAGTCTTGGAGAGATCAGGGATACAAGGAACATATCTAAATGTAATAAAATATAAATCTGACCACACTGAACCTGATAGATGAGAGAATAGGAAGTAGCCTTCAAAGCATGGTCACAGGAGAGCACTTCCTAAATATAACACCAGTAGGACAGACACTGAGAACAACAATAAATAAACGAACCTCTTGAAACTGAGAAGCTTCTGTAAAGCAAAGGAAGTCAGTAAGACAAAAAGCAGCCTCCTGAATGGGAAAAGATCTTCACCAATTTGCAACAGACAGAGGACTGAGCTCATATATATATATATATATATATATATATATATATATATATATGTGTGTGTGTGTGTGTGTGTGTGTGTGTGTGTTAAACATCAAAATTTCAAATAATCCAACTTAAAAATGAGGTAACAGCCCTTCCACGAGACCGCGGGATCAGCCAGCTCAGCCTGTTTGGGCGCTGGGATGGGTGCTGGGGACAAAGGGCGGTGGGAGTTCCTTTGTTTTGGTAGCCTGCCTGCAGAAAGGTAGGCGTTTTCTCATCAAGGTCCCTGGCCAGCAACGGAACCTGATCCTGTTTCAGAAGACCCATTGGATAGCATTTGTAGGAGGAGATGGGCAGGGGCGAAGGCAAGAATTCCTCCATCAATCTGAAAAACAGTGTGGAAACATCAGAAGATCCTGGATAGAGGTACTGCAGAAAGTAAGAGACCATGGACACAAGCTCAAACTACTATACCCAGCCAAGCTATCGTTCACTATCAATGGAGAAGACAAACTATTCCAGGATAAGAACAAATTTAAACAATATGTAGCCACAAATCCACCTCTACAGAAAGTAATAGAAGGAAAATCACAACCCAAAGAATCCAACATTGCCAACACTGCCCAGAATAACTCAGACATCTAGCGACCCTTCACCAGCACAACTCAAAGAAGGGAAACACACAAACTCTACTACCAAAAACAATAACAATAACCAGAGTCAACAACCACTGGTCATTAATATCATTTAATATCAATGGACTCAATTCACCTATAAAAAGGCACAGGCTAAGAGATTAGATACGAAAACAGGATCCAACATTCTGCTGTTTGCAAGAAACACATCTCAACCACAAAGACAGGCATCTACTCAGAGTAAAGGGTTGGGAAAAGGTCTTTCAAGCAAATGGACCTAAGAAACAAGTGGGTGTGGCCATACTAATTTCTAACAAAACGGACTTCAAACTAAAATCAATCAGAAGAGATTGAGATGGTCATTTTATACTCATAACAGGAATAATTCATCAGGATGAAGCCTCAATCCTAAATATCTACGCCTCTAATATAAAAGCACCCACTTATGTAAAAGAAATATTACTAGAACTCAAGGCAGACATCAAACCACACACACTAATAGTAGGAGAATTCAACACACCTCTCTCACCAATGGACAGGTCAATCAGACAGAAACCTAATAAAGAATTAAGAGAATTATTGGAGGTAATGAAGCAAATGGACTTAACAGACATGTATAGATCATTCCATCCAAATAGGAAAGAATATACCTTCTTCTCTGCAGCTCATGGAACCTTATCAAAAATTGACCACATACTCGGAAACAAAGGAAACCTCCACAGATATAAAAAAAATATTAGTGACCACCTGTGTCTTATCAGACCACCATAGATTAAAGTTAAAAGGCAACAACAATGCTACCCACAGAAAGCAGACAAAGTCATGGAAACTGAACAGTCAACTACTAAACCACACCTGGATCAAGTAAGAAATCAAGAAAGAAATTAAAGTCTTCCTTGAATTTAATCAAAATAAAGAAAAAACATACTCAAACATATGGTACACAATGAAAGCAATGCTAAGAGGAAAGTTTATAGCACTAAGTCACCACTTTAAAAAAATGGAGAAAGCATACATTGGGGACTTAACAGCACACCTGAAAGCTTTAGAAAAAAAAGAAGCAGACGTGCCCAGGAGGAGTAGGAGACTGGAAATAATCAAACTGAGGGCGGAAATCAACAAAATAGAAACACAGAAAACAATCCAAAGAATCAATGAAACAAAAAGCTGGTTCCTGGAGAAAATCAACAAGGTCGACAAACCCCTATCCAAACTAATCAAACGACAGAGAGAGAACACGCAAATAAATAAGATCAGAAATGAAAAGGGGGACATAACCACAGACACAGAGGAAATTCAGAGAATCGTTAGATCTTACTACAAAAGCCTGTATGCCACACAACTAGATAATGTAAAAGAAATGGACATTTTTTGAGATAAGTACCATATACCAAAGTTAAACCAAGACCAGGTGAACAATCTAAATAGACCTGTTAGTCGCAAAGAATTAGAAGCTGTTATCAAAAACCTCCCTTCCAAAAAAAGCCCGAGACCTGTTGCGGGAGGTCCTCCCTCCTCCAGCCTATAGCCGCTGAGATACCAGCCCATTGGGGCGTGGTCTCTCTCCCTTTAAAAAAGCGGCCACTTCCCTCTCCTCTCTCTCTTCACTTCCTGCTCCGCTGGAGACTAGACTCCCTTCCTGGTTGCGCAGAGGGCTGACGGTGATCTGTAAGTTTTTTCTCCCTTTAAATAAATACCACCCTATTATCATAACTCCAAACTGGTGTGGCATTGTTTGTGACTTACGCCTTCAGAGACCAGATGGTTTCAATGCAGAAATCTACCAAAACGTCCAAGAAGAGCTAATACCTATACTCCTTAATGTATTTCACAATATAGAAACAGAAGAGTCATTGCCAAATTCCTTTTATGAAGCTACAGTTACTCTGATACCAAAACATCACAAAGACTCAACCAGGAAAGAGAATTACAGGCCAATTTCACTTATGAACATCGACGCAAAAATTCTCAGTAAAATACTGGCAAACCGAATCCAAGAACACATTAGAAAAATTACCCATTATGATCAAGTAGGCATCATCCCAGAGATGCAGGGCTGGTTCAACATGAGCAAATCTATGAATGTAATCCACCATATAAATAAACTGAAAGAAAAAAACCATATGTTCATTTCATTAGATGCTGAAAAAGCATTTGAAAAAATTCAATACCCCTTTATGATAAAGGTCTTGGAGAGATTAGGGATACAAGGGTCATACCTAAATATAATAAAAGCTCTTACAGCAAGTCAACAGTTAACATTAAATTAAATGGAGAGAAACTCAAAGTCATCTCACTTAAATCAGGAACATGACAAGGCTGTCCACTCTCTCTAAACTTCTTCAATAAAGTGCTTGAAGTTCTAGCAATAGCAATAAGACAACATAAGGGGATCAAGGGTGATGGAGGAAGGTCATTGGCTAATAAAGGAACTGCCTTGGCCCATTTTATTGGTTAGGAGATAGGTGGGAGGAGTAAACAGAACAGAACGCTGGGAGGAAGAGGAAGTGAGCTCAGACTCCACAGCTCTCCTCTCGGGAGCAGACGCCTGAGAGAGACACCATGCCCCGCTCCCGGCAGACACACGCCATGAAGCAAGCCAGGTTAGACATGCTGAACCTTTCCCGGTAAGACCGGCGCTCACCGATTATTAGAGATGGGTTGATCAGGATAACAGAATTAGCCAGTAAGGGCTAGGGCTAAAGAGCCAAGCAGTGTTTAAATGAATACAGTTTGTGTGTTGTTATTTCGGGCATAAGCTAGCCGGGCAGGCGGCCAGGGTGTTAGGAACGCAGCCCCGCCGCACCCTTATTACTACACAAGGGGATTTGTATTGGAAAAGAAGAAGTTAAACATTAGTTATTTGCAGATGATATGATAGTATACATAAGCGACCCCAAAAACTCTACAAAAGAACTCCTACAGGGATAAACACCTTTAGTAACGTGGCAGAGTACAAGATCAACTCCAAAAAATCAGTTGCCCTCCTATACACTAAGGATAAGGAAGCAGAGAGGGAAATCAGAGAAGCATCACCTTTCACAATAGCCACAAATAGCATAAATTATCTTGGGGTAACTCTGACCAAGGAAGTGAAAGATCTATTTGACAAGAACTTTAAGTCTTTGAAAAAAGAAATTGAAGAGGACACCAGAAAATGGAAGGATCTCCCTTGCTCTTGGATTGGGAGGATCAACATAGTAAAAATGGCAATTCTACCAAAAGCAATCTATAGATTCAATGAAATCCCCATCAAAATTCTTCACAAACCTGAGAGGACAATATCAACTTTATATGGAAAAACAAAAAAACCAGGATAGCCAAAACAATCTTATAGAATAAAGGAACATCTGGAGGCATTACCATCCCTGACTTCAAACTCTATTACAAAGCCACAGTATTGAAAACAGCTTGGTATTGGCATAAAAATAGAGAAGTCAACCAATGGAATTGAATAGAAGACCCTGACATTAACCCACAAACCTATGAACACCTGATTTTCGATAAAAGAGCTAAAAGTATACAATGGAAGAAAGAGAGCATCTTCAACAAATGGTGCTGGCAGAACTGGAAGTCAATCTGTAGAAGAATGAAAATAGATCCATATCTATCACCATGCACTAAACTCAAGTCCAAATGGATTAAAGACCTCAATATCAGTCCGAACACACTGAATCTGATAGAAAAGAAAGTGGGAAGTACTCTACAACACATGGGCACAGGAGACCACTTCCTACATATAACCCCAGCAGCACAGACATTAAGGGCATCATTGAATAAATGGGACCTCCTGAAACTGAGAAGCTTCTGTAAAGCAAAGGACACTGTCACTAAGACAAAAAGGCAACCCACTGACTGGGAGAAGATCTTCACCAACCCCGCAACAGACAAAGGTCTGATCTCCAAAATATATAAAGAACTCAAGAAACTAGACTTTAAAATGCTAATCAGCCCAACTAAAAAATGGGGCACTGAGCTGAACAGAGAATTCAAATGGCCAAAAGGCACTTAAGATCATGCTCAACTTCCTTAGCGATCAGGGAAATGCAAATCAAGACAACTTTAAGATACCATCTTACACCTGTCAGAATGGCTAAAATCAAAAACACCAATGATAGCCTTTGCTGGAGAGGTTGTACAGTAAGGGGTACACTCATCCATTGCTGGTGGAAATGCAAACTTGTGCAACCACTTTGGAAAGCAGTGTGGCAATTTCTCAGGAAATTCGGGATCAACCTACCCCAGGATCCAGCAATACCACTCTTGGAAATATACCCAAGAGATGCCCTATCATATTACAAAAGCATTTGTTCAACTATGTTCATAGCAGCATTTTTTGTAATAGCCAGAACCTGGAAACAGCCTAGATGCCCCTCAATGGAAGAATGGATGAAGAAGGTGTGGAATATATACATATTAGAGTACTACTCAGCAGTAAAAAACAAGGACTTCTTGAACTTTGTATGCAAATGGATGGAAATAGAAAACACTATCCTGAGTGAGGTAAGCCAGACCCAAAAAGAGGAACATGGGATATACTCACTCGTATTTGTTTTCTAGCCATAAATAAAGGACATTGAGCCTATAATTCGTGATCCTAGAGAACCTAAATGTGAAGGTGAACCCCCCCCCAAAAAAAAACATATAGGCATCCTCCTGGATATTGTAAGTAGACAAGATTGCCGGGGAAAAAACTGCGAACTGGGGGTGGGGTGGGATGGGGGAAAGGGGAGATAGGGAGAGAAAAGTGAGGAGGGGAGGATAGGAAGAACTTGCGGGAATGGGATGGTTGGGATAAAGGAAGGGTAGATATGGGAGCAGGGAAGTATATTTCTTAAGTAAGGAAGCCAATTTTAGAGTTGGCAAGAGACTTGACCCTAGAGGGGTTCCCAGGTGTTTGGGGAGATGTCCCCAGCTAGTTCCTTGGTCAGTTGAGGAGAGGGAGCCTGAAATGGCCCTACCCTATAGTCATACTGATCAATATCTTGCATATCATCATAGAACCTTCATCTGGCGATGGAAGGAGATAGAGACAGAGACCCACATTGGAGCACCGGACTGTGCTTCCATGGTCCAAATGAGGAACAGAAGGAGGGAGAACATGAGCCGAGAAGTCAGGACCGCAAAGGGTGCACCCACACACTGAGACAATGGGATTGATCTATTGGGAACTAACCAAGGCCAGCTGGACTGGGTCTAAAAAAGCATGGGATAAAACTGGTCTCTCTGAATATGGCGGACAATGAGGGCTGCTGAGAAGCCAAGAACAAGGGCACTGGGTTTTGATCCTACTTCATGTACTGGCTTTGTGGGAGCCTAGGCTGTTTGGGTGCCCACCTTCCTAGACTTGGATGGAAGGGGGAGGACCTTGGACTTCCCACAGGGCAGGGAACCCTGACTGCTCTTTGGGCTGGAGAGGGAGGGGGAGGGGCACTGGGGAGGGGGAGGGAAATAGGAGGCAGAGGCAGGGAGGAGGCAGAAATTTTTAATAAAAAAAAAAGACAAAGAAAAAAAATTAGGTACCATACAGAACTAAACAGAATTCTCGACAGAAGAATCTCCAAGGGTTGAAAGATACTTAAGAAAATTTTCAACATCCTTAGACATCAGGGAAATGCAAATCAAAATGACTCTGAGGTACCATCTTATGCCATTCATCATGGCTAAGATCAAAAACACCAATAACAGCTTATGCTGCTGAGGATGTGGAGTAAGGAGAATACTGTTCTCCCAGAATTCCCATTGCTGTTGGGAATGCAAACTTGTGCAACCACTCTCAAAATCAGTATGGCAGTTTCTCAGAAAATTGGGAATCAACCTACCTCAGGACCCAGCAATATCAACTCTTAGGCATATACCCAAAAGATTTTCCATCATAATACAAGGACATTTGTTCAACTATGTTCATAGAAGCATTATGTATAATAGCCAGAACTTAGAAACAACCTAAATGCCCCTCAACCAAAGAATGGATAAAGAAAATGTGGCACATTTACACATTGGAGTACTACTCAATGGAAGAAAAAAAGACATCTTGAAATTTGCATGCAAATGAAAGGAACTAGAAAAAAACATTCTGAGTGAGGTACCCCAGACCCAGAAAATTCACTTATAAGTGAATACTAGCTGTAAAGCAAAGGATATTGAGCCTACAGTTCATGATCCTAGAGAAGCTAAGTAACAAGGTAAACACTAAGAAAAACATACATAGATCCACCTGGAAAGGTAAAATAGACAAGATCAAATGATGAAATTGGGAGCATGGGAGCCGGGGGAGAAGAGAGGGAGAAAAGGGAAGAGGAAGGGAAAAGGGAAGGGTGAACTTGAGGGAACAGAATAGTCGAGATGGAGGAAGAACAGAGATGAGAGCAAGGAAAGAGATATTTTGATTGAGGAAGCCATTATGGGGCTAGCAAGAAACCTGGCACTAGAGAAATTCCCAGGAATCCACAAAGATGATCCTGACTAAGACCCTAAGCAATAGAGGAGAGGGTGCCCCAACTGGTCTTGCCCTGTAGTCAGATTGATGAGTATCTTAAACGTTATCATAGAACCTTCATCCAGCAACTGATGGAAACAGAGGCAGAGACCCTCAGTGGAGCACTAGGCTGAATCCAATCAAGTCCAGTTGTAGAGTGGGAGGAATGAGAGCATGAGCAAAGAGACCAAGTCTATGATGGGGACACTCACTGAAACATTCTACCTGAGCTAATGGGAGCTCACCAGCTCCATCCAGACAGGGAAGGAACTAACATAGGTCCAAACTAGTCCCTCTGAATGTGGCTGACAGTTCTATGGCTGGGGCAGACTGTGGGGCTACTGGCAGAGGCACCAGAATTTATCCCTACTGATTGTACTGGCTTTTGGGAAAGGGACCTAATCTCTTTGTATGGATACCTTGTTCAGTCTAGATATAGTAGAGAAGGCCTTAGACCTTCTCCAAAGCAATGTGCCTTACCCTCTCTGAGAAGTGGATGAGGGTGAGGTGAGGGGGTAGGTGGAGGAAATGGGAGGAGGGGAGGTAGTAGAAACTGAGATTGGTATGTAAAATGGGGGAAAAAAGATGTTTGTTTTCTTTTAAAAAATAAATAAATAAATACCACCTGGTAACTATGCCATAAGTCAAACATCCCGTAGTCTAGCCTTTGCCCCATACATCCTCTTCTTCATCCTTGAGGAGCAAGAAAAGGATTGAACCCTAACCTTTAGTCAAGATGGAAAAAATCCAAGCTTGTGGGCCCTCACAGAAACCCAGAAACCCATAAAAAATAGTTAATTCTTATTTAAAACTTAGTAGCCTTGAATGGCAGTTTTATTCAGAAAATAACTTACCAGGACCAAGGTAGTGTCAGTCCCATCACACCAAGCCATTGTCTGTTTCCCCTTTCCTCAAACCAGATCCAAAGTCTCCCAGGTTCTCTGATGGAAAGAAGGAGAATTCTGGGCCCATAAAGAAGAGGTACTTGAACTTTAGGTTTGGAGGTGTCTTTCTGTGTCCAATCTATTTTTGTAGGCTGGGAGGAGTATACTGAATGGAGTAGGGGATCCTCTGTACTCATCACAGGAATTAGTTTCCCCCTGTCTTAGGAAACCTGTTTATTTTTCCTGCACTTGAATTTGGTCTGATAATTTCCCTTTCTATTCCCTAGAGTCCAATCCCCCATCTATAAGGAGGATATTTCAGGCATGTAAATTGAGAGTACCTTAGACTCTCAAACAACCTTCATATTATTCTGACCACAAAGGAATTATTTGCTGTTCCTTTCATTTCCTATGGACTGAGTTCTCTGGTCACTGATGTATTGTTCTGGGCCCTTTCCTACACTGCAAGGGAATTTTATATTCTAGGATAGTAACTGACCAATCTGAAACCTGAGTGCCACTGCAGCATGGTGTGAATGCTTCTCTCCTAAAGGGGAGAATCTGAATACTCTTCTAGATGCATTTTAAATCCAGGATGAACTCCCAAATCTCTGGAAAAGAATAAATTCACTGTTGCACAAAAGAACAAAAGTATCTTGGCAAGGTAACTTCTTTGTCCAAAAGGAGTGTTTCAAAACCCAGAACTGGCTAGTGAGCAGATGCCACTAAAGTGACCTCTGTCTTTTTTATCCCTGACATAGGTGGTGACTGTATCAACTCAGTGGTAGGAGCTGAACTTCCAGTCCCATGTGATTGGCTATTTGGTGCAAAGTGAAAGATGTGGGCTCGTAAAATATGGGCCTTTGTGTTATGGTTTTCAAGCCTCAGTGAACATTACAGAAGAAGAGGCAGAAAGCAAGAGCCAGAAGATAGGGGGAGAGCCTAGGTTCTGTGAAATACGGTCTTCTGAATATGACATAGGCATTGTGATCACAAACCTACAGGAGCTGTGGTCCCATCAACATTCAATCACTGATGGGAAGGGGAGTGATGGGACCCCAGTCCTCCTTGAGGAGCTATTAACAGTTAACAGATTTCACTGGTTTAGCCACTGGTAAGTTTTCCAAACTCAGTGAAAGTAGGAGAGTAGTTGTAAAGAAGAGGGCTCTCCAAGGGAGACAGGGGAACAAAATAGAGCAATGGGGAATCAATCTGATCAAAATACATTGTGTACATGCATGAAATTGCCAAACTATGCCTATTTCTACAAAGATTGTTCAAAAGAAGTTGCAACAAATTTTCCCTAAATAGTTAGGGTTTACCTCAAATTCATGGTTCTCCTGCCTAAGATTCCTCAGTTTTGGGTTTATAGATATGTATTTGGCTCAAAGATAGATGCAAAATCCCTTCCATTTTAAGGTCTGGCCTTCATCTATGATATTTACTATCACTATCTTCCTGCTGCATTTGATATCTGTTTGTTTCAATGTCCTGGACTCTTCCAGTTTACTGTTGTGTCACTCTCAACACATGCCTTCTATTATAAAAACCACAGCTACAGCATTCTCCTTCGGAGCGTGAAGAAGGAAGAACAGAGACACTTCCCAGTTGAGTCAGCCCCTCTCCTTTGAGGGATTTTTCAGAAGTAGTACCCAGCAGTTTCTATTCACATATCATTGCCAGGATGCGAGCATGTTGACACCCTGTCTGCAAAGGGCAAGAGAGAAATCTTCTCACATTACTGTCTCCTGCAGTGACTCAGAAGGGAAGATCCACTGCAGAACAATCACAGTCAGGTCTGTCACTCTGACAATCACCTTGGCCCTCGAGAGTTGTGGGAAGCGTTCACAGAGATCAGAGGTTTGGGCTGAATGAAGCATATGGTCATGGCTATAGACCTCCAGAATATCTCTCCTCAACTGAAAATGAAGTCAACCCCTGCTTTATAGTTCTCAGTAAAGACCCTTAAATCCATGTGAGTCTTTCAGCTAAGTACTCTTAGGTTTAGATTTGATCTCAACAAAATTCCAAATCTGATTAGATTGTGTGCTCACCTTCCTTCATCAGTCTTCCAGCTTTCTTCCCATATTTAACTAACTGTACTCTAACTTTTCTTTAAGCATATCTCTTATAGAAATTTACAGAGCAGACAGTCATAGCCTCTGAATCAGAAATGACAGCGTATGGGGGTTTCTCTTCATTAAGGCAGGGGAGTCAAGTCGGGCAGTGGTGGTGCATGCCTTTAATCCCAGCACACAAGAGGCAGAGGCAGGTGGATCTCTATGAGTTCAAGGCCAACCTGGTCTACAGAGCAAGTTCCAGGACATCCAGGGCTACACAGATAAACCCTGCTAAAATCATCTGGCCTTGGACTTTTTTAAAAAAGAATTTTAATTAAATAGATCTCTTTAAATTGCTTACCTGATCTTGATTTAATTTTTATAGCTCGTTCATTTTACCTCTAATTTTGTTAAATTTGTATCTTCTCTCTCTGCTTTTTAGGTAATTTGGATAAAGGTTTGTTGATCTTATTAATTTTCTCAAAGAACCAACTCTTTGCTTCCTTGATTCTTTGCATTGTGTTATATTATTTGTTTCTATTTTACTGATTTATCCCTGAGTTTATTTCTTGCTGTCTACTCCTTCTTCTTCTTTTTATTCTAGAGCTTTCAGATGTACTGTTAAGTTACTAGGATAAGGTCTCTCCATTTTTAAAAAAATTAAATATAGGCACTTAGTGCTATGAACTTGCCTCTTAGACCTGCCTTCATAGTGTCCTATAAGTTGGGTATGTTGTATTCATTCAAGTCTTTATTTTTTTTCTTAATTTCTATTTTGACCTGTTTTTCATTCAGAAGTGAATTGTTTATTTTCCATGACTTTGTAAGCTTTCTGTTGTTGATTTCCAATTTTAATTTGTGGTGGTGTGATAGGATTTAGGATCTTATTTCAATTTTCTTGTCTTTGTTGATACTTGCTTTGTGTCCAAGAATGTGATCAGTTTTGGAGAAAGTTCCATAAGTTGTAGAGAACAATGTATATTCTTTTGTGTTTGGGTGAAATGTTCCATAGATATCTGTTAGGTTCATTTGGTTTATAACATCTGTCAGCTCAAGAATTTCTCTCTTTCATTCATGTATGGATGGTCTGTCTGACGAAGAGAGTGGGGTATTGAAGTGTCCCAATATTGCTGTGTGATTTAAGCAAGAGCAGCAATTCTTTTATGTATTTAGGTACCCTTGTGTTTGGTGCATAGATCCTAAATATTGCAATAGCCTCTAGGTGGACTTTTCCTTTGATGAGTGTGCAGTGCCTTTCTTGGTCTTTTTTTTTTTCTGACTAGTTTTTGTTTGTTTCATTTTGTTTGTTTGTTTGTTTTTAAGAAAGGATTTCTCTGTGTAGATCTAGCTTTCCTGGAACTCACTCTATAGTCCAGGCTAGCTTCAAACTTAGAAAAAAAAATAAGTCTTTAAAAATGTATGCTCTATCAAACCAAAAAAATCTAATATCAATGGATAGATATCTAGATATATACAACATTACAAAGTTAAATGAAGATTAGCTAGATAACTTAAATAAACCCATAATACCCAGTGAAATATATCTGTAATTTAAAATCTTCCAAATAAAAAAGCTCATGGCTAGATGGAGTGGTAGAGAATTCTGCCATATTTTTAAAAAGTAATGCCAATACTTGTAAAATTATTCCATATGAAATTTCAAAACTCCTTATGAAGCTACTTTTGTCCCAATATCAAAGCCAGACAAAGAACAACAGCAACAAAAGAAAATTATAGCCCAATATTGTTTTTGTTAAAATTCTCAATGAAATATTTGCAAACAGAATTCAAGAACACATCAAAAAGATTATCCATCATGGTCAAGTTGGCTTTGTCTCAGAGATGTACGGATGGTTCAATATACATAAATAAATAAACATAATCAGCCACATGCATATACTAAAGAACAGAAACCACAGGATCATCTCATTAGATTCACAAAAGAACTTTGACAAAATCTAACATTCCTTCACAATAAAAGTCTGAGAATAGGAATACAGGACGTATTTCAACATAATAAAGGCAATATACAGGGTACAATGAAGGCAACCTCAAAGCATTTCCACTAAAATCAGGGACGAGACAGAAATGTCCACTCTCCCTACTGCTGTTCAACACAGTACTCAGACACCTGATTTTTGACAAAGGAGAAAACAATATACATTGGAAAAAAGACAGCACCTTCAACAACTGGTGTTGACCAGACTGGAAGGTTTCATGTGGGAGGATGAAAGTCAATCCTCATCTCTCACCCCACACAAATGTCAACTCCATCTTAATCAAAGATACATAAGGCCTGATATCTGACTCTGATAGAGGAAAAAGTGGGGATTACACTTGAACTCATTAGCCCAGAAAAGGACTTTTTGAACAGAGCTCCAATATCAGCAGAATTAAAGCTAGTGATTTAAAAATGGAACCTCATGAAAATTAAAATTTCTGTACAGTGAAGGACACCATCATGCAAGGGAAGAAGCAGCTTACAGAATGGGGAAAATATCAGCTGCATATCTGATAGAAGGTTAGTGACTAGAACTCAAAAACTTAAATAAGAAAATAAACAACCCAATCAAAAATGGGCCATAACTGAACCTCATAGAAGAGAAAGTGGGAAATACACTTGAATGCATTGGCACAGGAGACCACTTCCTAAATATAACTCCAGTAGCATAGACAAAACGACAGCCTACAAAATGGGAAAAGATCTTCACTAACCCCACATCAGACAAAGGTCTGATCTCCAACATATACAAAGAACTCAAGAAATTGGTCATCAAAAGAACAAATAATCCAATAAAAAATGAAGTACAGACCTAAACAGAGAACTCTCAACAAAGGAATCTAAAATGGCTGGAAGACACTTAAGGAAATGCTCAACATCCTTAGTCATCAGAGAAATGCAAATGAAAACAACTCTGAGATTCCATTTTACACCTATAAGAATGGCCAAGACCAAAAATACTGATGACAACTTATACTGAAGAGGTTGTGGGGGAAAGGGAACACTGCTGCATTGCTGGTGGGAGTGCAAGCTGGTACAGCCTCTTTGGATATCAGTATGGCAGTTTCTCAGAAAATTAGGAAACAACCTTCCTTAAGACCCAGTAATACCACTTTTGGGTATATACCCAAAGGATGCTCAATTGCACCACAAGGACATGTGCTCAACTATGCTCATAGCAGCATTGTTTGTAATATCCAGAACACGGAAACAACTTAAATGTCCCTGGATAAGGAAAATGTGGTACATTTACACAATGGAGTACTACACAGCAGAAAAAATAATGTGGCATCTGAGATTTGCAGGCAAATGAATGGATCTTGAAAAAATCATACTGAGCAAGTTAACTCAGACCCAGAAAGACAAACATCATATGCACTCACTCATAAGTGACTTTTAGTCATAAAGCAAAGAAAACCAGACTACAATTCACAATCCCAGAGAACTTAGACAACAATGAGGACCCTAAGAGAGAAATACTAATCTACATGGGAAGTAGAAAAAGACAAGGTCTCCTGAGTAAATTGGGAACATGGGGACCATGGGAGAAGGTTGACGGGGAGAAGAGAGGAAGGGACAGGAGCAGAGAAAAATGTATGGTTCAATAAAATCAATTTAAAAAGTAAATAGCATAGAACTAAACAGAATTCTCAAAAGATGAAATACAAATAAGGCTGGGAAAATCTTTTTTAAATTGTTCAATGTTTTTATGAGTGTGGGAGATGTAGTCCTGCCCCTCATCTGCTATATGTTGGTGTGAGCAAGGGGGATATGTCTTCCTCTCCCTCACCCCTCACCACTTCTTGCAGGTCAGAGAGCTAGTGCTGAGGTCAAGAGAACTGATGAGCTGGCCCAGCATCACACAGGCTGTAGCACTCGGAAAAGCAGTCCCTTTTCCCTTGCCTGAGCAACTCCGTAGAGCTGAGCCTGCTGGTGATGGTGCAGGTGGGCTGACACAGAGGCCATAAGTGTGGGAGAGCTAGATCCACTTCTCATCTGTCATGCAGCATGTGCAGGGGAGATTTGCCCTCCTTACCCCTCACGCCCTGTTGCATACAACACTCAGGAGAGCAGGCCCTGCACCTCATCTGGGCACCATAGTAGTGGCAAACCTGCTGGTGAGAGCAAGGTAAGCCTGCCCAGAGGTCATAAAAGTGGGAGAACAGACCCTGTCCTCTCATCGGCCATGTGGTGGTGAGCTAGAGGGAAAGATGCCCTTCCTGCCTTGTTTCTTGCCACCTGCGGCAGGTGAGAGAACTGATCCTGCTCCTTAACGGATGCGGAACTAGGGAGAGTGGGCCCTGCACTTTGCCTGGGCAACAGAGTAGAGTTGACTCCATTGATGGAGGTGTCGGGGAGCTGGCCCTGAAAACATGAGTGTGAGAGACCAAGCCCTGCTCCTCACCTACCATATGGTGGTATGAGCAAGAGAGAGAAGTCCCCTGATGACCCTTGAGGCCTGTGGTAGGTGGGAAAGCCATCCCTGATGTCACTAAAGTGAGAGAGTTGGCCCTGCCTCTCACCAGCTGCATCACCAGCAGAGTGACTCCTACATCTACCTCAACTAGGCAAAAGCAGAGCACACCTGGTGGTGTGGGTGTGGGTGAAGCTGAGTCTGAGGATGCAAGAAACAGAATTGTCCCCCGCCCCTTGCTGCTTACTTCATAGGGTGAACTAGCCAAGGCAGTACTGGAGAGCTCATCCTAGCATTAAGGATGAAGAAGAGCTGTCAGGATGACCAACCCAGCAACCACCCAGTCCCAGAACCAGAGCTATGAGTTGGTCCACCCCATCAGCTACCCCATTTATGATCTGCTGAAGCATGTGAAGGGACCTGCCCTGGAGACCCAAAGTTACAGGATCTGCATGACAAAGGACAACAGGATAGCCAAGAGAAGCCCAAGTGAGGGCACAGTATTGATGATGTAGCAAAAGCCAGAGACCTCAAGCCAGACCAACAGCTCAAAGCAATGAACACTAACAAGTGACAATATATGGACTAAAGAACTATGTAAATGGAAGAGGGAAGGGACAGGAAGATCTAGATGCATGATATAAAATCCACAAAGAAGCAATAGGTGATGGATGGAGATAGAGACAGAGACCCACACTGGAGCACTGGACTGAGCTCCCAAGGTCCCAGTGAGGAGCAGAAGAGGAGGGAGAACATGAGCCGAGAAGTCAGGACCACGAGGGGTGCAGCCACCCACTGAGACAGTGGAGCTGATCTATTGGGAGCTCACCAAGGCCAGCTGGACTGCGACTGAAAAAGCTTGGGATAGGGCCGGACTCTCTGAACGTGGTGAACAATGAGGGCTGATGAGAAGCCAAGGACAATTGCACGGGGTTTTGATCCTACTTAATGTGCTGGCTTTGTGGGAGCCTAGCCAGTTTGGATGTTCACCTTCCTAGATATGGACGGAGGGGGGAGGACCTAGGACTTACCACAGGGCAGGGAACCCTGACTGCTCTTCGGACTGGAGAGGGAGGGGGAGTGGAGTGGAGGGAGGGTGAGAAGGGTGGGAGGAGGGGGAGGGAAATGGGAGGCTGGGAGGAGGCAGAAACTTGTTTTTTTTTTCCTTTTCTCAATAAAAAAAAGTTAATTTTAAAAAGAAAATTGCTTAACATTTTTTGGTCATCAGGGAAATGCAAATTAAACCATCTTTGTGATTTTATTTCACTGTTGTCAGAATGATGAAAGTCAAAAAATTGTGCAAAATGCTGGCCTGGATGTGAGGAAAGAGGAACACTTACTTATTCACTGTTGGTGGAAGTGCAAACTGGTGTGGCCCTATGAAAGTGTGGAGTTTCCTCAAATAGCTAAAAATAAATCTACTGCATGATCTAGTTATACTACTCTTGGATAGAAACCCAGATCTAGATAGAAATCCAATCTAGAAATGTCCACTCGTCTATGTTTGCAGCTCCTCTATTCATCATAGCCAAGAAATGAAAACAGTCTAGTAATGTAAATAAAATTTGGTATATTTACACAATTTAATACTATTCGGTTATCAAGAAAAATAAAATTATGGAACTTGCAGCTAAATGGATAGAGCTGGAAACACTCATTCTGAGTGAGAAAACCCAGACTCAGAGTATCAGCAACACATTTTCTCCCATCTGTGAATGCTAGCTTAGATCTTCAGATATATGTTTCATTTGAAGATTCACAGACGGCAGGAAATTATTTAGAGGCCATTTGGAGGGACTTTCAAGATAGGGGAGATAGAACATACTAGCATAAAGAGTTAAAAGGGAATAATGGAATAGGAAAAGTTAAATCTGAGTGGAAGAGTGGATGACAGACGGAAGCCTATTACAGTAAAAGTTTCCTGAAATAGATATATAAACATTTAAAATTTAGGGCTAGGGAAGAGTTTCCCCATAATGGGTCAACAGTACCCCCACAGGACACAGAGACTGACAAATAGGCAGACCAGGGACAGAAATAACTTACTTCTTTGGAAGTTGTTGTCAGTGAGATACCATAGACCTCCAGACATTACAGGCTATTGCTGTTACTCTTGGTGAGCCTTCAGAAGTTGATGGCTAGACCTTATTGCTGAAGACACCACATACTTGCGTCACAGAACATGGAGAACAAAACTGGTTCTCAGCTGAAGGCTTTATCCCGACTGATGAGATTTCATAGTGCAAGAAGGTGGAGGAGAAAATTATCATCAGTTCTTGTGGGCCACAAGGCAAGCCCTGCTGCCCGACACAGTTCCAGCACTCTGACTTCACAGCTCACAGTTCTCCAGCGCCCTGCTTCGTGTTTAATGACTCTCACTACTATGCCTCCCTTCGGGAAATTTTATATGGGCTTTGAAGGATGAAAATGTATAAAACCGTAGCTTCTTTAAACAAAATAATTCTTAGAAAAAAATCTCCACCACCATGGAACCATATAGTGTGACGAGAAGGCTTGGCGTGCACATAGAAATTCCATTGTGCCCTCCTAATTATACCAAGAACAGGAAGTTAGAGATTTACTAACTGGACACACCTGACCCCAAGAATGAAACACGTACACTCCACATCCAGAACCCGAGGTCATTAAGGGCAAGAGTTTAGTAAATAAGTATAGAGAAATCAGGATAGTATGGTATAATGGGGGGAAAGTAAGGCATCAGGACCTACCTTCCCTTTGGGGAGCGTATGAGAGGAACAGGCTCATATAGTAAGACTAAGACATGAAAGAATGCAACTAGGGAGCAGCAGTTCTTATCCTATTTCATACCCTTGAGGAATGAAAACTGCTCTTAAATTGTAGTGTTAAATTTGGTCTTTCTCCAAGTTCAGGCATTTGGATAAGAGCTTCCATTCCCACAGGGACTTAAGGAAAATTCCTGCTCATTAGAAACAGTCATTCTCCTTAGCTCTAATAGGAGAAACTTGTGGCCCTTGCAATGATGTTAAGAGGGCTCCTGGTGGACTATGAGGACAAGAGGCATTTAAATACTTGTTGAAATAACTGCTCTTGTCTCAGGAAAAATGTTGTGACAAAGCTAATGGCCCCTTTCCATCTCTGAGTCATTGAGTCTGCTTTCAATGTCACCTGTGACTAAATTATTGACTTACAAAAAAAGTGTATTCTTTCTTCAGTAAATGCACTAGTAGCCATACTAATTCATGACCAAGTTGTGTCTCCCTCCCCAGTGACTCCACACTTACTCACTGGGACCTGAACCCCACTGAAGCAGGTCTCTAGAAATCAACTATACCCTGCAAACTACAATATTGACTCATCTGGAAAGACATGCTCACTGGTACAATGTTGGCTCAAAAAAATCATTTGAGTAACCAAGCACTTTCTGATTGAATTTTAAGACCTGTTCCACAGTATGAAACTCATACCAAGAACCAAGAATTTATGGCTAGACAGATTATATACCCTAGGGAGCACCTCCTACTGTCATTCTGCTATTTGAACATAATCCAAAACCAAGTCACAATTATATATCTCAATAATAATTGGAGAAGCTTCTATTTGCAGTGGATGCTGTTCAACAGAAATCTATTAACACATGGTGAATAATAGATTGTGAAGTGCTCAGCCTTAAATGGATGGGCATCTACATCAAACCTCCATATTTCTAAGGTGGAACCTGGTGGACAGGCTCAGACAGCCACTCTCCTTAGGTCTATGAAGATTTGAGCCAGGGACATGTCCATTCCTCCAAATACCGGTGAACACATGTAAAATGTTCAGAGGGATAGCTGAGATATTTATTAGGAGAAAGGTAAAAGCAAGTACCCAGGAAGCTATATTTAAAGTCATCCTTTGATTCCATTCCTTGTCTTTGGATAAAGTCTTGGTTTGTGCGAGATGGCTTAACATTGGCAGCATTGACCTGTTTCATAGCTTCACAGATGCCCCAAACAAGTATTGTAGTAATTACTGTTGTGTGGAAGGCACCATTTGTAGAAATGAGCTGCGGGCAGGCCTGCTTTTCGTCCTGCCTGGCTCCCACATGGTTAGCTTTATACCCAAAATAACAACACACAAATTGTATTCATTTAAACACTGCCTGGCCCATTAGTTCTAGCCTCTTATTGGCTAATTCTCACATCTTGATTAACCCATTTCTAATAACCTGTGTAGCACCACGAGATGTGTCTTACCGGGAAAGATTCAGCATGTCTGACCTGCCTGCTGGTTTCATTGCATCTGACCTCACTTCCCTTCTTCCCAGCATTCTGTTCTGTCTACTCCACCTACCTAATTTTCAGACCTATCAGGGTCAAGGCAATTTCTTCATTAACCAATAGAGAGATGACCCTCATCCATCAAATTACATTTCCAGGCTTTAATGTTCCTGCACAAACTAAGATCATTTGGAAAACAGTAGTTTCCAGTAAGCAACTGTTATCAAAGATTTAGTAGTGATGAGCTGAGAAAGAGGAGGATGTGAAAAGTTTGTGTTAGCCTCTCGCAATAACATAAACCAGATGAAACCCTATAAAACAGTTTGACTATCTTTAAAATATCTCTTCTAAGTCTCAAAGATATTGCCTTTTAGGATATAAGGCTTCAGCATCAATGTCACATGCATCTTAGTCCATATAGACGTATATTACCATTCGTATAGAGCTATTACCCCACACTACACAGGTATGCTTCCAGTGTGCAGGGCAACTCCTGGGGTTTCCTTGTTCTTGTGACTCTCTGCAGTATGTTTTCACATGGACACTTAGAGGAAAGAGGATACTTTAGTAAGGAGAGGTACAGAGGAGTGTAGAGGTGTGTCAGGTTGTAGTCTACCTCTAAGAGGGCAAAATGGGGCTGAAGAGCAGGCTAGAGATCTTTTATGGTCATTAACATAACACCCACCTCTTTGAATTCTTATGACTCAAGTGATGCTCTATTGAGTAAATGAATTCTGAGAAGAAGGGCTTCCAGGCATTCTCTGTTGCCATCTTTCATATGTTCATAATACCTGGACCCTTCTCCTGTATAAATCCCTATTCTCCTACCTCAATTTTTTCATTTATAGTTGGATGGAAATTGCATTACCAAACTTATTTTATACCACTGCTTACAACTTACTGATATTTGTCAAGTGACAAAGATTAGTATTAAGATATTAATATTAAATAAACATTTTAGCCAATTATTATTTATAACAGCTATTAATATATAGTTAAATTATTAATGTTGACAAAGTTAAGGATAAATACTGTACGAATGAACAAAAGGATACAACAGAATTACAAATAAGAGAGTCCCTTAAAATTCTTACTTTTAGATACACATGATGGTGCATGCCTGTGATCCCGGAACTTGGAAAGCTGAGGGAGAAGGATTGCCACAAATATGAGATGAGCTTGGACTATTGCAGTGATTTCCAGGTAATCCTGGGTCACAATACAGCAACATAAGAATCTTTGTTTATATGCTAGGATTAAGACTTTATTATGATACTTAGGTCTCGAAAAAATGTTATTAGTATGCAGATAGGAAGATAGTGGACATAGGTAATGCAGGAAGGGAAAGAAGCCCTGAACTTGCATTCTGCATGAAGCCTCGTGTCAACAGATAGTTGGGAATTTCAGTGCAATTAATATCTGCTGTGATGGTTGTCTACATAGAGATACTATTCCCTTTTATAGTGATAGTTCAAAAAGTGATCAAATAACAATGAACCATGATAAAATCCTAAGTATTAATAACTTTTAAGTATGGCCTTTCTCTTTCCCAAATCAAATCTTCAAGTTTATAGATATGTCACAAGAAACCCCATTTATGGTAAAAATGAAAATAAACCTGTTTTAACTGCCTTCTACAAACTGGGTGGCTATTACAGTCCTAACCAAACACCTCCAGAAAGTTACCCTAGAATCTCTTTTATTTAAAAAAAAAAAGCAGGAAAAGAGTCTCTTAACAAACTTTTGAGCTATAACTCAAGAACAACCAAAAGTGTCCAATGGCTTCAGCTAAAACATCTAAAGGAAGCTTCCTTGAGACCCCACATCCATACTCTTGGTTGTGTCTTATTCTTTCCCCTAGATTCCCTTTTTTTATTAAATAAATGCATAAATCTATGTTAAAATTTACTCTTAATTACCTCCAACTCTACGTCACAGTTGTTTGTCCCCAAATACTTTCCTGTGGTAAACTTAAGAATCCCATTTCAATCCCTGGGTAGAATTTGTTAGAAAGAATTCCTCAGGAGGCATGAAGATGGAAGCACTGATTTTTTTTTCACTTTTAACCTATACACTTTATTTTTTTATTTTTTTTATTTTTTTATTGAGAAAAGGAGAAAAAAAAAAACAAGTTTCCACCTCCTCCCAGCCTCCCATTTCCCTCCCCCTCCTCCCACCCTTCTCCCCCTCCCCCCACTCCTTTCCCCCTCCCTCTCCAGTCCAAAGAGCAGTCAGGGTTTTCTGCCCTGTGGTAAGACCTAGGACCTCCCACCTCCATCCATATCTAGGAAGGTGAACATCCAAACTGGCTAGGCTCCCACAAAGCCATCACATTACGTAGTATCAAACCCCCGTGCCATTGTCCTTTGCATCTCATCAGCCCTCATTGTTCGCCATGTTCAGAGAGTCCAGTTTTATCCCATGCTTTTTCAGTCACAGTCCAGCTGGTCTTGGTGAGCTCTCAATAGATCAGCTCCACTGTCTCAGTGGGTGGGTGCATCCCTCGTGGTCCCGACTTCTTTGCTCATGTTCTCCCTCCTTCTGCTCCTCATTGGGACCTTGGGAGCTCAATCCAGTGCTCCTGTGTGGGTCTCTGTCTCTATCTCCATCCATCACCAGATGAAGGTTCTATGATGATATGCAAGGTATTCGTCAGTATTGCTCTAGGATAGGGTCATTTCAGGTTCCCTATCCTCAACTTCCCAAGGAACTAACAAGGAAGCACTGATTTTTATAAACTCATCTCTGACTGTCCTCCATCTTCAGTCAGGAAGAGCTCCCAGCAGGAAGTTATGATGAATACAGCATTTTAGTAAGCTGCTTCCACCAGTCTTGAGATTTCTGAGAGCAATGAGTGAGGATGCAGAGGACAGAATGTGTAGAATGCCCAGGTCTCTTCTCCCTCTTCCTCCCTTTACTAGATGACTTTAGCCTTTCTGAACAGTACAGTAGGCAGCATGTTCCAGTAAATAAAAGGGTTGGCCTAAAGGACACTCTCCTGCTTGGAACATGTGCAGCAGGGATGCTGCAGGCACCAAGGGGGTGGGGCCTATGGGAAAATAAGCAGTCTTGGTCACACAGTCAAAGTAAAAGCATCCCCTCTCTAGTGAGGAAGACTGGGATTTCCCAGTGCGCCATTCCCACGGCAGGCAAAAATGCCAGGACAGAACTGTGAGTGTGACTGCAGAGGGACCGCATTTCTCCATCAGGACCTTGTCCTCCAGTGATGGCCAGTCATGGTGGGGATAGTGCCTCTTTCCTCTTTTCTCATGGGCTTATGCTGAGCCATTTAGTCAGAAATCTTGAGGCTAGGGGCCTTTTCTCATGAGAGTCTGTGTCCATCACAAGGCCTAGGTTTGGAGCAGAGATGTCCGGGTAAGCTTCTATGGGAGACTGAGGACTTACTGGCACTAGGAAGTGGCTGGCCTCTCCTCTTGTTGCTACTCTGAAGAGTCACAGAAACTACTTGTCACTGTTGAATTCCCATTGAAAAGAGGAACAGGAATGTGGGTTAATCAAGATCAAATTACATAAACATTCATTATCAAAAGGAAAGCAGAAATGAAAAACTGATCACATTAGCAAAAAGCAGGGCAAATCCTAGCCAGCAAAACCGCCCCCAAAAGGGCTGTCATAGCTCTTGTTCACAACACCGTGGCTGGAATGTAGCTAAAGCGGAGTGGATTGGGGTTTGCTGATCAGCAAAGCCAGGCTCTTAGCCTCTCAGCTACAATGCTTCATTTTAGGGGCAGTTCCCAGAGAGTCCAGAAAAGCTCAGGAGAGCCCAGTGGGGACATAAAAACTCTGGGGCAAGTTTTGGGGTCAGTAGTGGGTGTGACCTAGACAATCAGGCTAGCAGGCTTCTCCTGTGGATGCCACTCTTGACTGCCATCTCCTATCTGCCTCACTCGTGTACCTGCAGGAAAGGGGACCACTATGGCCTTGTTGTGACCCCAGGGGAGGCCACAGCCTCCATGTCCTTGTATTTCTCAGCTGTCGCAGTGCCCCAGACTGACAGGGTCACTGCTGGGGTTTAAATCCTTGGGTCTCATTCCTGTGAATGATTAGAATGGTTTTTGGTTGGTTTAGTTTTTTTCAATAACAGACTTATATTTAATGATAAGAAGCAAAACAAAAATGTTCACTGGAGCTGGAAATAATCACCTTGAGTGAGGCAATACAGACCCTGAAAGACAGAAGCTGCATGTTCTCTCTCTCTCTCTCTCTCTCTCTCTCTCTCTCTCTCTCTTTCTCTCTCTCTCTCTCTCTCTCTCTCTCTCTCTCTGTGTGTGTGTGTGTGTGTGTGTGTGTGTGTGTGTGTGTGTGTTTAAATTGGAGCGCCTTTAAAAACAGGAAACCACAGCATGGCAGTGTGTCTTTTAAGGGAAAGAGAATAGAATATAAGTGATCTGAATGTACAAAGGTGAATAGTGAAATAGGAAGGATTTGGGAGGCAGAACAGAGGAAGGAATATGGTAATGACTTACTAACACTGAAGACCTTTGAAAATGCATAAGGAAATCAAGATGTTTCCTAAAATACATACATATATAACAGGGGTTTAAATGAAGTTAGGCTATAATGAGAGAAAAACAACTCCTCCAGACAATCAAAGCCTATCAAACAAAAACTCAGTGACAGGTATGGGTTAATTCTTTTTAAGTTTTTAGTCAGTGGATTCCCATAGGCAGCTCTTCCCAAACATTATAGGCTGTTGCCACTGGTCTTGATTACTTTCCAGAATTTAATAGAAAGACCTCATTCTGAAGATATCATATACTTGAGCCATAGGATACAGAAATCAAACTTTTTCCCTTCTAACTAGGTTTCATAGTGCTGTAAGTTTCTAAGCACATTACTGGGGGAGAAAAGTCAGTACTGGACTCAGCTAGCTACTTTAACCACGTGCTTGAAAAATGTGCTGGGTACCAACTCTTAGGGGCATAACCAAGCACTTCTAATTGGATTTAAGGCCTGTTCCACACAACAGAGCTCTTGTCTGGGAGATTTAGTTAGGCCGAGAATGTACAGTTATGTAGATCATAGGCCCTAGGGGAGCACCTAATAGTATTATTTTGGTAAGTGGGTTTCTATTGCTGTGATAAAATACCACAACCAAAAGCAGCTGGTGGAGGAAAGTGTTTATTTCAGCTGTAAGTTCCACATTACAGTCCATAATCAAGGGAAGTCAGGGCAGGAACCTGGTCAGGAGCTGAAATGGAGGCCATGGTGGAGTGTTACTTGCTAGCTCCTTATCACTTGCTCAGCCTACTTTCTTATAGAGCCCAGGATCACCCATCCAGAGCTGCACCTTTCATGGAATGGGTCCACTCAATCAAGGAAATGCAAATGGGGCATTTTCTCACTTGAGCTCCACTCTGATAAAATGCCTCTAGCCTGTGTCAAGTTGGCATAAAAAATCAGCAAGCACAGCAGACATAGTAAAAACTGCCTCCTGAGTTCTTACCCATAGATAATGAACCAACCCCCCTGGAGCTTCTTTTAGCAATCGATGCTAATTAATACAGAGATTCACAGCTGGTCAACAACATACAGAGGAAAAAAAAGACTGTGTAGTGTTCTGCTCTAAATGTGACATCTATGGTATACCCAATCAATAGCCCCAGCCCTCAGGGATTATTATGGCATAGGTATCAAGAAAGATTTGAACTCAGATCCTCTGGAAGAGCAGCTAGTGCTCATAACTGCTGAGCCATCTCTCCAGTCCATGTTTCAGTGGCTAGCAGCATATATTGTTCTTCCAGAGGATCCAAGTTCAATCCCCGTACCCATATCATGTGCCTCACAGCTGTCTATCACCAGCTCCAAAAGGATCCTTGCTTCTACAGGCAAGACACATTCATATGCACATGCCTAACCTTCCGCCAAAAACAAAAATAAATATAAATAAATAAACAGACAAACAGGTTCATAACTATACAGTCATAAGGTGTCATTTGGGGAGGGGGATAACAATTGAAGAGCCTGTGACAGTTTCTGCGATGAAACAGTGTTTGCTGGATATGACAGGAATATTGCAGACACAAACTCCCAGCATTCATGACAGCCTGGCTGTACAGCATCAAACCAGCTGAAATCTCATTGTGGATGGAGGAGGAGCTCATGAAGTCCTGAGCCCAGCTGAGGAGCTATTGCAATTCCTGGCTAACGGGAGAGGGAAATTCAGTTTTAGTCAGGAATATGTTCTCTGAGAGATTCCAATAGACGATCCTGCACCCGTGATGTACAGACAGCACTAGGTGGATTCAGTGGGCTCAGAAAGAGAGCACAGGAATTTTAGAGGTAAAAGTGGTTGGGGGAATAAGAGAAGAAGGAATTAGGGAGAGGCTTGATTAAAGCATATTATGGGCATGGATGAAATTCTCCAGTGATGGAAAAGAATGTAAGTAATAGAGGGCTTATTAGTAGGTCATTTGATTGTGGTATGAACACAGACACCTATTTTCAGTTGTTTTTCTCATAAGTTTAAAAAAAAAAAGCTTCGCTAGCCTGTCTGTAATCCCAGCACTCAAAAGCTGAACCAGGAGAATTATCACAAGTCTTATTTTCACTCTAAGCTCCAAACTAGCCTGGCTGTAGAGTGAGACATGGTCTAACAATAAAATTTAAAAAACAAACAAACAAAAGAAACAGAAAATGAAGCATGGCTCAGCACAGTGGCTGCTCTTGCGGAGGACCCAGGTTTGGTTCCCAGGATCCACAAGGAGGCCCACAGCCATCTGTGACTTTAGTTTTAGTGTCCTCTTTCGGCCTCCTGGAACACCAGCCCATGTGGTATCCATACATTCATAAATGCTGGCAAACACTCAGTCTTATAAAAGAGAAATAAATATTTTAAATAAAATAGTTTCAAGACTTCGAGTTTCTATAAGCTCCCAGCCCAGCAGAGCCTTGCAGATTTATGATAAACATCCACTCATTTTGTCCTCCACTCTAAACACTACACCTTCTGTTCACATGCTCTTTCCTTTGAACTAGGTCAGTGGTCCAGTGAGCTCTCCTTCTCTCACCCCCCCACCCTCCCTCCCTCTTCTTCCTTTTATCCCTTTCTCTCTCTACTGTCTCCCTCCTCTCCTCCCCTCCCCCCTCTCTTTTGAGACAGTCTCTGGAATGCTAGGATCACAGGCATGGGCCACAAAGTTCCATCCCAGTGTTCTATTAATGGGTTCTCCCTTCCAGTTTCTCCATCTGAAACCAGAACACATGCTCTACAACACAGTTGTCGGAATTTTTACTGGAGAGACATGAACTGATGTCTTACCCCAGTCAACAGTTCAAAGTAATAGTCCCACCCACATCCAACCTGCTGAAGCAACAAGCTTATTTGGCATGGGTAACCCCAAGAGAGCTGTATCACTGAAAAGTCACGTTCCAGCATGATGGCCACATCTACAGCTATGTGGCCTCGCTCCCTGTTGCAGTTAACTTTCCATCTCCTATAAAAACTCCTACCTGCAGAGCCCATTTGCAGCTGGGACAGAACTGCCTCCACTGGGATGGGCGACACGGGAGGAGGTGGTGGTTGTGGCCTCAGGTGAGGCCCTAACTATCATCCCTCTCTCGCCTCTCTTAGGGAATGTGTACAGGCCAGTCTTGTTAAAGGCCCCTTGTGGGTCATTCCGGCTGCTCTGATTAGGATGGTAATGAGCTGCTGTGCTTGAGCAAAGAGTTCCACAACAAATGCAAACAAATAGAGGCCTGTGTCCTACAAAATAGAATGTGACTGCCACCTCAGCTGCCTACCTGTTGCTCCATGAATGGACAACTGTACTTTTGTTTGCACGTGCTCAGCCCAGCTTTTCTCTTCCCAACACCCCACTCACTCACTTCTCAAGCCCTGATCAAGTGATGCCTACTTTAAATTTCCCCAAGGAGAAGTAGTCATTTCCTTCGTTGTGTCCCCCAAGTTCTTCTACTTCCCTCTCTTACAACAGATGTTTTTGTGCTATTGTAATTATTAGACTTACTCCTTTGGTATTACAAACCAGCCTTTATTCACCTAGTCACTCACTCCAGTCAACAAATTATCTGGCACTCACAGCTGCTGAAAACTGTTTTTGAAGAAAATTAATATTAGGATATGGGCCTGTTCCTTTAGACCAGACCCGAATGACGCCTTGCAGCACTCTCTGGCAGAGTTAACAAAATGTGTGCTGTGACTGATAGCTCTCCATGCTCTTTGTCACGCATGCTGTGTTGAACAATACCATGTGATGTGGAAATTTCTGCCACTCCTAAAAGGTTATAAAATGTTAGACCTTTCCTTTGTTCTCGGGATTGACCTGATTCTTCTCCGAGTGTTAAAGGGAAACCAGTCTTTTCGCTTTCAAGCCCTGTCATGTTCAGCTCTCCAAATTATACTTTCTAATGGTCTCTCTTCCACCTCAAGGCCCCATTATGGCCCCAAAGTCTTCTCTTTTCTAGTAAACTTCATATCTGAAGGGAACCCTGAATTATGTGTTAGTCTCCCATCCTGAGCTGCCTCATGGTATTATCTTTTTATTATATTTAAAACAAATAAACAGAAAAATTCAGCATTAAGCCTAAATCCTATGATAATACAAGTCTCATGCCAAGTGAGCTAAGACAGCCCAACACCAGGGAATAGTGACTATGTTAGAAAGAGAGAAGGCTGCATCAGTGCATCAAGCTGCGTGCCCACGACATGGGTCTGATGGCTCTTGAAAGACAGGCGTGCTGAACAACAAAGATGGCAGAGGACTGAGGAGCCGGAGGGATTTGTGGCTCAATTTGTTTCCATCATAATTTAGACTGAAGGCCTTCTGAGTTTGGGAAAGGCTATCTGTTCATCACTATAGGGACCTGTGGCCATCCAAGTTCTTAAGGTGGGCACAACCAGCAAAGTATTAGGCCTTCTTCTTTTCAGCACTTGGGAAGCTGGTTGAAGGCAGGAAAGCCACCCTACCAGCAGAGATAAATACCCAATCATGATCACGGATGAGATATTCACATATATTCTTGCCCTCTAGGCCCTGTGTTCTCTGGGCGCTTCATTTGGAAATCAAGTCACTCAAATTGACGTACTTGCCCCGCAGACCTCACCTTTGGAGGCCAATTATGGTCTAGGCTTCTAATGAAAGAGGACCATACTTGGGTACCTACCTTCCCTTATGAGAACTCATTTACACAGAAGTGAAAATGAAGCAAATGAGAAAAAAGGTTGAACGAGGCTTTTGGGACAATGAAGACAGGACAATAAGAGCCTCCCCTACGCCCTTTTCCGGATCTTGGCCACTCTCAGTCACCTCCCTTCCTGTAGGCATGCTGAACTCAGCACATCTGTCTCTATCATCCCTGAGCTCAGCATATCTGTCTTCCAGCCCCCTGGGCCCACTGGCTCTGGGCCATCTGATAAAACTCCCGTTGCATGCAGGACTTGTCCCTCTTCCTTCCCCTAGCATTCAAACCCAACTTTGCTGCCTGAGACCTAGATCCAGCCTCACACAGCACACCGGCTTCAGCTGCCTGGCTCATGGCTCTCCTGTTAAACTTGATGCTTGGTGAGTGTCTCTGCTCCTGTTTGTCTAGACTTCAGGGCTTTCTGGAAACTTCACCAGGAGGGTAGTCTCTGATCCTGACTCAGGTATCTTTCAAGAATAGCTTTCTGTAGATGGTAACTTGCTCTAAAGCTTAGAAAACCCCCAAATCCATATTTGAAGTTTGCCTTAATTGCCAGGTTTTTGTCTATTCCCCTGTATTTACACGTCTTATGTGCATTTCCTTGTACACACATTTCCCTAAATGGACTATAACTAAGGGAGAAGACTAGATGGTGGGTAACAGTCAGACAGAACAAGGGGAAAGTCATGGGGATTTTCTTGAGTTGTTCAGACTTACCCGTTGGGAGTATTTTCTTTCTGTACCTCAGTTCTTTTAAAAAGTATTTATTTAAGAAAAAGAAACAAAGAAAGCAGAGCTGCAGGATAATCATTCTTTATTTGTCTGTTAGTCTAGTGTCCTCTGAGTGTGTCTCGCAGTTCTCTAATTTTCCCATGGTTAGTCTAGATCAGGGGTTCTGAACCTTTGGGTCTCAACCCCTTTCAGGGTTGAACAACCCCTTCACAGGAGTCACCTAAGACCATCGGAAAACACAGATATTTACAATATGATTCACAACAGTAGCAAAATTATAGTTATGAAGTAGCAGCAAAACTAATTTTATGATTGGGGTACCACAACATGAGGAGATGCATTAAAGGGTCACAGCATCAGGAAGGTTGGGAACCACTGGTCTAGACATTAGATAATCTGGAGTTTTGGTGTGCAAAGAAATACTATGTTTAGTCATGGCTCTTAACTGAATTTGTGGTTACCATACTTCTCTGAAACTTTGCTCTCTGATCCATGAAGTAAAGATAAAGTTAGTCCCCAGAATTTTTTAAGAGGCTTTTGTGTGTTGTATGTAAGTTTAACAGAGGAAAACCTTGTGTTGTTGGCCGCCTTATTTTGAAACTGTTTGTTTCATTGACCTGAAGCTGGCCAATTAGTCTAAGCTGGTTGGTCAATGAGCACTGGAGAGTCTCCCGTCTCTGTCTATCCCCTGCTAGCACTACAAATTCATATCCTGCTAGAAACCCTTTGATGATGTAATTAATATGTGATATTGAATGATGTCTACTGATCTGCTATCCTAACAAGTCACATCCATTTTTAGTGTCTTGATTACTGAGAACATCACCAAAGCCCACACTGTTCTTTCTGTTTCATATGTCCAGCAAAGTGTCCCGACCAGATCTTAAATATTTTTACATCCCAGCAGAAATCAACAACTAGTCTTGCCTCCAAGGCTCACATACAGTCTCACCTCCTTCACAAAGACCTTCAGATCTATGACACCTGCTCCTGTCAATGGTGCTCAGAAAGTCCAAGCCCTTTATTGGCTATACCACTTCTGCTCCTGTGTATCAGCTGGCAACATTCACTTTCCTCTCATATCCTCCTGTTTTGTGTGAGAGGTTATGCAATGCACAGATATCATATAACTGAGTCCTAAACAGTTGGAATATACAAGGCCTCCAACTGAAAGTGGGCTCACTGTGAAGGTGAAGAAAAAGAGGCTCCTCCAGGCATGGGGCACACACATTTAATCCCAGCACTGAGGAGGCCGATCTCTGAGTTCAAGGCCAGCCTAGTCTACAAAATGAGGTCTAGGACAGCCAGGGCTACAGAGAAACCCTGTCTTGAAAAATAAACAAAAAGAAAAAAGAAAAAGAAAGGAAGGAAAGAAGAGAGCTATTTGCTTTGAAAACCCTGGACTGGTCCAAATATATTTGTTTGTTCAGGAAAATCCTATAACATATGTGGTGGGCAAATTACATAATTGAAAATGCTTAGCTTCAGGGGCAATTGAGGGTTACAGGACTTCGCAGTGTGAAGAAGCTGACAGGAGAGTCCAAGCATACACAGACTAGAAAGTCGCTCATATTCCAAAGGTGTGCTGGAATTTGGGGATTCATAAAAAGCTGGCCTGGCCTGCTGATTAAAATTAAGCTTTTATGAATCACAGTTTACAAGCTGCAAGTGATTTTTATAATGTTAAATGGTGGAGGGAAATCAAAATAAAAATATCATTTCACAATGCATAAAAATTATTTGAAATTTAAAATTATGTCCATAAACAAAGGTTTCCAGGGAATCAGGCAATGCTTCTCTACATCACTGGGGCAGAGCTCAGCAGGTGTAACAGAGCATGCAGCCTCCCAAATCTAAACTTTTACTATTGGCTCCATACAAAGGAGTTTGCCTACTCCCATCTAAATGCAGTGCCAGCAAACACAGCTGATCGTGCCTTGCCCATGTTATATCATTGCCTTCCCCACCAGTGACTGCTTGGTGGCCTCCAGTGCTCTTTTCTGTGAACCAAAATGCTACATCACCACACTCACACTTGAGGCAGCTATAGTCAATCAGTGTAAATAGCAGAAGTGGATACTGCCAGGCCCAATGCCTGAGTGGAGTTCTAGTCAAAAGCAAAGGACAGTCAAGTCAGCTGGTTTGCTGGTTTGACCTCTGTGGTTCCCATGGTTTCCTTTGAGGCTGGTGCCAGGAGAAGAAGGTCATGACAGGGCTGCCCTTGGAGGCTGTGTCTCCCATGTTCCCTTAAGAAGTTTGGCAAGGGTGATTTAAACAAAGGCTTAGAAATTTACTCTCTGACCTTACTTCCCTTTGCTTTCCTTAGCCATCTCAACCATTTTTGTTGAATCCTGCCTCTCAGGTAAGGATTTTTTGTTGTCTATCTGGGTTTGGGTAGTTTGTTTTGTTTGTTTATTTGTTTGTTTGTTTGTTGCATTCTCAAGAAAGAAACCTCTAGGTTTAGGACTGAAGAAAATCTGTAGCTTCCTAGACTGTGAAGAGATTGAAACCAGGTCAAACAACCACTTTTATAGTGTGTACGCCAACCAATTGGCCTTGTGTGGATGGGTTTCCACCTCCAGAGACTCCTGGATGGGTCAGGGTGATTTTCCTGCCAGGAGTCCTCTGTGGCCAGAGCAATGTATGCTACATCTAAACAGGATACATAGGTCTTCACATCAGGCCCTTTGTGGCCTTGCCCAAGAGAGAGATTCCTTTTTTCTCCTTCAGCCTTATCTACAGCTTTGAAGAAGCAATACCTCCCCTATGCCCAGGAAAGGGGAGCCCAGAGGTCAGCCCCCATTAGCTGCCTCCTCGAGGAGCCTGCACAGTGGTGAGAGTGACGGTGCCAAGGGCAGGGAACCACAGACGATGCTTTCAGTCTCTTTTACACTACCACTCTATGTTCTCTTTTGGTGGATGATGGAAGCGTGACCAGAGACAGATCTGTTGGAATAGGAACGGCGGGGCTGTGTCCTGCCACCCGGCCGCCCGCACGGCTAGCTTTACCCGAAATAATTACGCGGAAACTGTATTCTTTTAAACACTGCCTGGCCCGTTAGTTCCAGCCTCTTATTGGCTAGCTCTTACATATTGATCTAACCCATTTCTAATAATTTGTGTAGCCCACGAGGTGGCTTACCAGGGAAGATCTTAACCTGCGGCTGTGTCTGGTGGGAGAATCATGGCTACTCTCTGACTCAGCTTCTTTCTCCCAGCCTTCTGTTCTGTTTACTCCACCTACCTAAGGGTTGGCCTATCAAATGGGCCTACGCAGTTTCTTTATTAATTAACCAATGAAAGCAACAGATTAGAAAGAAATCACTCCCACATCACAGATCCACACGTTATTATAGTGAGACCCTCTGCCACACAGATGCATCTTGATGTGTTAGGGTGCTGCTTCTGGGTTCCCATCCTGGTGATGAGATTACTGATCTTTTTATCTTAGCCTCCGTGGTTGTCACCAACACAGCTCTACCTGGTCTCATTGCAGTCTCCTCACATCAAGGATGTTGCTCCCCACAAACCCTATCTTCTGCTTTCAAGACCACTGTTAGGACACTACCAAGATTGCAGTTGCCCTCCCTGCCTCTTTTCTCAAGCTGAATTTCTTCAACTCGATTATCTCCAGTCAATTCCTTTCCATCCATCCTTGCTGACATCTTGCTTTATGTCATGTGTTCTGGAAACTGCTCTCTACTCCATAAAAATAAGTAAATATAAAAATTCATTAGAACAAGACTTTTATAGTCCAAAATAAAATAAGTTAGCCAATGCATGATCCTGATAGCAACTTTTTCCTGCTCTGCAAAATAATGCCAACGCAGACTCTAATCTTAGATATAATGACCCAGAAATTGCTTCTACATGACACTCTTGGTTTATATCTGTACCAAGATTCATAAACTTCTTCTTCCACCATGTTCCCTGAGGTGCTGATATAGATATCTTATTCAATGGTCACTTATTCTCAGTACCTTGGCCAGCTATGATCCTCTTTATTAACTGATGCCCATTGCAGAGAGAAGATTCTCTGGTCAAAATTGAAGAAAGCACTAATATACGTGTACAAATACAAATATTTAGAAAACAGTCTGACAACATGTCCATTTAGTAAGACAAAAGCAGTAAGTTACCCCCCTTGACCTATGACCTCCCCGGTCATGAACTTTTGATAGGGCTTATAGTACCAAGTATGAATTCTCTCTTGTGGAGCAGGCTTCAAGATCAGTCCAAAAGCAATTGATTACCCCATCACTTTCTTGCCACTGTATTGCACCAATTAGTGAGCTCGCATGTTTTAACTGCAAAGTCAATTTACAGAAGGCAAAATTCACTACTAGGTATACCACTGGTGACTTTTCTTCCCCCTGCAGCCTGCATAGCAATTTTGATGCTACAAAAGCGAACAGGGAGGAAATTTTCAGGTCAGTTTCAGCTTGATTTCTCTACATCCTACAACCATATGATGCATCTTCAGCAACAGTACCTTAACATCTATTTATGGTCAGCAACCAAGAACAATGACAGTAGTCTGTGTTGTTTATGGAGCCTCTGGGCCTCCCTAGCCAACAACTCACAAGGAAGTATCTCAGGCTGGACACTGGGATTTTCATGTCTTCTAGTGGGAAGCATTATGCACCCACATAGGGTACCTGTGTTCAAATTCATTCTTTCAAAACAATTGCATTTTAATTATCCTACAAAGTGTTGGGTTTCCATAGCAGGTCTTCATAGATCCTTGCTTTTGGCTAAGTTACCCCACACTTTCCTCTCCTCTGTCTTCAAGCCCCTAATCCTATTTAAACTTTAACCTCTAGGATTATTATAATACCTTTAGTCTATCCTGCTAGCTTCCTCATTCCGTAAGACCTCTTCCTCTTCCCCTCTCATGGGTCTTTCTTGCTTTCTTCATAAACACTCCAAATTAAACATACAAACCTAAACATTTCATGTTAGGATCCACATAAGAGAGAGAACCTGTGCTGTTCATCATTCTGGGTCTGGATGACTCAGTACACGATATTCCAGATCCATCCATTTTCCAGAAGATTTCATAATTCCATTTTTCTTCAAGGCAAGTAAGTTTCCACTGTGTATATGTGCCATATTTTCATTCTCCATTTTTCTGTTGATAGACATCTAGGCTAATTCCACTTCCTGTCTTTTCTTAGTTTTTTAATGGTTACATTTTAACTTGTAGGCTTAGTTTCAATTCATAATACTGCTTTTCCCACAAAAAATTTAAATGAACCAGTAAACAAAACATAATTTTCCAAATAAAGCTTAAAAATAGGCAGACCAAACTGGTCTTAGTCAACTGCTGTTCCTGAGTTGATTCCAAGTTTGGGGAGTTTGCGCAAGGTTAAAAGAGAGTAGAGGGTGGGAAATACAATCTTTGGGAATCAGACTATGACCATGTAGACATTCACAGTGATTTTTCCTAAGGTGTCAGTCTCAGATCCAGCCACAGAACACCAGACCAAATGTGGTCTCTTCTACTACATTTGACCTCTCAGTTGACTTTGTCATTAATTGAAGATGTTATTAATTCAGCCCTCTGTTGTACTACTTGGAGGCTACAGTGATTTGGCAAGATTGTTTGGAACTGGAATAAAAATCTCTCAAAGGGAATAAATCCCAACTTGTCCCTCATCCTTTTTTGAGTTCCCAAAGCAATACTGGAAGCATGGAATTTCTCAATACATATGTATTATCTGAAAGGCTTGTCGTCAATTTCCCTAACTTCCTTCTCTTCCCTACTTCCTAGTGGGAAGGATAAAATTTATGTTTTTTTTCCCCATACACAGAGTTTTAGTAAGAAAATACAACTAATTCCTTGATTCCTCAGAACCTATAGAGAGGCTCCAAAGAACCGCCCTTTTTCCCATAGACCTCTAGTTGAAGCACTGACTCTCCCCTTGCTAATTTCTTCTGAGCTAGGTTTCTGGACAGGATTGGTGTTATAGGAAACAGCAGGAGAGGGAAAGAGAAAGAAGGAGGGGGGTAGAAGGGGAAGTGGAATATGGAGGGAAAGGGTGAGAGGTGAGACAAGAACAAAGAGAAGAAAATGTGTTGCTACTATCTCAATCTGGCTACCACAAGAGAAAGTCATGAAAACTGAAAGAACTGAACAATATCATCCTTACGCTTTGTTCTGGACTAGGGCCCACAGTAAGAGCCACTACTTCTATGAGGAGAGCTTTCCTTCTCTATGAAATCGAGGGTAGACATTCCGACCACTAGAGGGTCTAAAATCTCTGCCAAGTCTTCGGCCAGCTTCTTTGTCTCAATTGTGGATCTGATAAGGATATCAGTATGTCTGTGTGTTTTGAAATGGCATTTCTGGGTTGCATACAATTAAGAGCAAAAACACATCCTGAAGTTCCTTTACCTCTCCTGTTCTGACTCCAACTCCCCCTCCCCCCAGCCCCGCGCTGTCTGTCAAAGGTATATGGGCCCCAGAATGACTGCATATGCCTCTAGGCACACATTTGCTTCTCTGAGGCCTCCAGCTAGTATGTCATCTCTTTGTAGAGTCTCCATCCAAAGTTCGGCTGGTAGGAGGCGCTCACCGCTGCGAAGGGCGAGTGGAGGTAGAACGCAAAGGCCAGTGGGGGACTGTGTGTGATGATGGCTGGGACTGGAATGACTTGGTAGTGGTATGCCGGGAGCTGAACTGTGGAGCAGCCAAGAGAACCCAAAGTGGTGCATCATATAGGCCACCAGCACCAGAAGATCAAAAAGTTCTTATTCAAGATGTCAACTGCACTGGGATGGAAGATACATTGTCTCAATGTGAGCAAAATGAGGACGTTTATAACTGCCCACATTCGGAAGATGCTGGAGCACGGTGTGTGAGTAAGTATGGGAGGCTCAAGGACCATCTTCCAATAGTCTATACCACACGAGGCCATTTTATTAGTCATTGTTTTCTGTCCTGACTTTCTCACGGTGCTGCAATGAAAGATGGCAACGTCATCTCTACATTTCACACTTTCTTGACTGAAATGTGGATATAATAAGAGCCACAAATGTTTCCCACATTGTTTCTTTCACAGTTTCCAGTTAGATATGATGTTCAATTTCTCTTATTTATATACATGCAAACAAATCTACACAGATCTGTCAGCACCTGAACATGTGTTAGATGTCTGTGTCTGCAGCTGAATGGAGTTATGGAAGAGCTCATGGGATTTAATATGTGCTCTTGCGAACATTGTGGTTCTTAATTGGGGAGACAGGAGATACTGGTAGGAAGACAAAGCAATCTCACAGACAGACGGACACAGGCATATAAATATGCAACCAACGCAGTTGCCCAGATAAATGGACACAACATTATGTGACCATTCACTGTTCTACACAATTAGCTCTCTATGAATTAACAGTGTGTGTGTACTTTCTGCAAAGACTGTGAATCGCTGCAAGCAAGGCTGACTCTGTCCCCTTCTTTTGTCTCCCCATAGGATTCATCATTAAGGAAAAGATGCCTTAATGAAAACCTTTAGGAAAGTCGGGGTTTAAGAGCATTAGTCTGGGACCTTTGATTTATGACAACATTGAGCCAAAAATATTTTCACATTTAATGTTAATATTTGTGTTTATTAATGTTTAAATCTATAGATTAACATTAGATCTGTAGCTCTTAACTTTCTTTTATGAGGAAAAATAAGTTGAATATGGAAGTCATTTGAAAAACTATAATGCTACAGAAATGATTATGATTTATTTAGGGACTGAGAAACCATCCCTTCATTCCCTTAGACACCATCCACTATGTGGTGCTTACTACTCTAATTGCCTTGTACTGGCCACCAAGAACTGAGCCCATGTAACCAGACTCCATTTTCTGAGAAGACCATGTTCTAACACGGAACAGACATTGCTTATCCCTTTCTTTCCAGACCCAGACAGCGATGTGCGACTAGTAGATGGCCCGGGGCGCTGCCAGGGCCGAGTGGAGGTGCTACACCAGGAACAGTGGAGCACTGTGTGCAAGGCAGGCTGGAACTTACGGGCTGCAAAGGTGGTGTGCAGAGAGCTGGGATGTGGGCGGGCGCTACTGACTCACAGGTGCTGCAACAAGATGACTCAGGGCAAAGGGCCCATCTGGATGAGACAGGTGTCATGTTCTGGACAAGAAGCAAACCTTCAGGACTGCCCTTTAAGGCCTTTGGAGAACAATTGTACCCATGATGAGGACACGTGGATGGAATGTGAAGGTAATGGAAGATGATGATCCTGCATTCAGAGATTAGTTTTATTCATAAATGCGGTTAAATGGAAACCCAGGTAAATGATATTTACAAAGCTACTCATGCACTAAAGGTCATTGTAAATTTTTAATTTTGTGTAGATTGCCAGTTTTCTTAAGAATGACTGCCTTTGTAGAGGGAAACAAAATTGTACATTATGCAATCATACTATGAGCTATGATATGGAATTCTGTAAATAGGAATATCTGCTGTGCCCTTTGGTTTATAATAACCACTAGAAAATTCCTTATACATGGTATGTATAAATAAACAATTATATTTATGAATACAATATATAGGTATTCTGTTTTAAAAATGAAGTGAAAACATTCTAGTTAGGGAAACAGACTAGGCCACAGGAACTGGAAATAAATGGAAGGAGACTTAGGGAAGGAGATGTTGTCATCAATACACACATAGAGAGCTTCAAACTTATTGGTGAGATTTTAGTGACTATGTACATAATCTTATTTTTTCTCTTTTCCTTTCATCTCTTTTATGTTATCACCTTCCTCCTTCAACCTGCAGATCCCTTTCAGTTGAGACTGGTTGGAGGAGACAACCCCTGTGCTGGGAGGTTGGAAGTGCTGCACAAGGGTACATGGGGCTCTGTCTGTGATGATAGCTGGGGAGAAGAGGAGGACCAAGTGGTATGCAAGCAACTGGGCTGTGGGAAGCCCTTCTCTCTATCCTTCAAAGCCCGAAAAAGCTACAGACCTGGTGCAGGCCGCATCTGGCTGGATGATGTGGTTTGCTCAGGGAAGGAGAAGTCTCTGGAGTCCTGCCAGCACAGGCTATGGGGGTATCATGACTGTACCCACAAGGAAGATGTGGCAGTGATGTGCTCAGGTAAGTCCTAGTGCCCTACTAAGGTGCACTCTAGTGGTCAGGGTAATTCCACCCGGGCTGCAGAGCCGCAGTAGTCATCAGCCTGCTCTGAGCACACCTCCAGGGTTAGAGCTAGGCTCTTAGCAGGAGTTCTGCTTTACTTTGGAGTGGGGGAGAGGTTGGTGTTGGGCAAGGAGAGATATCTTTAAATTACAATTATTGAATATAAGAATAATAGGAGTCGGTCAGTATCCTTATATTAAACATGAAAAAAGTCAAGAAAATAGTTTGCCAAACCATGAAAGTGACTTTAAAACACACAGCAGAACTAAATGGATTAATCTTTGCTTTCTGTCCCAGGTTAGTTCCCTTAGGTAACCCCAACCTTCAAGCCCTACATTTGAGCTAACTGTAGGAGGTGACTTGACCTCACTCTGTTATGTTTCCTGAACCCTGTTTCCAGTGTGTATGTAGGAGAGCTGGGTGGCTGTTTTCCTGAACCCTGTTTTCAGTGTGTGTGTGTAGGAGAGCTGGGTGGCCGTTTTCCTGAACCCTGTTTCCAGTGTGTGTGTGTAGGAGAGCTGGGTGGCTTGCAAAAAGCTCTTTTGACAATGCCTGTGGGCATCTTGCCAGAAAGTACAGGATCCCAGTCTTCAACCATTGGCCTCTTCGAAGGGTAGAAGGAGAGGAAATTCAAGTGTAGCCCCTGACTAACTGAAGGGCTGTAGCCCAGCTGTGGAATCAGGATGGGGAGGTGGCTGTGTGGAGCATTTTGCTTTAAGTAATTAACTTTGAAGTCAGATGTACTCCAGGCATGAATACAGTCAACCATATTTTCCCTGCATTCTGCATCTCTGGATTCCAGAAGTATCTGAAGAACAAAACTACACCTGTACTGAACACACTGATTTACCTTATTGTTATTCCTTTAATAAGGCAGCCTGACAGCTCTGTATATCGCAGTTGTATTGCTTCTGCTGTTATAAGTAACCTAGACATGATTTAAAGCACATAGAAGGGTATGATCGGGTTATTTGCAAATTTTTGTGTACTTCATGGGAGACTATCCCACCTGTGGATTTTGGCATCCTTGGGGAAGCTGGCATCCATTGTCTGTCGATGCAGAAGAAGGCGTGTGCTGTTCGTGACTCACAGGGGACATAACTATTGTACCTTTGGAGTACAGCTTCAGTTTGTGACCATATCATTGTGGGCTATGCATGTGGATTATCTTTTTCCTTTTCTGGCCCTCGATCTGCTCCCTTGGTCAGTTTAGCTTGAGGAGAACAAATCTTTCTAGGCCTAATTTCACTCTCGCTGCATTTTCCTCTTCTCGTTACAGAAAGCACCCCAGAATTTGATGTGTAACCTTGATCCTTGCCTGACCTGGATCCCTGCTGCTTGCTCATTGGGCCCTGATTCTCCAAGTGATTATAACTGGCCATGGGCTTTAGCCACCCCTCCCTGAGCCCTTGAGAGAGTGGACAACATACTCATGTCTTGATCTCAGGGATGCACACCCCATAATCACCTCAAGATAAGAACTGCTGAGCTCCCTGGCTGAAGAAGTGTTTCCAGTTGCTCTATGCCTTCTATTCTCTTCCCAGCCTACCTGCAACTCTTGGACCTCACATGTGACGAAGGCGCGGCCTGTCTATAATAACATTGAGACTATGACAACAAAAGGAGGGCTTAAAGGGAATTATGGGTAGACAGCATTTTAGGGGTATGGAGAAAATAGACTTTTTTGAGGCTTTGCAAATTTTAGAACAAGTGAAGTGATCATAACAACAACACTGCACTGCTCCTCCATCTCTCAGGAGGTCGCAGAGTGCTTTCCTGTAGCACTTGGGTGTTTCTCACTGAGTTCTAGATATCTACCCAAAACTCTTACATTTGAAGTTTGGTGTCTGATGCGACCAGTATCCTGAGGCAGGGCCTTTGGGACCTAACTGCATCACATGGTCTGGTCCCTCAGCCCTTATGAATGAATTAAGCCCTGATGAGTCCACTAGGAGGTGATAGAAACTTCAGGAGTTGGGACCTAGTAGAGGAAGAAGGTCACTGGGGCATGCCTTTGGAAGGGGACATTTTGTTCACAGTTTGATCCCCTTCCTGTGTTCAAGGGTTGATTCTGTATCTTAGCTTTTGTGAATTACGCTGCAATAAACATGAGTGTGTGGGTATTTCCTGATATGCTGATTTATTTTCTTGGATTTATGCCCAAAAGTCAGTTGCATTTTTATGCACATGGCCATCTCATCCCTGTGGAGAGATCATCATAAACTCTTTGAGCAGTGCAGCCCTGCGCTCGTAGACCCTGTTGGTAGCTCCTGCTGTCTCAGGGGTTAATTCGCACTTTCCAGGGATCGGAAACTGTGACACAAAGTAGACTGACTTCTCTGGGTGAGTGGATTCCTAACGTGAACCTGGGAATGGACATTTCTCACATATGACAGAGACCAGATAATCAGAAGAAACCTTCCATTGAGACACAGAAGTAACTGCAAAACTCATGCTCAGACAGAAACACACATGAGGCCAGATCTTGGGATCCAGTGGCATTCCTGACTTTATGTAACAAACTGCTATGTATTCATAGTCATTTTAAACACTCAGTTATCTGGTATTGGTTTTAGTACTTCTAACCAAGAACTTAACCAGTTTAGTCATTTCGTATTAACGAAGAGATGATCCACCTGAGGCTGGCCAGATAAGTCAGTTGTCAGCAATGCAGATATTGTCGCTGAATTTATACAACAAAGTTCGCAGATACAATAGCATGAGGACAAGGGCTATAACAGGAGTACCACTCTGAGGTGTTGACCGTGAGTGCCCTGGTTTGCCTGCTGAATGCTTAAAAGCTAATATTCACAAATATGAGAAAACATAACAGTATTTGCTTTTGGAGGTTTGGGTTACATTATTCATGATGATTTTCCTAGTTTGATTCATTTTCTGCTAATCTCATAATTTATTTTTAATAGCTAAATAATATTCCATTGTGTATTTGTACCACAGTTTTGTTAGTCACCAGCTGACAAATGTCTATACTGCTAACAGTTTCTGGTGATTTTGAATAAAGCAGCAATGAACTTGGTGATCAAGTATCTCTAGAGAAGGCTGTAGAGGCCGTAGAGGCTGTAGAGGCTGTAGAGGCCTTTGGGTAAATGACCAAGACTAGTTTAGCTGGATCTTGGGGTAGCTCTCTTCCCAGTTTCCTGAGGAAACGCCCACTGATCTCCATAGTGACTGTACAAGTTTTCCCTCCTACCAGCAGTGGATAAGTGTTCTCTTTTCCCCATATCTTCACCAGCATGGGCTGTCTTTTGTTTTATTGATCTCGGTCATTCTGATTGGTATAAGACGAAATTCCAAAGTAGTTTTGATTTACATTTCCCTGGTGACGAAGGGTGGTGAACATTTATTTAAGTATTTCTCAGCCATTTGTGTTTCATCCTTGGAGAATTCTTTACTTAGTTCTGTGCCCCATTGTTTTTAAATGGGTTGTTTGATTTCTTTATGCCCAGTACCTTTAGTTCTTTATTCATTTCAGATACTAACCTTTTATTGGATGTCTAATTGATAAAGATCTTTTCCCATCCTGTGGCCTGTAGCTTTGTCTGAACAATGATGTCCTTGCCATACAAAAGCTCAACTTCATGAGGTCCCATTTATTAATTGTTGATCTTCTGAAGAGGTATCGGGTCTTGTCAAATGCCTCTTCTGCATCTAATGAGATGATCATGAAGTTTTGTCTTTCCATCTCTTTATATGGTGGGTGACATTTATCAGTTTACATACGTTGAACCATAACTGCATCTCTAAGATAGGAAGAGACAATGAAAGAGGGAAAACATGTAAAAATCTTACAAACACATGACAAATACTCAGCCAGCTTACTCAGGCATCTTCAGTGAGGAGGAAGCACGTCTGAATGACTGAACCGAGAATGAACTTCTGGTAGGAATGTAAATCACTTGTGGAAATAACTTGCAGTTTCTTTAAAAGTTAATTATCTCCAGACTCAACAATTCCATTCAAATACTTATACATGAATATTTACAGCAATTTTGATCATAAGACAATAAATGAATCTCAGAAATATCAAGTTAAGGAAAACAATTTAGAAACAACAAATATTATGTATTTTCAATTTAGGAAGCCACAGAAATTAATGTAAAGTAAAAGAATACAGATTAACAATTACACAGGCTTGGGGTTCCTGAGAAGGGGTAGGCACGCACACACACATACACACACACACACACACACACACACACACATGCACGCACACACATGCACACACCCCACAGCTGGTCTGGGAGAAGTGAAGCACTGGACTCCAAGACACTGAACCTCCTATGGAATTTATAATACTATGAAAAGTGAAAGGTTGAATGAAACCTGAAACCAGCCAAGTGGGGCCCTTGCCTCCAGGAAAGAGATTCCACACATTACTAACCATAACAGGTGAAACTCAAGCCTAGACAAGAATGGGTTGACCAGGACTGCTTAGATGTGCACATTACTGGCCCTCTATTTAAACCTCAATGTCATTTTGAGCCCTAAGGATGAAGTAGGGAGGTCACTGTATCTCTTGTCCCTCTTAATATGGCCACACTGAATAAAAACCCTTTTTCCTGGTTTTCTGGTATTTATTTGGCCATGTTAAGTCACTTATTGAGTGTGAGTAGCTGCACCTGACTAGTAAGTTTTAATCAGGAAGGGGCCAAAACAAGCCCCTGTCCCTAAAACACTGACAGACAATGGAATAGGGGCTCTCTGACTGAACCTGGCCTCGCAGACTTATCTACAACCCTCTAGGAAGGAAAGAGTTCCTGCTGCAAAGGAATAAAGACTTGATTTATTCTGGAGTGAATATGAGCAACCATGGCCCAGAAACACGGGTTCAGGTTTTTCTTTTTTTCCCAAATACAGCTTCCAAAGAAGTATCAAGTTCATTAACTTTTTGTAGTAACAGAAGAAAATCAGTCATAAAGTAACACACTTTTCAAATACATCACTAGGTATATCAAGTAGGTGGGTTATAGCAGAGCAGGAGGGCCTGACAGAATTATTAGACATTTGGAAAATAGGCATTCCCAAAGAATTTATACAATAGTGACAAAAGAGGTTAGTTCATGTATAGAGAAGAGTAATTATTAATGGAGACAAAGATGCTTAAGCTAATCTGACCCTGGACTTGGCAATATTCCAACCTCTCCACACCACTGAAGTTGTAGTCAGTCAACTAGCCTTTACAGACACAGTTTCTTTCCAGAATTTTCCTTCCACAGGCTACAGACTGTGACAGCTGGGTGTCAACTGTGACACACACACTCAATATTCTACAACCATTACTATGGTTGTATTTATAGCAGTTTATTTTTGTCAAAAATCTTTACACTCTGTACTTATAATGAACCCATTATTGTTCATACTAATGGTACTCCAATGAGCAAATTTTTTTTAATGTCTTTAACTCTATGGGGCAGTGTGAAAATATATTTTAATCTGAAGAAATCTAAGGGCACTGGAGTAGAACACACAAGAAAAGAGATCTGAAACAGTTTCAAAACTCCCCACTCCCAGACTTCCGGTTTCTGCATTTCAAGGGCTGGGGCTTTTGTATTGGTCCTTAAGGGTTAAATGTGGCAGATATCTTCATGTGGGTTTCCCAAGCCATACCACAGTTGCTGGCACAACTGTCTGGTGCCCAGCGATTTCCCTGAAAAATTGAGTGTATCCACCTCCGCTGACTTCTTTCCCTAGCCCTTTTCTTTAGATGTGCTTGATGCCCAGACCTAGATGGACTTCTCAATCTTTCTAATAACCTAGCCTTTGTGGATTGCCTAGCTATCCTTAATGGTAGAGGATTAAAGATTCAAAAAATATTGGGAAATAAAATAATTTATTCCCCACTAATCCACAATGTGAATCCCATGCAAGCTTTGGATAACAAAGAAATGTGACACAAATGCTAAAGAAAGCCATGGAGGAATTGCACACCCCTAACTGGGGAAGAGAGGAATTGTGACCCAGGACCATCAGATCAAGGTGAACTCTTCCAGTGCACAGAGACCACTGGGTGTGTACTCGCTGCCTGTATTGTATTGCAAACATTTCCCGGCGTATAACTTTCTATACCTTTTTGAAAAGTGTTTCATGTTCATTTATTGGGACAGTAAAATTTTAAAATGGGAGAGGTATCTATATGAATAGCTGAACCCCATATAAATCAGCATATGTAACTGTGAGCACCAGCCATAACCTGTGAACAGTCCCTGAATCTGACAGTCAAGTGTGGGACCACAGGCAAAGCTTTGAAGAAAGAAGGTGTATTTGAGAAGACACTTAAGTCGACATCCTTACCAAAGATAAAGATGTGCTGTGTGAAACTCTGCAGACTGAAGTTCAGTGAGACTCATCAAAACCAGAGCCCTCTCCTGGAAACTCCCAAGATATGTGGGTTCTTAAAGAAAAGACACCTCATCTCCCAGTGCACAAAATCTCCAAATCATGAAGCTGAACCAAACCATACAAAGAAGCAACTTTGTTTTTTCAGCTTTAATGGAGGAGGAAATCAAGATTAACCTCCTCTGTATGTCTATTTCTGTAAACTCGTGCTGAAGGTTAACTTCCGATCCTGACTTCCTCAAACCTCGGAGAAGCTGTCAGCTGTTGACTCCCATGTGAATAGCTTGGTGTTGCTTTCTTTTCTTCTTTTGGTATAAGGCACCTTCAAGTTACCATCCCCATCTTGGCCCTCATGCTGCCTTGGCTCCTGCTGTTGATCTGTGGTGAGTTGGACAACTGAGAATGGGGTCTGGGAATCTCACTTCTTGAAAATGTGTCGAGAATTATAGGACTAAGCTTCTGCCTGGGGATGGTCGTGTTGTCTCTCTTTGTCTCTCTCTCTCTCTTATACACATATAGGAGTGTACGCACACACACACAATATAGGCAACAAATTGGTCTCTCGGTTCCTTTTCTTCTATCAACACTATTTCTTTTTCAGTGTCAAACTTTAGTATTTCTCATCGCCCCCTCCTCATTCCAGCTAAGCTTCTCTGGTGTCGTCTATCTAAATAGAAAGATTATTTTTCCATTGTTAGTAGGTTTGCTCCTGACATCCCCACAGCTTAGGGTGGGTGCTCTTTCACCCTCTTTCTCCACTGCATGATCAGACGACACATTCCCAGGTGTCCCGACTGCCTGAGAAGACAAGCGGTACTCTGCACAAAGGCTTGCCCAACTGCTTACCACCGTGGAGTGTAGAAACCAAGACACACATGTTCTTCACCTCTGCTGGGAACCTCATATACACATCTACAACCCTGTTTTTCCACTCATGAGAACCATTATTTCAAATCTTCTCATTTCTCCTCAAACTTTTGGTCCCATTTTATAACTTTGATTAACACTTTATTCAAAAAGTAAAAACAGCAAGAAGAAAAGTCTCCGTATTTCTACTGCCATGTCTACCAGCTGCCTACATGTCTTCTTCGGCCGTGAGTACATCTTGTCTCAAAGACAGGAGTCTCTGCTTACTAATGCAAGGCCCTCCTCCTGCACTAAAGCTTGTCCTCTCCACTCAGATGTTTCTGCGTTCCAGCTTATTCCTATCAATGTACCTGTTTGCTTGGATTTTTTTTCTCGTTCATGCACCATTTCTCTCTCCCTTCACCCTGCTCTCCGTGACTATTTCACTTCCCTGATCCTTTTTCTTTTAAAACTTCATTTTTAGTCAGACTGGCCTTTCTGAAGCTCTCGACACATTTTCCCAGATGTTTAAGATGTTGTCCAAAGCAAAACCAAAACAGAGACCGTCTCTGTCTCATCAAAGATCTCTTCACACTCTCAGTCTTATCTCATGAGCTCCTCTCTCGTGCTTGACCTGGTCTTTTTTCAATTGTTTTGGGTCTCTTTTCATGAACTCACTTTAATCAAACTTCTGTCTCTACCACTCCTTGAAAACTGTTCTTTCTAGCATCATCCACCACTTCCACATTGCCTCACCCGGAGGTCATTTCCATTTCCTATTTCCTTGGCCTCTCAGGGGAAGAAGTTAAGTCACTCCCTCTTTCAGGACACTTCACTTGGTCTCCAGAAGGCCATGTTCCTGTTTCCTTCCTGCTTCACATCTACTCTTCTTAGTTCCTCTGCTGAATTGAATCTGTCCTCAACTTATTGACAGCTTTAAAATGGAGACCTAGACTTCATCTGTAGTTTCTTCTACAAATTTATACATCTTTTTCACTGATGGTGCCAAGTTGTCTAACTTAAGCTTATCTCACCAGATTTGACTTATTCTTTAAATAGAAGCCAATGGGTGCTCAGGTGTCTACCAGACATCCTAACTGGCTTTTTTGACTTCTACATCTGTTACCACTACACAAAATTTATCCATTTTTCCCATAACTCTTCTGTTTCAATAAATGTCATCACCATTTTTCCAGTCACTCTGGCCAAAAATTGAGAAATAGTATTTAACCTCTCTTGCCTTCTCTCCATCTTCTTCCCTCTCTTCCTCTCTCTATCCCTCCCCATCTTTCTTTCTCTCTCCCTCCCTCTCATTTCCACTCTCCTCATGGTCACTGCTCTGTGCCAGTAGCATTCTGAGTGTCCAGATTGTCTGAAACTTTAATACAAACTTATTTCTCTGCTTTGTTTTTCATTTGAGCACTCTCTGAAATAATGTTCTGTTTTTATGAAAATCTTTTACATTAAAGTGTAATTATATCACTTCCTCTTATTGTCCTCTCTCTACCCTCACACATTAATAACCTTTTTTATTATTGTTGTTCCATATATGTACATAAATATATAACTACAACCTGTTGAGTCAAGTGTGGCTTACAATTCCAGGGCTGCTCACTTTGTACTGGACTTAGGGCCTCGTCCCTGGAAGGGGTTATCCCTCCACATGCACTCGACAGTCATTATTTGCCTGAATTTCTTCGTCTAGGAGTGGGAACCCATGACATGTCCCCTGTGTGTGTTAGCATGTGCTTGTGTTGTCATTGTTCTGGTCTTCTAAAGGCAGCCATGTTGTTGAGGTGTCATAATTCCACAGCGAACTTTCTGGTTCTCTGCTCTTTCATTCTTTTTGCCTCCTCTTCTGCATTGTTCTCTAAGTCTTAGGTACCAGAGTTGTCTCCCACTATAGTGTAGATTCCTTGGCAGTCAAGTATTCAAAAGTATTTCTTTACGAACAAATATATAAATATTATTTTCTACTAGCTCCCTCTGATCACTTGCTAGTACCTGAGGGACTAATTGTTCAAATAAGCATTTAATCAAATAGGCATTTCGAACTAAGCATAATTAAAAACAATAATTATGAAAAATCTTGATTAGATCTTAAAGAAATGTTGGCATTATCCTCACTGCTCCGGCCACACTCTCTTGTCTCCACAAATCGCCTTTTCAGTGTCACTATAAAGAGAGCTGGCAGAGGAGACACACGCTTCCCAGGACCTCAGGGCCTCCGAGAGCAAGAAAGAATACCTGTATCTCTACTTTTTAGTGACAAAATCCAAGTTTTCTCCAAAATTTCTCCTTCTTGACCAATTATATCACAAAAGGAGAGAATATTTGAGGGACTCTAACTCTCCTCTGAACCTAGAACTCCTCTGATGGGAAGTTGGTGCCCGCAGGGTCTCATGCCTTGAGATTGAGACCTTTATCCCTCTTATTTGACTTTGTTACATCTGGCAGCAGGTCCAGAGGTGAAACTTGAGATCTTTAAGAGGAGGAGAAAGAAGAGAATAAGGGTAGAGGAACACACTGACAGGCAGTTACAAGCGAGACTCCATCCCTTCATCACAGGGACAAGGGCTACTGAAAATTACCTTATGATCATAAAAAGGACTTTTGTCTTTTCTGGATGATTAGAATATGGGGAAAGAAACAGAAAAAGAAAAAAGGAATTTGGGGCTGAGGAGGTATGGAAGATGGCAAAAGAAGGGGAAGAAGAGGGAGTTGTGGGGAAGGCACAGGGAAGGAGAGGGCACTGTGGGGAGAGCCCTTTGGAGAAGCTTAACTGTGTGTCTGTGCATCTTGCTGCTTGGTTAAGCCTGTACTGGTTTCTTTTCCAGCTCCACTCTGTGAACCTGATGGTGAGTTGTGCTTCCCAGTCTTCCTCACAGTCTAGGGAGTGCCTTGTCATCACAATCAGCACACAAGGCTTGTGGATGACTGAACAGCCCATGCCTGAACAGCACACAAGCTTCAGAGACTTCTGGATGGAGGCTGTTACCTGTATCCACCCAACAGGGGGAGCTTGTCTGGAGCCACCTCAGCACAAGTAGGGAAATAAGATCACACATAGGTGGCAGAAAGCATCAGGGATTTACATTACTCTGTTCTTCAGAGGCCCTAGGTCCTCACCGTGCTCTTCAGCTGGGGATGCACTTCCGGTGGCTGAGAACACAGAGTCGCAGAGCACAGCACTACACTTAGTCACCCAGCCAGGGCAAGGTCCAACAGGACTGCTGCCTCGTGCTATTTTAAGCAGTGCTCTGTAGTTGTAGCTTTTTGTTTTCTCTCTCTCTCTCTCTCTCTCTCTCTCTCTCTCTCTCTCCCTCCCTCCCTCCCTCCCTCCCTCACTCGGTATATGCAAATTTAATTGATTTTCTTACCAGAAGGAACTTTCTCTTGTGAAGTTTATGCAAATCTACCGGGTATAAACTGATCTCTTGCACACAAACTATTAATCACGAGGTTAAAAAAAGATTGTCTGATGCACCCAGCAGCACAGGGTCAGAGATGCCCCATGGTCAAGGGGATCAAAAGACTCTGGTCTTCTGGGTCACTCAGTGATATCCAAATTTAACTCATTCGTGTTAATGCTATGTGTGCTGTGTGCTTGGTTTCCCCTTTCCCTTTAAGCCCAGGCACTCAATCACAGCCTAAAGAGAAATACAAACCCACATCAAGGGCAAGGAAATCATCGGTTTACATGTGTTTAAGGAATTCTCTGGTGTTGAGAATGATCTGAAACAAGCTGGGAACCACAAAGCAGAACTTCTTGCAGTGAGTTTCTAGCTTCTTGCTCCTTGTTTTTCTGGCCCAGTCTACCTAACATCTTTCTTCTCAGCTCAGTTTCAAATGCTGCAGAGTTTACCAGTCCTAAGAAAACCACAGATGTCCACAAAGAGAAGATGCAGGTATTTCATACTCAGGGCAGGTGCTTACTGTAACTGAGGCCTAAAAGGATTATGCAAAAAGGCTTCTTGTAGGAAGGATTGAGTTCATAGACACTGAACTAGGTATCACCAGGAACCCAGAGGACCCAGAAGACTTTCATCTGGTGAAGAGAGAAAAAAAGTTTCTCTTATGAAAACTATAAAAACTTCCCAAACTGAGAGGCTCTAAGGGTTAACAAATGCCCAAAGAGACTAAGGCATTTCCTGGGCTGATGGGACAATGAGGAGGAGGAGCGAAGAGAGAAGCTTCAACCATCTTTACATAGTCAGAAAGGAGCCCCTAACACTCCAAAGCATGTATCTCTAGACTTCAGGCATAGAGTAAGTTTTCGTCTCATCTCGTGGATTCCACAGAGGTCTTTATAGAAGTCCTGAACCAAGGGATCTGGGCTGTATGGATGATGTAATCAGGGAATTTCTAGGCACGTGCACTCACTTTTCTCCATCAGGAACTGCAACAGGAGGCTCAGAGAAGAGTCAACAGAGAACTGAGCCCCCCCTTGTTGTTTCTATGGTGTTGCCTTCATAATAACCAGGTCCCCTGTTGTGTATTGGAATGTAATTTCATTGGTCTGAGATATCAGGGAAAGGGGAACCCTTTTTTCTTATCAATATGATTTATAACAAAGGTAAAAAAAAAAATGAGGTGAGTTTTAACTCAATGGTAGAACTCTTGCCCAGTCTATATAATGTTATGCTGCTTTGATTCCCAGTACTATCAAAATAGAAGAGAAAGAGAAGATGGAGAAGGAGGAGGAGGAGGAAGAGAAGCAGGAAGAAGAGGAGAAAGAGGAGGAGGAGGAGAAGAAGGGGGAGAACAACAGGAGGAGGAGGAGAAAGACGGGAAGGAAAGAGGGGAGGGAGGAAAGACAGGGAAAGGAGAAAGGAGGGTCAGAGACAGTTTTCTAGAACTTCAAGCTTCACCATATCCAGTTGTCTTTAATATACCAGCTCTGGCATAACTTTAAAAGTTATGCCAGAAACTTAAAAAATAAGTTAATGAGATCTAAGCCATGGTCTGGAAGCTGATGTCATCACACAGGCTTAGGATGTACCAGAAGGAGCAGGACAGGTTCACAGCAAAGAGAAACTCATGGCTATGAGGGAGGTGATGGGAGATGTTGTATGTTCTTCTGACTGAGAACACAAAAGATGCCTAATCATGAATATTACTCTGGAGTTTATGTGTATATCTTCTCTCTAGTGATGTTTCCATACCCTGTGCTAGAAGTCAGTCCTTCCCCTCCTATAGAGGGTTATTCCATGACCCTGACCTGCAAGATCCAGCTCCTTGCACAGAGGCCAGATAGCCAGTTCCGCTTCTGCTTCTTTAGTGATGGCAAGTTACTCGGGTCAGGCTGCAGCAGCTCCCCAAAGTTTCAGTTCCCTGCCATATGGAGGAAAAACCCAAAGGTTTACCAGTGCATGGCAGAAGAAACAATTTACAAGAAAAGAGGAAAGTGGAGCCTGCCAATCAAGATACCCGTGCAGAGTGAGTATCTGAGCTTGCTCTTCCAGAGTCGGAGCTGGGTAAAAGATAGCAGAACAGGTTGTTTTACATGCTCCTGAGAAGGTAGACATTGGGAAGAACTACTAGCTGCCCTGGTGAAGTAGGAAGAAAAGGTTTCTGGTAGAAGTGTGTAGAATAGGTTATTGGAAAAGGGTTTATGGGAGACACTACAATAGAAAAATCATGTTTTATTATCCTGCATCATGTGATTCCTTGTCAGTGTTGATCATCAAAAATAAATGTCCAGTACCTACAGAAGGTTGAGTAGTCTCAAACTTGCTAAAGCTTCAACACTGATAGAAACAAAATATAAAAAACCTTGAACAGTTCACACAAAGCAGAACCTACTCTAGTACTTTGTACTTGTGGTGTAACTGACCTCTAGTGCTGCAGGGGGTAATGACAGTCACACACTTACAAATGGAAATTGGATAAGAGAAGTTAAGTTATTTGATTGATACGCAGCAAATAAGGGTTTGAAAGACTTCACAGCTCAGCAGTTTGGTTTATAACTTGAACTTGAAATCACTAAAGGGTAGTAGAAATTATGTTATCCTAGGGTGGGAGATGACATCACATTCTCTACAGTAGAGTGCTTTTTCTTACCCTGTGACTATCAGCCTAATCTAAGATGATTCTAAGTAAGCAGAACACCAGCCCCAATGTAAGCTATTAAAATAAATCATTGACTTTGCCAGCAGCCTTTGCTTTCAGGACCACCGCACCTACTCCTCTCAGAAAAGCCCCCTACACAGGGTCCTCTTCATTATCTTGTGTTCCCACAGGAATCCCTGTCTCTGATGTGAGCTTGGAGACACGGCCCACTGGGGGATGGGTGATGGAGGGAAACAAACTGGTCCTCATCTGCTCAGTTGTTAACGCCACTGGAAACATAACGTATCTCTGGTACAGAGGGGCACTGGGTTCAAACCTGGAAACAAAGACACAGCATTCACTGTCAGCAGAGTTTGAGATCACTGAAGTGAAGAGAAGAGATGCTGAGCAGTATTACTGTGCAGCTGACAATGGCTACGGCCCTGTTCTCAGCGAGCTGGTGAGCATCACTGTCCGAGGTATGTGACATAGCTACCTCATCTCAACCAGCAAGTCTCATTCCCCTGAGTGGCCTTTAGCAACTTTAGTGGGGTTGAGCCTCTAGAGAATAGGCAGAAATTATGGGTCTGTCGTATCATCAAGGCGCCTTTCTCTAACTGTCCATTGTTAATCAGTTCCAGTGTCTCGTCCTGTCCTTACCTCTGGGGACTCTGGAATCCAGGCTGTCCTGGGAGACCTGGTGGAGCTTCACTGTGAAGCCCTGAGAGGCTCTCCCCCAATCTTCTACCAGTTCTATCACGAGAATGTCATTCTGGGGAACAGCTCAGCTCCCTCTGGAGGAGGAGCATCCTTCAACTTGTCCCTGACTGCAGAAAATTCTGGAAACTACTACTGTGAGGCCAACAATGGCCAGGGTGCCCAACGCAGTGAGGTGGTGACTCTCAACATACCAGGTACTGGTTAGGTTTTGGGAATCTTAAGGTCAGTGTCTCTTCCCAGCATGCTAGGAGAGCTTCAGTGTTTCCAGGGGTCTGTTGTCTGGGGCAGGGCTTCTGTATGTGATGCTGTCATGGGTGATGTATGTGAGAGGGGCGGGACTTCTGTAAACAATGCTGTCACAGCTGATGAACACGAAAGGGGCAGGGCTTCTGTACATGATGTTGTCATGAGTGGGGAACACAAGAGGGGCATGGCTTCAATATGCAATGCTGTCATAGTGATATACATGAGAGGGCTTCTGTGCATGACGCTGTCATGGAAAATGAACAGGAGAGGTGTGGAGGATAAAGTTGGAGTGCCTATCTTCTTTCATCAGTGTGGGAAGCAGGGGTTTTCTAGATAAACAAAGACACCTTCCTCCCATGAGGATCAGACCTTGAATGTAATCCATATACAAGATGTCTGCTTTCCAAACCTTACCATCTCTCCTCAGTGCCCATTGAGTCTGGAAGCAATCTCACCTCAGGAATCACTGCGTGGCTGCTTGGCTGTCTTGGCCTCATCACCATGGCCCTAATATTTTGCTACTGGATCAAGAGAAAAATAGGTTAGTAACTTAATATATTCATATTTTGCTACTGTAGCCTTTAGTTTCCTGAAACAGATGGCACTTGTGGCCCGCATACTGTAGTAAGCGCGTGCCCTAGCTACCTTGCCTCTGTCTTCTTGAAAACTTTCAAAACTGGCTTAAGCACCACTTTTAAGAAAGTTCTTTAATTTCACCAGCTGATACTTTGCTCTTCTGTGATTTAAATTTTATATAAAATGTAACAACTTTTTAAACTAGAGAGAAGGAGCACTTGGTTCTGACGTCAGTGCCGTCTCTTACCCAACAATGCTGTCGCTAGTTTCTCTTCCTCCCTGAAACACAAGTCACATCCCTAGGGGTTCTGGTCATCCCTGGATCTTTCTCACCTTTTGGGTGAAATGTTCTTTTTCTCCTGAAAGTCTCACCTAGTAACATAGCCAACAATTGCTTTCAATTCTGAATTTTAGGTTATTTACCTCCCAAGTTTATCACTACCCACAATTTCACAGATATCTACGCCTCACTTTGGTCTTCTACTCTTCACTGAGCAAGTTGAAGATGGCCAATAGAGGACAATGTGAGGCAATGCAAATCTCACTTGAATTTCAAGCTTTTCCAACATCTTTGGACACCTTTTCCCAGCTATGATTTGGCCATGGCAGCACCTGACTCTGGGACTTTGGGCAGGATAAGAGTCACCAGGGTTGTTGCAAAATCCAAAGCAAAGCATGTAACAGGTGGCAAGTTCCAACTCCTGTTACTTAGTGGCTTTGGGAACTTGTTGACTTCCAGCTTTGGGAAGTTTACTTAACTCTTCTGGACCTTAATGGCCTTAGTTGTGACATAAAGACTCTATAAGTGTCTGCCAGGTGTCCTCTGGGGCCACAGTGCCATCCCACTGGGCCCCACTGATACATGCTCTCGTTTTTCTCCCTTACAGGAAGACAGTCAGATGATCCACTCAGGTGAGGGCCCTGCTTTCTCTATGTGCTCATGATGCTGAAAACTTACTTTTAAAAAGTTAATTCTTTTATTTTTTTAAGATTATAGCATAATTACATCATTTCCCCCTTCTCTTTCCTTCCTCCAAACACTCCCATATACTCCTCCCTGCTCTTTTTCAAACTCATGGTATCCTTTTTCTTTTGATTGTTGTTATATACATATATGTGCATGTATATACATATATGTACATGTACATATGTATGTATTTTTAAACCTAAATACAACATGTTCAGTCTGTATATTGCCTGTATGCTTGTTTCCAGGGCCAACCATTTGGTATTAGATAGCCAGTTGGTATGCTACTCCCCAGGGAAGAGTGTATCTTCCACTGTTAGCATTGCTTAGCTGCCTCTGTAGTTCCTCATGTACAGTCTTTCCCTGTCCACTTCAGTGTGTCTATTTTTGTCTGTTTGTTTAGACAGACATGTTAGTGAGACTTTATGGGTGTAGCTTCTAACATTCCTGGAAGACACTCTCACAGCAAACTTTCTGACCCTCTTGGCTCTCACAAACTTCCCACCCCACGTCTACAACACCCCTGAGCCTTTGGTGCAGGAGTGTTTTATAGATGTGTCCATTGGGAATAAACTCCACAGCTCTATGTTTTGATTGTTTGTGGTTTTCTGTAGTGGACTCTGTTTGCAAAGAGAAGGTTCTTTGTTGAGGGATTAACTTATTTGCAAGTATAAGGACAAATATTTCAAACACAGTTAGGAATTATGCTGATTTAATACAGGGGTGGTTGCATGTGCTGCTCTAAGATTGATGACTTCACTGCCCTGAGTACTGCTAACCACTTCTGGGCCCTAGATCATCATGTCTTACTGGTTGTTGTGGTTCATAGGTATCATAGCTGAATAGGACTGTTGGTTGCTTCCCTCCCTAGGAAACTTGCATGGTGTCCTCTCTCATGGGCTGTTTTCCTGTTGAACTGCAACTAAAACTCACTCTTGAGTTCCCCCATTGGCAACTTTTAGCATTAATTTGCTATTTCTCTTTCACTAATTACTTTCAATTATTTCCCCATTTTCTCTATTGCTTCCTTCCAATGCCTCTGCAGTTCCCTTCTTTTGATTTCTTTTGGCCCTGCCACTGGTTTATTCATGCAGTCAGCTTGCTTACAGCAGAGGTTTGACTAAATGGAAAGACCCTGAGACTCGAAAGCAGTTTAGGACAGGTAAGGTATATACGCTGCATATCTCTGAAACGCGAGACAGAGAGCAATAAACACACTGGAAATATTGTGGGTGACATTTTCTAGAAGCTGAGAGGAGGAAAACATTTCTAAAATGCTTGCCAGCTGCAGACTTAGCTCGTGTATTTCCACACCAACAACAAACACTTTCCACATCTCCAGTGTGCATGTGAATGACCGTTTTCTTTTGTTCCTTCCTCAAGTTGCTTGTTCTGGCCAAGTGTCTATTTTCACTGAGATGAATCACTATTTTTTTTCCTTAGTGCCCTGCTCTGTAACAATGGACTAGCAGTTAGACTCCCTGATAAGCAGACAGAAAAGGAGAGGGACCATGACTTGGTAATAAAAAGGTTGAACTTCCAAGACACTGGCTTCTTCCTCACCCTCTTGACCTGGGGACAAAAAAGCCTTGCAACTGCAAACAAAGACCTTGTGGGATTTCTCCCCTGCCAGTAGCTCCTGCTGATATACTGACTCAAGTTCAAGGTTTTATCAGGACACACTTACACAACAGCTGTCGTCCAATCAGACAGCCAGTCTTTCTTCAACCAACCAACCCAGATAAGGGGAGGATGATTCTTCAATGACTTACAAAAAAAAAAAATAATAATAATCAGCCCTCAAAGAGAAGCTGTACTTCAAATTTTCAAGCCACCCCTCGGCTTTGCTGAGGGTCTTTCTCTGTCTCTGCTGTATGTGTGTACTTTCTCACCCCTAGTAAAAGTCTTTCTTCCTCTGTGAACTCTGTCTTCCGCCGTCTGCAGTGCTCAGTTTCTCTGTGTCTGCTGTATGTGTGTCTTCTCACCCCTAGTAAAGTCTTTCTTCCTCTGTGAACTCTGTCTTCCGCCGTCTGCAGTGCTCACAGTTTCTCTGCTGTCACCTGTTTCACTCAAGGTTTTGTTCTGCCTTTGAATTCTTTAACTGGCAGGGAAAATGAACCCAATCAAGATCCCTAGATGGTAACAGCTCCGTGTGTGGGCGATGTCATAGTAAACCTGAGCCAGGGAACATATGCACTGGGGCAGCACACGGAGCCCCATTCTGCCCATGAATGAGGCTTTAGCTTATACCACACAGTGTCCCTTCCAGCTGCTAATTTTTCCGTGAATTAGTATCCTGTACAGAACCTTTGCCTTCACAGTTTACAATCTTAGACTGTAACACCCAAGAGCATCTGGGCTGCCATGTGTTTTGTGCTTACAGGAGCCCTCCTATGCCTGTGCTCCAAGAATCCAGCTACCTCAACTCACCTGGCCCAGAGCAGATACAGTCTGTGTATGAGAACGGTGAGGCTTCCCAAGGACCTGAGGCAACACGGCACAGGCTGCTTGCCAAAGCCGATTCTGCTGCCTCCTAATCCTTCTACAAACAGATGATTCGCCTGCCTTTGAGTTCTGATAGGAGGTGGGTGTGGAGTAAGTGACAGAACAGGAAGAAAGGGCTGCCTCCACGTGTCTCCCTTCTCATTTCAGTGAATGTTGTACGAAGTGATGAAATTTACTCACTGGTGTACCATATCCAACAGGAACTAGAACCAGCAGCAGGTGAGACATGGCATGGGATGACTTTTTCCCGAACTTTTGTCTGTCCCAGAACCAAGAAGACAGTCAGTGGCTCTGCTTGGCAATGTGGTGGTGTGTGTCCTTAGAGCTGACCGTAGGGGTCACTGACCTTTGTCTTGAAGCTGTCACATAGAGCCCGTTGCTGTCCTTACTGCATGTTTCACATGGCCCATTTTTAATAGCAGCCAAAGATGTCAGCTTCTGCCAAGTGAGCCTCCACGGCCCCTGCAGCGCTTCACCATGGCTGCCATTCTTGTCCCATCCTATGTACGGTAGGCCGGGAAAAGGAGAGAGGTATCAAGTGTCTCTAGTGCCAGAAGGGCCTACATACCCACCCACCCAGGCTCCTGTTCTTCTGTGGACACTAAGAATCGTTCATGCGATAAAAAGGAAGACAGGAAATAACACTGGAGCTCAGTCCATGGAAAACAGGCTGGAGAAAAAGAAAGTTTTACTAAGGGGAGGTTGTAAAAGCCTAAATACAAGGGGAACCTCATAGTCCTTGTTCATTCCTCCCCAGCCCAGCACATGAAGACACATGGGGCAAGTGAGGTAAGCAGGGTCTTTACTGTTCTCTCTGTGCTTTCTCTGTTCCCTCTGGAGACTATTGTACTATTTTTACACAGTATTGCTGCTTAGGAGGAGGAAAATAAATACCAGGGTCCCTTATTTACCAACACAGTAGAGATAAAAAGCATTTAGTTATAGCAATGAAGAATCGCTACTTGAGGGAGTTTTGGAGGATTATGGGTATATTTCCTTGAGCAATGTGCTGATGTATTGCTCAGTCTTGGTTTATACTTATTTTAAAAGTTCTATTTATTTGAAAAATTCTATCCTGAAATACTGTTGAACTGTACAGCCATCGACTAGTGTATATAGCTAGCAATATGGAGTGAACTAAGTTAATACTGAATAATACTAACTAAAACTAATGCTGCCTTGTGACACATACATGACACCATTCTAACAACAGCACAAAAATGATTTGTATTATGAAAAATTCTTAATTTATATTTGTATTATGAAAAATTCTTAATTTATAAATTAAATTATAATTTATAATTCTTAATTTTATAAAAATTCTTAATTATTACATAATTATAATGGATAATTGAAGATATTCATGATGGGGGCTGGAGAGATGGCCTCACTGCTCTTACAGAGGACCAGGATTCAGTTCCCAGCACCCACATTGGGCGGCTTACAACCACCTGCCTCTCCACACTCAGGGAATTTGATGCAGTTCTCTGTTCCCCATGGGCACATACCCACACACAGACAACACATACATGCACAATTTTAAAAAATTCTAAAATCCATCCATGGTGCTACATAAGTACTTTCTGAACTGCAGGTATTTTGACTTTGTTCCAACAAGTATCACAGGTACTTTCGCAGTTTCGTCCTGTCTAAAGGTAGTCTGGGGGCAGAGCCCAACTCCTTGGAAAACTGAGAGTATTCTCAGTTTAGTCTATTCATTCTAATGTCTTTGAGAAATGACCGCTCATAAGATTGTTCAGCGGGAGAACTTCTAGAAGCTTCAGGAGTGACAGGCTCCTCTCACCACACTGACAGAAGGCCTCTGGCTTCCAAGACGCTCCTTTTAAAGTGTTGTAGCTGCATATGACAAAATGCATCCAGGCTGACTGGGAAGAGGCCCAGCAGAAGACTTGTTCTTTGTTTTCTCTTCTTTGGTCCTTCCAGGTCTTCTCTGAAATCTATTCTAAGCCAAGGAAGGAAGACATTACAGATATGGACTATGAAGACACTATATAAAACTGTGTGAACAGCATCTATGCAGGCTGTGAGAAAGCCAAAGGCCTGGTGTGCACTTGGAGGATACTGAGGAAGGATAACTTGCCAGCACACTTTCCCCACAGGCTTCCTTTCGTGAGATGGTTCCTTCACCAGTGTGAAGTTGGTACAAGTCCTGAAGAAACAACCCGGGAAAACTGGCTTAGACCCGGAAGCTGGAAGGATCTGCTGGTGGCATCTGCTTGTTGCCCATCTGGGGCATGACAGATCGCACGCTACTCTTTATTTACAAGAGGAAAGTGGTGTGGTGAAAGCCACTGGGATCTTGGAGCAGAGGGACTTAGAGTTCACAAAGCCAGCATCAATGACTGTGCAGGTCTGTTGTGGAGAGAGAGCTGTGCTTCCCTATGCACATGTCCTGTCTACACTTAAACACCTGAGTCAATGGACTCTGAGTTATGGCATCAATTTAGAATTAAAGCACAGTTGGAAAAAATTTACTGTGACTACACCTAACTTTAGCGACATATTTGGGGTATATAAGCTAGTCTAAATCCTCTCATGATTTTATAATAGTCATTGAAAGTTTCACTAAGTTCTAAGTTTTGAACTTTGTACATCATTTAGACTAAACTTTATGAATATATTTAAATACAGTGCTTCTCTTTGAATTGTCAAACTTTTTGAATCTAATCATTTGGCTCAAAGTCTGTTTTAATTTTAAAACAATTACATATTAAAACAATTTAGAAATAAAGTGAAAAGGAAAGTCTTTGCTATGAGATACCACAAATGGCGACCACTGTAAAAACATATCCTGTATCCAGATGGTTTCTACTTGTGCACAAACACTTGCATATGAATAGATAATCAAAAGTATAGCTACTCAAGTAGCTGAAACATGTCCAGATATGTGTGTATCTATAATACTATTTCAAAAGACCATGGAATATTCTGTCATGTGTTTATATCATAATAGATGCATTTTTCCTTTTACGTAGTAATAAATCTATATAACCTAAAACTGATTATTTTAATTTTTTAATCATTTTAACTTTTTTTTGAGACCGGGCCTTGCTACGTAGACCAAATATGCCTGGAATTTGAGATTCTCCTTCTTCAGTCTGGAATTTGAGATTCTCCTTCTTCAGTCTGGAATTTGAGATTCTCCTTCTTCAGGCGTGCGCCGCCATGCTCTACTCATCTTAACAGTTTTAAATGTATGGTCTAGGGACATCAGCTCCTCTCACATTTTAATACCCTCCGCCACTGAAGGATTCAGGTAACAACTGCACTGGGAGAAAGCTGCCTCTGGCACTAGTCTAGCAGACATTCTTTCTTTGAGCTCAAGGATGGCTCAGGAGGTCGTGGGAATTCTCCCAAAGAACAGGGCATTCCCGTGTTATTTGTTATCCAGGGCTGCCCCTTCATACCTGGGGGCAGCTGCTTGATTTCCCCTGGCCACAGATCTTCCCATTTTTGTATCCTGAGCAAAGAATTACAGAAACTTGGATGAGAACGACAGCATATAAAAGTTTGAGAACTTTTCTGTGAATGTCTAATAGGGGTGGGGAAGTCCAGTGGTATTTAAAAGACCTCTTTCCCTCCAGATAGCTGCATGGACATGTAGAATTAGGAAGGCATATGTAGGATCTGTATAGACATTCCCTTTCTTTTACTGGAATCACTCAGAGGCTCTAGTGAAAGCAAAGAGCAGAGTAAACTGGGCACTAGAATTCTGGTCCTCAAGGTAAGGACACCTAAACTCATAACCACAGTGTAACTAAATATCTCATTCCATCCTTGAAGAAAGAGCTCTCCTCAGTGTACAATATTAAATTGGGATTCTTTGGAGGCTGAGTATTTCAGTCAAGATGGGCAGCTATCTACTAGGAGGACCTCTTCACAGGAATGGAGGGGTTTCCCATATCCTTCTGGAAAACATGTGGAAGAATTTAAATTTTGACAAGCCTTACACATCACTTCAGGACCTTCCAACACAAGGGCTTGGTATTTAGCAAAGGAATTTGATATCACAGATTCTCCTTAGAGTTGAAAATACCTCAATAGCATGTGGGGTATAAATCATTAAATACCCCAGGGTAAATATTGAACTTCTGGAGTCAAAAGCCCCATGGCTGCAACTGCCCAGCAATAAGTAAGCTGCCCCTCTGCTACCTGGTTTAAATCTTACTTAGGTAGCCCATTAGCTGAGCAGTTGATACAGGTTATGCAATCACACTCAAAACCACCCCCTTTCTGTCACATACAGATCAAACTGGAATTGAATGCATAGTCCCAAAGCAGGAATCTGGTTCCCTTTTCTTTTGAAAAGCACATTGGGATTCAAGGGTCCATATCCCTAAGGAATGTCTCTAAGTTTGAGTTTCTTCTCAGGACTTATAAAGAGATCTAACCAGTTCAGCATATCTAGGAACCCAAATTCTACAATCCAGTAACTCCCAGGAAGGCTCTTAGCTGTTTCAAGATCTAATGGAGAAGGAAGTTTAAAATACATTGGAGCCATTCAGGTCACAAGGCCCTGGTGCCTTTTTTTAAGGTTAGATCCAAACACATGGCATTGGGTTTATAGAGTTTGGTCTTAATTTGAAATACTTTACCTCCTTCTTTCCCAAGAGATTCCAAAAAGACTCTGTACCCTGGAATATTACTCCCTCAGAGTTTCCACAGAAGACAAGGCAATCCATATCAGAGCAGCACAGTTTGAGGTTGTGTCCAATCTATTCGGCCCCAGGAGCAAGCTGCTGCAAACAAGTATGGGCTCTCTCAAAATCCCTGTGGCAGAATGGTGCAGGTGACTGTGTGCAGTGGTTTGAATAAGAATTGTGCCCCATGGGCTCATATATTTGAATGCTTAGTCACAAGAGAGTGAAACTCTTTTGATAAGAATAGAAATTAGGAGATGTGGCCAACCCAATTCTCTTCCTCTGTTCTCTCACCATGAACCCCACCATGATGATAGTGGACCAAACCTCTGAAGCTGTACACAAGACCCAATTAAATGCTTTCTTTAGCCTGGTCATGGTGTCTCTTCACAGTAATAGAACAGTGGCAAAGACACTGTAGGGCTAATTTTGGCTTCTACCAATGGCAAACAATACTCTACTGAGGAAAGGAGGAGTTTAGTCTTTGTTCTAGACTTCTAGAGGAAGATCTGGGGTCTCAGGGTCTATTAGGAAGGAGTGACAGAAATGGAGATCTCTCCCAGGAGCAGGCAACAGTTGAATAAAATATCTTTTAACGGTTTAGTCGGATATTCCCACATGATAGTCATTTGTTGGGATTTAGGGCCAGGGGAGAAGAGGAGGTGAGAATCAAGCACCCGTATTGAGGAGGAAGCTGATCTGTCACTCCCCTGAAGACATTATTGTTCAGGGCCCCTCAAGATCTGCTTTTGAGGCAGAAGCCGAGGTCCTGAGACCTCTGCCTCAACAGATTCTTGGGGAATTGATCCTTCTAGCAATTGCCTTTCTAAGTGGGGCAAAGGCCCAGGGTGGCCTACATCTCTGAAGGCCTACATACTACCTTTGGAAATGGCCTTCCCACTCACAGAGAAAGCAGGACCCTGGGTTAGACTGTGTTCCCTCACACAGGCCTTGATGGCAGCCTAAAGTTCTTCATGATGTTTGCCATTGCATCCTTCCTTCCTTCTCTATATCCTTGTTCTGCTGCATACAGTTCCTGACCATGGTTACAAAACACCACAGTAGCTGCCTGAACCAAACCATTTAGTGGCTTGCCTGGCTCAGTGGCCAGCTTCTGAAGCTTTTAACAGCGGCTGGATGAGTCAAAAATCTGCCATTTAGAAATAATTCATAGACTTGCTTTGACCTTTCTTAGACCCCCGAAGACCAAGATAATGCTTTCTATTCCAGTCTCTCTGTCTATCATTGGATTCTGACTCCACCACCTTAGGACATGCTGTGGCAAAACCATGTCAGCCTAGATCTCCTTTTCCCTCACTGCCAGCCTGCAAAAGATGCTAACTCACTCTTAGGATCTCTCATTTATGTAGTGTATCCATTTGTTGATTTGTTTATGTTACAGCATTTTTACATTCCAAGGATAAATTCCACATGATCATAACACATGGGATCTTTCATTATTTTTTTAATTTGGTTTACTAGAATTTTGTTATGAATTTTTGCATCTGTGTTTGTGTAGTACATTTTATTATTTGTTAATTTCATAGATACATACATATATTCATGCATGTATAATTTTTGTTATTTTCACTGTTCCCTTTCCTGCTGAAACCCTTCTGGCCAAACCCTTCTGTTCCCTTCCTAGTTTCATGTCTTAAAAAAAAAAAATGTTTGTGACCTACTGAGTTTAGTTAGAGGTAATTTTGTAAGCATGGTAGGAGGCTACTTACTGGATCATGGGCAAATTATCATTGATGAAAATGACACACACAAATATGCAACCATTAGCTGCCAATAGATCACAGGAAGGTGTGAGGATTTAGGAGCCCTTTTCCTTCCCATATTGAATGGGGACTAGTCTAATCTTGTGCAGATCTTCTGGGGGATAACCGCAGCTGCAGCGATCTCATGATGCAATTGTGTCATGCAGCAACTTTCTCCAACTTTAAATAATCCCTCCAGGAGGGAGAAGAAAGAGGAAGTAAAAATTCATAAGTCTCAGAAAGTTCCTGAAACTAACAAGATTCACAAACATCCTCCCCAAAATTATGGAAGCATAAACTGCTGGGGGATAAGACACTCAGATCAGTAGAGCTGCCTAGAGGAAACTTTCTGAGCTCCAAGGTTGAAGATTTCATGGTCATCACCAATGCTTAGGTGGGTTGTCCCCTGGTCCATACTGGCATAAGTAGCCCCAATTACCTCATTGTTTCACCAAAGTGAACTTTGATGGAATCATATTTTTGGCTGATCATTGGTGTCATATTTGGAAAGTAAATATCTGTTCATGCTGCCCCAGGAAAAGTCACACAACAAACATCCTTGGAATCTCCGTAAAACATTGTCTCACCATTCAGCAGTTCATACAGAACCTTGAGTAAGGGTTGATCACTCACCAGTCATTCTCAGGATTTTGATCAGTTATGAGCCTTTGCATTAACTGCCATGCACTGCAAGAGAAGTTCCTCTGATCTAAACTGAGAGCTGGGCTAATTGATTGATATTAATATTAAGTAGCAAGAAGACAGTTTCACAACACGTACATTTAGTAAAACAATACTTTCCCCCCTCACCAGGGCTTGTGACCTCCCTACCACTGAGAACCAGATTTACAACAAACAGTGTAAGTTTCCTCCTGTGGAACTGGTCTTAAAAAACAGAATGTCCTTGGCTGTCCATATAATATCCATGCAATTATTGAACCAATGGGCACATCTTGCCGAGGAGATTCTTATTTTAACTTTCTGGGTGCAATGCTAGATGAGACCGTTGGTGACTTTTACATTGTTTCATCTTGAATAACACCTTCAGGTACTATGAAAGCTAGCTAGCAGGGAGGAAGCATCCAGCTCAGTTTCAGCTTGATTTACCAGTGACTGCAACCAAGATGTGTGGTATCTTCTGCAACAGGGTCTTTCCATCTAGTCCTGGTGGGAAACCAAGAGCAATGACCTTAGCCTGTATTATACATGTTGAGACCCCCTTCAACAATGACTCATAGGTACAGGAGTCACACAGGTCCTTGTGCTCAAAGACAAGCACTAGGGGACCCTGGAATGTTAGCACACACAGTTGTTCCTTCAAGGGAAAGGATATAAAACCTGTTATCCACCCAGAAGGCTGGGAGTGAACATGTTTAATAGCCCCGTGGTCTTGGTACTGTGTGGTCAGAGACTACACTGGTCCCTCCCCCAAACCCATATCATAAGCATATATTTTCTATCAACCTATAGAACCTATCTTTGTGAAAGGTGTCACATGTACTACACAAAGTTTGTAGAAGGAGTTTCAGTGTAGTCATGTCCAACCCTTAGTTGTTTGCTTTGCTCCTCAAGAGTTAATGTGTTATCACCATGAAAGCTTCAGCAAATTGCACTAGGCTTAAATATGCCTAAAATAAACTTCTTGAGGTCAGACTCTCAAACTTTGAAGCAACACAAGCTACTCTGTCATATTTAACCAAACTGCCTTCTTGCCTCCTGTGGAACATCTTTCTGCTGGCTGTGGAGGGTACAGAGAATCCACAGGAAGATATCTTATACCTAGCACATGGATTTTTATGGTTTCCAAGAGGTGCACTCTCCATTGTGTAGGGTAGCTCCATTCAAACTTTTTGCCATCTATACTTCTGACAGAGGGTTAATATCCAGAATATATAAAGAATTCAAATCAAAGCATCAAGGAAACAAATGACCCAATTAAAGAAGTGCTAGGATAATCCTTAACAATAATCTATAAACATTTGTCCTTATAGCCACAGATAAATGTAACCTTTATTCCTCTATTTTATTTAGGGTTTCTATTGCTGTGAAGAGACACTATGACCACAGCAACGTTACAGAGAAAACATTAAATTGTGGTGGTTCATTTACAGTTCAGAGGTTCAGTTTATTATCATCATGGTGGGACATGACAGCATGCAGACAGACGTGGTACTGAAGAGGTTGCTGCTACATGTTGATATGCAGGCAACAGGAAGTAGACTGAAACACTAGATGTGGCTTGATCATATATGACTCCTCAAAGCCCACCTGCACAGTAGCAAACTTCCTCCAACAAGGCCACACTTCCTAGTAGTACCACTCCTTTTGGGAGCCATTTTCTTTCAAACCACCACACCCTCATCAATGAAAGTTCTCTTTGCAACAGATGGAGACCACTACAGAAAATCATAACCAATCAAAATGCAGAGGTATGGAACCCAGTCCCAATGAATATATCAACAAAACACCTCCACATTTAAGACTCAGAGAACACTGTAGAAGAGGGGTAATGAAAGATAGTATGACCTAGAGGTTATAAAAATTAGTGAAAAAAGAGGCGGTGAATTTTAAGAAGAGTTGGGAAGGGTACATGGGAAGGTTGGGAGGAAAGAAAGGGAGGGGAGAAATGTAATTATGTTACAATTTCTGCCATGATCCAGTGGCAGGCTGAACAATAAATTATTTCTCTGGACTGGTGTGGAGATGTGGGAATAAAGACACAGGTCACATGGCTTTATAGGGAGGGAGATTCTCAGAGTTCCCTCATGAAATCCTGAGTTCATATCCTGAAAAATTCCTCTCATTTATTCTCCAAACAGCCTTTATACCAAAATGTAAACTAAAGGGTAAATTCATTAGTATTCTGTTTCCTAGGTAACCAGGTAAATGGCTTTAGTCATGTCTACACCTTTGACCACACCTTTCTATGACCATTTTGTCATGTCCCCCTCTCTTTCTTCTCTGTATGCTAGCTGGGCACGTAGGCTGAATTAACACCTCTTTTCAGGCATCCTCCAAATTACAAAGAAAGGAGCAAAACAACATCCTGACCCTTTGTTAGGGTAGCAACAGCCTGTCTGGAAAGCTATGTGACCACCTCAGGTGTGGCCTATGGCTTGAGATCCTGGCTGCCATACCATATAGAAATATGGGCCTTACAAATCTCAAAAAAAAAAAGTATTCCAGTATCAGAATCAAACTGCACCCATTACAAATAAAAGACCATTTTGATACTTTAAAAAAATGTTCAAGGGTCTAAATAGAGTTCTCAATAGAAGAAATAAAATTAAGCCAAGAAATACCTTAAGAAGTGCTCATCAAAAAAGGGGGGCTTGGTGGTGGTGGTGCACACCTTTAATCCTAGCACTTGGAAGGTAGAGGCAAGTGGGTCTCTGTGAGTTCAAAGCCAGCCTGGTCTACAGAGTGAGTTCCGGGCCAGCTAGGGCTGTTACACAGAGAAACCCTGTTTCAGAACACAGGAAGAAAGAAAGAAAGAAAGAAAGAAAGAAAGAAAGAAAGAAAGGAGGGAGGGAGGGAGGAAGGGAAAAAACAGCAATAGAGAAATGCAAATCAAAACAACTTTGACATTTCATCTTATACAATAATGGCTAAGATCAATTAAATAACTGAAAGTAAATGTTGTTGAGGTTATAGGGAAAGCAGAACCCTTATTCACTGTTGGTGAAAATATAAATTGGCACAGCCACTCTGGAATTCAGTACAGAGAATCCTCACTTTAAAAAAAAAAATCATGTGACTGTTGACTTGTTTCCAAAAGACTCAACATTCTGCTCCACAGAACTTGCTTACCATGTTCATTACATAACCACTGTCCTGATCAAAATAGCTAGGAAATGTAAACAACCTAAAGGGCCTTCAGGAAATGAATGGGCAATGACACATATACTCAACGGAGTACTGTTCAGCTGTAAAGAAAACGAAACCCTGTAAACCTCAGGCAAATGGATGGACCTACAAAACATTAGATTGAGTGCCGTAACCCAGACACAGAAAGACAAACAGCACATGATCTGTCTCACTTGCAGTTCCTAGCTCCAGAACTTCAGATGTAAGCTTATAACATGGAGAAGCCTCAGAAACCAGGAAAGTATACGGGGACCATGGTGTATGTGCAAATTAGGAGCAGAAAAGGAGGATTTGATGTAGGAAATGGAGATACAGATGAAAAAGGAGGGAGTAGGGACAAATAACACCAAGGTTATTTCATATTTACCTAAAATTATACACAATATATAGACTAGCAAAAACTCATATCCCGATCAACCCATCTCTAATAATCTGTGTAGCATCAGTCTTTCCAGGAAAGATTCAGCATGTCTGACCTGGCAGCTTGCTTCATGGTGTCTGCCCGGGAGAGGGGAGCATGGCCTCTGAGCTCACTTCCTCTTCCTCCCAGCATTCTGTTCTGTTTACTCCTCCCACCTATGTTTTAACCTATGAGGACCAAGCAGTTTCTTTATTTTTTAACCAATGACCTTCCTCCATCATTTCCCCTTTTTCTGTTTAAACGAAAAAAAGGAAGGCTTTAACTTAACATAGCAAAATTACATATAACAAAACAGTTATCAAGTAAAAATTACAATAATCTTTATCATAACTAAGGAAAACTATAACTATAACTATTCTTCAACTCCATCAAAGACTCCAGAAAGATGCAATATTACCTAAGCAAACAAGAAATAAGCAACTTCCAAACTCTAAAAATGACAGAGACATCTCGCTGCCTGGACAGTCACCCAAAGTTCCTCTATACTGTTGGGGCATCCATCTTCTGCCTATAGGCCCATAGTTTCCAGCAGACATTTCCATGAAGCAGGAAATTTCAAAGTCAGTTCAGTCACTATCTGCTGTGTCCTGCAGAATGTCTCGCAGACTCCTTCATGAATCAGGAACCCCGAAAGATCATCTCACCTTTAGGCAAGTTCAGTAGTCCTCTCTCTGCGGGTTCTCTGTATCCAGTTTATGCATTAGTCCAGGCAAGAGCAGTTTTCTTGCCCAAATGGCTATCAAACTCCATAAGGAGCCTCTTCGATGCCCAGCTTCCTTTTGAAATAGATTGGTGCTGCCAGGAGCAGACGTGTTTCATTGTCATGAAAAACCCTAAGTTATTAAAACATTTAAAATGCCATATTCTATAATCTTTGAAAAATGTGAAGAATGCCTATCTAAAATATATCTATGTACATCTAGAAAATCTTAACTAACATGACTACAAGCTTGACTATTATTGATTATCCATTAACAACCTATATACATTACATTTTTAAGTGAACTACACAATTAATACCTTAATAAAGATCAGAAATACATATATATAACAAAATTGACCTTAAATCTCTATCAATAAAGAAAAATCTATACTAATGCAAATTATTCATATCTATATCATATCCCCCTTTAAATGTAAAAGAACGTTTATAAACCATATTTGGGAACATGGGCACAGTTTTTTCTCTCCAAACTGCTTCCTGCTGAATGGGGGCGTCATTAATTAGGTATTTCATGGTATAACCTGTGTGCTAGTTTCATCTCAGTTGGCAGTTGAGCGAAGCAATTTTCTGAAGATGTTCACAGCAACCCTTCAGGAGGGCGTGGTCCATCATACCATATTGAGATAGAAGCAATCCACAGACTCTCACCCTCTGTGAAAACAAAATAAGAAACTCCTTTCCAAAGCATCATGTCCTTAGATCCAAATTTCAAAGTCAAGGCATTTTCAAAATATCTATGTTGGATTAGTTCAGCAGCATTTATAAACAAATATATTTTAGCAGTTGTTGCTCCTTCCTCAGCATTCAAACAATTCAAAGAGAGCATAATAACATACAGTATCAAAATTCTCTGTTTATTTTACATCTTTGTACGGCTTTATTTTAACTCTATTTTGTTTATTTTTACTTTTATTTTATATTCTCTGTATATCTTTGTCCTGGAATAACTCTGTAGACCAGGCTGTCCTTGAACTCTCAGTGATCTGTCTGTCTCTGCCTCTCAGGCATTGATATTAAAGGTGTACGCTACTACACCTTGAACTCACAGAGATCTGTTTGTCTCTGTTTTCTAGGCAAAAACTCCAGTACCAAGCGTGAGAATTCTCCTTTAAAATGGTTGGTTAGATCTGCAACAGAATTGTCAGCACCTGGGAGGCTGCTAGAAATGCAAGCTCCCCTACAGCCACTGAATTCCGGAAACCTGTGGCAGTACACCCACCGTGGCTTCACCAGGTGGCAGGTGATGTTCAATTCTCCAGTTCTTCAGAGGCCTTAAAGCGCCAGATTCTCATGTTTATTCAGTTCTGTCTCAGCAGTTGGTGCTTATCCAGATAGAGATTTTCTTCGTTTGAGACAGGATTTCACATAGCCCAGGCTGGCCTTGAACCCTCTGTGGCATGTGGCAGAGGAGTACCTTGAACTTCTGATTCTCCTGGCTCTCCTTCCTCATTGCTAAGATTCCAGCTGTATCTTGCATGCCACAAGACAAGTGTTCTGCCAGTGGAACTGCAGCCCCAACCCCCAGACTTTCCCTGAGAGGGTAAAACATTACAGAGACCATTTTAGGCTTCCTGCAAATCCCTCCTTTGTACATGGTGTTGCATGCTTCTAATCCCAGCACTTGGGAGGCGGGGGCAGCTGTGGGTTTGAGGCCAGCCTAGCCTACAGAATGAGTCCCAGAACAGCCAAAGCTACACAGACAAACCCTGTCTAGAAAAAAAAACAAAACAAGCAAATAAATAAATAAAATAAAATTGGCCCACAAAATGGTTGCACCAAAAATCTACCAGAAAAAAAATGGTTGGTTAGAGTAGATTATAAGTGACTTTGAGGCAATCTAGATTATGACTGTTGCCCTTGGTTGCCTCTCAGGGGTTGAATAAAGCTTTTCTTTCTGATGACTCTGCACACTGAGGACTCAAGACTTAGAATACCAGAGCTGGGTCTAACTAGAAAGATCCTTCATGCAGTCTAGCCTCCACAGTACCATAAAATACCATGCAAGCTGCCAAGGGAGGGAAGCAATTGATATCCTACCACACTGTGACACATAGGAACCACCACATTGTCCAGCATGACAAGGTATCAGTAAAGATACTGTAATTGGCACTCATGTGTTGTGGATAACCAACAGCTGTCTAGTTAGATATAAGACCCACTTCGCACAAAGAAAATCATGCCCGGTCCTGGAAACCTACTCAATTTCCCATGGGTAGTAAGGTCACAGATCTTAGAAGAAAATCTACTGCCACTACTCTACTAGAGCAACCTAATTCCTAAATACATTTTATACCTTCTCCTCATACCACAGAGAACTCTCACCCTTCGTCAAAGAAGCTTGTCTTCACAGCAAACAGAGACCATCATAGAAAACCACAACTGGACACAATGTGGAGATCAGTGGATCGTGGGGAGCCCAGCCACAGTGGATAATCTCTACCACAATTTCTACATCTATAACTCAGGGAACACCACAGAAGAGGGAATGGAAAGAGTGTAAGATCCAGAATACCAGGAAGTCTGCTGTTCAACAGTCTCTCATAGAAAGGGCTTCACAAACAGGATCTGAACCATGGCAATAGCAATATACATGCTGACGTGGAATGGGAACATCTCACACACAGGAAGCTGAGAATTGAGTATTCATGACTTGCTTTCTATGGCTTTCTCCTTTCCTTTTCCTGGATAATCTCACCTAGGTGGTAATGTGTGTTGGCTTTCTTTTAAATTTTATTCTTTGAGAATTTCACATCATGCACTCTGGTCACTCTTTTCTCAGTCTATCCATGTCTGCTTCCCCTCCTTTAAAACTCACCCCCAAAACAATAAAAAAATTTAAATTCCAATGTCTTAGTTAGGTTTCTGTTGCTGTGAAGAAACACCATGACCACTGCAGCTCTTATAAAGGAAAACTTTTTTTCATTTTTTGATATTTATTGAGCTCTGCATTTTCTCTGTTCCCCTCCCTGCCTCTCCCCTCCCCCTTCACTCCTCCCCCAAGGTCCCCATGCTCCCAATTTACTCAGGAGATCTTGTCTTTTTCTACTTTCTACTTCCCATGTAGATTAAATCTATGTAAGTCTATCTTAGTATCCTCATTATTGTCTAAATTCTCTGGGATTGTAGTTTGTAGGCTGGCTTTCTTTGCTTTATGTTTAAAAAACCACCTCTGAGTGAGTATATATGATAATTGTCTTTCTCCTCAAAATGATGTTTTGTAGCTTCATCCATTTTCCTGCAAATGTTTTAAAGGAAAACATTTAATGGGCTGGATTACAGATCAGAGGTTTAGTCCATTATCATCACGGCAGAACATGGCTCCATGCTGGCAGGCATGGTGCTGGAGAAGGAGCTGAGAGTTCTACATCTTGATCCACAGGCAAGAGAAAGATACTGTGTACCACACACAGGCATAGCTTGAGCATATGAGACCTCAAAGCCCACCCATGCACACATTCATCCTTTAAAAAGACCACACCTCCTAATAATGTCACTCACTATGGGCCAAGCATTTAAATGCGTGAGTCCATGGGGTCATTCCTATTCAAACCACCACATCCAATTTATGTTTTCCATACACTCACTTGAGCATGCTCAAACCTTCAGTGGCATGCTCTATGGGTGGAACTGAGTCATTCCCCTCTTGAATCCCTGCCTGAAACCATCAATTGTGGAGAGCCTACTTCAGTATCTTTATCACACTTCCTAAGAGTTGGCTTCCTGGCTTCATGGCTATTACCCTTTTTTTAGGATAGTGTTATGGGTAGAGGTAATGGTCATCACTGAAACTTCCATTTCCCATTTTCTCAACCATGTATCTGTAGTCATCAATATCTCTGCAAAAGTAGCTTCCTTACTCTTTTTAGTCAGTGGAAGCATGGGTCATGGGCTTCCACATGTTTTCTGGTGACATCACAGACCCCAGCTGCAGTAGGGCCATGGATGCAGACATGGTCCTCTGTGGTAACACAGATCTAGATATCATCATGGCCTCAGAGGTCAGCACAGGCCACTGAGATCAGCATGGCCTCCAGTGGCAGGCATGATCCATGAACATCAGCATGACTTCAGGCAGCAGTCCGGACCATGAACTTCTGAATCTCCTTTGGTGGTAACACAGACCCTGGCTGCAGAAAGACTTTGGCCCCAAACATGGCTATAGGGAGCAGAAAGGATCACCGCCAGCTCAGCTGGCAGCATAGGCCACTCACATCAGCCTGGACCTTGAGGTCTCCAGTTCCACCTCTGCTTCTTTTTCTCCCATCTCTCCATCAAATACATGCTCATCATAGTTGTGACCCCCACCTGCACAAGGCAGCAAGTAGGTAGGCCTCTGTGATGTTTTCTTGAAGCCTGGATGTTCACTTCCAGATTCCTATTTCAGTAATCTCTCCACATCTCTACATAGACCTATTGCATAAAACTCAAGATGACTATATGATAATTCCCTCTTGGTCTCTTTCTTTTCTTATGTGGTCCTCTGCTGAAACAGTCTGGTCCGGCAAATTCTGAGATGAGTATTTTCAAGCCCACCATCAAAAGCATTCATTTTTCCTCCCCTTGCTCTTTAGGTATACTAAGAAAGATTCTTTCTGAAGACAGGACACATAACAAGTTTACTAATACACGCTTGCCCAAACCTGTTCATTAGACTCTAGGCTAAGAAGCCATCAGGCTGAAGTCACCCTCCTGTAGCAAGGAGTGAGAAAAGGAATCTTAGAAAAGAACTGACTGAAGGGGTTTGCTCACCAGTCTCCTCTCACTCTCCCAGCCCTCTGCGTTCCTCAAGCACAGAGGAATTTAAAAATCATAAAACAACTCCTCAAAACTTCATTTAAAACTATGTATGCCCAGATGGGATCAAAATTTAGAATTGCATAACTGTCAAACCATAACAGCTAATGAAAACGTGATGCTCCAATGATATATTACCCTAAAATCAGAAAAGTTGCAAAACAGGAAGCAAATAATTAAACATTTTCTCAAAAAAACTAAGTTCTGGGAGCTAGAGAAAGAAAGTTGAAGGATTCAAGATGGAATTTATTTTTTATTTTAAATTTTTGAGTCATTTTACATCCTGACCACAGTTCCCCCTCCCTCCCCTCCTACTACTCCTCAGAAAGAGCAAGACCTGCCATGGGAAGTCAACAAAACCTGACAGATCATCCGGGCAATGGTGGCACACACCTTTAATCCCAGCACTCGGGAGGCAGAGGCAAGTGGATCTCTGTGAGTTCGAGACCAGCCTGGTCTACAGAACTAGTTCCAGGACAGGCTCCAAAGCCACAGAGAAACCCTGTATCGAAAAAGCAAAAAAAAAAAAAACCTGGCATATCAAGTTGAGGCAAGATCAAGCCCCTTCCCCTGCATCAAGGCTGAGCAAGTTATCCTTCCATAGGCAGTGGGCTCCAAAATGCCAATTCATACACAAGAGATAAATTCTGCTCCACTGCCAGAGGTCCCACAATCAGACCAAGCCACACAACTGTCACCCACAGTCAGAAGACCTAGTTCGGTCCCATGCAAGCTATCATCAGTGTTTTTGATCTTAGACATTCTGACAGGTTAAGATGGAATCTCAGAGTCATTTTGACTTGCATTTCCCTGAGGACTAAGGATGTTGAGCAATTCCTTAAATGTCTTTCGACCATTTGATATTCTTCTATTGAGAGCTCTCTGTTTAGATTGGTACCCCATCTTTTAATAGGATTGTTTGGGATTTTGATGCCTAGTTTCTTGAGTTCTTTATATTTTGTAGATCAGCCCTCTGTCATATGTGGGGTGGTTAAGATCTTTTCCAGCTTAGTGGGCTGTTTAATTGATCCATTGATCCACATGCTTGTTTACGCCAATATCAAACTGTTTTTATTATTATAGCTATATAGTAGAGCTTGAAGTCAGGGATGGTGATGCCTCCAGAAGTTCCTTTATTGTACAAGATTGTTTTGTCTTATTTACCATGTCTTTTGCCTTACAGAAACTTTTCAGTTCCAGGAGGTCACATTTAATAATTGTTGCTCTCAGTGCCTTGCTATATTTAGGGAGTAGTCTACTATGCCAATGTGTTCAAGGCTACCCTCCACTTTCTCTTCTATCATGATCAGTGTAAGTGGATTTATGTTGAAGTCTTTGGTCCACTTGAACTAGAGTTTTGTACATGGTGATAGATATGACTCTATTTACATTCTTGTACATGTTGACATGCAGTTAAGCCAGCAGCATTTGTTGAATACTTTCTCTTTTCCATTGTACAATTTGACTTCTTTGTAAAAAATCAGGTTCGTAAGTCTGTGAAATAATGCCACGGTTTTCAATCCAGTTCCATTGATCCACATTCCTGTTTATGCCAATATCAAACTGTTTTAATTACTATACCTCTATAGTAGAGCTTGAAGTCAGGGATGGTGATGCCTCCAGAAGTTCCTTTATAATACAGGATTGTTTTGTCTATTCTGGGTTTTTTTTTTGTTTTTCCATATGAAGTTGCATATTGCTTTTTCAAGGTCTGTAAATAATTGTGTTGGGACTTTGATGGGGATTGCATTGACTGTGTAGATTATTTGTAGTAAGATTTCCATTTTTACCATGTTTATCCTACCTATCCAGGAGCATGAGAGATCTTTCCATTTTCCAATATCTTCTTCAATTTCTTTCTTCAAAGACTTAAAGTTCTTATCATACAGGTCTTTTACTTGTTTGATTAGGAGTTACCACATGATATTATTTGTGACTATTGTAAAGGGTGATATTTCTCTAATTTCTTTTTCAGTCCATTTATCATTTGTATATAGGAGGGCTACTGATTTTTTTTTAGTTAATTTTGTATCCTGCCACAGTACTGAAGGTGGTTATCAACTGTAGGATTTCCCTGGTAGAATTTTTGGGGTCACTTATGTATACTATCATATCATCTTCAAATATTGAAATTTGGCTTCTTCTACTCCAATATGTATCCCCTTGATCTCCTTTTGTTGTCTTCCTGCTCTAGGTTGAACTTCGAGTACTACACTGAATAGATATCTCCATATCCTGTATTGTTCCTGATTTTAGTGGAATCACTTTGAGTTTCTCTCTATTTAGTTTGATGTGGGCTGTCAGTTACATTTGTTATGTTTAAATCTGTTCCTTGTATCCCTGATCTAAAACTTTTATCATGAAAGGATGCGAATTTGGTAAAAGATTTTTTTCAGTATCTAATGAGATGATCATGTTTTGTGGGTTTTTGTTTGTTTGTTTGTTTTCAGCTTGTTTATATGGTAGATTACATTGACAGCTTTTCATATGTTGAATCATCCCTGCATCTCTGGGATGAAGACTACTTTATTATAATGCATGATTTTATTTTCATGTGTACTTGGATTCAGTTTGTCAGTATTTTACTCAGTATTTTTGCATCAATGTTCATGAGGGAGATGGGTTTTTAGCTTTCTTTCTTTGTTGTATTTTTGTGTGGTTTGCATGTCAAGGTAACCGTGTCTCATAAAAAGAGTTTGACAATGTTCCTTATGTTTCTATTATGCGGAACAATTTGAGGAGTATTGGTATTAACTCTTTTTTGAAATTCTGGTAGAATTCTGCGCTGAAACCATCTGGCCCTGGGCTTTTTTGGTTGGGAGATTTATTTTATTTTATTTTTTTGTTGTTGTTGAAAAAATTTCCGCCTCCTACCCGCCTCCCATTTCCCTCCCCCTCCCTCCACTCCTCTACCCCTCCCCCTACTCCTTTCCTCCTCTCCTCACTCCTCTCCCCCTTCCTCTACTCCATTCCCCCTCCCTCTCAAGTCTGAAGAGCAGTCTGGATTCCCTGCCTTGTGGGAAGTCCAAGGTCCTTCCACCTCCATCCAGGTCCAAACAGACTAGGCTCTCACAAAGCCAGGTCATGCAGTAGGATCGAAACCTAGTGCCATTGTCCTTGGCTTCTTATCAGCCTTCATTGTCCTCCATGTTCAGAGAGTCCGGTTTTCTCCCATGCTTATTCAGTCCCAGTCCAGCTGGCCTTGGTGAGCTCCTAATAGATCAGCCCCACTGTCATAGTGGGTGGGTGAACCCCTCGCGGTCCTGACTTCCTTGCTCATGTTCTCCTTCCTTGGACCTTGGGAGCTCAGTTCGGTGCTCCAATGTGGGTCTCTGTCTCTATCTCCACCCTTCGCCAGATGAAGGTTCTAAGGTGATATGCAAGATATTCATCAGTGAAACAAGCACGGAGATCGGATCTGGGCACCAAGAGATCCATCTCTGGGGTGAGTGAGTTTCTGACCCACAGCAGCAGCCCGGGACAAGGAACTTCTTCCTGCAGGGCCTATACTCCTGCATACTGCCTCTCTCTTCCTATCTCACCCAGCTTGCATCCAGAACCCTCCCCACTTCTGCCTCCCTGCCCTCTTTGGGTGCATAACATCACCCAGCTCAGCCTGTCTGGGCGCTGGGATTGAATCCGGAGGGCAGCCGGGCAGGCGGTAATTCCTTTGTTTCAATAGCCTGCCTGCACCAAGCAAGGTAGGCACTTTGTTTATGACCTACCCAACCAGCACGGAGATCTGATCTCGACACCAGGAGAGCCATCACTGGGGCACCTAAAGAGCCATCATGGGAGAGTGCCATCACTGGGAAGGTACATCAGTGGGCAAGGAGACCTGATCCTGTAAAAGAAGATCCTTGGGGGAGCATTTGGAGGAAGAGATGGGCAGGCGCCAATGGAAGAATTCATCCAACAATCTGAAAAACAACATGAAACCACCAGAACCCAGTGACCTCACAACAGGAGGACATGAACACCTTAATCAAGAAGAAGTAGAAAAAATGGACTTTATGAAAGTGATTGACGTCCTTAAACAGCATGTAAAAAATGCCCTTATATACAAGCAAAACAGAATAATGTATACCTAATAAATAAATAAATATTAAAAAAAAAAAGGGCTGGAGAGATGGCTCAGTGGTTAAGAGCATTGCCTGCTCTTCCAAAGGTCCTGAGTTCAATTCCCGGCAACCACATGGTGGCTCACAACCATCTGTAATGAGGTCTGGTGCCCTCTTCTGGCCTGCAGGCATACAAGCAAAACAGAATAATGTATACCTAATAAATAAATAAATATTTAAAAAAAAATGCCCTTATAAAAATGGATGAGAAGTATAACAGAAAGTTTGAAGAATTGAATAAAAGAGTGAATGATACCCTAGGAAACCAAGGAAAAACAATCAAACAGATAATGGAAACAGTTCAAGACTTGAAAACTGAATTGGAGACAAGGAAGAAAACACAAACAGAAAGCCGGCTGGACACGGAAAATCTAGGTAAATGCATAGAGACTACAAAAACAAGCATAACCAGCAGAATACAAGAGATAGAAGAAAGAATCTCAGTTTCTGAAGATAACATAGAGAAAATAAATGCACTGATCAAAGATAACAGCAAGTCCAACAACTCTCATCACAAAACATTCAGGAAATATGGGACACAATAAAAAGACCAAACCTAAGAATAATTGGAGTAGAAGAAGGAGAAGAAGTGCAGCTCAACGGTCCAGAAAATATATTTAATAAAATTATAGAAGAAAACTTTCCCAACCTAAAGAAAGATGTACCTATGAAGGTTCAAGAAGCATACAGAACACCGAATAGGCTGGATCAAAAAAAAAAAAATCCCCTCGCCATATAATAATCAAAACACAAAGCATACAGAATAAATAAAGAATATTAAGAGCTGCAAAGGAAAAGGGCCAAGTTACTTATAAAGGTAAACCTATCAGGCTTACACCTGACTTCTCTATGGAAACCATGAAAGCCAGAAGGTCCTGGATAGATGTTCTGCAAAAACTAAGAGACCATGGATGCAAGCCCAGACTACTATACCCAGCCAAGCTTTCGTTCACTATAAATGGAGAAAACAAAAATTTCCAGAATAAAACCATATTTAAACAATACGTAAAAAAAAAAAATACGTAGCCACAAATCCAGCCTTACAGAAAGTAATAGAAGGAAAATCACTAACCAAGGAGTCCAACAATGACCACAATAACTCAGACATCTAGAAATCCTTCACCAGCACAACTCAAAGAAGGGAAACACACAAACTCTACGACTAAAAAAGTGACCGGAGTTAACAACCACTGGTCATTAATATCACTTAATGTCAATGGACTCAACTCACCTATAAAAAGGCACAGGCTAAGAGACTGGATACGAAAACAGGATCCAACATTCTGCTATTTACAAGAAACACACCTCAAATTCAAAGAGAGATACTACCTCAGAGTAAAGAGCTGGGAAAACACTTATCAAGCAAATGGACCTAAGAAACAAGCAGGTGTGGCCATACTAATTTCTAACAAAGTTGACTTCAAACTGAAATCAATCAGAAGAGATGGAGAGGGACATTTTATACTCATAACAGGAACAATTCATCAGGATGAAGTCTCAATCCTGAATATCTATGTCCCTAATATAAAAGCACCCACGTACGTAAAAGAAACATTACTAAAAATTAAGGCAGCCATCAAACCACACACACTAATAGTAGGAGACTTCAACACTCCTCTCTCACCAATGGACAGGTCAATCAGACAGAAACCTAACAGAGAAATAAGAGAATTAATGGAGGTAATGAATCAAATGGACTTAACAGACATCTATGGAACATTCCACCCAAATAGGAAAGAATATACTTTCTTCTCTGCATCTCATGGAACCTTCTCAAAAATTGACCACATACTCGGTAACAAAGCAAACCTCCACAGTTACAAAAAAATATTAGTAACCACCTGTGTCTTATCAGATCACCATGGATTAAAGTTAGAATTCAAAAACAATGCTACCCCCAGAAAGCCTACAAACTCATGGAAACTGAACAGTCAACTACTGAACCACACCTGGATCAAAGAAGAAATAAAGAAAGAAATTAAAGTCTTCCTTGAATTCAATGAAAATAAAGAAACAACATACTCAAACCTATGGGACACTAAGAAAGCAGTCCTAAGAGGAAAGTTCATTGCACTAAGTGCCCACTTAAAGAAAACAGAGAAAGCACACATTGGAGACTTAACAGCCCACCTGAAAGCTCTAGAAAAAAAAGAAGCAGACTCACCTAGGAGGATTAGAAGACTGGAAATAACCAAACTGAGAGCTGAAATCAACAAAATAGAAACACAGAAAACAATCCAAAGAACAAATGAAACAAAAAGCTGGTTCCTGGAGAAAATCAACAAGATTGATAAACCCCTATCCAAACTAATCAAACGGCAGAGAGAGAATATGCAAATTAATAAGATCAGAAATGAAAAGGGGGACATAACCACAGACACAGAGGAAATTCAGAGAATCATTAGATCTTACTACAAAAGCCTGTATGCCACAATGTAACACCCGATTTGGTGTTACACCCTCGGTACAGTTTGCTCGCCACTGCACCGAACACCAGTCAGGCAAGGGCCTGGAGATTGAAAAGAAGACACAGAGAGACCAGGGTCATTCGAAAGAAGATCAGCTGAAAGCCACTTTATTCAGCCTTGGGGGAGTCCTTATCTACCTGACTGCAGCACAAGGATCTCCGCCCAGGCAGGTGGGAAATTACCATATTAACAATGGAGTAAATGCCCTGCAGCTAACCACCAGGTGGGGCAGGCATAGCACAGAAACACACAGGAAGCTTAGTTAGTTAATCATAAACTGTCCCCATGAATACACCACAGAAATAAGGGAGACCAGGGCCCTACACCACAAAACTGGAAAATGTAAAAGAAATGGACACTTTTTTAGATAAATACCATATACCAAAGTTAAACCAGGAACAGGTGAACAATCTAAATAGACCTGTTAGTCATGAAGAATTAGAAAGTGTTATCAAAAACCTCCCTACCAAAAAAAGCTCAGGACTAGATGGTTTCAATGCAGAATTCTACCAGACTTCCAAGAAGAGCTAATACCTATACTCCTTAATGTATTTCACAATATAGAAACAGAAGAGTCATTGCCAAATTCCTTTTATGAAGCTACAGTTACTCTAATACCAAAACCACACAAAGACTCAACCAAGAAAGAAAATTACAGGCCAATCTCGCTGATGAACATTGATGCAAAAATCCTCAACAAAATACTGGCAAACCAAATCCAAGAACACATTAGAAAAATTATCCATTATGATCAAGTAGGCTTCATCCCAGAGATGCAGGGCTGGTTCAACATACGAAAATCTATCAATGTAATCCAGCATATAAATAAACTGAAAGAAAAAAACTATATGATCACTTCATTAGATGCTGAAAAAGCATTTGACAAAATTTAACATACCTTTATGATAAAGGTCTTGGAGAGATTAGGGATACAAGGGTCATACCTAAATATAATAAAAGCTATTTACAGCAAGCCGACAGCTAACATCAAATTAAACGGAGAGAAACTCAAAGCCATCCCACTAAAATCAGGAAAACGACAGGGCTGTCCACTCTCTCCATACCTCTTCAATATAGTGCTTGAAGTTTTAGCACTAGCAATAAGACAACATAAGGAGATCAAGGGGATTCAAATTGGAAAGGAAGAAGTGAAACTTTCGTTATTTGCAGATGATATGATAGTGTACATAAGCGACCCCAAAAACTCCACCAAAGAACTCCTACATCTGATAAACACCTTTAGTAATGTGGCAGGATACAAGATCAACTCCAAAAAATCAGTCGCCCACCTATACACTAAGGATATGGAAGCAGAGAGGGAAATCAGAGAAGCATCACCTTTCACGATAGCCACAAACAGCATAAAATATCTTGGGGTAACTCTAACCAAGGAAGTGAAAGATCTATTTGACAAGAACTTTAAGGCATTGAAGAAAGAAACTGAAGAGGATACCAGAAAATGGAAGGATCTCCCTTGCTCTTGGATTGGGAGGATCAACATAGCAAAAATGGCAATCCTACCAAAGGCAATCTATAGATTCAATGCAATCCCCATTAAGGTCCCATTAAAATTCTTCACAGATCTTGAGAGGACAATAATCAACTTTATATGGAAAAACAAAAAACCCAGGATAGCCAAAACAATCTTATACAATAAAGGAACTTCTGGAGGCATTACCATCCCTGACTTCAAACTCTATTACAGAGCTACAGTAATGAAAACAGTGTGGTATTGGCATAAAAACAGAGAAGTAGACCAATGGAATTGTATAGAAGACCCGGATTTTAACCCACAAACCTATGAACACCTCATTTTTAATAAAGGAGCTAAAAGCATACAATGGAAGAAAGAAAGCATCTTCAACAAATGGTGCTGGCACAACTGGATGTCAACCTGTAGAAGAATGAAAATAGACCCATATCTATCACCATGCACAAAACTCAAGTCCAAATGGATCAAAGACCTCAATATCAATCTGAACACACTGAACCTGATAGAAGAGAAAGTGGGAAGTACACTACAACAAATGGGCACAGGAGAGCGCTTCCTATGTATAACCCCAGTAGCACAGACATTAAGGGAAACATTGAATAAATGGAACCTCCTGAAACTGAGAAGCTTCTGTAACGCAAAGGACACTGTCACTAAGACAAAAAGGCAACCTACTGACTGGGAGAAGATCGTCACCAACCCCGCAACAGACAAAGGTCTGATCTCCAAAATATATAAAGAACTCAAGAAACTAGACTTTAAAATGCTAATTAACCCAATTAAAAAATGGGGCACTGAACTGAACAGAGAATTCTCAGCAGAGGAAGTTCAAATGGCCAAAAGACACTTAAGATCATGCTCTACCTCCTTAGCAATCAGGGAAATGCAAATCAAAACAACTTTGAGATACCATCTTACACCTGTCAGAATGGCTAAAATCAAAAACACCAATGATAGCCTTTGCTGGAGAGGTTGTGGAGGAAGGGGTATACTCATCCATTGCTGGTGGGATTGCAAACTTGTGCAACCACTTTGGAAAGCAGTGTGGTGGTTTCTCAGGAAATTCGGAATCAACCTACCCCTGGACCCAGCAATACCACTCTTGGGAATATACCCAAGAGATACCCTATCATATGACAAAAGCATTTGTTCAACTATGTTCATAGCAGCATTATTTGTTATAGCCAGAACCTAGAAACAACCTAGATGTCCTTCAATAGAAGAATGGATGAAGAAAGTGTGGAATATATACACATTAGAGTACTATGCTGCGGTAAAAAACAATGACTTCTCGAATTTTGCATGCAAATGGATAGAAATAGAAAACACTATCCTGAGTAAGGTATCCCAGACCCAAAAAGAGGAACATGGGATGTACTCACTCATAATTGGTTTCTAGCCACAAATAATGGTCATTGAGTCTATAATCTGTGATCCTAAAGAAGCTAAATAAGAAGTTGAACCCAAAGAAAAACATATAGTTGTTATCCTGGGTATGGGAAGTAGATTTAAATTTATTTTTGTGCCTTTAAGCTGGTATTCTCCTTCTTCTATCCCTATTATTTTTAGGTTTGGTCTGTTTGTGGTGTCTCAAATTCCCTTAATGTTTTGTGTTAAGACTTTGTGGGATTTAACATTTTCTTTGATCGATGAATCTATTTCCTCTATCGTATCTTCAACACCTGAGTTTCCCTCATCCATCTCTTGCCTTCTGTTGGTTATGCTTGCATCTGTAGTTCCTGTTCATTTACCCAGATTTTCTATTTCCAGTATTCCCTTGGATTGTGTTTTATTTATTGCCTCTATTTCAATTTTCAAGACTTGAACTGTTTCCTTCACCTGTTTGATTTTTTTTCTTGGCTTTCTTGCCTTTCTTTAAGGGATTTGTTGATTTCTTCCAATATTTTGTTTGTCTTTTCCTCAGTTGCTTTAAGAGAATTTTTCATTTCCTCTTTAAGGGCCTCTATCATCTTCATTAAGTTATTTTTAAGATCATTTTCTTCTGTTTCATTAGCCTTGGGATGTTCATGTCTTGCTGTTGTAGAACCACTAGGTGGTTCCATATTGCTCTCTATGTTGTATTCTTACATTGCCATCTACCCATCTGAGTTTGGAGTAGTTATAGATACAGGTGTTGTATCTATAACATCCTCCAATTGATACAGGATGGGTCTGTGCTCCAGGGGCTGCTCTGACAGGCTGCTGGGGCTTTTCCTCCAATTGGTGCAGATGGAGCCTGTGCCTCTGGGGTCCTCTAATGCCACAGGACATGTTTGGCTGGAGGGATGGGTGGAAAAGATGGTAGAGAAGTCTGCCCTAGGAGTCTTAGCTGCTGACCTGCTTCTGGGGTTGTAATGGGTAGGAAAGAGGCATGGGATACACCCAAGAATCCAGAGCCTAGAGACCGGGGCTGTCCAGCCCAGAAACCAGTATTCAAGAGATCAGTCTCTTGCCTCTTTCTCAAATCAGAACAGGTAAAACATGTGCCTCTGGGGGTTGCTGATGCCACTGGGATGACTGGCTGGGGGAAAGGATGGTGAGGGATGGTTGAGCCATCTGCCTGCAAGAGTCTTACCAACTGACCAGCTGCTGGGGCTCCTCAAGGTGGAATTTATTAAGCAGGTCAATCAACTTATAATCTCCTTACCCTACTCTCTCTCCCCTTTTTTTGTCTATTGTTCCTTTATTCAATACCCAACATCAATTAGTAAACCAGTTTAGTTCTTCCTGGTTCTTACACTGTGTACTGGTTTGTTATTATATCAACTTAACATAAGCTAGAGTCATCTAAGAGGAGAGAACCTCAATTATGAAAATAATTCCAAAAGCTCAGCCTGTAGACAAGCCTATAGGGCTTTTTTTTTAAACTGGCAATTGGTGTAAAAGAGCCCAGATCATTGTGGGTAGTGCCATTTCTGTGTTGGTGGCCTTGGGCACTCTAAGAAAGCAGCTGGACAAGCCATGGAGCAAGCCAGTAAGCAGCACTCCTCTACGTCCGCTTCTGCCTCCAGATTCCTACCTCAATTTGAGTTTCTGCCCTAACTTCCTTTAATGCACTCTGGTGCAGGATATGTAAGCCAAATAAGCTCCAAGATGATTTGGGTCGTGGTGTTTCATCACAGTGGTAGGAAAGTAACTACCACACACACTGCGTTGCTTTTTTTTTTTCTTCTTAATTTTACTAGATATACAGAACCAATAGAATTAATTGAAAACTTTAAGGCAGAAACACCGAGCTACATATAAAAGTAAGCCTATCAGAATAACAGCAGGAAAAGAAATGACAGCACATGAAAAGCTTGCCATCCCTCTGAGCCTAACCCTGAGTGGAAGACTTTGCCATTTTCCATGAATCTGAGGCTGGATCTTTGGCACGGCCAGTGCATGTCAACAACACAAGTTCACTCAGGATTTCACACACTTGGGGCTTCTTACAGTCCCCTCGAAACATCACATTTAGGAGCGCCCAATTTCATCAAACTACTATTTATAAACTCTTAGATTAATCCTAACACAGTAATAATGGATGATTTCAATACTGTGCTCTGACCAATAGACAGAACGTTCCAACACAAAAAGAGAAAACTCTTATTAAATGGTATCTTGAGTTAAATGGAGCCCAGCATCTACACACACGCCACCAATTTCTCTATGAACAAAGGCATTAAGAAATAACAATAGAATATTTTCTGAATTCAAGAACACATCAATGGAAACACCATGATTAAGTTGGTTAGTTGGTTTCATTCCAGAAATTTAAGGATGATCAAACATTTATAAATCAATAAATGAAATAAATCACATAAATTAACACAAGGACAGAAATTCCTTTCCATTATTCCTTTATGATAGAAACTCTGAACAGATTGGGTATGTGGGGAACTGATCTCAACATAATTAGTGTTATATAAGAAAAAGCTGTTTCCAACATCATGAAAAATGGACAAACACATTCACAGAATTTTCATTAAGATCAAGAACAAGACAAAGACGACCTTCCTTCACTCCTATTTAATAGTCCTTCAAGTCTTAGCTAGAGAAATAAGACAAAGAGATAAAGGAGATATAAACAGAAAAAAACAAAGTTAAAGTATTCTTATTTGAAGATGCTATGATTCTACACATACAGAAAATCACCTGAGTCTCCATCAGAAAATTCTTAGAAGCCAGCAGTCTCCCTATACACTAACAACAGACACACTGAGAAAGAAGCCAGCGAAACACCACCATTCCAAAAGCTTCAAAAGCGCCTTGAAATAAATCTAACCAAAAAAGTGAAAGACCCTCAGAGTGAAAATTTTAAAACACTGAAGAAAAAAATGAGTGGAACACCTGAATATGGGAAATTTTCCCATGCTCATGGACTAGAAGAATTAGTATTACGAAGACAATCATTCTTCAAAAGTAGCATATGGATTCAATACAGTCCTCATCAAAATTCTAGCTTTATTTCTAACAAAATTAGAAAAAGAACAAATTTAATATTCAAATGGATTCTTAAAAAATCCAGAATAGCCGAAAATTATGAGTAATAATGATAGCTACTATTACATAGTGACTAGACTACCTTTAGTGATTTCAAGTTATATTACGCAGTCATGTTAACAAAACCAGTGCGGTATTGACAGAGAAACAAACATATAGATCAATGGAAAACAGAGAACCCAGTTATAAACCCACACAGCTCCAGTCATCTAATTCTTGACAAGGATGTCAAAAATACACCTCGAACACAAGAGGAACACTCCTCCACTGCTTGTGCACATTTGTACAGCCACTTTGGAAATCAATATGGTGATTTCTCAGAAAATTGGGAACTGATCCACCTCAAGACCCAGCTATACCACTCCTGGGTATATACCCAAAGAACAGTCCACCATGCCACAAGGACACTTGCACAACTATGTTTATTGTAACTTTATTAATAGTAGTTAGAAACTGGAAACAACCTAGACGCCTCACAACTGAAGAATGGATAAAGAAAATGTAGTATACAATGGAGGATTACTCAGCTGTTAAAAACAATGACATAGGAAATTTGCTGGCAAATGGATGGAACTAGAAAAGATCATCCTGAGTGAGGTGATCCAGACCCAGAAAGACAAACATGGCATGTACTCACTCATAAGTGAATATTAGCCATAAAGGACCATGCTACAACTTACAAACCCAGAGAAGCTAAGTAACAAGGATGACTAGGGGGTGCATAAAGCTCACCATGAAGGGGAAATAGAATGGACATTGCCAGTCAATGGGGGAGGAACCTGAAAGGGGAAATGAAGATGGGAACAAGAGGGATCAGGAGGAAGGAGGCTAGAGGAAGAGACAACTGGAATCTGGGGGGCATCTCTGGGATGGGCTAGACTCCCAGGAATATATGAGGGTGACCCTAACTAAGGTAACCCTAGCCTGAAATGGCCATCTCCTATAACCAGGCAAGACTTCCAGTGGAGGGTCTGGGACAAGAACCCAACCACAAACCCTTCAACCTACAATTTGTACTGACTACAAGGTGTGCTTGGGTAAAGATAGTACAGAATTGTGGGAGTGACTAACTGATGACTGGCATAGCTGGATCTGTACCCTGAGAAGGAGCTTCCCACTGAGGGCCAGGACCCCAGAGACCTAGGATAGAACCAAGCATGAATATCAAAAGTGTCAATAAGATGACTCCTAATGATATTCTGATACTCATAGATGGGTGCCTAGCTCAACTGTCATTAGAGAGGCTTCACTCAGAAACGAGTAGAAACAGGTGCAGAGACTCACAGTCAAACCCTAGACGAAGCTTGGGGAATCCTGATGAAGAAAAGGAAGAAGGATTGTAAGAGTCAGTGGTGTCCTTGACATGTGGGAAGCCCAAGGACCGCCCTGATTGTGAGCAGATGAGGGAGGGGGACTTGATGGGGGAGGGGGAGGGAAATGGGAAGCGGTTGCGGGGAGGAGGCAGAAATCCTTAATAAATAAATAAATTAAAAAAAAAGAGTCAGTGGTGTCATGAAAATTCACAGAACCAACTAACCTGGGCTCATAAGGGCTCACAGACACTGAACCGACAGCCAGAGAACATGCATGGGACAGGCCTAGCCCCTTTGCATATATGCAACAGTTGTGTAATTTGGTCTTTGTGTGGGACTCCTAGCAGTGAGAGTAGAGGATGTCTCTGATTCTGTTGCTTGATTTTGGGACCCATTCTTCCTGCCTGGCTGTCTGATCCAAACTTGGTGGAGGAGGTAGTGCCTAATCTTACTGAAGTTTGATATATCATAACTAGCTGATACCCATGGGAGGCCTGCCTGTATCTAAAGAGAAACAGTGAAAGAGGAGTGAATGGGGGGAGCTGGGAAGAAGGGAGAAAGGGGAAGCTTTCTCCCTCAAAGAAAATATAACTTCTTTAAGATATAGTGCTGGAAAAACTGGACATCTTCATGTAGAAAAACAAAATTAGTACCTATATCTCAATAATTCTAAATGGATCAAAGGTCTTGATGTAAGAGCATAAACATTGAAACTTTTAAATTAAATGGAAGCTAGAGGTGTAGACAAAGGCTTTTTTTGGTAGGAGTCCAGTTGCTTAAGAAGTAAGAACAAAATTTGACAAGTGGGGTCTCATGAAATCTAAAATCTCTGCAGTAAAGAAAACAATCGTGTCAAGTGACTAGAAATACATCTCCCAAGAAAATGCCACTAAAAAAGTGTTTCCTATGTGTGTTACTCGGCTGCTTCTGAGCCTGCGACCTGCCTTGGTGTGGCTGATACAGCCAGTGTCACTCCACTGGAGAACAGCGACTCTTCCTTCTCCTAGGAGCTATCATTTGTGAATGGCTACTTGTCTACTGGTGGGACGCTGTGCTCACACCCCCTCCTCCCTGTTGGGGTCCTGTCTGGCTCGAGCTTGCACGGGTCTTGTGCATTCTTTTAGTTTCCGCAAGTGCATAGGCATCAACTCTGTGGTGTCTTGGAAATGCCCTTTCCTTAAAATAGTTAACCACCTCTGGCTCCTATAGTATTTATTCTTTCTCTTCTTCATAGAGCCAGGCCTTATGGAAAGGGGTGTGATAAAAAATATCCCATTTAGGGCTGAGAGTTTCAAAGGTTCTCACTCTCTGCATGTTGTTCGGTTGTAGGTCTTTGTGTTAATTGCTATCTACAGCAAGCTTCTCTGATTAGAATTCAGCAAAGCACTGATCTAGAGTAAAGCAATCATTAGAAGTCATTTTATTGTCATACTCATTTAGCAGAACAGTAGTATCAGGTTTTTGGCCTCATTAGCGGTATCAGGTACGGCTTCCAGCTCCAAGAGTGGGCCTTAAACCCACTCAAAAAGTAGTTAGTTGCTCCCCTAACATTTGCATCTAATAAATATCATAATAATTATTATATATTATCAATATATTATTATTTCCAGGACTGAATATACCTTGTGAAAAAATTCTGAACATATTAAATTCCAAATAAGCTAAGACCCTAAATCAAAATAATCTAAATCTCTTGTTTCTTATTCTTGATAATCTCAGATCAGAAGTGCTCCAGATATGGATAAAGCCAAAGCTGTGTGAACAATCAGGGTCTCCACAACCCATAGAAGAAATAGACTCACCCACAAAGGAAAACTAGCTAAAGTCTTTGTCTAATGTCAGCAGGATGCCAGTTGGTGCCAGTTGACTTGGACCCCTTTCAAGTCAATTGTGGAACACTTAACAGTGCAAGGTTAATATTGACAGTGGGTGTTCCCTGACATGGAGGTGGATGAGAACCAGGTTGTGACTTTCTTCTTCACTGAATCTATTCAAAGCATCTTTGATTTCACTTCCTCATTAAGGGAACTTCTTTCCACACACAGTGAGAGACCTCTTACGTGGTGTTGAACAAACAGAGCAGCGGTGTAGCTTCTGAGGGTGCTAATATTTGCCCTTGCTAGCTCATCTCCTGGGGAGTATTTTCACCATGCTTTGCTCCAGTTAGGAAATCTACTCCATCACTTTCGTGAAATGAAACTGGGGTGTATGTTTCTGTGTTCAAGGAGTATAGTGAGAGTCAGTTCTTTCCAATATGCTCCCAATAGCCTAATGCTTGTGCCCTTTTGAAGTCTGTAGCTTTATTAGACACGCTTATTGTAGGACATGGACAAGACCTGCTTGACCCTCTGGTATAACTCTATTTTTGATGTCTCTCAGTAATTCCTTGAGCCAAGAGGATGCTGTGTGAATTCAAGTGTCTTACTTTTACATTTGCTCCTTGGACTTGAGTGTGGGGTGGAATCTGGGGTGTTGATACTCTGTTGGCACACAACAAATTTTATAGCCCCAAAATATTATCTCAATCACCAGTTCCCACAAAAGTAAAGAGACTTTGGTGGATCCTATGTGCTCCAACTGTTCCAACTGAGACTGCCTGAGACCGCGGTTCCAGTGTCCTTGGGCCTTGGTTGAGCAGCTTCATACCCTCAGAGATTCTTGTGGCCATTCCTGGACAACAGCTCCGAGGCAAATGTTGCTGCATTTCTCCACATTTGTCAAGACCACCACAGATATTTAGAGACTTCCTAAGATTCCTATGACTTTTTTGTAGGAACAGCTAGCAACCTTTGAGCAAACACATCATAACACCTGATGTCATCCTCTAAGATGACAAACCATATCCCTTAAGAATGCAAAGCTCAGAAGTTAAGTTTACAAAGCCCAATATCATCTATTCAGTCTCAAAAATGTCACACCATTTTACTAAAACCCGTCTGAGAACCGGGGGGCCTGATCACACCAATAGCCTTTCTGTGTAAAGACGTGGCTCCTGTGTGCTCACTCTTTGTTTGTATTTATCCTACATGTAATTCTATGTGCCAATTGTTTGTGTCTCTGAGAATTTGCTTTCTAATTCTAAACTCCCCCCTGTTCCAGGGAAGTCCAGCCTGAAGACCCCAGCTTGTATCAAGAGGGAAGGGTAGGGTGCTTCATTATTTTTAGCTCCAAATTTTAAAACCAGAAAAGTCACTTTGTTCAGCTCAGTAGGAAATAAGTTCTGGGGGAAAGAGATAAGAGCGCTTTACATTTTGCTCCACAAAGACAGATTTGTGCTTTACCTTGCAGAAAGGAATCTGCTTAGTATACAATGTTAGCAGTTTCTTTAGTCTGAGTTAACCATACCTCCAGCCCCACCTCCAGAGTCCAGATGGTGCTTGAGGAATGTAAGCTTCAACTACTTTGAGGATATCCAGACCCAGCAACACAGAAAGACCGGAACAGGGAAAAATGCAAGAAGGAGAATGGATCTCAGGGTACAGGGCTGGCCACTTGGGCAAGATAAGCTCTGAAATGCTTAGCTGCCTTCACTTCCCTTTTGCTAGCCACAGATGAGACATATTTTTCATGCATTTCACAGATGAAGTATTTTCAGTATTTCTTACATCACCAGCTCTCTGAACAGAGGGAAAAACACAACCTAAAGGTTTGATTTCTTCTCCACCCATGGAAGTTTGTGGCGACAGGCAGCATGAGGTCTGGTGTTTCCATCGCTAAAGAGAGTACAGATTAGAGCACAAAGAAAGCAAGCTCAACACGAGCCTTTCACTGACTTATTTGTGCAAATTACAGGTGATAGTTTGATTAGAATTATCAGATTTAATAAACAAAGATACATCACTTGGCTTTACATTTGAACTTCAGTAACCAATTACATTTTTAGCACAAGTATACTGCAAATATTATATGGGATGTAGTTACAGTAAGAATTATCTGTTCTATAAAATTTAAATGTAGCTAGACACTGACCGTTCTATTTGGAAGCTCCATTTTCAATGTCAGGCCCTCTGCTAGGTGCTAGGCTATGATGTAAACAAGACAGGGCCTCTGCTTAACCAAACTGGGAGTAGAAGATGTGTTAATCTGGGTTTAGGTAGACAGTAAGATTCAGAATGCTATCTCCTAATTGTCTCTCTCCAACCACACCAGTTTTCTATATGTCATCAGCATGGACATTAAAACCCACCCTGGGCAAAAAGTCACTCTACAGTGGATTTCTGTAATGAAAAATCTACTGACTGTGAATGTCATACTGAACCAGCAACTTATGAGTCATTATTTTCAGTTGCTCGGTCTTCACTTTGTATATATAGCACGGGAATTTTGAGGGAAGGATGGCTGATTATTTGTTCTGGACAAAATGGGTGTAGTTCCTCAGTCCTTCTATGAAATTAGAAAGAAAAATCTTTTTTAAGGTACAGTTGATAGAGGAGGCACTGATAAAACAAAGAAAGAATTTTTATTCAAGTTCAGCTTGTGGGCTAGTGAGTTTATTTGGGTTACTTGTAGGAGCTTGGGTCATCAAAGGCAGATAACGCCCAAGAAGTTTCTTTGTTAATTTATAGACTGTTGTACCACTGCTGTGTTTTACTCTGGTTGATTGTTTACATCTTATGTAACTTTATGGAGGGGAGGGGCTTTGGAAGGAGCTCCTGAAGACTGGTGAGCCCTATGAGCCTCATGAAATACACCTTCTCTCCAGTAGGGGATGCTACTAGACCCAGTTTCATGAGGGTTACCTGAGGGTGATCACAACTACTCTAATTCAAGATGGAAATTTTCAGGTCCACCCTGAAGGGCACCAGTAAACAAGAATGTATTCCATAATGCAACCCAAGGGAAACTACCCAAAGTAATGTGATAGTGATCTTTTGTTCTCCTGCCCCAAAGTGTCAATTTTTTGTCTTCTTTGCACCTTTCATTATTCCTTTACAAAATATTCATTTACATAGCCAACAAGTTGGGCAGGGCAGGATATAGTAATTTGTCTGATGCTGTGAGTGCCAAAGCCTGCCACAGGATAAAGTGGTATTCATGCTGGGTAGCTTGAATGTGGATGTGAAAGATCTACCTTCACAGAAAACTGGGCAATATTAGTGATGAGATCTGTTAAGTAAAACAATTCAAACAACTAAATAATTATAGTCATAGCAGTGGAAGCCACATTTATATTGAAAAAATTGGCTCCTCTATAGAAAAGACTAGAATGGTTCTATGGTGCTGGACTTAACTGAGATATATTTGCATGGACTTACAATTTTTAGTATCAGTTCTGTTGTGACATATGCCATAGTAAAAAAACTATGCCTTAGTAAAAAAGTCACACAAGAAAATCAAGAGTTTATTGTAAAACAAAATTGGAACACAGAACTCAAATATTTCATCAGAAATACACACATGCACACACCCTCATACATATCCAAGACAGAGACCTAATAAACCACCAGTGCAGTTTATGGATAATGGATTCAAGAATTAGCAAATGTGAGTCTTTACCTTGCAAAGGACCTCAAGTTTTTCTGTATGAGCATCAGGAGGACCACAGTTTTGGAGTTACTTTAAGGTCAATACCACAAACAGCTGACAAGTGCAACTTAGAGAGGAAGGGCTCATCTTGGGTTATAATCCCATGGGACTGAAAACCTGGTGGTGGGAGTGAGGCATCATACTGCGTCAGTATCCTAGAAACAGAGATGAGTCCTGGTTCAGCTGGTCCTCAGTTTTTTTAATTGGCGTTCTAGTAGCCCAGCCTCTGGAATGGAGAGGCTCACATTCAGGATGGGTTTATACCAGTAACTGTTCTCTGAAAGCACCATATCAGTAAGCCTAGATGTGTGTCTCCTAGGTGATTGTAAATCCAGTCTAGTTGACAATGAAGAATGAAGCTGAACCATCACAATCACAGGGGGTGGCTTGAAGCCAAAAGGGGAGTATCAGATAAGGTACATTCAAAATAAACTGAAATAGATGGTAGACCTCAAAGGTTTGTGTGTGTGTGTGTGTGTGTGTGTGTGTGTGTGTGTAAGCTTCCATACATGTTTATATTTTGTGTGTTGTCTTTTTTTTTGGCTGGGTGTTTTCTGTGTTCTTTCTTCCTTTTTTTTTCTTTATTTCCCTTCCTTCCCTCCTCCCTCCCTCTCTCCCTCCCTCTCTCTTTCCCTTTTCTCTCCCTCTCTTTTGGTGTTTTGAGACAAGGTTTCTCTGTGTAGCTCTGGATGTCCTGAAACTCGCTATGTAGAACAAACCGGCCTCGAACACACAAAGAACCTGCCTTTGCTTCCTGTGTGCTGAGATGAAAGGTGTGCCTCTTAAAAAAGAGAAAGATCCAGTTCCTATAATGAGGTTCTTCATGATGCTGATAACCCTGGACTTCAACAAACAGCCTGTAGTTAGTTCATGATAAAGAAAGAAAGCAATTGGTGAAAACAGTTCATAGTCTTTGAATAAGCATACAGGCAAAATTTAAAATTTTCAGAGCCACTTACTTAAAGCAAAAAGATTATGTGTGTGTTAGGTTATTAAATGGCAGAGGAATAAATATCTCTAGGATCTGACCTAAGAAGTCTAAAACTATTCTCATAGAAACATGTTCATCACCATGTCCGAGACTCTATATGGAGATCCTATAGTTTCCCACAGTACATCTCTTTGAATTTATTGGTTGGGAATATATATATATATATATATATATATATATATATATATATTTTAAATTTTGATTTGTAAATTCTTGACACTTCAAATAGGCTTTTCAACATCTTCACAAAGTCCTGAGAGAAAGGAAAGAATGAAGGAAGGAAGTCCCAACCATTATTAAGCATTTCTAAATAACTATTACTTAAAATTTTTGTCTCAGAGTTAGGTGGGAAGAGAAGTGGGGAGTGGATCTTGGAAGAGTTGGGGCAGGGTGAATATGAACAAAGCACATTGAACAAAGTTCAGATAACTATTTAAAAGTTTTAAATAAAATAATATAAAACTTCTAACATAATGTGTCTGGAATAAATGCAACCAGACACACACACACACACACACACACACACACACACACACACACAGTCAGAGCTTTCCTTAATAAACTGGTCCAAGCCAGTCCAAAGCCAGTTGGAGAATTGTTTTCAAAGGCAGGAGACAGGCTAGGATGTGACCAGGACCTTGACAGTGGGTAAGATGGGGAAGGGATGGAGTCGAGTTAGGTCTAAAAGTGGCATTGTCGGTTTGGATGTCGCTGATGGACATGGCGTTTGTGGGGACTGGATGTGAACACCCACAGTTCAGAAGGCTCTGAGTGGGGGTTGTCCAGCCGCACCTTCCCCAGCCATGGATTGATGCATGAGCTCCCCAGAAAGGAACCGGGTGCATTGAGTGTCCTTGTCCTCCTGACTGCAGGTAACCCCTGGGATTTTGGAATCTCTGTGGAGTCAGGGGGAGCCTCCTGGGGCGCTACTGTTGCCAGCTGAGGGCATGGACTGGGGTGGGAGGTAAGAGGATCTGACCGCAGCGGCTCCCCCAGGGGAGGGAGCTGGGATTTGATGCTGATGACAGGGATGGGCAAGATTGGCTTCAAAGAGGAGGTCACTCAGCTAAAGCAGACCCTCCTCACACAGGCTGCAGGCGCTGCAGCAGAGATGAAGTCAGGAAGTAGGAGAGACCCACAAGGTAGAAAAGAAAACTTGTGGACCATAGGTGCTATGGGCCCCTCTAAATCTCAAAGCCGGGCCACAGCCCAATCCAGCCTGACTCCCGGCCGCCAGGGGGCGCCTGACTCACTTGGGCGGGCGGGGACCAGAGCAAGGTTTTCATCTCCTGGACAGCAATCAGCTGACAGACGCTGGCTGAACAGGACTCTTATCAGAACCCAGCCCGGCTGCACACCCGGACTCCAGCAAGGGGCGAGGGATCCCGACTGGCAGGCAAGTCCGATGGGGCGGGCGCACCTGCGGAGCCTCTGCAGCAGGAAGGCAAAGCAGAGGTCATGTGTGCAGCTGCACAGACTCCTCTGCGGGGACAAGGAGGGAAAAAGGAGTGCAGGGTGTTACCACCACTTCCTCCTCCTTCTTCTCCTCCTCTCTCCCTTTTTCCCTTCCTCCTTCCTTCCCTCTTTTCCTCCCTCCTCTCTTTTTTCTCTTCTTCCTCCATCCTTTCTTCCTCCTTCCCCTCCCATGGGGTGCCCAATCTCCCTCGGACCCCAACCAGGCCAGCGGGCGGGTCTAGCCTCCTCCCATCAGTCGCCAGGTAAAGGAGTGATGTTGTCTTGCGAATGAGGTGGCTTGGGGAGAAGATGGGGTGTATAAGGCCGGGGTTAGGGGGTTGGTTGTATCCCAAGGAGAGAGGGGAAGCTGTGTCATCCAACGAAACCAGAACCCGAGATCCTCGCGCCCTGCTGCCCTCCCCTGACTGAGCAGGGGGCGGGCAGTTGTGGGTGGTCAGGACTTCCCCTAGCCAGCAGCCAAGGGGCGGGTGGGGCCCAGTATGACAACTCTTGAGAGTGGCGTCATGGAGGCTACTGTCTGCGGACAGCGGGAGCAGGTCTCTCAACTCTAGGGGTGCCCGGTGGGTTCCACAGCTGCTCTATAGCCTGGCTCAGGCCAGAGACCTGTCTCAGGGGAGCATGGGGTCGGATCATCTGAGAAATGATGGCAGGAAGCTTGTTTGGTGTCCTTCAAAGCCCCGGTCCATTCCTCCAAATACCCACTCCTCCTCAGGGACTGGTTCCTCACCCACCGAGGACAAGATCAGCTTCCACATGGGTGGCTCTCCCACCTGGCCCTTACTCTCTGGGTCTCAACCACAAATTCTGTTTTGGAAGTGTGTTTGGGGGTGGGGGATTCAGAGAGGGAACAGAGAAGTTCCCTTACATAGACCCAGGAGACAGAAGACTTCAGGGTCTCTGTCACATCCTTCATGACACTTGGCCCTTCTTACAACTCCAGCTCAGGCAATTCAGGCCCACACCCCTCCTCTTCAGTGTCTGTGGGGACAGCAGAGGACAGGATGGGCTACAAAGAATACCCAGATTTAAGGTTGGTCTTCTGACCTCAAGTGATCTGGATTTAAGGTGGGTCTTCCTACCTCGATCTAATTAATCAGATGTAGTGAAGCTGACAACCTAGAATCGCAGTTGGGTTGTCTGCATAGCATTTGGTATCCTTTCATTGGGGAGTCATCTGCACCAGCTGGTATAACTAGGGGTGCCTGCACAGACACTGAACAGCCCCCTGGCACCTGTTGGCACAGTTTACACTGTCACGGTTCCATTGCAGATAAAAGAACCCACCTCAAATGGTTTTTGGAGGAAGGTTTGTTGTTATAGTTGTTGTTTAATTTGTATTTTTATTATTTTTAATTATGTAGGAGTGGGTGCCCACATGTGAGTGCCCCCAGAAAGGGAAACAGCTCCCCCAGAACTAAAGTTACAGGTGGTTGTGAGCCTCCCAACAGGAGGACTTGGAACCAAATGTGGGTCCTCTACAGTAATAATACCTGCTCTTAACCGCCGGGTCATCTCCCGTCCAAGAACAAAATCTTTGTAAAATATTCAGCACCTCACAAAACCACCAACTGGAGATGTAGGCTGTTGTCTGAACTCCTGAAGCTTAAGGTAAATATAGTAATGTTATTTCAGAAAAAAAAATACTTTTAAGAATGGAGAGACGAGATTGAAACAAAATTAAAAGTAATTCTGCACATCTAAGTTTGAATCGTGAAAGCCAGTATAAACTCATGGTAAACTCTGCGTTTTGATTGAATGTTTTCCAAGGTCTGCCCTCCCCCCTGAAAATAACTGCCCATAGCAACCATGAGCCACGCCAAGATCTGCTCTGTAAATACTATTTCCTGCTCATAGGAGTCAGGCAGTGAGATGCAAACTGCAGAAACTCTAGAGAACAAATGACTATCACTACAATTAAGTGGAGAGAGGAAGAAGAGACAGAGGAAGAAGGGATGGGGTAGGGAGGGGAAAGAAAGATACAGCCGATTTGGTTGGGTTGGGCTCTGTTTAGTGAGTTTGTAGGAAAAGAGCAAACTCTGAACTGGAAAGATTGCCGAGTAGTTAGAACACAGGCTGCTCTTGCAGAGGACCTGGGTTTAGTTCCCAGTGCCCACATGGCTTATTAGAACTGTTATAACCCCACTTCCAGAAGTGCCCACACCCTCTTCTGATCTCCTCAAACACCAGGCACATATGTGGTACACAGATAAACAAACAGGGAAAAAGCCCATACACATTAAAAAATATGTTTTAAAAGAGAGAAGCAAAATGAAATAATGTTGGGGATGTTATCTGAGACATTATCTGCTTTACTCCTTTTTCTACAGCCCTCCTGTCTTTCAAACATATGAACGCACGCTTGTTTATAATGCTTATTGTTTCTCTAGAAAGTTTTCCAAGGGCAACAACCTTGGCCTTTGGTTTACTAAGGTATTTCAAGTGTCTGAAAATATGTATGATATGTAATGTATACTTAGTATGTATTTAAAAGAATGATCTCTTTCAGTGAGAAAAATCACTGCCCTTCCTGTGTTGTATAGAATCCAGTGTGAAGGAACCACATAGAAGCTGCCCTGTGTGGATGCAGCATGGTATGAATGACACTGGCAATGTTAGAGAGACCTTGGGGAGCAGATGCATGTGTAACTGACCCACCTTTTACTCGGTCCCTTGGAGATATTGTCTTGCAGTAACAAGAGGAAGAAAGTAAGAGGCAGATTGTCATATTCCTCCGAACCCTGAGCTGCTTCTCCTGGGAAAGCCTTGGGCAATGATTCATTTAGAACACAAGTATTTCCACCCCCTGGCTGGGTCCATTCAGAGAAGTCCACCAATATAACCCTTCCCTAACCTCCCATGTGGCTGCATCTAGTAGCCCCTGTTTGAGACTGGAGTAGATCTCCGGCTTGGCTGTGCCACCCAGGCCAAGCGAAACTGTCCCACTTCACAGTGCACCTAGCACTGCAGAATCATCTCCAGAGCATGCTGGTGTGTCTAAACCAGGATTGTTTTGTCTTCCTCTGTCAGCCGGTCACGGGGGAGCTTCCAACCAGCCATAACCGTTGGGAGAGAAAGAAAGAGGAAGGGATGAAAAAGCATCAGAATGTAAGGCGATCGGCGTTTATTCAGTTCACTGTTGTCTTCAGGTCACTCACTCCAGAGCAGGCTCTCCTGCCCCACATTCACATAACGGTGGTGATGTCCTAGACAGTCTCGGCTTTTTGGTTAGTGGAGCAAAAACTTCCAGTACTTAATGAATAGCTCAGGTCTCTGATGCACTGTGCTCAAGCATTCGGTGAATGCCATGACTCAATTCTAGTCAAGAGCATTCTCAAAAAAAAATTTATATATATGAGCTCTGCCCAGTGTACATGTATATATCTGTTTGAAGGGAGTGAGTGGCTTTGCTCATGGCTCTCAACTCTAATTCTCATGTAAAGCTTGGGAGAGATTTCACACATTTTGTTTAGAACTATGGCACCCTTAGGCCTTGTTATCCAACAACAACAACAACAAAAATGTATTCTAAAAGGAAGAACAAATCTAACTGAACTGTGGTTTGTTCAAGGATGCTCACACACGGGAACTTCTTTGGCTGCTCTGTTGTTGAGTCAGAACAGAGCAACCAAGAAGATACAGGTGTTTCTAATACCCATAGGCTGGCAAATGTTGAGTTTCATTGTTGGTAGAACAAGAGCATTGATATCCCAATATATGTTACAAAGTTCCAGTTCACAGTATGATAACTAGTCTTGATTGCTGATTTGATTAAGTTAAAAAAAAACAGCTAGGAGGTTAGCAAGCATACTTTGGGCCTTGTTTTCAAGGGTGTGTCCAGAGAAATTAGGGCATGGGAGTTCTGCTGTAAGAAATGCACTGCACTTATAAAAGGAAAATTTGAAGATTACTGGAGGGTTGGGACCTTTGTGCTGCTGTTAGCAGTTTGCCACTACACACCTGTCCCTGGGGGCTACATCTTGCCCTGGTTCCTTTCTGCTGCCTCCTCTCTCTGCTTCCTGTCTCTCACAAGATAACTCCTCCACCTCATGTTCCTGTCTCCGTGATATTACACCCAAGTGGGCAAGTGGATGCTTGACTCTCTGAAACTTAGCCAAAAAAAATAGTTTTGAAAGACCCCAGCTTAGCTGCTGTAACGCCATTTTGCAAGGCTTTCACACAAACAAGTATAGGTTCAAGGTAAAGTTGGTACTCCTAGGCTGCCAAACAGGATATCTATGGTCAGACATCAGGCCTAGGAGGGGAACAAAAAGTTCTGGGAAAAATCACATGTACCCTAGATAGAGCCAAGTCAGCTATTCTCAGATCTTCATGTCCCCGAGGAGCTTGTCCCCAAGTGAACCCATCGCCTCATTCGAACTGACCAATGGAATCCCTGTAAACATGCATGCTTCTGCCACCCGTTTCCATATAAAAGACCCCCTGCCCAGCCTGAGCACTCACAAGTCTTCCAAAGAGACTCTGACACCCGCAGGTACCTGTGTACTCTCAATAAAAAAACCTCTTGCTGGTTGCAGCCAGTGGTCTTGGACTGTTCCTTGGGTTCAGGGGTCTCCTCCTGAGGGAAGGTCCTCTCTGAGGGTCTTTCAGTTTTTCCTTTAAGCTGGCAGGTATCTAGTCACAATTCCATAAAAGTAACTGAAGGAAAACCCAGGGAATAAGGATTGCATGTTAATAACAATAAAAAAAGAATTTACTAATTATAGCAGACAATGGATAGTTTGCTGAGGATCGAAGAACAATGGGTGAATATAATTCTATTTTGGGCTAAATAAATTGATAACAGTGCACTCCAGGTCAAGGTATGAACACAAGTTATCTGGTGACAGCTTCACTGGTTGCTTTCTTGGTAGACTGAGAGTTGAACCCAGCAGTGAAGTGGGACAGACAAAGTTGGCATAGTATACTGGGTAGTTGTATGTCAACTTGACTCAAGCTGTCATCAGAGAGGAGGGAACCTCAACTGAGAAAATGTGTCCACAGATTGGGCTATAGATAGGCCAGTAGGATACTTTCTTAATTAGTGATCAGTGGAGGAGGCCTCAGTCCACCCTGGGTGGAGCCATCCCTGGGCTGGAGGCTGTGGCTTCTATAAGAAAGCAGCTGAGGAAGCCATGAGGAACAAGGCAGTAAGAAGCACCCCTCCATGGCCTCTGCATTGACACCTGCCTCCAGGTTCCTGCCCTGTTTGAGTTTCTGTCCTGACTTCTTTTGATGATGAAGTGCAAGTGTAAGTCAAATAAACCCTTTCCTCCCCAACTTGCCTTTTGGTCACAGTGTTTAATCTCAGCATTAGAAGCCTTAATTAAGTCAGATCACGACTTTCTTTCACATAATGTGGAGAAAGGATTCCAAGACTGATAGAGATGAAATTGTCCAGTTTACTCGGCATGACCAACTCACATATACCCGAACTATCTCCCAATAGGACATTCCTTTCCATACAACATTTTAGCAATAAAATTTATTAGTGAAAATATAATGATATGAGTGCTAATATTTGAAAAAGTGAAATGGAAGGAGGCAGAGCAGAAGCAAAGAAGTTGCTGCTGAAATGAAGCAGTGAGATCAAGGTGGCATCCAGAACTCTAACTGACAAAGAATTTGGATCATATGACCACATAACAAGCAGGTCATATCTTTATGAATTTGAACAAACACAAAGTCTGCCTTGTGTCTTGAAGCAGATTAATGGCTACTCCATCTTCTTTAGTGCTAGTTATAATTGTAACAGGCCCTCAGACCAATCACAGCTGACTCCAAAGAGGAAGTACCATTCAGGCCACAAAACTCAGCACGTAATACCACTGCCAAAAGGAAAACAAAGACCTAATCCATCAAAGTCCGTAGTTTTTGGAAGGTCTCTAGATGTTCTAGACTTGCTCTTTGGCTTCCATAGTTCTGCTTCTGGCTAAGTGTCCTTATTAACTGAAGTATGTTAACCCAGGATGTGGTTTGTGCTGAAAAGCTAAGAAAGGGTAGGGTTCCACTGGGATCCTGAGCACTCAGTGTAGTCTAATACTTCCTATTGACTTAACCCTATGTCTGAGTATTCCTCCCTGTCAGGTTCCCTCCACAGCATTCCTGGAAATCCTACTGAGGTCTCAGAGACCAGATCTTGAGATACCAGGAGTCTCAGAGACCCTTAGCGCAAGGAAAAGTAAAGAGGTTAGGGACTCTAGATGCACAACTTCAGATGTTCCAGGGTTCCAGGGCTCCCTTTGATCAGTTGCTGCCTAACACTTCAGAGGAATTTGACACCTTCACCTCAAAAGGGAACAAATTTAAAAGTTACCTGATCTGTCACTTCAGAGGTGAGTCTGGTTAAGGCACCTTCTGGACACACAGAGGTCAGACATGGCTGTTGATGGATGCACTGAGATGTCACTGGATTCCCCCACCGCATTTGTTCAGGTATGAATATGTGATGGCCCACCCCTAGTTGTCTTTACTGTGTGTCTTTCTTTGCCTCTTGGCTCCTGCTTTTAGTCCTGAGGTTCACCCATTCTGTAGAGAGGTGGGGGGGGGGGCAGACCTTTCATCCAGAGACCCCTGCAATCTAAGCAGAAAGCATACAGGAAAGGAGAAACAGTTCCCTGAGGCTCATGCCCCCTCTGCTCACAACCTGCTCTGAGCAGAGCCAGAGAAGGGGAAAAGAGGAAGTTCCACTCCTTCCTCTCATGATTCATGTCACCTTTTTAACAAATGATCTATATCACTGAAAATCTAAAACCCACCCTGCTCTGAAAAAGTAGAAAAATCACCCCTGGGGTCTGGGTTGGGGGTGGGCAGTAATCACTGCTGGACACTGCAGCCTAGATAGAATGGATTTCTCTTTCTGTCCAACACAGACTAAGGAGACTTTTGACAATTTTTGATAGGTCCTTTTTAGAAGAATTAAAAACAGCTGCTAAAAAGAATTCCTGGGAGGAGCTAGTTAAAAGAGAGGGCTTCAACCATACCACAAGGATGTGTGCTCAACTATGTTCATAGCAGCATTGTTTGGCATAGCCAGAACCTGGAAACAACCTAATTGCCTTTTGACTAAAGAATGGATAAAAAATGAGGTCCATTTATACAATGGAGTACTACACAGCAGAAAAAATAATGATATCTTAAAATTTGCAGGCAAATGAATGGATCTAGAAAGCATCATATTGAGTGAGGTAATCCAGACTCAGAAAGACAAATACTCAGAAAGACAAATATCATACAGACTCATATCATATCATATATCATAAGTGGTGCTTAGACATAAAGCAAAGTAAACTGATACAAATAAATCAGGAAAAACAGGTTACAAATCAGAAAATTTAAGTAAAGTCTCATGGTACTGAATTTATGCCAGATAATTCAGAATTGACTTTATTATTTATCAGTTACAAGATACAGTCAGGAATAGGAATCATCCCGTATATATTACAAACATCCAATCCCACATGGGTCTGCCAGGTTCTCTAGCACAAGGTAATGCAGAAGTCAATCAATTATTGATTGTAAATGTGCTGAAGGCCTCAGAATTTCATTAAAAACATCATGTCAATAGCAAAGGCTTTTAAAAAAGATTTTTCCATCATGTGACAACAAGCCAAGAAAATTATAAGGAATTTTCCTACTTGTTCTTTGTACAACCAAACACCATTACTTGCGGAAAGTAACCCGAAGGATATTCAAAGGAATGAAATCTGGCAGATGGATGTGTTCATTTTGTTGAATTTGAATGGTCATATAGAATATTAACTTATTCTAGAAAAAGGTTCCCTCTACCTTCCTGTACATGATTTCAGGTTTGAGTCTGTAGAAGTCTATAGAAGTCTATGGAAGGCTCATTCATTTTCTGCCTGCCCTGACCCAAATAATCACTATATTAATTACAACAGTGTTTGGCCTGTTAGCTCAGGATTCTTATTAACTAACTCTTACTTTTTAAATTAATCCATTTCTATTATCCTGTATATCTCCATGAGGCTGTGGCTTAGGGTAAGGTTCTGGCGAGGGTCTTTCTCCTTTGGCAACCACACAGCATCTCCCTGACTCTGCCTACTGTCTATATATCTCTTCCAGCCTGAATATATTCTGCCCTGCTATAGGCCAAATTGGCTTTATTAATCTGCCAATAAAAGCAACATATATACAGAAGGACATCCCACATCATGAGTCTCTATCCATTTTCTGCAAAGAACCATGAACACACCTACCAACAGTCTTTGAAGTCTCCAAAACAAGATGGTACACCACCGTGATCATTCCTCCAGGACGATGATAATGCCACTAAGCCGAAAGACTGAGGAGATGATAACCAGCAGCCTATAATCCACCTTGGTCCTTGCTCACTGATGCTTACTTTAGGTGTTTGGTTGTATTGAAATAAGGAAAACTGTGGGATTTTTATCTTCTGAGATAGAAACAGAGTTTACAATTCTGTGCATGCCCTGCAGCTGGGCCCATGAGTTGCCAGGAGCAAAGGAATTTCCGTTGCAAAAATTGGGGTTTGAAACAGAAGCTTCCTGGATATGCATGAATGAACACAAATATATAGAAAGAAAGCCGCTCCCAAGGAATACACAGTAGTAAAATGGAATTAAATGACCATAAAATTATATGTCTGAAAATTACTTTAAAAAGATTCTGGTCACCAGTGACTAGCCCATCCTAAGACTCATACCATAAAAGGGAGCCCATCCCTGACACCACACGGATGGCCAGGACCCGGAGGCTGGATATCCCAGAGACGGTGCATAGAACCAAACATGCTAGGAAAAAAAGTCAATGAAATGATTCCATTTCTTTTTTTTTTTTTTTGCTTTCAAGTCTTTTTTTTATCTTTTTTTATGACTTTATAAATAATACCATTCAAATTTTCCACCTCCTCCCCTCCTCCCACTTCCCTCCCGCTCCTACTCACCCTTCCTTCCTCTCCCTCCAGTCCCAAGAGAGAGAAGGATACCCTGCCCTGTGGGAAGTCCAAGGCCCTCCCCATTCCATCCAGGCTTAGGAAGGTGTGCCTCCAAATAGACTAGGATCCCAAGAAGTCAGTACATGCAGTAGAGACAAATCCCAGTGCCATTATCATTGGTTTCTCAGTCTGCCTCAATTGTCAGCTACATTCAGAGGGTCCAGTTTGATGCCATGCTCATTCAGTCCCAGTCAAGCTGGCTTTGGTTAGCTCCCATTAGATCAGGTACACTGTCTCAGTGGGTGGACCAACCAACCCCTCGCAGTCCTGACTTCCTTGGACATATTCTCCCTCCTGCTCTTCAACTGGAACTTGGGAGTTCAGTCCAGTGCTCCAGTGTGGGTCTCTGTCTATCTTCACGTGTTGCCAGACAAAGGTTCTATGGTGATAGTCAAGATAGTCATCAGTCTGACTACAGGACAAGGCCAGTTCAGGTACCCTCTTCTCCCCGTGGACACCTGGAAGCCCTCTAGAGCCAAGCCTCTTACCAACCCAAAAATGGCTTCCTTAATTAAGATATCTTCTTCCCTGCTTCCATATCTGTCCTTCCTCCATCTCAACTATCCCATTCCCCCAAGCTCTATCCAACCCTCCCCTTCTCCTTTCTCTTTCCCCTCTTCCCTTCCCCCCACTCCACCCCCACCCACATGCTCCCAACTTTGGCCTGGCAATCTTGTCTACTTCCAATTTCCAGGAGGATCTATATATGTTTTTCTTTGGGTTCACCAAATTACTTAGCTTCTCTAGGATCGCAAACTATAGCCTCAATGTTTTTTGTTTATGACTAGAATCCACTAATGACTGAATACATACCATATTCATATTTTTGGGTCTGGATTATCTCACTCAGGATAGTGTTTTCTATCTCCATTTATTTTCATGCAAGTTTCAAGATGTCATTGTTTTTTACCACTGAGTAGTACTATAATGCGTACATATTCCCCACTTTCTTTATCCATTCTTCCATTGAGGGGCATCTAGCTTGTTTCCAGGTTCTGACTATCACAAATAATGCTGCTATGAACATAGTTGAACAAATGTTTTTGTAGTATGATTGGGCATCTCTTGGGTATATTCCCAAGAGTGGTATTGTTGAATCCATGGGTAGATTGACTCCCATTTTTCTGAGAAACCGCCACACTGATTTCCAAAGTGGTTGCACAAGTTTGCATTCCCACCAGCAATGGATGAGTGTTCCCCTTATTCCACATCCTCTCCAGCATAAGTGTTTTTGATTTTAGCCATTCTGACAGGTGTAAGATTGTATCTCAAAGTTGTTTTGATTTTCATTTCCCTGATAGCTAAGGAAGTTGAACATGTCCTTAAGTATCTTTTGGCCATTTGAAATTCTTCTGCTGAGAATTCTTTGTTCAGTTCAGTACCCCATTTTTTAATTGGGTTATTTAGATTTAATGTCTAGTTTCTTGAGTTCTTTATATATTTTTGTAGATCACATCTTTGTCTGATGTGGGTTTGGTGAAGATCTCCCATTCAGTAGGTTGCCTTTTTGTCTTAATGACTGTGTCCTTTGCTTTACAGAATCTTCTCAGTTTCAGGAGGTCCCATTTATTCATTGTTACTCTTATTGTCTGTGCTACTGGGGTTATATGTAGGAAGTGGTCTACTGTGCCCATGTATTGCAGGCTTCTTTCCATTTTCTCTTCTATCAGGTTCAGTGTGGTCAGATTTATATTGAGGTCCTTAATCCATTTGGACTTGAGTTTTGTGCATGGTGATAGATATGGATCTATTTTCATTCTTCTATGGGTTGAAATCCAGTTATGCCAGCACCATTTGTTAAAGATGCTTGGGTCTTCAATTCGATTCCATTGATCAACGTCTCTGTTTTTATGCCAATATAAGGCTGTTTTCATTACTGTAGCTCTTTAATGTCAGGGATGGTAATGCCTCTGGAAGTTCCTTTATTGTATAGGATTGTTTTGGCTATCCTGGGTTTTTTGTTTTTCCATATAAAGTTGATAATTGTTCTCTCAAGATCTGTAAAGAATTTTGTTGGGATTTTTATGGGGATTGCATCAAATCTATAGATTGCCTTTGGTAGGATTGCCATTTTTACTATGTTAATCCTACTAATCAAAGAGCATAGGAGATCCTTCAATTTTCTGGTATTCTCTTCACTTTCTTTCTTCAAAGACTTAAAGTTCTTGTCAAATAACTTTTCTTTCACTTCCTTAGTTAATGTTACTCCAAGATACTTTATGCTATTTGTGGCTATCATGAAAGGTGGTGTTTCTCTGATTTCCCTCTCTGCTTCTTTATCCTTTCTGTATAGAAGGGCTACTGTTTTTTTTGTTTTTTTTTTCGGTTGATCTTGTATCCTGCCACATCACTGAAGGTATCTATCAGCTATCGAAGTTCTCTGGTAGAGTAATTGGGGGTCACTTATATACACTATCATATCATCTGCAAATAACTCAAGTCTGACTTCTTCCTTTCCAATTCAAATCTCTTGATCTCCTTATGTTGTCTTATTGCTATTGCTAGAAATTCAAGCACTATATTAAAGAGATATGGAGAGAGTGGACAGCCTTGTCTTGTTCCTGAATTCAGTGGAATCACTTTGAGTTTCTCTCCATTTAATTTGATGTTAGCTGTCGGCTTGCTGTATATTGCTTTTATTATATTTAGGTATGACTTTTGTATTCCTAATCTCTCCAAGACCTTTAGCATAAAGGGATGTTGAATTTTGTCAAATGCTGTTTTGGCATCTAATGAAATAATCATATGGCTTTTTCTTTCAGTTTATTTATATGATGGATTACACTGATAAATTTTCGTATGTTGAACCAGCCCTGCATCTCTGGGATGAAGCCTACTTATTCATAATAGATGATTTTTGATGTGTTCTTGGATTCAGTTTGCCAGTATTTTATTGAAAATTTTTGCATCGATGTTCATGAGTGAGATTGATCTGTAATGCTCTTTCTTGGTTGAGTCTTGGTTGAGTGGTTTCGGTATCAGGGTAACTGTAGCTTCATAAAAAGAGTTTGGCAATGCCTCTTCTGTTTCTATTATGTGTAACACATTAAGGAGTATATGTATTTAATCCATTTGGACTTGAGTTTTGTGCATGGTGACAGATATCAACCTCAATGTAAATCCAACCACACTGAACCTGATAGAAGAGAAAGTAGGAAGTAACCTTCAATGGATGGGCACAGCAGACCACTTCCTATGTATAACCCCAGTAGCATAGACAATAAGAGCATCAATAAATAAATGGGATCTCCTGAGACTGAGAAGCTTCTGTAAAGCAAAGGACACAGTCAATAAGACAAAATGGAAGCCTACTGAATGGGAAAAATTCTTCACCAACCCAACATCAGACAAAGGACTGATCTCCAAAATATACAAAAAACTCAAGAAATTAGATATTAAAATTCTAAATAGCACAGTTAAAAAGTGGTGTACTGAACTAAACAGAGAATTGTCATCAGAAAAATTTCAAATGGCCAAAAGATACTTAAGGACATGTTCAACTTCCTTAGCTATCAGGGAAATGCAAATCAAAACAACCTTGAGATACCATCTTACACCTGTTAGAATGACTAAGATCAAAAAAGCTAATGAAAACTTATGCTGGAGAGGTTGTGGAGCAAGGTGAACACTCATCCATTGCTGGTGGGAATGCAAACTTGTGCAACCACTTTGGAAATAAGTGTGGCGGTTTCTCTGAAAACTGGGAATCAACCTACCTCAGGATCCAGGAATTCCACTCTTGGGAATATATTCAAAAGATGCTCAATAATACTACAAGAGCATTTGTTCAACTATGTTCAAAGCACCATTATTTGTAATAGCCAGAACCTGGAAACAACTTAGATGCCCCTCAATGGAAGAATGGATAAAGAAAGTGTGGCACATCTACACATTACTACTCAGCAGTAAAACATAATGACATGAATTTTGCATGCAAATGGGCGGAATTAGAAAACATCATCCTGAGTGAGGTAACCCAGACCCCCAAAAAAGAATATGGTATGTACTCACTCAAAAGTGGATACCAGTCATAAACAAAGGGCAACATGCCTATAATTCAGGATTCTAGAGGAACTAAGTAATAAGATGAACCCCTCAAAAAAAACATATATAGACCCACCTGGAAATTGGAATCAGACAAAAATTTGGGAGCAGTGGGGCAGGGAGTAGAGGGGTGGAGAAGGGAGGTAGAGGAGAACTTGAGGGAATGGGATGATCAAGATAGAGGAAGGAGACAGATATGAGAGCAAGGAAAGAGATATCTTGATTTGAGGGAGGCATTATGGAGTTAGCAAAAAACCTGGCTCTAGAAAAATGCCCAAGAACCCACAGGGATGAACCCAGCTAAGACCCTAAGCAATAGAGGAGAGGGTTTTTGAACTGACCTTACCCTGTAGTCAGACTGGTGATTATCTTAAATATCACCATAGAACCTTCATTCAACAACAGATGGGAACAGAGGCAACGACCACATCGGAGCACTGGACTGAGCTCCCAAAATCCAATTGAAGAGTGGAAGGGGTGAGAGTATGAGCAAGGAATTCAAGACCATGAGGGGTTCATTCACTGAGACAGTTTGCTTGAGCTAATGGGAGCTCACCAACTCCAACTGGACTGGGAGTGAACCAGTGTGGGAACAACCAAGCACCTCTGAAGGGGGTTGACAGCTGGGGTAGACTGAGGGGCCACTGATAGTGACATTGGGATGTGTCCTTGTTCATATATCAGCCTCATGGGATCCTATTCTCTTTGGATGTAAACCTTTCTCAACTTAAATGTAGTAGGGAGGGCCTTGGATTTTCCACAGGGCAGGGTGCATGGCACTCCCTTAAGGTTGGAGGGGTAAGGGGGACGGTCTGTGGAGGGAGAGAGAGGGGACTGGGAGGAGGAAAGGGAGGGGGAATTTGGATTGGTATTCTTTAAAATAAGAAAAAAGAATGAATAAATAAATAAATAAATAAAATAGAACTCTTTTTTATTTTTATTTTTTTAACTTTCTTTTTTTTAATTGATTAATTTACTTATTAAAGATTTCTGTCTCTTCCCTGCCACCGCCTCCCATCTCCCTCCCCCTCCCCCAATCAACTTCCCCTCCCTCGTCAGCCCAAAGAGCACTCAGGGTTCCCTGCCCTGTGGGAAGTCCAAGGACAACCCACCTCCATCCAGGTCTAGTAAGGTGAGCATCCAAACTGCCTAGGCTCCCACAAAGCCAGTACGTGCAGTAGGATCAGAAACCCATTGCCATTGATCTTGACTTCTCAGTAGTCCTCATTGTCCGCTATGTTCAGCGAGTTCGGTTTTATCCCAGGCTTTTTCAGACCCGGGCCAGCTGGTCTTGATGAGTTCCCGATAGAACATCCCCATTGCCTCAGTGTGTGGGTGCCCTCCTCACTGTCCTGAGTTCCTTGCTCGTGCTCTCTCTCCTTCTGCTCCTGATTTGGACCTTGAGATTTCTGTCTGGTGCTCCAATGTGGGTCTCTGTCTCTGTCTCCTTTCATCGCCTGATGAAGGTTAACATTCAGGAGACCTCATTGAATAAATGGGACCTCCTGAGACTGAGAAGCTTCTGTAAAGCAAGGGACACTGTCACTAAGACAAAAAGGCAACCCACTGACTGGGAGAAGATCTTCACCAACCCCGCAACTGACTCCAAAATATATAAAGAACTCAAGAAACTAGACCGTAAAAGGCTAATCAACCCAATTATAAAATGGGGCACTGAGCTGAACAGAGAATTCTCAACAGAAGAAGTTCAAATGGCCAAAAGACACTTAAGATCATGCTCAACTTCCTTAGCGATCAGGGAAATGCAAATCAAGACAACTTTAAGATACCATCTTACACCTGTCAGAATGGCTAAAATCAAAAACACCAATGATAGCCTTTGCTGGAGAGGTTGTGGAGAAAGGGGTATACTCATCCATTGCTGGTGGGAATGCAAACTTGTGCAACCACTATGGAAAGCATTGTAGCGGTTTCTCAGGAAATTCGGGATCAACCTACCCCTGGACCCAGCAATACCACTCTTGGGAATATACCCAAGAGATCCCCTATCATACAACAAAAGTATATGCTCAATTATCTTCATAGCAGCATTGTTTGTAATAGCCAGAACCTGGAAACAACCTAGATGCCCTTCAATGGAAGAATGGATGAAGAAAGTATGGAATATATACATATTAGAGTACTACTCAGCAGTAAAAAACAAGGACTTCTTGAATTTTGCATGCAAATGGATGGAAATAGAAAACACTATCCTGAGTGAGGAAAGCCAAACCCAAAAAGAGGAACATGGGATGTACTCACTCATTTTGTTTTCTAGCCATAAATAAAGGACATTGAGCTTATAATTAGTGATCCTAGAGAAGCTAAATAAGAAGGAGAACCCAAAGAACTCTTTTTTTTTAAAGGAGTATTGGTATTAGCTCTTCTTGGAAGTTCTGTTAGAATTCTGCACTAAAACCATCTGATCCTGGGCTGTTTTTGGTTGGGAGGTTTTTGATGACAGCTTCTATTTCCTCGTGACTTTTAGATCTATTTAAATTGTTCACCTGGTCTTGATTTAATTATGGTATATGGTACTTATCTTAAAAATGTCCATTTGTTTCATATTTTCCAATTTTGCGGCATATAGACTTTTGTAGTAAGACCTAATGAATCTCTGAATTTCCTCAGTGTCTGTGGTTTTGTCCCCCTTTTCATTTGTAATCTTGTTAACTTGCATGTTCTCTCTCTGCCTTTTGATTCGTTTGGATAAAGGTTTGTCAATCTTGTTGATTTTCTCAAAAAACAAGCTCTTTGTTTCATTGACTCTTTGGATTGTTTTTTGTGTTTCTGTTTTGTTGATTTCAGCCCTCAGTTTGATTATTTCCTGTCTTCTATTCCTCCTGGGTGAGTCTGCTTCTTTTTTTCCTAGAGCTTTCAGGTGTGCTGTTAAATCTTTAATGTGAGCTTTCTCGGTTTTCTTTATGTGGGCACTTAGTGCTATAAACTTTCTTCTTAGTGCTGCTTTCATAGTGTCCCATGAGTTTGGGTATGTTGTGTCTTCATTTTCATTGAATTCAAGGAAGACTTTAATTTCTTTATTTATTTCTTCCTTGACCCAGGGGTGGTTCAGTAGCTGACTGTTCAGTTTCCATGAGTTTGGAGAATTTCTGGGGGTGAAATTGTTAAATTCAAACTTTACTCCATGGTGATCTGATAAGACAAAGGTGGTTACTCCAATTTTTTTGTATCTGTGGATGTTTGCTTTCTTACCGAGTATGTGATCAATTTTCAAGGAGGTTCCATGAGATGCTGAGAAGAAGGTATATCCTTTCCTATTTGGGTCGAATGTTCTATAGATGTCTATTAAGTCCATTTGATTCATTACATCTGTTAGTTCTCTTATTTCTCTGTTAAGTTTCTGTCTGGTTGACCTGTCCTTTGGTGAAAAAGGACTGTTGAAATCTCCTACTATTAGTTTTTTGATTTGATGTGGGATTTGAGTTCTAGTAATGTTTCTTTTACATAAGTGGGTGCTTTTATATTAGGGGCATAGATATTCAGGATTGAGACTTCATCTTGATGAATTGTTCCTGTTATGATATAAAGTGTCCATCTCCATCTCTTCTGATTGATTTTAGTTTGAAATCAATTTTGTTAGATATTAGGATAGCCACACCTGCTTTTTTCTTAGGTCTGTTTGATTGGAAAACCTTTCCCCAACCCTTTACTCTGAGGTAGTGTCTGCCTTTGAGGTTGAGGTGTGTTTCTTGTAAACAGCAGAATGTTGGATCCTGTTTTTATATCCATTCTCTTAACCGGTGCCTTTTTATAGGTGAATTGAGTCCACTGATACTAAGCAATATTAATGACCAGTGGTTGTTAACTCCAGTTATTTTTTTGGTGGTAGTATTTGTGTGTTTCCCTTCTTTGAGTTGTGCTGGTGGAGGGTTGTCAGATGTCTGTGCTATTGTGGGTATTGTTGGCTTCCTTGGGTTGAGGCTTTCCTTCTAATATTTTCTGTAAGGCTAGGTTTGTGGATAAGTATTGTTTAAATCTGTTTTTGTCAAGGAATATCTTGTTTCCTCCATTGATGGTGAAAGAAAGCTTTGCTGAGTATAGTAGTCTGGGCTTGCATTCATGGTCTCTTAGTGTCTGCAGCACATCTATCCAAGACCTTCTGGCTTTCATGTTTTCCATTTAGAAGTCAGGTGTAATTCTGATAGATTTATCTTCATATGTTGACATTTTTCCTTTGCAGCTCTTAATATTCTTTCTTTATTCTGTATGCTTTGTGTTTTGATTATTACATAGAGAGGGGATTTTTTTTATTCAGTCTATTTGGTGTTCTGTATGCTTCTTGTACCTTCAGAAATATTTAGGCTGGGAAAGTTTTCTTCTATAATTTTGTTGAATATATTTTCTGGGCCTTTGAGATGTAATTCTTTTCCTTTTTCTACCTCTATTATTCTTAGGTTTGGTCTTTTCATGGTGTCCCAGATTTCCTGGATGTTTTGGGTTAAGAATTTGTTGGATTTGCTGGGGGGTTTTTTTTTTGATCAGTGAATCTATTTCCTCTATAGTATCTTCACTGCCTGAGATTCTTTCTTCTATCTCTTGTATTCTTTCTGTTGGTAATACTTGTCTTTGTAGTTCCTGTTTGTTTACCCATATTTTCCATATCCAGCCATCCCTTACTTTGTGTTTTCTTTATTACTTCCATTTCGGTCTTCCAGTCTTGAATTGTTTCCTTTACCTGTTTGATTGCTTTTTCTTGGGTATCTTTGAGGGATTTATTGATTTCTTCTAACTTTTTGTTTGTCTTCTCTTCCATTTCTTTAAGGGAGTTTTTCACTTCCTGTTTAAGGGTCTCCATCATTTTCATAATGTTACATTTAAAGTTGATTTCTTCTACTTCTTCTGTGTTAGGATTTGTCAAGTCTTCCTGTTGCGTGTCACTGGATTCTGGTGTTATGTTGTTTTTCAGGATGTTGGAGGAATTCTTGCATTGGCGCCTGCCCATCTCTTCCTTCCCAGCAGAGTCTTGGCATCTTGGTCCAATCTTTGCTGTGGCTGACTGTGTACTTGAGAGTTTTTCTTGGTCTGCCCTCCCTTAGGTCCCCTCAGCACTCCAGCTGGTTCTCAGATCCCCTCCACCCTGAAGCAGGCTGTGCTCTCCAGATCCCCTCAGCATGGGAGCAGGGCCTCTTGCCGGGCTCCAAGGACCTCACAGACAAAACGGGCTGGCTTTTGAGGTCAGGGTGGGATAGTACAATGCGGGGGGAGGGGGGATCCAAGCACCTCGCAGATGAAAAGGCCTGCTTGGGGGGCAGGGTGGAATGGGGTAAAGAAAGCCAGCAGCCGGGAACACACCCTGCTGGACAGCCAGAAAAGCTTAGGAAGTTGGAAGGGGTCTGGACTCAGTTCCCCGGGACCATCCGGCTGCGTGGCCACTCACTCACCTCTCCGGATCCCCTCAGCATGGCAACAGGACCTCTTGCCGGACCCCAAGGACCTCTCAAACAAAAAGGCGGGCTTAGGGGTCAGGGTGAGATCAATGAAATGGTTCCTAACAATATTCTGCTATACTGATAGATTGATGCCTAACCCAATTATCATCAGAGAGGCTTCACTTAGCAACTGATGGAAATAAATGCAAAGACCCACAACATTAGGCAGACCTTGAGGAATCCTGCAGAGGAAGGATTGTAGGAGCCAGAGGTCACCACAAGAAACCCCACAGAATCGATTAACTTGGGCTCACATATGCTCACAGAGACTGAACCAACAACCTGGGAGCCTGCAAGGAAATGACCTAGGCCCTCCACACATATGTTACAGTTGTGTAGCTTGGTCTTCTTGTAGGACTCCTAACAGAGGGAGCAGGGGCTGTCTCTGACTCTGTTGACTGCTTTTAGGGCCCTTTCCTCCTACTTGATTGCTTTGTCCATCCTTAACAGGAGAGGAGGTTCTTAATCTCACTGAGCTTCATATGCTGTGGCTGGTTGACTTCCATGAGCGGCCTGCCCTTTTCTGAAGAAAAATGGAGAAGGAGTGGATGAGGGTAGTGAAGAGGGGAGGGGAGACTAGGAGGAGAGGGAGGAGAGACTGTGGCAGGGATATAAAAACAAAAGAAAATGCAAAACAAAACAAAAAAGGTTTTGGCCTTTGGAAAACAGGGAGAACTTTGAAGATCAGACTCTATGCCACAGGAAGGGACACAAGGGATAGATTTACTATCAAACCAATTCCCCAGGACCCCAGACCCTTGGGTCCTAACAATCTCCTACCCGTGCCAAGGCACCAACCCCAACTCTCCCCTCCAAAGCATTTAATGTGGCCAGGGTCCCACCTCCCAATGTCCAGAAGGCTGAGGAATCCCCATCCCTATTTTCTACTCTTGACAGGTCCATTGCTTATTAACTATTCCCAGCCAGCAATCAGCCAGCTTGGACCCGCAACCCATACTTCATCGGGATAGGAACTATCCAGTCTGTTGATTGACTGACAAAATTCATTGTGACTAGGGGCAGCCCAAATTAACGATAAAAGGTGGTAAAACTTGTCTAATATCCAAAAACCTTCAACCTAGGCACTTCCCCTTGTTCTGATGCCTGCTCGCCTGCCTCGTGGGTTAACTCATCCTGATAACAGCAATGTTACCAGGCCCCTGAGACTACTTGGTGGGTGTGGTATTAATGATTTGAAGAAACACATCTCTTCTGGGGTTTTCCAAACTAAGAAACCCCTCTTACGCCCCTTCGTACACATTCTGCCCCAGTAATATTTATATAATGAGGAAGAAGGGAAACTACATTTTAATGTGGACCTGGACTACAAAGGAAAATGGAGCTCTATCTTCATCCTACTCCTGATTGGAGCCAGCATATCTGGCTCAACAGCCATGGGCACATCAGCCTTCATCATGGGCGATGGCAGAAAGATTGGTCAGGACCTACAGGTATTAAAAGTTCCCATTTATATTTCATAGTTAAAACAACAGCTAGATTCCCTGAAGAAATGATCCTGCAAAATCAGAGAGGCTTAGATTTACTTGTCATGAGACAAGAAGGACTATATATGAGGACTATGCTCATTAATTGGGAGTAATTTAAAAAAAAAAAAAAATCTTGCTGGAGCCGGGCGGTGGTGGCGTACGCCTTTAATCCCAGCACTCGGGAGGCAGAGGCAGGTAGATCTCTGTGAGTTCAAGGCCAGCCTGGTCTACAAGAGCTAGTTTCAGGACAGGAACCAAAAGCTACGGAGAAACCCTGTCTCAAAAAAATCCAAAAACAAACAAACAAAAAAAAAATCTTGCTGTAGTTGGAGGAAACCTCAGAAAGAGAGAGAGAGAGAGAGAGAGAGAGAGAGAGAAATCAAAAGCTCATCTTGAGAAAAAAAATTGGGGCTACAGGATCCTGAATACCCAGTGTAGTCTCTGGCTGGCCAATAAAGACTTTTGGCTTAAACCTGTGTCTGAGTAGTTTTCTCTGGTGGATCCCCACAACACAATGCTCATCAGGCCTCACTGTAGACAACTGACTTCACTCTGGTTCATTTGTGAAGACAGATTTAGTGCAGAACATCGGGAGGAAGACAAGAGAGTTCAGCACCAAACTGAGGAGCAAAGGGAGCTAGCAAATGGCAAGCAGCTTTACCGCACCTGTTGCTGTTGATCATTCTCTCAGATCAAAGAGCTGCTGTAGCTGTCATCCACCTAAAACAGAAACTCAGAAGAACAAATCCACCCAGCTCTATCACCCAGCTTCCTGGAGGCCCACAGGGATGCAATACATTACATCGAGCCTGCTCCTCAGTCTTGAGGGGGTCTTTTCAGTGGAAGAGATGCTGCATGCAGAGGCCTTGACTTATTAAGCAAGAAATCACTCTTAAAAGGAAGTGGGGTTATTTTTTAATAGTTCCTTTTCATTATTTGCCACTGAATTCTTTTTAAACTCTGTGTGTGTGTGTGTGTGTGTGTGTGTGTGTGTGTGTGTGTGTGTACATACTTTCAGTGTAACTACTAAAAACTGAAGACAGGAGAAGTGTGTCAAAGTGGAGTCTGGATTCTATCTTTATTCTTCTGTCTTCTGACGGCTCTTTTCTACTTCCGATCACTATTTAAATGTTGCTTTCCCTGTGAGGGTTTCTGATCTTACCCATTTGTGTTAGCAGCTACTGCCAGCCCCTACCAAGCCCTCTCTCTGTTTCCACATTTCTCTGAGCACGTCTCACCCTCTGGCATTATTTTAGGTTGATTGTTTTACCTGAAATTAATCTCTGTGAGGACAAGGACTTTCACCTGCCTCATTCACTTACCTGTCCCCAGTGTATCCCCCAGAGGCAAATATGTGCCAGGCACTAAAGCAACAATAGCGAGTTAGGAGGCTTGCGGAAGGTAGTGAGTGTAAGTAGCTAATGAGTTGACTCTTTTATATAAACTCATATATTGGTGTTATCCCATTCATATTTTGTAAGACAATAAATGTTTATTGAATACTTAGTATATAAAACACAAATTGGTGAGGAAAAGAAAGATCTATCCTCAGATCTTTCCAAAGTCACGTGGTAGAAGAGATAATCATGTGCAGAGATAACATCCATACAGTGTGGAAGCAAACCCAGCCTGTGTATCGTTACATGTCCAACAGATGATCACAGAGATCTTGGGGCTTCCCCAAACACCATCTGTTGTCCCCAGGCTAGAGGGACACCAGGCTTCTTCTATACCACATGCCGCCATCTTCAGGCTCCCAAATTCTCTGAAAAAGCAGAGACAGTATAGGAAGTGGTTCAGAAGGTTGTGGGGCCAGCCCCAAATGTGCATTCGTTCCTCTTATATTCCATCAGCCAGGACTCCACCGCGTGTCCCTGCCTAGTCCAGAGGTAGGAGATGATCTAGTTATGAAGCAAAGGCTGCACCGCATGTCCCCGCCTAGTCCAGAGGTAGGAAATGATCTAGTTATTAAGCGAAGGCTGCAGGCCTGGACAGCATTACTACTACATTTAACGAAGGGAGTGTTATTTCAGGGATGCATCACACAGAGAAAGTGTTCACATGTGGAACCAGGAAAATCTAAATTCAAATTCAGGACACACTGAACTATGTGAATCTAGTGGTTATTCAAGCTCTCTGAACTACATTCCAGCTCTGACTAATCAGGATTGCCGACGAATTTGATTAACTTGAATTCAGAGACTTGTACAGAATATATACGATCTTAAGTGCAAGACACGGAACATAGAAACATTTAAATACAATAATTAGGAAGAAGAGCAGGGAGAAGACAAAGGGGACAGAGATAATGAAGGTGGGCTAGAGACAGCAGTGGAAAGCTTTGAAGAAAAATAGATTCTGTGTAGACGCATGAGGGAGCAAGCGTGTTCAGGAAATCATAAGAATTTCAGCAGTGCATTTGCATAATAAAATTAGTTTTCCTGGAAATCACTCAATTCAGAAAAGATTAGAAACAGAGAGTCTGAGGGGTTGTGCTCAGGAGCTGTGTCTTGGAAATACAGGGAGCCTCCAGCCTCTTAAAGCTCTACAGTCGGCTCACTGTACAGAAGGCCTGATGGGGGGCGGTAGAGAGGGGACTCAAGCTAGCAGTGATAGGGAGGGTTGGCTGCTGTCACTGCCATCGAGGTTAGGGGAACAAGGCCAGATCCACAGACGTGCTAGAAGAGAGGGTGTGATAGTCAATTCAGAGAAAATCACTGATGATTAGAGGTAAAGGAGCAAGTCCAGGATGACTGTCAGATATGTATTTTGGGCAGCCAGGGAACAATGATGCCTCAGACAGACAAAGAGAACCCGACAGCCTTTTGGCCACTTTACAGTCTTCTACAATTGCTCTTCCTGTTACTAATGTCTAATGCTCGAAATATGCCCCAAGACATTTTCTAGAATCTTCGAGGTTCTCATCAGCTATCTTTCCCTGTAGACTGTCACTTTGTGACCTAATACTTTCCTTTCTTTTTAAAAGGATCATGTGTACTTTTGCCACTCTTGGCTGTCACTATCAAATCAAGCCCCAGTTTATTTGTGTGACCTCTGCAATCTTTGCAGGTTGTAGACTTCACGGCCTCTTTGTGCAAATCATCCTTCAGTTCATAGCAGCTCCAGCCCAGATTCTTGCTGGAGGGTTAATTAGGTTGCTAAACAGCAAAGCACTGCCTGAGGTAATATGTAAGGATATCCCCCACCCAAATGTTAGTTCAGAAGCCACAGAAAGAGGAACCTCATGATAAATATAGCATCCATCTTTATGCAAAAGTACATTGGTTCATCAGACTTCCCAGAGGCATGGAAAAATAACACCCCAAGTATTTACATGAGCTGTGGGGAAGACGAAAGCCTGAAAGCTCAAGTCAGTGGCTTCTATTTTTTTTCTGGCTTAAATATTAGCATTTCCATTAAAAAAGAAGTCAGTTCATCTGCAAAGGGTTTTTTTCCTAATAACACAACTATTCAAAAAGCCAGAGTTCTACCCAGAAAGCTGCCCAGAAACTTCAAAAAAGAGAATAAAATGACCTGCAAAACTGGCTGGTAAAGATGAAAGGACAAGATTCCTGTTCCTAACTCAAAACAAAACAAAAAGCAGAAGCATCAGAATATAACCTGAGTGTGGAAATTGCTGCTTGCCTTTGTATTCTCCAACTCTAACACCACCTCTCAGGGCAAGAGCATCTAGTTTATGAGTAGAAGCAGCAAAATGAGACGATTCCTATAGCTTGTAAACACATGCACAATTTTTCTTATTAGAACAATGAAAACACTACATTTTTAAAAATATGCATTTCATTTGTTAACAATGTATATATTCTTAGACTTACTAATGAATAAGAAAGGACTGGTGGATAAAACAAAATGCCTTCCTTTTCCTTTCCTCCTAAATTATCAGCATAACTGATTAGGTAACATAAGGAATGGGCAGTTTCACAGAAAAGGGTAAGAAAATGTTTCTTCATGGCAGCACTCTCTCAGAAGAGTATTGCCTTCTGTATGAACAGAGAGCAAATTCCATTTCCAGAGGGAAGTGCAACTTCTTGGGGCTATCAGTCGTGTGTGATATACTGACTTTCAACTTGTCTTGAATCCCTCGACCACCATGTAAGGTGGACTAGTCTGGACATCTGTATTCACAGGGTGTTTGATTAGTTCTGTTCTCAGTGAAGTGATGACGTATCAGAAACAAGCTACTTACAGAATGGAGGATCTATCTTTTCAGTTCACAATCTTGGGGATAAAATTCACTGTGGCCTGGAAGGCATGGCAGTGGGAGGAGCTCCCAGTTGTGCCTGGTCTGGAGCTCATTATAGGTCAGCCTGGTCTCCAGCTCGCAGAGATCTCCCTGCCTCTGCCTCCAGAGTGCTGGGATTAAAGGTGCTGGGATTAAAGGTGTGTGTCACTACACCCGGCTATCCAGTAGGTTTTGATAAATATTCTCATATTGCTCAAAAAAAAAATTCAACTTAAGTCTCACCCCTGCCCAGTAGCAGCCTGCTTGCCAGTGCCTCTCCTTCCACTCTATGTCCATTCCCTGGAAACTCTGCCAAGCCTTGGTGCAGACTTAGCTTTCCTTCTTCCTGCAGATCCTCTCAGATCTCCCTTCCAGGTCATTCCCATTCCTTTGTGTCAATCACCATATCCAGAAACACTTTTTACCTAGGGTCTCCAGGGCCCACACCAAACTGGGAATCAGGTGGGCGGTTTTCACCCTCCTTCCTGTCCTCCATTATAATCTCTCGTTTCACCCCCAACCTATAGCATCCTGGATACAAGGGCCTCTCCTCAAACCCTACTTTCATTCCCCGGGGACTTCACCAAACCTCAGTGCAGATCCAGCTTTTCTCCTTTGTACGAACTCTCTCTATCCTCTCTTCTAGCCATTTCCATTCCTTTGTGTCAACCTCCAGTACCTAGAAACCCTTCCAGGCCACACTGGGCTGGAACTCAGGTAGACGATTCACACTATCTGTCCTGTCCTCCATTATAACCTATCTCATTCCCATCTTCAGCCCTGTAACAATATGCTTGCAGGTGCCCCACCGACCACCTCAACTCATTCCCTGGAAATTCCAACTCTTGGAACAAACCCAGGGTCCTTTAGCCCATTCACCTTGTCTTTCCAGATTATTCTGTCTTACTGCAGCCTACTTGCAGGACCCCTTCTCCACCACACCTACACTCCTGAGCGACCCTGCATCTAGATGTGAACAGGACCCCCTTAGGGTCTTTCTCAATCCCATCTCAGGGTATGCTTCTAGGCCCTCACCACTCCTCTCTGCCATCCACTGATCTACAGAAGCACTCTAAACCAGAGATTCCATATCCACCACACATTGCTAAGATCCAGAGAAGGCAACAGAAACAAATGAACTACCCTGCCCAGCACTCAGAAAACAAAGGCCAGCAGATCTCTGTGAGTTCAAGGCCAGTCTGGTCTACAGAGTAAATTCCAGGACATCTAGAGCTAGTAGTGAGACCTTGTCACAAACAAACAAATAAACAAAAAACAAAAACAACACAAATAGAACACCAACATAACAAAGAGAAGACCAGATATCAACATCTAGAATCATCTCCACATCCCTACTCCAAATGCCTATTCACAGCACAAAGCACAAGCTTTAACAAGGACATTGTGCTTCCACTGTTGTGCCCAGGCCTCTGTGGAGCCTGTCATGGCTGGGTCCTTCACCACCAGAATGCAGTGTACAATATATTACAGCAGGCCCTGATAAATATAACTGAAGCACAGGACACAACTCCAAAAAGCAATTATGAATATTTCAAGGACCTTAAAGAGAATATCAATAAATCCTTTAATGAAGTCTGTGAAAACACAAACAGTGGTCTGAGATGAAAATAGTCCACGTCACAAAAGTAGGATTTGACGAAGAAATAGAATTAATGAAGGAAACCTAAGCTGAAATAAAACTGGAAATGAAAACTGTAGGTGCTTTGGTCCAAGTCTTATACAAAGAGAGTACAGCTGACAGTCTAGCTGACACCCAAACTGCAAGGCTTTGGGAACCTGCCTTTGGAATAGCCGCTGTCATTTCTGCAGAAGCCTTGTGAAGCCATAGCTTCTCCCTTTCCAGAATGGGATTTGTCCCAAATAATCCCGGCAGTGTATTAATTATTGGGCATAATTTCTTTTGGTACTGGTAACCAGGTGACATTTTTCTCACACTGTAGAGCCCCGGTGTGAAAGTCTTCACTCAGTCAAAGAAACTTTGTTCTCACAGTCAAATCTACATAAAGTTAGTACCCCACAATTTCTCTTTATGTCAGAACGTCTGGCAAGGAAAGAAGCCTTGCAAACAGACCACATAAGAACTTTGAAAGACAGGTACTGAGCAGGAGAGACATGCTGTCTGACCTCCCTGATAAGCAGAACCAGGTGGCAGCCAACTCGGGAGAGTGTAACCTGCTGCTGGCCTTTGCTCTACCCTAACAAGCTAGTAATATCCTGTACTTACCTTCACCTCAGTTTCATCTGACAAAAGATCTTGGTCTAGGGAATTAACTGCTTGTACCTTCACCCCTAGAGATACAGGAAAAAGCTTAGATCACTAAACCAGCCCCAAAGAAAGGAGTTCCTTCTCACCTGGGTGCCAGTGGATACTCCTTTTCCTTCTGTGGCTCAGGCTGGTTGCCATGGCTACCACAAAGGCTGTGTTCAGCTGCTGAGAGAACAGCCATGCTTAGAGAGTGCACAGCACTGCAGTGTTTTTCTTCCCTTTTTCTCTACATTTATCAATTACAAACTTGTAGGTTAACTGACCTCACAAATGTAGTTAACACACAAACTCCCTCTCTCTTAGAAATAATAGCCCTTTCATTAACCCCTTCTTAGATATGCCTGGGCATGTCACAGTCACACTCCCTCTGAGACACAAGTAGGACAATTGGAGCATGCTTTGTCAGGCTTATCTTTCTTGTTGGCCCTAAAAAATGCATGCCTGGTATCCTTGTTACCATCACAAAGAATTGCTAATTGGTCTGTGTGGGTATTGTTGATCCAGACTCCAACTCCCAGCCTGCCAAGAGCTGACTCCTCCCACGGGGTATTTAGGGGGCTGCCCAGAGAAGGAACACGTTTTTTGGGTTTGCATGTGCATTCCCTCTGCCTTTCCCTTGCCATGCCCCCAGCCAATCAGGACCGCCATCTATTAAACACAGACATTTAATTTGGCTTATTCTGGTCTGATTGGAATTCTTTGCACCAGCAGAGAGGCTCTGTTAGAAAATATTCTTGGCAGACACGGAGCAGAGACCGGCACAGATGCGCATTTTTTGATGGTCCAAGCTTGAAACAGTGAAGCCCACACTGAGAGCAGATCGTCCCACTACAACTAAATCAAGTAGGTTTTTTTGGTGGCTGGCCTGCAGAGTGGTAGACCTTTTGTTGGTGAGGTCCCTGGCGAACAAGGAGCCTGGTCCTGCCCCTGAAGACCCTCCTGAGTGGTGAGAGTGTTCTTGACCAGCGGCAGGAACCAGGAAACGGAGCAGGGGCATTCCCCGACCCCCTTGACTCCCCAGTCAGTCTGCGGGGGCTGCTCCCCTCTGCTGGGGCTGCTCCTCCTCTGCTGAGACCACTCTCTCCCAGGCCCATCCCAGCTTGCACCTAGGGGCTTCCTTCCTTCTTCCTCCCATCGGCACGGGGCAGCGGGATCACCCAGTTCAGCCTGTTTGGGTGCTGGGTCGGGTGCTCGGGGCAGAGGACAGTGGGAGTTTCTTTGTTTTGGTGGCTGGCCTGCAGAGTGGTAGACCTTTGGTTGGCAAGGTCCCTGGTGAAAGGGGAGCCTGGTCCTGTTCCTGAAGACCCTTCTGAGTGGTGAGAGGGATCTTGGGCCACGGGAGCCAGAAAATGGAGCGGAAGCATTTTGAAAGCGGGGCCCCTGGCCAGCAGGGAAATCTGATCCTGTTTTAGAAGACCCATTAGATAGCATCGGTAGGAGGAGATGGGCAGGCACCAAGGCAAGAATTCACCCAACAATCTGAAAAACAACATGAAAACACCAGAACCCAATGATCTTACAACAGAAAGACTTGAACAGAAGAAGTGGGGAAAAAATGACTTTATGAAAGCAATAGAGTCCCTTAAACAATATGTAAAAAATGCCCTTATAAAAATGGATGAGAAGTATAAGAAAAAGTTTGAATAAATGAGTAAATACATAAATGATACTCTGGGAAACCAAGAAAAAACGATCAAACAGGTAATAGAAACAGTTCAAGAAATGAAAACTGAAATGGAAGCAAGGAAGAAAACACAAACTCAGGACCAGCTGGATATGGAAAATCTAGGTCAACGAGCAGAGCCTACAGAAACAAGCATAATCAATAGAATACAAGATATAGAAGAAAGAATCTCAGATTCTGAGGACACCATAGAGAAAATAAATGCACTGATCAAAGAAAACAGCAAAACCAACAAATTCTTATCACAAAACATTCAGTATATATGGGACACAATAAAAAGACCAAAATCTAAGAAAAATAGGAATAGAAGAAGGAGAAGAGTCACAGCTCAAAGGCCCAGAAAATATTTTTAACAAAATTATAGAAGAAAACTTTCCCACCATAAAGAAAGATATTCCTTTGAATATTCAAGAAGCATACAGAACACCAAACAGACTGGATCAAAAAAAAATCCCCTCACCATATAATAATCAAAACACAAAATATACAGGTTAAAGAAAGAATATTAAGAGCTGCAAAGGAAAAAAGGCAAGTAACTTATAAAGGTAAACCGATCAGACTTACACCTGACTTCTCTATGGAAACCATGAAAGCAAGAAGGTCCTGGATAGAGGTACTTCAGAAACTAAGAGACCATGGATACAAACCCAAACAACTATACCCAGCCAAGCTGTTGTTCACTATCAATGGAGAAAACAAGACATTCCAATATAAGAACAAATTTAAACAATACGTAGCCACAAATCCAGCTCTACAGAAAGTAATAGAAGGAAAATCACAACCCAAGGAATCCAATATTGCCAACACTGCCTACAATAACTCAGGCATCTAGCGACCCTTCACAAGCACAACTCAAAGAAGGGAGACACACAAACTCTACTACCAAAAACAATATGAATAACTGGAGTAAACAACCACTGGTCATTAATATCACTTAATATTAATGGACTCAATTCACCTATAAAAAGGCACAGGCTAAGAGATTGGATACGAAAACAGGATCCAACATTCTGCTGTTTACAAGAAACACATCTCAACCACAAAGACAGGCATCTACTCAGAGTAAAGGGTTGGGAAAAGGTTTTTCAAGCAAATGGTCCTAAGAAACAAGCAGGCGTGGCCATACTAATTTCTAACAAAACTGACTTCAAACTAAAATCAATCAGAAGAGATCGAGATGGACATTTTATACTCATAACAGGAACAATTCATCAGGGTGAAGTCTCAATCCTGAATATTTATGCCCCTAATATAAAAGCACCAACTTATGTAAAAGAAATATTACTAAAACTCAAGACAGATATCAAAACACACACACTAATAGTAGGAGACTTCAGCACACCTCTCTCTCCAATGGAGAGGTCAATCAGACAGATATCTAATAGAGAATTAAGAGAATTATTGGAGGTAATGAAGCAAATGGACTTAACAGACATCTATAGAACACTCCACCCAAATAGGAAAGAATATACCTTCTTCTCTGCAGCTCATGGAACCTTCTCAAAAATTGACATCATACTCAGTAACAAAAGAAACCTACACAGATACAAAAAAATATCAGTGATCACCTGTGTCTTATCAGATCACCATGGATTAAAGGTAGAAGGCAACAACAATGCTACCCTCAGAAAGCCAACAAACTCATGGAAACTAAACAGTCAACTACTGAACCACACCTGGGTCAAGAAAGAATAAAGAAAGAAATTAAAGTCTTTCTAGATTTAATGAAAATAAAGAGACAACATACTCAAACCTATAGAACACAATGAAAGCAGTGCTAAGAGGAAAGTTCATAGCACTAAGTGCCCACTTAAAGAAAATGGAAAAAGCATACATTGGAGACTTAACAGCACACCTGAAAGCTCTAGAAAAAAAAGAAGCAGACGCTCCCAGGAGGAGTAGAAGACTGGAAATAATCCAACTGAGGGCTGAAATAAACAAAATAGAAACACAGAAAACAATCCAAAGAATCAATGAAACAAAAAGTTGGTTCTTAGAGAAAATCAACAAGATTGACAAACCCCTATCCAAACTAATTAAATGACAGAGAGAGAACATGCAAATAAATAAGATCAGAAATGAAAAGGGGGACATAACTACAGACACAGAGGAAATTCAGAGAGTCATTAGATCTTACTACAAAAGCCTGTATGCCACAAAACTGGAAAATGCAAAAGAAATGGACATTTTTTTTACATAAGTACCATACACCAAAGTTAAACTAAGACCAGGTGAACAATCTAAATAGACCTGTTAGTCGTGAAGAAATAGAAGCTGTTATCAAAAGCCTCCCTTCCAAGAAAAACCCAGGACCTGATAGTTTCAATGCAGAATTCTACCAGAACTTCCAAGAAGAAGTAATACCTATACTCCTTAATGTTTCACAATATAGAAACAGAAGAGTCATTGCCAAATTCCTTTTATGAAGCTACAGTCACCCTGATACCAAAACCCCACAAAGACTTAACCAAGAAAGAGAATTACAGGCCAATCTCACTCATGAACATCTATGCAAAAATTCTCAATAAAATACTGGCAAACTGAATCCAAGAACACATTAGAAAAATTAACCATTATGATCAAATAGGCTTCATCCCAGAGATGCAGGGCTGGTTCAACATACAAAAATCTATCAATGTAATCCAGCATATAAATAAACTGAAAGAAAAAAATGATCATTTCATTAGATGCTGAAAAAGCATTTGAAAAAATTCAACACCCCTTTATGATAAAGGTCTTGGAGAGATTAGGGATACAAGGGTCATACCTGAATATAATAAAAGCTATTTACAGCAAGCCGACAGCTAACATCAAATTAAACGGAGAGAAACTCAAAGCCATCACACTAGAATCAGGAACACGACAAGGCTGTCCACTCTCTCCATATCTCTTCAATATAGTGCTTGAAGTTCTAGCAATAGCAATAAGACAACATAAGGGGATCAAGGGGATTTGAATTGGAAAGGAAGAAGTTAAACTTTTGTTATTTGCAGATGATATGATAGTATATATAAGCGACCCCAAAAACTGTACCAAAGAACTCCTAAAGCTGATAAACACCTTTAGTAATGTGGTAGGATACAAGATCAACTCCAAAAAATCAGTTGCCTTCCTATACCCTAAGGATAAGGAAGCAGAGAGGGAAATCAGAGAAGCATCGCCTTTCACGATAGCCACAAACAGCATAAAATATCTTGGGGTAACTCTGACCAAGGAAGTGAAAGATCTATTTGACAAGAACTTTGAAGATAGAAATTGAAGAGGATAACAGAAAATGGAAGGATCTCCCTTGCTCTTGGATTGGGAGGATCAACATAGTAAAAATGGCAATTCTACCAAAAGCAATCTATAGATTCAATGCAATCCCCATCAAAATCCCATCAAAATTCTTCACAGACCTTGAGAAGACAATAATCAACTTTATATGGAAAAACAAAAAAGCAAGGATAGCCAAAACAATCTTATACAATAAAGGAAATTCTGGAGGCATTACCATCCCTGACTTCAAACTCTATTACATAACTACAGTATTGAAAACAGCGTGGTATTGGCATAAAAACAGAGAAGTTGACCAATGGAATCGAATAGAAGACCCAGACTTTAACCCACAAACCTATGAACACCTGATTTTCAATAAAAGAGCTAAAAGTATACAATGAAAAAAAAGAGAGCATCTTCAACAAATGGTGCTGGCATAACTGGATGTCAATCTGTAGAAGAATGAATATAGATCTATATCTATCACCATGCACTAAACTCAAGTCCAAATGGATTAAAGACCTCAATATCAGTCTGAACACACTGAACCTGATAGAAGAGAAAGTGGGAAGTACTCTACAACACATGGGCACAGGAGACCACTTCCTACGTAAAACCCCAATAGCACAGACATTAAGAGCATCATTGAATAAATGGGACCTCCTGAGACTGAGAAGCTTCTGTAAAGCAAAGGACACTGTCACTAAGACAAAAAGGCAACCCACTGACTGGGAGAAGATCTTGACCAACCCTGCAACTGACAAAGGTCTGATCTCCAAAATATATAAAGAACTCAAGAAACTAGACCGTAAAAGGCTAATCAACCCAATTATAAAATGGGGCACTGAGATGAACAGAGAATTCTCAACAGAAGAAGTTCAAATGGCCAAAAGACACATAAGATCATGCTCAACTTCCTTAGCGATCAGGGAAATGCAAATCAAGACAACTTTAAGATACCATCTTACACCTGTCAGAATGGCTAAAGTCAAAAACCCCAATGATAGCCTTTGCTGGAGAGGTTGTGGAGAAAGGGGTACATTCATCCATTGCTGGTGGGAACGCAAACTTGTGCAACCACTTTGGAAAGCAGTGTGGCGGTTTCTCAGGAAATTCGGAATCAACCTACCCCTGGACCCAGCAATACCACTCTTGGGAATATACCCAAGAAATGCCCTATCATACAACAAAAGTATATGCTCAACTATGTTCATAGCAGCATTGTTTGTAATAGCCAGTGTAGTAATAAGAGCAGTGGGGCTGTATCCCCGGCACCCAGCTGCCCATATGGCTAGCTTATGCCCCGAAATAATTACACAGAAACTGTATTCTTTTAAACACTGCCTGGCCCATTAGTTCCAGCCTCTTATTGGCTGGCTCTTACATATTGATCTAACCCATTTCTAATATTCTGTGTAGTACCATGAGCAGGCTTACCAGGAAGTATCTTAACCTGCATCTGTCTGGAGTGAGAAAATCATGGCGACTGCCTGACTTGGCTTCTTTCTCCCAGCATTCTGTTCTGTTTACTCCGTCTACCTAATTTTCTGTCCTATTAAAGGGCCAAGGCAGTTTCTTTATTTAACCAATGAAATCAACACAAAACAGAAGACTCCCATATCAAGCCAGAACCTGGAAACAACCTAGATGCCCTTCAATGGAAGAATGGATGAAGAAAGTATGGAATATATACATATTAGAGTACTACTCAGCAGTAAAAAAACAATGACTTCTTGAATTTTGCATGCAAATGGATGGAAATAGAAAACACTATCCCGAGTGAGGTAAGCCAGACCCAAAAAGAGGAACATGGGATGTACTCACTCATAAATGGTTTCTAGCCATAAACAAAGGACATTGAACCTATAATTCATGATCCTAGAGAAGCTAAATAAGAAGGTGAACCCAAAGAAAAACATATAGTCATCCTCCTGGATATTAACCTTCATCAGGCGATAAAAGGAAACAGAGACAGAGACCCACATTGGAGCACCGTACTGAAATCCCAAGGTCCAAATCAGGAGCAGAAGGAGAGAGAGCACGAGCAAGGAACTCAGGACCGTGAGGAGGGCACCCACACACTGAGGCAATGGGGATGTTCTATCGGGAACTCATCAAGGCCAGATGGACTGGGTCTGAAAAAACATGGGACAAAACCGGACTCGCTGAATATAGCAGACTACTGAGAAGTCAAGAACAATGGCACTGGGTTTTGATCCTACTGCACGTACTGGCTTTGTGGGAGCCTAGACTGTTTGGATGCTCACCTTACTAGACCTGGAAGGAGGTGGGAGGTCCTTGGACTTCCCACAGGGCAGGGAACCCTGACTGCTCTTTGGGCTGACGAGAGAGGGGGACTTGATTGGGGGAGGGGGAGGGAAATGGGAGGTGGTGGCGGGGAGGCAGAAATCTTTAATAAATAAATAAGTAAATAAATAAATAAAAGAAAATATTCTTAACAGTTGGAGGTCCCACCAAGATGGGTCAGTTTTTTCCTGCAGGCCCAGGGCCCAAGGTCAAGCTGGATAACACCCTTCCTGTGCATACCCTCTGCCAGACTAGATAGGCTTCAGACGTTCCCCTTCTTTTGCTTTATGCTCGTAGGGTCCTCCGGGGTGACCCATTAATTTTTGGGCTTTCATTGAAGTCTCTGCCATGCCAAAAGCCTGATCCATGTGGCAAAATCTGAGCCTTTCGCCAAGATTGGACTTGGGTGTCAGGAGACGTCCCTCATCCACTTCTCATGCACCGCCATTCATGACTCAAGGGGTCTGTTCAGTGGACGCATCTCAACAGGCTTGAGTCACACAGGCATGAGCTTCTAGTGGGTCCTTATAATTCCAAACCGATTATTCAAACACCCTTAAGTGGCCTTTTACAAAAATTCCTTTTAAAAATTGGGGCTATCAGACGTGCTGTGCCGCCGGCTGTGCAGTGGGCTGACTGGCCTTCAGATCTTCATCCTTGGTTAAGGAAATGACCAACCAGTACAGTATTCTCTTCAAGCAAGAGCAAGCCCACGATGATGCCGTTTGGTCAGTTGCCTGGGGGACAAACAAGAAGGAAAACACTGAAACTGTGGTCACAGGATCCCTGGATGACCTGCTGAAGGTTTGGAAGTGGCGTGAAGAGAGGCTGGAGCTACAGTGGAGCCTGGAGGGACATCAGCTGGGCGTGGTGTCTGTGGACATCAGTCACACCCTTCCCATTGCTGCATCCAGCTCTCTTGATGCTCATATTCGTCTCTGGGACTTGGAGAATGGCAAACAGATAAAGTCTATAGATGCAGGACCCGTGGACGCCTGGACTTTGGCCTTCTTCCCTGACTCCCAGTATCTGGCCACCGGAACGCATGTGGGGAAAGTGAACATTTTTGGTGTGGAAAGTGGGAAAAAAGAATATTCTTTGGACACTAGAGGAAAATTCATCCTCAGTATTGCATATAGTCCTGATGGAAAATACCTGGCCAGTGGAGCCATAGACGGAATCATCAATATTTTTGATATTGCAACTGGAAAGCTTCTGCATACGCTGGAAGGCCATGCGATGCCCATTCGCTCCTTGACCTTTTCCCCCGACTCCCAGCTCCTCGTCACGGCTTCCGATGATGGCTACATCAAGATCTATGATGTATAACATGCCAACTTGGCTGGCACACTGAGTGGCCACGCATCCTGGGTGCTGAACGTTGCCTTCTGCCCTGATGACACTCACTTTGTCTCCAGTTCATCTGACAAAAGTGTAAAGGTTTGGGATGTTGGAACAAGGACCTGTGTTCACACCTTCTTTGATCACCAGGATCAGGTTTGGGGAGTAAAATATAGTGGAAACAGATCAAAAATTGTGTCTGTTGGAGATGACCAGGAAATTCACGTCTATGACTGCCCAATTTAAACACCAGCATCTTCAGGGCCAGTGCCAGAGTATGCAGGGTTGATTGTGACATTCCTTGCCTTCTTAGGCACACTTAAAATACAGCATATATTGTAGTAAATTTTGTAGCTACAGTATAAAGTTTTTCCTGTTTTATTGGAAATGTTGCTCATATTTTAATGTAAATAAAGCATTCTTAATGCAAAAAAAAAAATTGGGGCTATCTAACCTAAATTAACAATGCTCTAAAAGCCTGCAATTCCTAGATGTGCTCTCTCTTCTCACCCCCCACTTCCCCCCCTCTCCCCCGCCTCTCTCTCTGCTTATTCGTGGCCAGTGCTCTTGTACCATCCCCTTCCACCTCTTTTTCTCCACTGATTTGTATCATATGGTTTGTCCTGCCCCCCAATCCCGCCCCTCCATAGTCAGTAGGGCTCTGATGCTAATGAGGCACAGCAGCTCTTGGTCTGTCCCAGATTCAGGATCTAAACCTGAGTCCCTTTCCATCAGCTGAAGACAGCAGAGGCCTAACTGTGCTGGGATTTTAAAGTTGGTCAGCTGACACGGGTTTCCCAAAGTATCCTATTTGTCTGTCTGTTAGAATGATGTGGCCACAGTATATCTGTGTGACTAAGTAGATTTATGTTTCTGTGTGTACGTGTGCTTCCAGATTACAGCAGATCTAGAAAAAAATACAAACACATGGGTAACCGCAATTTTAACCTCACCACCATCTTTGGTAAGAGTTCCCATGCAGGCTAGTATTCTACTATGTGGGCCCATATTTCGATATGGCACAAAAGCCATTAGCCCAGTCCGAGCTGATCATGTAGCTCTGTAGACAAGCTGTCTCTGCCCTTAACAAAGGCCAGGATGCCTGCTCTTAGCTTCTTTTGTTAAAATGTGGATTACCTGAGAAGAGATGTTTGACTGAAGCTGATGACTTAAGAGTTCAGATATTTGGTGCTTCCTTCCTTTTGTAATTTGGAAGGATGTCTTATAGAGATGCTAATTCAGGGCCTACCTGACTGCTAGATGCAGACATGACTTGAGCCAAGGCACCTGGTTGCCTAGGTGATGGCATAATTGGTTTTCCCCCTCCCCGCTAAATTTGGTGTGGGTATATAAAATGTTTGGAGAATAAACGGCGATCTGGCCATTTCCATGATGACGGTGTAAGCTGTGTCAGTTCTTTTCCTTGCGACTCCGTTCCAGCCGGTTTGAGGAATTAGGGAATTTATGTTGGACCCTCACGGGCCACGACACTACTAGCATTGGTAAACTGTAACTAATTGGATAAAATACACATCTATATTTAGCTTACATGCCCAGTTTAAAATAACAGGTAATGGTGCCGAGTTCTCAAGTGCCTTTACAGATCTGAGATTGTGACCTTTTAACAAAAAGCTTCTAACATGTACTCCTGCAGCACCCTTTAGCTCCTCCAAGAAGACAGAGGGCCTTCCGCCTCCAGGCCTTGCCTTTGGGTTTGGCATAGCCACCCACACAGCAAAAGTGGCCTTTTATCTCTCCAGCTTTCTAGATGCTTCACCCGGGAATCCATCTTCTCATCCTGCCAAGCCAGGTAGACTAAATCTTCCCCACACAGAAAAAAACAAAAAACAACAACAACAAAAAAAAAAACATTGGGCCTCTCGTACTCAACATCAAATGCCAAACACTGCTTCTAAGGATGGTTGGTGCAGGAGAATTGTATTCTGTCAATCATGTTTTAAATAAACACTGATTGGCTAGTAGCCAGGCAGGAAGTATAGGTGGGGCAACCAGACAGGAAGTAGAGGTGGAGCAAGAACATGAGAATCCCGGGAAGGAGGAAGCCCATTCTTCCCCAGTCCTGTCCAGACACTGAAGAAGGAAGATATGACCTGCCTGCCGAAAAAGGTACCAAGCCATGTGGTTAACATAGATAAAAATAATGGGGTTAATATAAGTTATAAGAGCTAATACAAAGCCTGAACTAATGAGCCAATCAGTTTATAATTGTAGACCTTCTGTGTGATTCTTTGGGACCTAAGGACTGTGGGAACTGGGCAGGACAGAAACCCCAACAAGCAGGTACCCATGTTACAAATGGTGTTCTCCAAAGACTAGGAGAGGATTTGGGATTGCCTGCGTAGCTAAAAGGCTGTGTCAGTTTTGCTCATTTATCCCTCCCAGCTCTGTCTAAGGGCATTTGACAACTTAAGGTACTGCTCTTTATGGTCCAGAATTAACAGGTTTCCGGTGTATCTTCAGAGGTTCAGAGTTCCCAGTTTTCTTTAATTGTCTCCTAAAATGTTCATACCTTTTAACCTAAAGCAATAGCCTTTTGCCATGATATAAATCTGTTCCAGTTCTCTTATAGGTTCCTGGAAAGATTCTACTGCTGTATCAATCAGGTCTGGTAAAAAACTAACAGTCTCCAGAGCCTTTTGCTAACCCCAGCCAGTTTCAAGCATATTTTGAAGGTCACTCCTGCTGCCAGGGCCAAGACCAACTCACAAAGTGCTCTCCAGATAATGCCAGGCACCGGCAATAGCTCCTGGAACTTCACCATTGGTACCAACTCTCCAAATGAAGGGCACCTACTGACTACAATCTGGTTGTATATGATACAACCAAGCCTCACCTGTCCAACCAGGGCTCTTCCCTGTCCCATTCTTTCTGGAAGTTAACGCATAAGACCAGTAATAACAATATTTTTTCTCCTAGCCACCTGCCTCTCTTCTCCCTCAAAAAAGCAGCTGCCTAAGGACTCCAGGATGACAGCAGACTGGATGCCACCCCAGTCACACCTCTCACTTAGTGTAAACCCACCAACACCCAGCTCTTCCCTCTCCCATGTCTCCCCATACCTGCAGGAAGTAGCCAGACTTGAGCCAATGCCCCTTTATCCAAAGAGAGCCTAAATGTTGGTCATAAATAGACCTCAGTTCCTTGTCACACTCCTATATCCAAAGAGTCTGGAATGTTGGTTCAGACTCCAACTCCAAGCCTGCCAAGTGCTGACCCCTCCCACAGGGTATTTAGGTGGCTTCCCAGAGAAGGAACACGTGGTTTTGGGTTTGTGTGTGTGTTCCCTGTCTTCTCCCTGTCATGCTCCAAGCCACCCAGGAGTCCACCATCTATTAAACTCAGGCATTTAATTTGGCTTAATCTAGTCTGATTGGCATTCTTTGTGCCAGTGGAGAGGCTCTGTTAGTGTTAGAAAATATTCTTAACAGGTATATAAACTGGAAAGCTTGTGGGATCAAGAGAGAGCATGAACATTGGAAGAATAAAGGGACATAATCAAAAGACATATGTGAGCTGAACTGTTTACCCTCAGATACCTTTTAGTCAGTTTTTGCTATAGCATTCCTTCTAGATCCTGAGAGCTTTGGGGGCTGGAACACACATAAACCTCAATATGTAGTGTTATGATCTGCTGACCTGGTCTGTCACCTGGGTACCCTGTCCCTTTAAGAGCCACGCTCAGCCCACTCCCAACCTTCTGCCTAGGCAAGTGGATCTTCCACCTCCTTCAGCCTGTTTTCTCTCTCTTTCCATCCCTCTTCTGAAGAGGTAGCTGTTGTCTGTCTCGCTCTCCCTCTCTTCCCCTCCTCTCTCTCTCTTTCCCTGTCCTCCTTCTTCTCTCCCCTTCCCTTTCCTTTCCCCTCAATAACCCACTAAATAAACTCTATACCCAAACTCTCTTTCTACATGGCATATCTGTCTGTCTCTCACCCGCCATGGTCTCCTACCCACCAAGGGGACCTGTTGATGCCTTGGACAACCTGCGTGACCCCACTGAGCCCTCATGGGACCAGCTGCTCCTTGTTGAACCATCCTTCCCCCCACCACATCTTTAAAAAAGAATAACATGTAGGAAGTCAAATAAAAACCTCAGAGAAAAGTTTACTAACAGAGTGCAAGACATGAAAGGGAGACCCTCAGGCAAAGAAGACAAAGTAGAAAAGATGGAGATCTCAGTCAAAGGAAATGTTAAAAAATTAAAGAATCGAGGTGCAAAATATCAAGGAAATCTTGAACAATAAAAAAAAATCTATGGCTAATAGAAATAGAGAAAAGATAAGAAACCCAAGTCAAAGGAACAAAAAATATTTTCATAAAAATCATACAAGAAAATTTGCCCAACCCAAAGAAGGAGGTGTCTATCCTTCTAACCCAAGAAGCATACAGAATACCAAATAGACAGGACCAGGAGAGAAATGCCCCATGACACATAATAATCAAAACAGTAGACATACGCAACAAAGAAAGAATGTTAAAGGCTTCAAGAAACTCATACGAATAACAGCTAAGTTCTCAGCAGAAAATCTGAAAACCAGCAGAGTCTAGAGAAATGCGTTTCAAGTACTAAAAGACTATGACAGCCAACCTAAATAATATACCCAGCAAAACAATCAAGCATGATTGAAGGAAAAAAGAATTTTTCCACAACATAAACAGACTGTAAAAATACATACATACATACATACATACATACAAACATACATACATACATGGGACTGGAGATGGTTCAATGGTTAAGAGCACTTGACTGATCTTCCAGTGGTCCTGAGTTCAATTCCCAGCAATATTAGACTTAACAAATATTTATAGAATATTACACCCAACACATTCTACTCAGCAGTATATAGAAGTTTTTCTAAAATAGACCATATGTTAAGACACAAAACAAGTATTTACAAATTCAAAAAGATTGAAATCACTGTTTGTTCCAATATAACCATAATAAAATTTAAAACTGACAGCAAAAAAAATGCTTCTAGAAAATATGCAAACTGATGTAAACAACTCATTACTATTACTATGTGATGAGTTGGTCAAAGAAGGAATCAAGAGAAAAATAAAATAGCATCCTAAAACTAAATGAAAATGAAAACACAACACAGCAAAACTTCCTATAAGGAAACATAGTCCTAGGAGGGAAATTTATAGCTCTAAGTGCCTACATTAAAAAAATCAGAAAGAGCAAAAGTGTCTTCATAATGAAATAACAAGAATAAGACAAATCCAAACACTCTTGATATCAAGAAATAATAAAAATCAGGACACAAATCAACACAATAGAAATAAGAAAAAAACAACACAAAGAATCACCAAATCTAAGAGTTCTTTGAGAAGTTAAACAAAATTGACAGAGCCTTGGCCCAACTAGCCAAAAGAGAACCCAAATTAGAAAATCAGGAATGAACAGAGAAACAATACAACAGACACCAAATAAATTCAGAATATTACAAGGGAATATTTTTAAAAACCTGTGCTCCAAGACCAAGAACTCATTGCAATGAACATTTTCCGGATGGGACTGATAGGACGAATGGATGTACTGTGTGACACACCGCAGCTCCCAATGCCATGAGGAGGAATGCAGAGGTGTTGGAAAGAGGGAGAAACAAAGTGGATTTTTTTGTTGTTTGTTTTGTTTTTAAATAATTTAGGGGGCATACTTGCAGGGGTCAGGGGCAGATATGGAAGGAATGTGAGTTGAGTAGGATTGGGGTGCTCATGATATGAAATTTCCAAAGAATCAATAAAGAATTATATTTTAAATAAATAAAATAAAACCTAAATTTAAAAAAAAAAAAAAAACTGGGACTTGAGATTTGGCTCAGCAGTTAAGAGCACTGGCTGCTCTTCCAGAGATCCTGAATTCAATCCTCAGCAACCACATGGTGGCTCACAACCATCTGCAATGAGATCTGGTACCCTCTTCTGATCTGCAGGCATACATGCAGGGAAAACACTGTATACATAATAAATATATAAATCTTAAAAATAAAATAAAAACCTGTATTCCATTAAGCTGGAAAATCTTTAAAAAGTGGATGAATTTCTAGATTTGGCCAAACCATCAAAATTAAACCAAAGCAGAAGTCAAAAAGCTAAAGAACTCATAACAAATGAGGAAACTGAACTGGTAATAAAAGCTTTCCACCAAAAGAAACTCAGGGCCAAATGGAGTCCGCAGAATTCTACCAGACATTCAAAGATGGTCCTCCTCAAATTTTGTGTGTGTGTGTGTGTGTGTGTGTGTGTGTGTGTGTGAGAGAGAGAGAGAGAGAGAGAGAGAGAGAGAGAGAGAGAGAGAACTACAGGCCAATATGACTGATGACCATAGACTCAAAAATATTCAATAAAATACTTGCAATAGAATATAGACATACATCTAAAAGATTATCCACCATGACAAAGTCAGCTTTATTCATAAAATCTAGGGATGGTTCCATATAGGCAAGTTAATAAATGCAATAAACCACATAAATGGACTTAAAGGCAAAAATCACAAGATCATCTCAATAGATGCAGGAAAAACTTTTGACAAAACCCAACATGCCTTCATGATAAAAGTCAAGAACATAGGACTAGAGGGATTGGACAACACAACAAAGACTATATATGAGAAACCCACAGCCAACATCATCCTAAACGCAGGAAAACTTGAAGCACTACCGCTGAAGTGATGAACAGAACAGGGATGTCCACTTTCCCATTCTTTTTCAACATTGTACTAAAGTACCAATTGTAGCAATGAGTCCAGAAAAGGAAATTAAAAGGATACAGATAGGAAAAGATGTCAAACTATCTCTATTTCCAAAATTTTCCTACCAGAAAACTTACAAAAACGATAAAAAAAAATTGAGCAATCTGGCAGCATACAGAATCAACTGGCAGAAATCAATAGCTTTTTAATACACCAACAACAAACATATAGAAAAGGAAATCATGGACACACTTCAATTCACAATAGTTCAAAGAAAATAACATATATAAGAATATATCTAGCCAAGGAAGAGAAGGATGTTTACAACAAAAACTTTAAACCCCCTAGGAAAGAGAAAGACGCAAGACAATGGAAAGACATTCCATACTCACAGAGCGGAATAGTTAACACTGTGGAAACGACTGTCTAACCCAAAACTACTTGCAGATTTGAAGCAATCCAAATCCTATCTCACTCTTCACATTAATAGAAAAATCTGTCCTAAAATTCATATGGAACAATAGAAGACCTCAGACCTCCAAAACAATGCTGACCAAAAAGAACAAGGGCACAGGGATTGCCACTGCAAATATTAAGATACATTATAAAGCCAAAGTAATAAAAAAAATAGTACTGGCACAAAAACAGACATGTGGACAATAGGACAAAATCAAAGTCATAAACATGAGTACACATAGTCACTTAGTATTTGACAAAGAAGCCAAAAGCATAAGCTGAAGGAAAGAAAGCATCTTCAACAAATGGTGCTGGGAAAACTGCATGTCCACACATAGAAATATCAAATTAGACCTTGGATAAAAACTAATGGCAAGTGGATTAAAGACCTAAATATGAAACCTAAAACTGCTAGAAGAAAACATATGCAATAACCTACATGATATATAGATGTTGGAAAAGACTTCCTGAATCGGACTCCATTTGATCAAGAATTATGAGAATTGGGACTTCATGAAACTAAAAACGATCTGCACAGCTAAAGAAGCAATAAATTGGGTGAAGAGGAAGTCCACAGAATGGGAGAGAATCTTTGCCAGCTCTACATCCAAAAGAGGATTAATATCAAGAATATACAAATAACTCAAAAAGCAAGATTTTAAAAAAAAAAAAGACATATTCAAAAATGGACCTGGGACATAAATAGAGAATTCTCAAGAGAAAAAAAATATGGTTTACAAATAACTCAAAAATTGTTCATTATCCCTAGCAATTTTTAAAATATAAACCAAAACAACTTTGAGGTTCTCACGCCTCCCAGAAGAGTAAAGATTGATGGAACAAGTAACAACTAATGCTGGAGGTGATACAGGAAAAAGTGATCCCGCACTCACTGGTGGTGGTTTGCAAAGTGGGGCCACCACAATCAAAATCAGTGTGAAATTTTCTCCAAAAGCTAATAATAAGGCTACATATGACGAAGCTTTACCACTCCTTGGCGTATGCCGAATGGCTCCACATCCTTCTTTACAGGTATTTGCTCATTTGTGTTCATTGCTACTTTTTTCTCTCTTTCCCAAGTCTACATACATCTTTTAAACACACTGTCTCGCTTAGTGGTCAAGTCACTGAAGCAATTGTAATAGTAATAAGCAACTTTGGAGGTCTCTTGCTGCCTCCAATTCACAATAGCTAGAAAATGGAAACAATCTATGTGGCCTATAACTGATAAATGGATAGCAAAATGTGGTATATATACACTGTGGAATACTATTTAGCTGTAAATAAAAATGAAATCTTGAATTTTGCAGATAAATCCATGGAACTAGAAAAGATTACACTGAGTGAGATAATCCAGACTGAAAAAGAGGAATGTCAAATGTTCTCTTATTGGAGGTTCCTAACTGCAAATCCTCAGAGGTAAATACATAGCCTATAGTAATTAAAGAAACCAGGAATGTAAAACTGGCCCATTGCCAGAATAGGGGGGAGGGTTCAGGAACAAGAGGGGGGATTAACAGGTTATTAGTAACCAGATCAGGGAAATGGGAAGGCAGTCTTAGGGAAGGGGAAGGAGGTAAATGCAGGAGAAGTGAGGCAGGTAAAATAACAGTATGAATGTCTGAAAAAGTCACAAAGAATCATACTATTAACTATTTACTTTAAAAATTTTATAATGCATATAATTCAGTGTATAAATATACATATATAATTTTAACAAACTTTTCTCATCTGGACTGATGTTGCTCCCTCCAAGAACCAAAGACCATCTAACAAAACCCCTATTACCAGACATGAGAAGCCTTCTTTGAGTTGTCGCCCGCAGCAGTCAAAAGGACTCCCAAAATGTACAGTCTATTGTTAGTGCCCTTGGGTGTTGATTGCCTTGGTGGGCTACTCAGTCTAGGGTTAGTAACCCACCTGGCAGTCAGTTATTCCAGGGTCACGGAGAGGCACCACCTGGAAGATAATAGGCTAGGAAAGCGGAATGAGGCTAAGCGAGAATTCTTGTCAAAGCCTCCCTTTATTAGAGACGGGGTACAACTTTTATAGGGTAAAGAGTTGGGGGGTGGGCGCAGGGGCCTGGGCTCTTGCCACGTGGTTCACGTTGGTCACATGGTCCGAGTTGGTCACGTGGGCAGGAGGTTGTCTTCGGTCAGGTCACTGTAGGCTAAGAAGTCACTGAGTTGACACACCTAGATCCCTAGATAGTTTGGAATGTGGGGTGGGTTCCGCTAACAGATAGCTCTCATTAACAGCCAATTTGGGTGTGGGGTAGGCTCTGTCAATAGAACTATTCCTAACACAATTAAGGGTGTGGGGTTCTCTGCAGACTCCCCAGGGTGATGGTTCCTGCAATGATTTTAGGAGGAAATTGGCTCCTGACACTTGGGTGCCCCCCAGAAGTAGAAGTTACATCTCTATTTTTGAAGAAACCATGTTCTTCAGACACAAGGATCATAGGGCTTAGAGATCCTTGATCTGGAACTGACCTAAATGCCCCTCTCTTTGAGGATTAGCTTTCATAATACCAGAAGGCACCATGAAAACTTTGCAAAGGAGGCAGGCAACCAACAGTCCCACTCAACTATAACCAACTATATGGAGCAATATACCTATGGGTGCAGTATTGGCACATGTACCTTGGCAGTAACCAACAGCTCTCTTATTGGACTTGAGACTTACTCAACAATAGGGATACCATGTCTGATACTGAAAACCTAGCTAACTACTCAGTGTGAGTGAAATCATGGTTTCACTGAAGGAGAATCTACAACTGTAGAACTCTAAAGTAACTCTAAGCCATTTCTGACAACTCTGAGGCCTCTCAGCAGTACTGCCCCCCTCCCCTGGGAACCAGGAATCTAACAATTACCCACACAGGTACTGAAATGTTGAGAAATTTAAATTTCCCTGAGTCTTTCTGAATGTTCTCCAGAAATTGGGGCAAGATAACCTTTAAGATGTTGACTCAGATCCTGATGTACATGCCAGGTGGGAGGCCTCCCAGAGACTTGATTTGGCTCAGCCCCTGTTTCCTCTGACCTGGCAACTGCTCTCTAGCCAATTATTGGTAATCCAATAAAAATAGTTAAAGAACAACCCCTAGACACCCCCCTTGCTTCTGTGCTTCTGTGGCTTTTTCCTTTAAAAGTAGCCTGTACCAGCTATTTGGGGTCTTTCTGGCCTCTCTAATGCTGAAAGACCCTGTCATGACAGAATTAATAAAAATCCTCATGCTTTTACATCAGCTGTGGTGTGAGAGATGGTCTCTTGGAGTGACTCCTCCTCGGTGGTTGGACTCTAGGGTCCAACACAACCATTCATTTACTAAACCAGCATAATCTCAAACAGTAAACTTTAAATATTTATTCTTTTTACCCACAGATAATTGTAGTCTTTACCCCCACATCAAAGAAACTTCTCTTTGCAATAAATGGAGATTATTACAGAAAACCACACCCAATCAAAATGCAGCATTGTAGAGCCCAGTATCAGTGAATACATCTCCAAAACACTCCCACACCTAACACTCAAGGAACATGTCAGAAAGCAGGGCAGAAATATGGGGACTTTGCTGTGAGATTGTGTCTCCTAGTAACATCAGAAGCTACACCCAGAAAGTCTCACCAACATGACCAACAAAGCAGAATCTGAAGAAGGATGACAGTGGTAGACATACCAGACTGAGGGGAAAGTCCAGAGGGCTCAACCCTACCAAAAAAACTGTAAGCAACAGAATAAAACTGGAAGAGGGAGAAGCAGTTCTCCCCAGGGAAGTGCACACCAATTGGTTGTCCATTGCTAAATGGTCATACAAGTAACATTCTATGAACTCAACAGGCTATACTTAGGAATAAGTATGTATATGCAAATACATATGTGCATGAAATAACAATTAATGAAAAAAGCCATTAATTTGAAGGAAAATGGGGAGGGGTGTGTGGGAGGGTTTGGAGGAAGAAAAGGGAAGGGAGAAACATCTGAATTAAATTATAAACTTGAAAATAAATAGAAATAGAAAGGACATGTCAAACATCCAGGAAAGATAACTATTTTAAGTGTCTTCACATTTCACAAAATAACTTCAAATTTTAAAACAAAAGAAAAGGTATAAACAAAGAGAAAACAGAAAAATTCACAATTATGTTAAGAAACTTTAACATAATTTTCTCAGTTATTAAATAAAAGTTAAAAACCAGCTGAGTACAGGATATTGAAACAATGCCATACACAATAAAGGATAATATGGTTAACAAATGAAACTCTGCACCAATATTTAATTGATATTCTTCTAAAGAAAATACAGAATATTTAAAATCTATGTGCTAGTCCATAAAGCAAACTTTGATGAATTCATACACTGAAATTGTAAAATGTGTTCTCAGACCACAGTGAAATTGAACTAGAGATCTATAATAGAAGGGAAACGTTCCTAAGATATAGTGTTGTATTTAAATAAATAAAAACTGCCTGAAGATCAGATAGTAAAACAGTTCCACTGGTCAGCCTTACAGACCACATTATGGTAACACATACCTTGGATCTCAGTAGCCACAGTGACACACACCTTTAATCCTAACCCTAGAGAGAAACATAAATAGGAGGGGGGACAGTTCGCAGACATACAGTCTCATTCTGAGAGGCAGGATTGCCATTTTGGGCTAAGCTCAAGATAAGAGCCTGTGGCTAGCTATTTTGCTTTTCAGATCTTCAGGTTGAACCCCAATTTCTGACTCTGAGTTTTTATTAATCGTGCTTCACTAAGAGTTATAAAATGAAACAACAGTTCAGGCAGTTTGTGGCGCACACCTTTAATCCCAGCACTCAGGAGGCAGAAGCAGGCATATGTTTGTGAGTTCGAGGTCAGCCTGGTCTACAAAGAGAGTTCCAGGACAGCCGGGGCTGTTACACAAAAAAAACCCTGTCTTAGAAAAACAAAAACAAAAATAAGTAAATAAAATGAAATTAAACAATACACTTCAAATTATCTCATTGACCAAAAAGGAAATCTGGATGAAATTTAAAGTATTTTGAAGAAACTGATCATAGAAAAATAACATCTCAAAACTGATGTAACTCAGTTTCAAGCCACACTTAGATCAAAAAAAAAGTACAGTATAAGCACATATATTAGAAAAGAACATGGGTCAGAAAAAACAGAGATAAATGTCTCTATATTAAGTTCTTTAAAAACAAATAAAATTTTAAAAGGAAGAAATTAAAAACATCAAAGATCAGAAATTAATGAAATGGGAAAAGAACTCACAGCAGAGGAAACCACAAAGCCAGAGGTTCTTCGAGAAAGCTGACTCAACTGAGGAGTTCCTACAGAGACTGATTAGGGGCAAAGGGAGATTTTTACAGACAGGACTAGCAACTAGGAATGAAAAGGGGAAGTCCTGCTGTGTCTAGGTAAGGCTGCAGACCTCACAGACACTGGGGACACAGCAGGACACTGTGCTGAGATTTAGAGACACAGTTAAGCAAATTCCTGGTAAGACACAATTTACCAAACCTACCCCAAAACAAGGTATATGAATAAACCCATATTAGTTTTAAGATTTAAATCTGTAATAAATCATTTTCCCTACCTCCACACCAAGGAAATAAAAGGCTAATTACCTTAAACAGTAAAATCATCCAAATATTTACATTAATTTTACAAAAACTCTTTTTAAAAGATCTGTTTTATAATATAATAATTATTATTATAATAATTTTTTGGTTGTTCGAGAGGGTTTCTCTGTGGAGCTTTGGAGCCTGTCTTGGAACTCATTCTGTAGGCGAAGCTGGCCTCAAACTCACCGAGATCCACCTGCTTCTGCCTCCCGAGTGCTGTGACTAAAGGCGTGCACCACCACTGCCCGGTGAGACCACTATAATTTTGATACAGGAATTGATAAGCATGTGAAGTATAGATTCTTCTTTCTTGTGGAAACAAATGCCAAACCAAGCTTATAAGACATATCCCAGACAAGCTGAATGCAGAGTAGACCTTACATTTGTAATGATCAATTTTTTTTTTGCCATATTGACAAGAAAAGAGAAGAATCATGTAAAACTCAATATCCATTATTTAGGAAAAAAGTCTCAGTGAACTAAAAATAGAAGACAATGTACTTAATCTGATGGAAAAATGTTTATCAAAATGCTGGCCCAGTGTTCAGACATTTGTCCCCACCTGGTTGCACAATTTGGAGAGGGTGTGGAAACCTTTGACATGGGAGACATAGTTGAGGGAGGTGAATCACTTGTGGGACAGCTCTTTGAGGACCCAGAACCCCAGGCTGAAGCTCTCTGCTACCCAAACACCTTCTCCAAAACTGCCAGACCAAGGCCATGCAGCTCCAACTCCTTCCCCACGAGATGGGCTCCATTTAAACTTTCCACCCTGAAGTTGGCTTCTGTCTGATATTTGGTCTCAGCAAGAAGAAAGGTTACTGCAGGGTGACTGACCTAAAAGGCTCGGGTGCTCTGGATGAGAAAGCTGACTAATAAGCCCTGTAGGCTGTTCGGAAGCCTCTGACAGGATGGACATCCTTTGAAACGGCACTGGAACTGCCCTGCAGGCAGACTCTTCCCTCCACATCCTTTTCTGCACACCTCTCTACTCCCACGTAGACTGTGGTCCCCGGTCCCGATTAAAGGATAAATCTGCTTCTGGAAATGTTTGTCTCTTTTATTTTCAAGTCGCCCCCATCAATCTAACAGTTGCTAGAACACTCAACATCCGTTACTGAGGAAAACTATAACTGAATTCAGTACAGGAAACTTACTCGCGTTAATGAAGAGTATCTGTAGAATGAGCTGAATTTCAACAAGTCCAGGTGCATGAAGAATCCAAATCATGGTTTCTAAAGCTTTGTTTACTCATGATCCCAGGTATTAGATATTTGAGCCAAATATATATGTCAAACATTTACTGGTAATAAAGCATAAAGAAATGTATTTTAAAGCACTTCTATATATCGTTTACCACTTACTAACAATTAAAGCAAATTTGAATAATAATGAGAAGGGTGTGCTTTTTTGTTTTCACATAAAGAATTGCCTCTTGGCTGAATATTTACACACATTCAATATTTTCAGAGCTTGTTAATACTTTTATAATCATCAGTGTAGAGAACACTGCCTCGCATAGCTATGTTGTCCAAAATATCAGAAGTATCTTGGTGCCAATTCAGAACCTGGAAATACTGCACTGATCCCAAAGAGGCATTCATTCAATGAATCAGCAACTCAAGCAGCTATTTAAAAAATATGTACTTACCTCTGGGGTCATGGAGCATACGTGGAGACCACAGGACAGCCAGCATGGGCTGGTGTTCTCCATCCACTATGTGGGTCCCATGGATTAAATTAAGCTCTTCAGATAGAATATAAGTACCTCTCTCTACAGAGCCATTTGTCAGCTCCTTTAAATAGTGTTGGTTTTTGTTTTGTTTTTAGTCAAACTTCCCAACACAGTACAGTCCAAATGTGTGCTAACCTGACACATGCTGAAGAATGAGAGCAAGAAAATGTCGTATTTTCCGTGATTAAGGTGTTACTTATGTACAGTAAAAACAAATACCGCAGTTTATAATATATAACAGTCTGGTTTCTAGGGTCCAGGAAGAGCTCATTGGTTCTGGGTGGAATGGTAGCATACACAATGTAAGATACAAGAGTTGTGTGTTCAATACCAAGGCGACATCATTCAACATAGGCAAGCACTGCCAGGAATGTTCTGTATTAATTACATGTTTATTTTATTTTTAATTGATTTGGAGACTGTACACATTTAAAAACATTTTCCTGTTGCCCAAGATCTGACAATCCCCACAACCTGTTACATGATCCTACATGAAACTGTGGTACAAATTCTATGCACGAAATGTAAATAAACATGTTCACTTAAGATACTCAAGAAAATTAGCTATAGTGACATTATAGCTATCTAGAGATAAGCTGAGAGTACACTCATCACCTTGGAGTATACAAAGTTTATGAAAAGGTTGTAAAAATCCATAGTCATAAACAGAAAGACAGATGAATTGTTCTATACAAAATCTGAAAGGGCGGTTTATGAGAAGACACTACCAATGACCAAGAAGGGAAGCCAGAGTAAAGAAAGACATTTCACAAATATGTCCGTAATATTAATGACCATTATTTGAAAGAACTACAAAGAGGTATGAGAAAGACAGAGATCTAAGCAAATATTTCACATTTTAAAAGTGATCTAAAATACCACTTAAATATGAAAAGTCTTTTAGGTATAGTGGATCACAGATTTAATCCCAGAACTTGGGAGACAAAGACAGGCAGATCTCTATGAGTTCAAGGCCAGCCTGGTTTACAGAGTGAATTCCGGGCCAACCAGAGATATATAGTAAGAGCCTGTCTCCAAAAATTAATAAACCATACAATATTAAAAAAACTAGGATCTCATAATTCATCAGAATGTAAATGAGCTCTGTAGCTGCTGAGGGTAGGAGAGCAACGAGGCTCCTGGTGGAGCCAACTCAGTCATATCAGAAAGTTGGTGCAGAATATTGAACTATCAAAGGTGTGTTACATTTGTTTATGATGCATTTGTTTAACAATGTAAAGATGTGTTGCTTTGCCTGACTGAGGTACCTAATTGGTCTAATAAAAAGCTGAATAGCCAATAGCTAGGCAAAGAAGGGATAGGTGTGGCTGGCAGGAACAGAGAATAGGTAGGAGGAGGAATCTAGGCTCAAGGAGGGAGAAGAGAATGAGGGAGACACCCAGGTCCTGCCAGTAAGGTAACCACCAGACAGACAGACATGGAGGAAATAGCAAAAGTAGGACATATAGCACGAAAGAAAAGGCACCAAAGTAAAAATGTAGATGAAAAGAAACAAGTTAAAATAAATTAGAAGAACTAGCAGGCTGGCATGGGACCGACCTAGGTCCTCTGCATCTAGATGGCAGTTGTGGGTCTTGATCTTTTGTGGGGTCCCTAGCAGGGGGACCAGGACCTGTCCCTAATGCATGAGCTCACTCTTTGGAACCTATTCCCTATGGTGAGATGCTTTGCCCAGCCTTGGTGCAAAGGGGGGGGGGGGGGAGCTTGATCCTTCCTCAACTTGATATGTCATGCTTTGTCGACTCCCATGAGAGGTCTTACCCCTTCTGAATAGAGACAGAGGAGGAGTGGATGGGGGGGGGGGCTAGAAGGGAGGTGGTGGAAGGGAACAGGAGGAGAGGAAGAAGGAGAACTGTGGTTAGTATGTAAAGTAGATAAAAAAGAGCAAGTGGTACAAACATAAAGTCGAGCATTCATAACTAATAAGTCTCCATGTCATGATTTAGGAGCTGTTTGGAGGTCTCAAAGAAACCTGCTACAGAAAGTAATCAGCACTTTCTGGATACAGTGTTACATAGTCTACAAGCTAGAAATTCCACCCCAAGGGATGCCAGTAGAAATGGGTGTGCATATCCACAGGAGACACACAGAACATGCTATCTGTCTCAGTCACAAAAGTGTGTATTAACACGCTTCCCTTTGAGAGTCCCTCCTGAGCTGCAACAGATTAATCTGATTATCCCTATGTTTTTCTCAGGGCACAGGGAGAGTGATGTGACATAAATACATGAGGCACTGGTAAATATGAAATTAATTATGGTTTTGGGAAGGCCGAGGTTCAGGTCCAAAAAGAAACAATGGGGAAAGTCATCTGTAAGAAAAGAATGAGGGCTTCTATCACTTCTTACTGCAGGGAGCTTTGTTGGCCCACTGTCGGTCTGGAAGCTCAACTTTTAAAAAATTAAATTTGAAAGCAATCCACTCACATAAAAATTTGAAGGAAAAAACAGTACAGAAAGATATAATAAAAGCCTACTTCCCCCTTAGTCTCTCAAATACAACTGTTGATTTTGTGCACGCTTCAAGGACCACGTATCCTTAGAGACTGTCACAGACACGTACCTTCCATTGCTTACCTCCGTTCCCTAAAGGGTGCACTGCAAATACCAATCTGCACCTCAGTTTCTCTCTCACACCCTTTGCATACGTGTAGCTTCACGTCACCACTGATGGTGTCATTGTACAATCCCACAGCCATAATCATGTTTGATGCTTCCCTGTTCAGTGATAAATGACAGACATCTTTCAAAAAACTATCTTCTTGTAGTTTCCTTAAGGTAATTTCCCAACAGCCAAAATGTGGGGTTGGGAGCACGTGATTCTTAAAAACCCTCACTTTTCCCCTTTGGCTGTAGGGGAGGAAACTAATTAATAGTTAGGTTTCGGTACTCCTACTTCCCTTTTTTGGCTGAAGATGCACTCGTGTTTTAGAAGAGCAGTTTCCCAGATAGTCTCACTGGAGCTGATGAGAGCTGTGCACTGGCTACTGTGAAAGCTGCTACCTGTGAGGAAATGCCTCCATCAGTCTTGCCCTGGGTTGTCTTCACGCTGCTGTGGCTGACTCCACCGGTTGTGAGTGAGTAGACACTGTGGGTCTGGAGTGGGTCGGGCAGCATCCATCTCTCCCAACACAGGCCTGGTTGTCTCCTGCATTTCAGAGCCACAGAGTTCCCCCATGTGAGGCTGTATTCCCCAACTTTCTACACTGCTCAGGATTTCCCCCTCCTGATCTCAAGGAAAACAGTCCCGGGTGGAAAATGCTTCAGCCGGCAGAGGAAGAGCTGCGACAACAGCAATGATTGAAGTTTCACCTGGTTTTCTTTTCTTTCACAAATGCTTTGTGAAGAACAGAAAGTGACTTGCACTTGTTTGTTCACTCTTACTCACGTGACAGCTTTATTCGACTCCCTTCTGTGCCGGGCTATTCCTGGTCTTGTGTGTGAGCTGACCAGGGATTCACATAGAGGACAGCTCCGTCTGCACATTCATGCCGGCCAGAGATGGACTGGGCACAGAGAGAACACTGTGGAAGTCAGAGGTGGCCACATGGGAAATCAGGAAGGGGAGGGCACCTACAGCAGCTGACAATGTTACTGCTCATGGATACACACTTCTGTCAGTTCATACCTACAAAATGTTTGCTTTTTACTAAGTTTTAAATATTGGAATTAAATGTGGGTCCACATAGTAAAAAAAAAAAATCTTAGACCCCATCTATGTGCAATATTGTACACAATGCTGAAGACGGTGGGATGTTTCATGCCCACGAAGAAAGCAAGTGCTTTCAGCAAAGCCAGTGAGGAAAAAAAAAAAAAACAGTTGGGAAATGTAATTCCAATTAAACAAAGTCCCAGTGGGTGGCAGAGACAGGCAAGTATCTACACACAAATCAACTGGTAAATAGCTCATGAAACACAGGGGCTGGGCAGTGGATGGGGCAAGGACCCCACAGCTGCAATGAACTGTTATCTCAGAAACAGAAGCACATCCTGGCATGGCACAAGAGGGGCAGGAGAGGCGAGGGTAGAAGAAAGAAGGGGAGGGGTAGAGAGTGTCACTATGGTACACGGGGATGCAGGGTCAGAGTTTGGATTCAAAACTGTGTTACTACCTACTAGCCACTTAACCATGTTCTTGCTCCCTCTCTCCCTGCCTTCTTTCCTTCCCTCCTTCCTTCTTTCTTTCTTTATGGAAAATGGATCCTTTTCTCACATATTATAACCTGATTATGATTCCCCCTCTCGATATTCCTCCCAGTTCCACCCCATCTCCCCTCCATGCAAATCCACTCTCTTTCTGATTCTCATTAGAAAAGAACAGGTTTCTGAGAGATAATAATAAAGTATCGTAAAATAAAATACAATAAGGTAAAACAAAAACTATTACATTGAAGTTGAACAAGATAGACCAACAGAAGAAAAGACCCAAGAGAAGGCACAAGAATCAAAGACCTTCTCATGCTCAGGAATCCCATGAAAACACTAAACTGGAAGCAATAATATATACTCAGAAGACTTATACCCAGTGTAGCCCTGTGCAGGCCCTGTGCGTGCTGCCTCAGTCTCTATGAGTTCATATGAGCTCTTCTCATGTTGATTCAGAGGCCGTGTTCTCCTGGTGTCCTCATCCCCTCAGTCTCTATGAGTTCCTATGAGCTCTGCTCATGTTGATTCAGAGGCCGTGTTCTCCTGGTGTCCTCATCCCCTCAGTCTCTATGAGTTCATATGAGCTCTGCTCATGTTGATTCAGAGGCCGTGTTCTCCTGGTGTCCTCATCCCCTCTGCCTCTTACACTATTTCTGCATCCTCTTCTGCAGGGTTCCCTGAGTTCTGGGGGGAGGAATTTAAAGAAGACATCTTATTTAGCTCTCTCTCTCTCTCTCTCTCTCTCTCTCTCTCTCTCTCTCTCTCTCCAGGCTGTGGGTCTCTGTATTTGTTCCCATCTACCGCAGGAAGAAGCTTCTCTGATGATGGCTGAACATGCACTGATCTACGAGGATAGCAGATTACCATTAGGAGTCACTTAGTTACTACATGCATACATACATACATGCATTCATACATACACATACATACATACATTAGGAGTCACTTAGTTACTATATACATACATACATACACACACATACATACATCCATTAGGAGTCACTTAGTTACTACATACATGCATACATACATACACACACATACATACATTAGGAGTCACTTAGTTACTACATACATACATACATACATACATACATGTATATGTATATATTAAGGCCAGTAGTATCTCTGGACTACCTAGTCTCTAGTTTTTGGTCACCCATGAAGTTCAGTGTTGGGTCTGGGTTCCGTCTCGTGGAGTGGGCCTTAAGTCAAATCAGTTACTGGTTCATTACTTACACAAGTTTTGTGCCACCATTGCCGTAGCATGTCTTTCAAGCAGGACACCACTGTATATCAGAAGGTTTGTGGATGGCTTGGTTTACAGCGTGAAGCGTACCTTCCTTTACCAAAAATGCTAGAACATTGGAGTAAAGGCTCTGTAGGCACCAGTTCAACATCTCAATGTTCAACGAGTTGTGTGGGTACTGTCTTCATCAATGGGGCCTTGCTGCCAGATTGAGGAAAGCAACCTATAGTCTTGTCAGCAGCCTGGGCTGTTTGGAGATTCCCATGGGATCCCTTTGTCCAGCAACTCAATTAGATATAACCCAGGCCTAGTAGTAGAAGCTTTGCTTGGTGACAAAAGATGGCCTGTGGGACTCTGTCTCCCCCATTAGTTAGTAATTTCACTTAGACTGTCTCCATATATGTATATATTTTAGGAAGCTTCTACTGCATTAGTTTCTCATACTACCCCTTAAATGCCATTTAATTTTAATTGTCTCTCCCTGTATTCCCTCCTTTCAACCTCCTACCCCTCCCTCTCCCCACTTGATCCTCCCATTCCTGCCCCCTTCCATCCATCCATCCATAATTATACATTCTATTTCCCCTTCCTAATGAAATCTATCTGTATCCTCTAGTCCCTTACTCTATACCTATACACTGTGGTTCTATAGATCATAGCTTTGTTATCATTGACTTAATAGTTAATATCCACATATTAATGAATACATACTCACTCAAAATGATTTTTTCTAGTTTTCTCCATTTGTCTGCAAATTTCATGATGTTTGTTTTGTTGTACTTTGTTTTTGTTCTTGTTTTAAATGGATGGATAATACTTCATCGTATAAATGTACCACATTTTCTTTATCCATTCTTCTGTTGAGGAGTTTCTAGATTGTTTCAAATTTCTGGCTATTTTGAATAGAGCAGCAATGAACATGATTGAGCAAGTGTCTGTGTGGTAGGATGAAGCCCAAGAGTGGTATAACTGAGTAGTGGAGTAAATCGATTCCCATCTTCCTAAGGAACAGCCACACTGGTTTCCACAGTAGCTCTACAAGCTTGTACTCCCACCATCAATGAATGAGTCTTCCGCTTATTCAACATCCTCACCAACATGAGCTGTCAGTTGCTTTATTGATCTTGGCCATTCCAACAGGTGTAAGATGGAATTCCAGAGTACTTTCGGTTTACATTTCCCTGATGGCTAAGGGTGTTAGACATTTATTTCAGCTAAACAACTTTCTTATCTATGAAATGGCACTTAAGTTATAATGTTACTGACAAAGACTATATGAAATGATATGTGTAATTGCATACCAAGTAGGAAGTCCTCAAATACAAAAGCTATGGTGACCATGGCATGTGGGTAATGGCGACTACTCACTTGGTCTCAATAAAATACTAGGATTTAAGTTACCCTTCCATCATCTCCAAGGAGACAGGGGATGTGTCTGTCACTCACAGATGGCATTACAGAAAATTCTTTCAAGTGAAAGAATCAAATCCATCCTTTCTCTGGATCATTTATAAATTAATAAACCCGCTAAGTTTTGCCACCTTTCTCTCCTCGTTACTCATGTCTCCAACCTGGCCTGTTTCTACCATCACTAGCCTAGTTTGTTTGTTTAACTGAGTCATTATTCCAAAAAAATCTCATAGCTCTTCCGTTCCACATCAGGCCTTCCGATGGAGAGCAGCCTTACAAATGAGCAGTGAGCATGCACACAATACAGATAAGCCTGGGTAAATACTCTGAAGAAAGTTAACCTTTGCATCACCCAGCTACAGTATTTCCCATCCTCTCTGTGGAAGGCTTCTTTCTGCCAGAACACTCCGTCAAAGCTTCACCTTCTGACTTCATCACATTCCTGTGAGCTCTTTCTATGGTTCCCCGTGGCTTCTACAAGAAAACGGGAGCTACTCACGTGGCCCTGCCTTCCTTCCCAACTATATTTCTCTCATCACTGCTCACCTGCCACAGCTGCTCAGGCCACTTCTGAACACCAACACCCTTTCTCCTGTGCCTCTCTTGCCTTGATCACCCTCTCTGTGTTCTTAGGCCAGACATAAGCATCAACCTTCACTTGGATGGTTCCCGTGTTCTTGGTCATAATTTCCTTTGCTATCATTGCACCTACCTTTCGTATTATACTTGATGCCAGAAAGTAGCACTTTTAAATTTATCTTTAAAGTTCAAGGGCAATATCTTTATATATACAGACATATGACAAACAGTTGTCAGCATTTTTATAAATAAATTTTTCATGAGAAGTAGTAAAATGGATATGGAAAGACATTATCTTTTTGAATAAGAAAAAGAAAGTTCTTACTTGTACTTTCATCTCTAACTCTTGACTTTATTGTTTATTTTTGTTTCCAGCTCCTGTCAATAGACAATATGGTGAGTCCTTTCTTCTGCTTTGTGAGTCCTTGGTAAGAGTTTCTCCCTAATGTCTTGTATTTTCCAGCTAATGATGATGGGCTTTAGTGAAATCGTCTTCTATGAAACAAGGCAGTTAAGTGCATGATCTCTCGGGCTTTTCTAGTGTCAAAACCTGATCATAAAATTACTTTTTTTTTTTTAGGGAAAATGCAAAGTTGTGATTTTAATGATTCTGTAGTTCTTTTTGGGCTTATGAATGATGAGATGGCAAAGGAAGAGGTGTTTTATCTAGGGCCCTCTTCCAGAGCAGGCTAGTTAACCACTGATGTTACAGTAAATCCTGCTTTCTTTGCCCTCAGAGATTGTCTTGCCAGATTGCCATCAATGGGCAATCACTCTTCCCTGTGGGTGGTGAGTGCAGCCTTCAGTCGTCAGTGAACTTGGGGGGTAGGGCTCTTGGGAATGGCCCAAAGCCAGGTCCTCCCTGTCTATCCCACAGGGCCATCAGTGAACTTGGGGAGCACGCAGCTCCGGGAATGATCCAAAACCAGGTCCTCCCTGTCTATCCCACAGGGCCATCAGTGAACTTGGGGAGCACGCAGCTCCGGGAATGGTCCAAAGCCAGGTCCTCCCTGTCTATCCCACAGGGCCTTTCTGAGGCTGAAACTGTGACTTCTCTGCTACAGACTAATTTTCTCTCATCCTCAGAAACTGTACCCAAATCTGTGATTTCTCTTGAGCCTTCATGGACCACTTTCTTTCAAGGAGAGACAGTGACTCTGACTTGCTATGGATTTGGCTTCAACTTACCCCAGAAAACAAAATGGTACTGGAATAGCAAAATAGTAGAAGAAATCCAAGGACACACCTTCAAAGTCCGCATGTCTGGAGTGCACCAATGCCAAGCCGACAACTTTCATCTAAGCATCCCTGTGCACGTGCGCTTTTCCAAAGGTGAGATAGAAGAGAAATAAAGCTTCCGACCCCATTCAGTCCAGTTTTCTCTACAGGTTTAATTACTACTCACCACAAATGAACAACCCGTTCTATTTCGTGCCATGAAAACTTAATCTTTGTGTAAAATCAGATATAGAACAGAATTATCTTAAATTTAAACCAAAAAATTAATAAAATTTAAATTGTCTGTATAAAATCTAGTCTGTCTAGTAGGCAGTAACTTCAAGTAGTATATACATAAGGTATAGTTGTTACTAACAGTTAATTTAGTTCAACATGAGTCAAATACATCCACTCACTTCTATCCCTGTGGTCCTTAAAATTTGGCCTGAATCAGACTCTTTGTAACTACACAGAGACTTGAGACTTACCCTGTATTTACAGACTCAAAACTTGATTGTTTTTAAGATTTATTTATTTATTATGCATAGAATGTCCTGCTGGCATGTATGCTTACATGTCAGAAGAGGGCACCAGACTCCATTACAGATGGTTGTGAGCCACCATGTGGTTGCTGGGAATTGAACTCAGGACCTTTGGAAGAGCAGGCAATGCTCTTAACCTCTTAGCATCTCTCCAGCCCAAAACTTGATATTATTGAACCCCAAGAATATGTAGTTTTTATAAACTGCTCATGGAGAAGCAATAAAACTTTAAATATTAGATAGAAATAAATTGATTGATTTTTTTTAATAGATACACGAAGGGGGGAGGGGTCAGGGAGGGAGGCATTTTCTCTTTTGGTCTTGAAACCTGATCTGAAGTTGAAGTAGTGTCAGCCTGTGACAACTGCCTTTGATTTAGTAAGCAAGAAAAGACACTATTAGCAAGGAAAGGGGAAAAGCTATGCTTTTTGGTCTAATGATCCCTTGAACACTTACCTACCTACTGGAGTATACAAATCTACACACCCCAAAATGAAGGACCCTAAATGGACAGGAAACCTTATTAAATTATATTGCTGGTAGAGAGGGAAAACTATGGCTACTGGAAATCAGTTTGCATCTTGAGAAATAAAGTACTAGCCAAATAAACTAGCAAGTAGATACAGATTATTAAAATCCCCTAAGAGAGAAAAAAAATACAGAACCTCAGGTACACCAACATGGGAGAAGGAACTGGAAAATTGCATTCCCAATGGTGACAGAAACTTTTTAACTTACCTTCTGCTGCCCCGCTTTTATCAAACTGCAGATATGTGTTTGAAACTCAGAAAAAGAACTAAGAACACTTTCTCTAGTTCCACTTCTTGTAAAACCTACTTGGACAGTAATGAAAAAGGAGAATGAAAAAGTGATGGCCTGCTATGTTTCACAGATCCATTGGTGCTTCGAGGCCCACCTGCTGTGTTTGAGGGAGACTCTGTGGTTCTGAGGTGCGATGCAAAGAAAAGTACATCACAAAAGATCCCGACATTTTACAAGAATGCGGTCCCTCTGCAATCATCTGGTCGAAGTTCTGAGCTCGTTATTCAGCATGCAGATCAGAGGGCCAACGGTCAATACCACTGCACTAAGAAGGGGTTTGGGTCCAAAATTTCTTCCAATACAGTCAGAGTCCAAGTCCAAGGTACAACTTTAACTATTCTGAACAGATTTTTAGTCATAGGCAGGCTCTCTGTGTTTGTAGAGGAAGAATAGGAAGGAAGGGTGGACTAGAAGTCCACTGAGAGAAAAAAACACAGTCTTTTGGATGGAAAGATGTTGGTAACCAAAAGCGGCACCTCTCTTTTGCCAGCGTTTGGTGAGCAACACCACTCCACATGCTGGTGCTGAGGATGAATTGGGGTTTTCTGAAGAATACTTAACTGTAGTGTAATGTTTTACTCTTTTGGCTTTTTGGGAAATCCACCACCAAGTTCACAAATAAATCACTCATGGAGGCTTATTCTTAGTTATGACTGCCCGGCCTTAGTTTGTCTTGTTTCTTGCCAGTTTTTCTTAAATTATCCCATCTAGCTTTGGCCTCTGGGCTTTTATCTTTCTCTGTCCCTGTCTTCTTTCCTTCTTACTTTGTGACTGGCTGTGCAGCTGTGTAGTTGGTGGCTGGCCCCTGAAGTCCTCCTTCTTCTCTCTTTCCCAAATCTCTGCTCCAAAATTTCTCCTCATATTTCTCCTCTCTGCCTGCCAGTCCCACCTATTCCTCTCTCCTTTCTCCTGTTCCTTTCCCTTACCCTTGTTCCTGCCTCGCTGTTGGCCGTTCAGCCCTTTATTTGACCATCAGGTGTTTTAAACTGGCATAGTAACAGAGCTTCACACAGTTAAACAAATGCAACATAAGCAAAAGTAACACAGCTTAACATCATATTCCCCAGCACGGACCTGCTCAGTGGATGATTGTGGTTCTTTCTAGAATTATTCCCACGTCCTGTGCTGATGGTCAGACCCTCTGAACTCATAGATGGAAGCCCGGTGACACTGGCCTGTCAGACTCAGCTCCCTGCACAGAAGTCAAATGTCCAGCTCCAGTTCTGTTTCTTCAGAAACCTCCAGGCTCTGGGGTCAGGCTGTCACAGCTCCTCGGAGTTTCACATCCCTGCCATATGGACTGAAGATGCAATGTGGTACCAGTGCACTGCAGAAACAACGGATGCCCAAGTAAGCAAACGAAGCCTGCCAATCAGAATTACTGTACAGAGTGAGTATCATTCTGAGATTTCCCTGGTATGGACTGGTTATGCAGAAGGGCACACCAGCTCGGATCACTAGTCTCTATAGAAAGTACTTCCTCATGCTTGTGGAAGGTGAATGGGGAAAAATATGAAACTCGTGTGGATATCCTTGATGCTCTTTGAACCAAGAAAAGAAGGGGGGTTGTTCTTTGTCTCTCAATGCCTTTAGAGAGAGAAAGCTACTTCTTAATCTCCCAGACATGTTTTCCTCCTAGTGCTATAGTCCTAAGCTGTGAGCTATGGGGCAGCCTTGGATGAATGTTCTGCTCGGCCAAACAGGTTTCTAGAATACTAGGTCCCTGGTACAGGCTACTTAAAGGCAAGAAAAACAAAGGATGAACTCTTGGCAAATAAACAATTCCACCTTGATGCCCTTAGAGATGGTGTTACACACACTATCACTTTTCCCTGAGGCTCTAAAGCAACATCACTTTATTAAGCATGACTGTCAGCCTGTGACTCTGCCTGACTGAATTTGGTCCAACACACAGGAAATCTAGTTGAGCACAGTAGGGGACACATGGTCTAAGCTATCACGAGTGCGGAGGGAAGGAAAGTGACAGCATTACCTGTAAACTCGCTCCCATTCCTAAGAAAACCTTATCGATCTGTTCATGGCTGTAGGGAATGGGTGTTCCTCTGGCTACTGGAGGATGGACAGGTCAGAGAAACCAGTCGGCATGCTGTCCAACAGTCATATCAGTGGTTCCCAGCACAGTCTCTCCTTCAACACAACAATGCTTTCCACCCTCTATTCAACTACTATATTTTGTTTTTTAGATTGAAGACTAATTTAAAAGGCCACTGTCCTCAGCCAACATGCCTAAAACTGTCCCCACACAGATACCCTTCCTTGGATTGCGCGTCTATCCTGGATGCGCCTGACAGATATACTAGAGAAGTTAAGAAATGCCAACTTCAGGGCAGCTTATTATTTACACCAATGCCCCATTCCCAATCAACTGTGCTGTCACTATACTCGGGACAGTCATGTTTGATGTCAAGTCCCCCTTTTCCCTTCACCTCTCCACCAGTTTTGCTAAGTGTGGAGCACTAGGTGACATCTCTAGAACTGCCCTATCAGGATGGGAAGACATGAGGTTAATTTGGGCAGAATAGCCTATATTCCTGGTCCATATTTTTGACAAGGTCATTGAGGAAAACGGGTCCTTTTCATTAGGCAGAAAACAGTCTCTGCCCTCTTTCCACTTCCCAGAGAGCAGCCTAACTCTACTCTCAGGCTGCTTCTCACATGTTCTGCCTCTCCCGCCCCTCATTTATGAGCATCCTGTCACCAAATGCCTCACACGTGTCATTTTTATTTATTTAGGAGCTTTTGCAGACTTCCAAATACACATCGTCCCAGCCTCAAGGTTAGTGTTTGAAGGGCAGTTGCTGTTATTCAACTGCTCAGTAAAAGGGGTCCCAGGGCCCATCACACTTTCCTGGTACAAAAGAGACAAGCTGAATAAGGAAACAAAGATCACTAAGTCCTCAGAGGCAGAATTCAAGATCTCCAGGGTAAACAGCAGTGACGCGGGGGATTATTACTGTGAAGCCAACAACAGTCGCCGAAGCTTTGTCAGCAAGGCAGTCGCCATCACCGTAAAAGGTACGTGTTGCCAGGCATCCTCTAGGAATGGATCCTAACTGCACAGAGCTCCTTAGCGGGACTCAAGACAGTTGGGCGGAAGTGGATATTGTCAGTTACCAATAATCCAATGTTCTGAATAAGCTACCAACCATACTCAAAGACTAACAGGAAAAACTTAGGAACAGAAGGGACTGAGGGAGGTGGGAAGTCTCAGAAAGTCAAGTTGAGGAAAATGCTCAGTGGTTAGGAATACACCTTTCATAAACCACAGATCACTTCTCAGTTGAAATGAGATGACTCCTCATAAAGGAAAACCAGGGGGAGGCTAGAAACATACATCTTGGGAGAGATACCTCCTGACAAGCCTGCTTACGTGAGCCCTCACTGCTGTGTCTTCAAGTCCTGGCAGCATGCTCTTTTCCTATCCCCAGGCTCCTACAGTGAGATGCTGTGGAGAATGTGGTAAGAGCTTCACCAGGAGGCCAAGAGAGTCCCTCCCTCCTTCTGACCCAAGCTCCATCTATTGGTTTTATCATGAGACTGAAATCCTAAGGCCCCCAGACCTCAACACCTCTCTCTGTTCACTGAACATTTGAACTATTATTCCTGTGCCCAGGCAATGGAGCAGGGAGAAGCTACCTTCCATCAGAAGTAAGCAGCAGTTTTCAAGATGAGGTCACATCCAGGAAAGGTCACACCCAGGACAGGTCACACCCAGGACAGGTCAAACCCAGGACAGGTCACATCCAGGACAGGACAGGCCACATCCAGGACAGGCCACACCCAGGACAGGTCACATCCAGGACAGGCCACACCCAGGACAGGACACACCCAGGACAGGTCACACCCAGGACAGGTCACACCCAGGACAGGTCACATCCTGGATCAGGTTCCATACTCCAAAAGGCAAGAGCTCCTATCCACAGTGACTCCTTACCTCCCCCTGCTCAGCTGTAAATAGAGAGGAACATTCTGGTTACCTGGGAACCAGAAGGAAGGACCTCAGGACAGCACCCTGGAAGAGCGTGTGAATTCAGAAAGGAGAATATCCTGGAGCGAAGCACTAGCGACACCAGAGACTGCCATGGAGTCTCAAAATGCAGGAGAGCGAAGAGTTGATCTGGGAAAGGACATCAGTTCCGTGGTAGCAAAGCACAGACACCTCCCCTCAAGGCATCATTTCTGTAAAATGGAGGCCAGTCAAATAAGGAGCCAGGAGGGCCAAGGCCCGAGGGTGGGTGGGAAAGGAGCAGATGAACAACCAGCATGACTTTCTAGGGTTTTCATGACCCTCTTTCCAGAAATCCATTAAGCAAATGGGCTTGCATTATGTAGTTTTCTAGACTTTTGTTGAATAGTAGTGGTAAGAGATATGTCAGGTCCTAAAGAAACCCAGAATGAATGGCTAACTGTGGTGCCTATTAGCATACCAAAGTGTGTGCCGGCCTCCAGGATCTCTCTGGGCAAGTACTGCTGCAGAGTCCCATCCTGGCTCTTCTCAGTTCTTCTCACCCTGCCCCCTACCCTAAACTTCTCCAGCCCATGGACTTCCCTTCCCCCAACTTCTCATTCCTATGTAACCCTGCCATTTGGGCCATTCACTCCCTTGTCTCACCCTTCTTGGTCCTCCTCTCTCACCCTTGCCCTCCTTGAATGGCCCAGCTCACTCTGATGGCCTGTTCAGTCTACTTCCTCTTTGCGTTCTTCGGCTTTCCCACAGGTCTCTGGCTGTACTATCCCTCATAACAAAAACAAAAAACAAACAAAAACCTTCTCTTCAATCATACCTTAGAGCAAGTGGTCACACCCTCATTTTATTCAGTATACAAATCCTGGTTGATCATTATCAAGGCCACTTGTTAACATCAGAAAAGACTCACTGGAAGAACAAATTTGCTTCTATTTGTACTTGGATCTTTGTTCAGGAGAAAGTAAAAATCCGGTGGTGGTTGTTGTTTTTCAAAGCAATAGAACATATTGTTGAAAACTACTGGTTCTGATGTGCCAGCCTGTTTATAGCACGAGGAAAGGGGCCAGGAGTCCTAGGTAAGTGAAAATTTGTTGCAAGGCTATCTTGAGAGTAAGGAAAAATAAGAAATACTGCATAGCCAATTCAGAGAAGAACTAAAGATTTCTCACAATAGAATATATTTCTCAAAATAGAATTGTTGGTTTTTTTTGTGAGGTTTTTGACATTCAGTAAGCCAGAAGTCTCCATTATTCTATTAAGCCCTCCAATTATCTTCTTCCTGTATTTTCCTATCTCTGTTGCCCTTGGTGCTGAGTGCTTTGATCTCATTTTCCCCAACCTCATGACTTCTGCTTCATAAGGCTTCTGATAGCCCCAGAATCTACTGGGGCTCCACTGCACTGAGTTTTTTATGTATTAGAGTCTCATCACTTTTAGGATTATGCTGACTTTCCCTGTCACCTAGCAGGAAGAACCCAGACAGTACCCTGTCCCTTTAAGAGACAAGCTCCGCCCCCTTCCAATCTCAAACTCATTTTTTGGCCCACAGCTCTGTCTCTCTCCCCTCTCCTCTCTTCTCTGTCTCTGTCTCTGTGTGTGCCTCTCTTTCTCTCTGTCTGTGTCTCTCTCGGTCTCTCTATCTCTCTCTCTTTCTCTGTCTGTGTCTCTCCCTTCCTCCCCTACCATCCCAATACACTCTTCTTAAATAAACTCTACATTCAAGTTCTTTTTGCATCATGTATTTGGTTTCCCTCCTGAGTTCCTCACCTGCCATAGGACATACCAAGGTCCATCTCACGCTGAATCTTTCAATTACTGTGATAAAGAATTGACCACGACCAGGTTGGGGAGGAAAAAGTTTATTTCAGCTTACAGTCTGCAGTTCATCTTCCAGGGAAGCCAACGCAGAAGTTTGACACCAAAGCCACAGAGGAGTGCTTTCTTCAGTAGCCTAGTACCAATTACCCAGGCATGGTACCACCTACAGTATACTAGGCTCTCCCACAGCAATTATTATAATCAGAACAATACTTCAGTTGGGGTTTTAACATTGCTAAGGTCAAAAGCAGATTATAAACCAGTGTGTAGATTGTGATCTCACACGTGTCGATGTGTGTTGATGTGAGTGTACTGACACAGAGGAAAGATACAAAAAAATCTAGCTGTGATGGTGCAGAGCTATAATCTCAGCACTTGGAGGACTACAAGTTAATGTTCAAGGCCAGCCTGGTCTATCTAATCAGACTTTATCTCATGGGGAAAGAAAAACAATGGAGAAGGGAAGAAAGAAAAGGAATGGAGGGGAAAGCCATGAAATACTAAACAGATGTGAGCCCTAGAAAATGAAAATACATGACAAAAATTCTCATTGTGAATTTATTTTTTTAATATATTGGGGTTTTATTTAAAAATAAAAGACACTAGTATGAACTAACTCATTCTCTCCCTTAGTTCCAGTGGCCCGCCCTGTCCTCACACTTGGGGTCCCTGGAGCCCAAACTGTGGTGGGGGACATGCTAGAGCTTCACTGTGAGGCTCTGGAAGCCTCTCCTCCAATCCTGTACCACTTTTATTACCAAAATGTCACTCTGGGGATCAGCTCAGCCCTTTCTGGAGGAAGAGGGTCCTTCAACTTTTCTGTGACTGCAGAACATTCTGGAAACTTCTTCTGTGAGGCTGACAACGGCCAGGGGCCCCAGCGCAGTGATACTCTGGCTCTGAGTGTTATAGGTAAGTTAACTTCAAATTAGCCGTACAGGGGCAGATCATCTCTCTACCATGTCCAGGAGGCAAGGTTGGGATGTTTTTCACAGAAGCAGCTACTGTGTGATGTCACAGCAAGCCTTCTGCCTCCGCAGTCTCTTTGGGTCTTACATACTGAAGAATTTGTACCTTTCCTCCATTAGCCTTATCCTGCCTGATAGCATCACTCTCCATCCATTGTGACCAGAAATGCCATCTACCAGAGGATGAAGGCTTGTCTGGCCAACAGTCTTAGGTGGAAAGGGAAAGTTCAGTGTGTTCTGTTAACTGTGCTACTCCTTAAGATGAATCTGTACCCATCATCTGGGTATCCTGTATCCCTGGGTATCCCTGATGGTCCTAAACTGAAGACCCTGAAGGCCTGCGTGTGTTATATCCCACTCTTCTTGAAAGCTCCTCAACTGGACATCTCTGGAAGGGATATTCCACTCAGGGTTGGGCTTCTTCAGGCTGTCTCTGCACATGAGACTCTTTCTTTCATCCAGATCCCTAGGGAAGAGTCCCAGGGATCTTCCCTGACACTTCTCTCCCTCCCTCCTCACAGCAAGTCCTACTGATATTCCTTCCCAGGTGTTCCTTAGATTTTTCTCTATTTCTCCCTGCCATCAACTAGCCAAATCCACCATTAATTCAACGACTGAAGTGCCACTCAGCGCCCCATCTGCTCTTCTCCTGCCCCACTTCCATACATTTCCATGCCTTTCCACTGTTTGATGAAGAGTCTCTGGCCTCCTATTGTATCACACTTACTGGGCCCTTTAACTGTGCCTCTACCTGTTGCAGCAACTCAAATGGGCCGGCTTAGCTCCCATCCTCAACCTCTGCACATACTGCCTGCTCCATAACCTCTCCATGGAGTCCCTCCGCGCTAGATCCGGCTAGCTATTTCACAGCAGGTCTTGGCTTTTCTGTCAAGCCCACTTCTTTTCCTAACAGGCCTCTCATTTCTCAGAGGCCCAGCTTTCAGTTGTGTCTCTATTTTCAGATTCCTCAAACATGTTTGTGTTTTTGTGTTGTTACTTCAAAACACATCCAACATTACACATACATTCTCATTCCCCAAGACTGGAATAAATTATAGATGAGTTTTAAGAAAGCCTCTAAAGAATAATATAAGACATTTTGCAGTCCAAAAGGCCTTCACTGTAGAGGGCTGTGTTCAGACGGAAGGAACCAAGGGCTGCTTTTCTCCCTCAGCTTCAGTGCTGTCGTCCTTCCTGCCCTAATCTTCAGGGTCTCTGGGGTCCCAGCTGTGGTAGGGGACATGGTAAAGCTTCATGGTTTCCCCCTCTCCAATCTTGTACCATTTTTATCACCCTAGGGAGCAGTGCAGCCCTCTCTGAAATAGGAAAGTCCTTCAACCTCTGTCTGAATATGAAACACTTAGGGAACCACTCCTGTGAGGCTGGCCATAACCCGGGGTCCCAGCACAGTGAGGCATAGTGACAGTCGCTGTCACAGGAAAGCTGGAACAACCAAACACTGGTCAGCACCCACTCCTTCCAGCAGCTGACCGCAGGGGCTGTTTCCTGACTTGGGGTCTCAGTACACAGCTGACCGCAGGGGCTGTTTCCTGACTTGGGGTCTCAGTACACAGCTGACCGCAGGGACTGTTTCCTGACTTGGGGTTTCAGTACACATAGTTCCTTTCACCTTTCACTATCCATTCAAATCTTTTGGCCCCTCTTTTCTTTACCCCCTCTTTTTTCTTCCCAACAAGTCTCCTCCTACTTTCTTACCTTTATTTATTTTTTGCTCTACACTTAATCAGGGTTCCTGCACAAACATGAGTTAGGATCATTTACTTAAACAAGGGTAACTTACCAGATGCCACACTACCAGGAAATAAAGCACAAAGTATTTTTATAACAGGATCACATTGCACATTTAGCTATAAAACCTCTATTTTTAATTTATAATGAATTCTTTACCCAGTCTCTCAGGTTGTCTCCAGGTTTTATTGTGTAACAGAAACATTACCATAGAAATCCTGCAAGAACTGTACACATGTAGTTATATTTATAATATATAATATATATTGCTATATAATATATTAGCATATTTATAATAAATGTATTATTGAAAACAAGTTTTTTCCACATACACACTAAATAGGCCTTAAAAACACAAAATCAGAAACCATAATACATGAGCAAAAGGTCAATGAGACAAAAAAATGCCCAAAAAAACCAATTTTAGATTTAAAAAAAAAGTCTACAAAAATACCATGGAGTTCTTTTGTGTTGATCATCTGCTGCTGGTCCTTAAGTGTGGTTGCCTTAGACTTTCTTTTATTGCTGTGAAGAGACACCACGCCCAAGTAGCTCTTAAAAAATAAAACATTTAACTGGGACTTGCTTACAGTTTCAGAGACTTAATCCATTTTTATCGTGGTAGAAAACACAGTGGCAAGCAGGCATGGTGCTGGAGCAGTAGCCAAGAGCTGCAGGCTGATCTGTAAACAGAGAAGCGGGACCTCGGCACGGGCTTTTGAAACCTCAAAGTCTAACTCCAGTGACAGTTTCTCCAAGTCCAGTAAGACACAACCTCCTGATCCTTCTACTCCTTTCAAACAGTGCCATCCCTGCTGGCTAAGCATCCTACTCATACTACCACAGTGGTTAATATACCTCGTGAGACTTCAATGGAGAAAACTAGCTTTTCCTTTGCAAGCAGATATCAGTTGGAGATAGTTTCTTGCTCAGGGCTGTACGTCTGTTTCCATTTCCTCCTCCTCAGTGTGGAGTCCTATCTGCCGGCACCTGTGCAGGCCCTATACCTGCTGCCACAACAGTTCTCATGCTTATCATTGCTGCTGTACCTGGAAGACACTGTTTGCTCTTAAAATCTTTCCACCTTTTCTCCCCATAGCCCCCTGGCCCTGGCAGCACAATGAAGACACCACTTAGGAATGAGAGGTCCAAAACCCACATTCCCTGCACATTGACCAGTGTAGTTCTCTGGGTTTGTTCCCATCTACTAAACTGCAAGAGGACGTTTCTCTGATGATGGCTGGGGGAGGTGCTTCTCTATGGGTACAGCAGAATGTCATAAGGACTCATCTGATTACTGTGTTACTTTAGCAGAACAATAGTATGCCTGGTCTCAGGTTCTTGCCCACCAGAACAGTGTTGCATATGGGCTCCATTTCATGGAGTGATCAATTACTCCCACAAAGTTTGTGCCATTATTGCACCAGCATATCATGGAAGCAGGTCGCCATTGTAGACCTCAGGTTTTGTAGCTGGCTTGGTGGTCACCTTTTTGCCTCTGGAAGCACTGAATAACATTTTTTACCTACTTGATCTCCAAGAAGATTGTAGGCTCAAAGTTTATGTGTGTTTTTAATTTTGTAGACGTTGTCAAACTGTCTGTCATTCAAAAAATGTCTTCAGTTTGCATTGCCAAAACTTCATCGTTATTGTCAATTTATTTAAACACGAAAGAAATAATAGTTTATGGCTGGGTTTAATTGCATATTTAATTAATAATGAAGATTAGTCTTTTGTATATTTATTTGCAGATGCTTTCAGGAATTTGTAGAACGCTTTTTGCTTTCTATTGAATATTTTTGTACATGAAAAGCTATTTTTGGGTCAAAGCTTTCAAATGTGTCAACTGTTTTATTTATTTTATTTGCCAGTGATACTATTTGTCCCTTGTAAGGGTAACACATGTGTGAGAAGCAGAAGCTTCCACTGAGGTTTCATTTTCATTCAGCTCCCGTGTCCCGCCCTATCCTCACACTAGGGTCCCTCTAGAGAACGGGTGTCTGTCGACATCTCTCTGACTGCAGACCATTTTGGAAACTTCTTCTGTGAGGCTAACAATGTGCCTAAGGCCCCGCACAGTAAGGAAGTGACACTTTTTTAAAGCACTGGTAAATCTCTCATGCTCAAGCCAGACGGGACCAGAACATATGCTTCAACACACAGAGCTCATGATGAGTGACCAGGAATGCCAAGACAAGTACCTGAGCTGATGGTTCCCTGCACCCTTACACTCCGAAGTGGTTCTTAATTGGTGCAGCCGAGTGGGGCTTTAGGGAACATCTGGGAACTTCCAGCTCATCAGCGCTGCCTCTCCTCTCCGGCCACAATCTGTCTTGACCCTTAGCCTTTCCTTGGGCACAGAGACGCAGTACCAAGACAAGCTTCCTCACCAACAAACAAGCAGAGCAGAACTGTCTCCTGCGCCGCAGCCTCAGGACTTCTGCTCACAAAGGTTCCTCTCCTCCCCGATGCCAAAACACCAGTTTGAAGACTCAGAGTCATTCAAAACTGCACACCTTTTCCTGGTCTTATGTTTGGGTGCCCTCTGCTCCCCAGACACAACCAAGAACAGAAGAGTTCCTGTGGCTGCTGGAGTCACCGGGGGACTGCTCGCCGTGGCTGGCACGGCTGCTGGTGTGCTGTTTTATTGCTGGTTCTCTAGAAGAGCAGGTGGGTGGCTCCCTAACCGTGCCCTTCCTATCTTGACTCTGGTCCTGCATGCCCACACTGACTATGTGGCCATCCCTCGGCTCTCATGAGCGCCTCCTCCTCCATCACACGATCCCTCACCCTTCTCTTCGGTCCTTCAGAAGTCCTGTTTACCAAATATAAAGTTGCTCAACCACATCGAGAGCAATATGGCTCGATGGGATGTCATTTGTAAAACCTCAGAAAGGGCGGAGGCTCTGTGTTCATAAGATTTCCTAAGGAATGGGAAGAAGAAAAGGACTCTAAGAGATGGAAATCAAAACAGAACTCAAATAGAATTTGGTCCTTTGCTGCTTTTTTAAAATGTGTAGCAGTTTTATAGATGATCAGGTCTATTTTCCTGTCTGAGGCTATTAAACTCTCTGTAGTCATTAATGACCACTGCCATTTCAAACCCAGGTTAATGGGGGACAGATTAAGAAGTTTCCTTTCCCTTGAGGCCGGCATCAATAATTCAGTTGTTTCTACTGCTCCTCCATCCATCAGCAAAGCAAAGACTCAAATCTCAGTAACGGAAGTTCCTGGCAGTCTCTGTGTGAGCCGCATCTGAGCTGTCCCCTAGTCCCCACAAAGGTCCCCTCTTCCTAAAACACAGTGTCTTCCTTTACAGGGGGAAAGTCTGCCTCTGGTGACTCCAGGTAAGAACATGGCCTTATTTCTGGAAGTAATGAAACATCCATGGGACAAAAAAAATTAAAACAAATCTTATTATCACTAAGAGCACAATTTCTGCAGTGTTGCTGAGGTGGGTTGTGCCCAACTGATGCTGCTCCTCCCTTGGGTTATCTCCAGCACATTCCCTGAAGCTCTACCTTAGCGACAGACAGCTAATCCTCCTTCCCACGTCAAGTAGCAAGTGTTTCTCATTTATTAACCCACTTCCTTATACCACTGTTAGCTTGGCATCTAAATGACCACTTTGGCAGCTAACAGGGAAATTGAGGTTCCCTTTGGGGGTTCTTATTCTCATTAATAAAAGAATTTAGAAGCAAGTTCAGAAGGAAACTCAGTAACAGTTTTATTAGAATTTAAGAAAAAAATATAGACAGGATAGGTGAAAATCCTGGTGCTACCAAGGTGGGCAAAGTCAGGCCTTTTAAGGTGAGCAGCATGGCATAGAAATCGTTTATTAAAAAAATAAATATCACACCCAAGAATGGAAGTAGGCTAGTGAGCAGAGAAAAAAGCCCAAAAGCCAGCCGACCATGTGGTAGATGGTCTTTAGAACCCCTCCCTCCCATTTGTAAGTCTTGGGCTACGTTTCATACATATTCTCTTTGTTGGATAATGCCAAGGTGAGTAAGGGCTTCTAGTCTTCCTCTGCAAACTTGGCTACTTTCACAATAATCATGAAAGTGCTTTTTTAGTCATTTTTCTCCTATCACAGAGACATTAACTTCATCCATATCCTAAGGTGATATAGCTTAATTAGCCTAGAAATCTGTGGGCATGGCTGGCATAGTCAAAACCCACGCCAAGAGATGTGACTCTGTCAACAAATAGTGTCTGTGGAGAAGTGGCCACCAGCCTGCATCCTGAAGGCTCACAAACATGCCACCTCCCATGGTGGCTGTGTCCAAACCACCAGAGTTCCTTGGAGCCTAGCTGATCTTTGTTTCTCTGAGACTGGTACCTCTGAGAAGGGTGTCAGGCCTGTTTTAAGTCTTGGCTCTTCCCTTCTAGTTTAATGGTGTTAGCAAGTTACTTAGCTTTATAGAATGTCCATTTCTTACACATATAAACCGGAAACAATGCAATAAATATATCTAAGCACTAGCTGGGTGCCTCTTACATACCATGTGGCCATAAACCTAAAAAAAAAGGAATAATGTTGACTGAAAACCTATTAAATGGATGATCTCACTTCCTGACAAACATCAGTGTTTCTATATCTTACAGGAACCCTTCATATTCAGAATCCCAGGAGCCCACCTATTACAACGTACCAGCCTGTATAGAACTGCAGCCAGTATACAGCAATGGTGAGAACAAGGGCTGTCCAGTCTCTGCTTTGGCAGAAATCACAGGATACATATTAGAACAAGGTCAGGAAGATGGTAAAGCCTCGAGGACTATAATCCTTCCATAGAGCAAAATGGCCAAGGGAGGGGCACGTAGCTGAGAAAAGAGGCTGACTCCTTATCCTCTGACACTTTATCTTCTTCCTAAACAGACCCTAAAGGAGAAGTGATTTACACAGAAGTGCGTTGCGCCCTACAGAGATGTAAGCATGCAGGTAAAATCTAGGGAAGTCTCCATTCTTTGCTATTGCTCAGCCTCCACTTCCTCAGCAGGTCTGGGCCAGTCAGGCACAGAGCCTCTCCTCACCAGCTTCCTGGGGTTTCTTACCTTGCACCTACAGTGTCTGAAACTAATCCAAAGCTACCATACAGCACTGCCTTCTCCGTTGCCCGTGAACGAGCTCAGGATGACTGTTAAAAAATCATCGTATAGCTCCCCCTCAGCTTCTGTGTCTGCACCTACAAGGTGGAATGGGGCTGTCGTCCCTGATTTCCTAGTTTGGGCAGCTAAAACATAGCACTGTAGATTGGGCAGCTGAAATAACAAATATTTGTTACAGTTCAAAAGTCTGAAAGACCAAGACCAAGAAACCAGATGGCTGAATGAAAAATAAAGACAGGTCTGCTCGAAGGTAAGGTTGAGGGGAGGGTTTGTCACAGATATAAGAGAGAACAGCCAGAGGCATCTGGAAGAGTCCAGACTGAACATGGCCAGCAGACTGAACTGAGCCAGGGGGAGGTGGCCATCCAGGGAGGACAAGCGGACTGAGGAGATCCAGGAGCAGAGTCAGCCAGGAGCTAAAATGGCTGGGTTCTACAGGAGAAAAGAGCAGCCAGGGGAAGGGACAAAACCCAGGGGCGGGAGAAGTATAGGGTATGACTTGGATATGCCAGCCAGAATGACTCTGTCCCTACTTGTGAGTAGGGACCAAGAAAGACTGGTAACCAGAGTCCACTTTGGTATGTTAAATAGGCACCTCGGTTACCCATTTGTCCTGAGTTTCTTTGAAATTGAACATCCCTGCTTTTTGTTGCTGAGAAGGGACAGCATCCCCTCTTCTATAACTACTTCTAGCTGAAATAGGGGAGTCGTTGGGGACCCGGCTGGAATGATGGTCACAGCCAAGCAGGACAAAAAGAACGCAGGCTGGAAGACAGTTGTTTTGCTTGCTCTTACTGTCCAAGTTCAGAAGGACCATCTGGGGCTCGTGAAGAGCAAGCTGCTTTGGAGCAGTCTAGGACACAGGTTCCAAGGAACATCTGGGGCTGGAGCTTTGCAGGTAGTTTTGGAGCTGTCTGACTCTTCAGCTGACTGGAAATCTGCTGGGACAGACTAGGGACCTAAGGTAAAGTTAAGGAATTTAGGAGAATTTTTATCTTAGCTGTACACTCGAAACTTCCATGCCCATGGTCTTGGTAATTGGAAGAGGGAAGAAGTCCCAAGACCAGGGAAATGGGAAGCCCACCCTCAGGTGGGGGAAACTTAGTGTGTTGATTAACAGGAGTACTTATCTGGAGTACATAAACTTTGGCCTGTAACAGGAGGATACAGTCATGACTTCCTGAAGCTTATAAGAATTTTTTAATTTTAAAAAAGATAAAAGTTTTAGACATTTTAGCATTACCACTGTTCTGAAATCCACATTGTAGAAAAAGTAGTAGACTCACACCTTCAAGTCAGAGTAAAAGCTTGGGGACCCCAAAATATTATTCTAGGTTAAAAACATTAACACTTTTCCTATATATCCAAGAAACTGGAAATATAGATTGGACAGAGATGTTTTCAGCATGATTGAGAAGCACTTTTAACTCTATATTTAGAAGACAACCAAGGAAGACTTAAATTTGAGCTTGTGACTATGCTAAGAGTAGCAGTGCTTACCAGAGCCTAGATTAACTGTGTATCAGAACTCTGCTGATTAATGGGAAAAGTCTGAACATTTCTAGACTTAGCATGATAACAGCATACTGAGGGTAAGGATGCTGAAGCATTTGTCATCCCTTTAAACTGCCTTCTCATATCTTTACGATTTGCACTGATACACATTAAATTACTTTCTTAGACCCTCATAACTTACATAAACTTAGAACTTTTTCTTTTCATCTAATTATTTGCCATAAGGCACGGGTGCTTGGTTCCTGAGAGATGTCATTGCAAGGCAGGTTCCTTTAAATGAAGGAATAGTAAAAAGCTACATTGAAACCTGTTGTGAGTGTATCTTTTTATCAGTGTGAGGTCTACCAACAAGGTAAACTGTGCCTGTGTCTGCCTTTCTCGGCAGGAAACCTAGTAACTCTAGGTTGCCTGATTTTATATATGAAATGAATTGAACTGGCAGCTGCAGCATTGCAGGGAGGAGCTGGGTGCCTGTTGCTGCTAACATAAAGCTACAGTTAGCCATCAATATCATCAGAGACCTGCAAAGAATAAATTACAGCAGGAATTATAATCCAAATGGCTTAGTTATCAAGTCAAATGGCAGAGACTTACTGCTGGATGGTTATCCTCGGCTCCTGTGGTATTTGGGTGTTGAGGCTAGAAGCAGTTGGTCTTTGGGTGTCACACAGGACAGACTACATTACAGCTTTGGCTGCTGCATGGAACAGCATTGGCCGTCAACTGCCAGACCCAGAAAATCTGAGAGATTTTTCTGTGGAGAAGGAGTTTGGAAAAACTGACCCACTTTGGCAAGGCAGAGTAGAGCAGTCAACCCAACCATGCCCGCAGTTTGGACAGAGTCCTGGCAGCAGGCAAGGCAGAGGGGCAGTTTTTCCAAGTGGTTAGAGTTACACTGATCCAGCTGAAGTTGCCTGTGCCCTGGCATCTTCTTTGGAGCCCTTAGGATTGCAGCTAGGCACTGGCGTTTCTGTATATCATGGGAAGATTTTTCCATTAAACAGTTAAGTGCCATATTCAGCAGATCTCTGAAGAGTTTGAGGATACCTGAGTTAAACAAAATTTGCTTGTTTTTAGTTACTAGTTTTAGACATAACCTTGAAAACAAATATAGGATAGTAAACAATGCTTATCTCTGTACATGAATTACATTTGTACTTAGCATGGCTTATGAGCGTAGTGCATTAAGGAGCACATTAAAAATTGATCATTTATAAGGTGGCTGAGCATTCACTTGCACATCTTAATTATCTTCAACGGTTTACAAGCTAGTATCTTTATAAGATCAGCATTTACAGCTTCGTCTCTGTTAAGTTTGAGCCTTAAAAAATTTGAGTGAAGATTTAATTGAAGATCCTTTAGCAACTAAATAAAACTTGAATCCATAGAGAGACTGAAAACTTTACAAAGCTATAGATACCATTCACATAGAGACTGGAAATCTTAATTGCCTTCATCCTTTCACAGTTTCATAGTTTTATATAACATACAGTTTTACAGAACATACAGTTTCTTGTATGACTCAGTTTATCCAAATAGTTAAAGTTTAGAAAAGTTAGCAAAGACAGAGAGGCTAGACACAAATCTTCAAGTCAGTTACTAACTGACTACTTGAATAGACCTTAGGAATTTATAAACCTTATTTATCAAACATATGCTGCTCCTTACTTAAAATTTTTCAGAAGCCTAGTATTGAGCAATTAGCAAAAAAAATAAGTGGTTAAACACGCATCTCTGAGTCATGTTCTGTTCACCTGAATAGACCTTTATAACCTTAGGAATTTATTATCACATAAAAATCCATCCTAATCCAAAATATTTTGTAGACCTACTGTTGCCTCCTTGATCTAAAAAGGAGATACAATATAATTTAATTGTAGGGCTCAGTAGGACTGATAAGTTTTATAAGTGTTGCTTTACAACACATGGTCATCTAAACCCAAATGGTGGTGAAGTTACATTGCACAAACTCTTTTTTAACCTTAGTAAAGATGGCTGTCAGCCATATAGTTGCTATTTTAAGACATCTATTTTCTAGTAGATCTAGTTTTTAAACAAGAGTTGAATCCAAGTTACATGTACTACCCTTGACAGTCCTTGGCAGCATGCCAAAGCACTGTTAAGAAGGCTGGCCAGGGAGAGGAGGGAGGGTGGCAGGGACCTCACTGAACAGGACCCTGAAATATCCAAGCAGCACCCACATTTTAATCTCCCTTTCTTTTGACAGTGGCCACAAATACAGTGAGTCTGCGATACCTGTGGCTCCCCCTGAGGACCTGCCAGCTCTGCTCTTACCCTGATGCTGTGGCCTCTTGGAGTCTCCTGTTATCTACTCTCAGGTGAAGCTGGCAAGTACCCTGGCTCCTGGGATGCAGAAGTCAACCTTCTCAGCACTCAGATGAGTTCACAAATCTCCCAGCTCCTGCCTCCACAGTGCAGCCCAGCATTCTCCGTGGGAGAGAGGGCACACTGCTGTGGACTACAGTGCATCCTGAGCTCTGTGCACCAAGTGGCCAGGACTCGGAGCCCTCCTGGATTCCCACCTGTCACTAGACCAAGTACTGCACATGGTATTTTTTTAGTCTAGTATTATTTTTTTATCTAGTGATAAGCTGCTCTTGACCTAGGGAAAGTCATATGTACTGGCTTCCTCAATGAGCTTCAGTTTTGATGGCTGTTGCTTCTCCGCGATTAGAACTGTTTGACTGTAGCTGGAAGTCATGATCTCAGGGTGTCAGCCTAAGGCCCTCAGTACTGCTCTACCAAGTGGGAAGCAATGGACAATGGACTCATAATGAACTCTTTACAGCAGAGCTGCATTTCACAATCTTTTCATTGTTTGAACTTAAGGTCTGTACCTGATATTGGTGTAACTCCTTTCCCGCTCAAGAGCTAACCACCCAACTCAAATGAATACCCCATACCCTAAGCCTTTCCAAACTTGACAAAAGGAACCCCATAAAGTCCAGATTAGGAGCACCAAGGACAAGCTAATGCATCTTCAGTCATAGAAAGTGCTATGTAATTGTGAATGAAGAATGACGAAGAAAGCAATATTGGACTCTATGTGCCTCCCAAGAAACTCAGAATCACCCTGTTCTTTCTTTCCCCTGAGTGAGAATGAGAGAAAATCTGGGTGGGAAATCCTGTTCACCAGGAGTTAAGGCTTCAGATCTCCATGTGCTTATGATCACCCAAGAACCTTCTGGACATGAAAGAGCTCGCCATCCGGACCTGGGTAGAACCTGAGACTTCATCTCTAATAAGCTTCCATACGGTGCTGATCCTTTAGTCCTGGGATCATACTGACAGCTGGGGCTCCATAGGTCTTGACAGAGACTAATGAAGCAGATCTGGTTACCCTCTGACAAACGCCACAGGGCGTGTTCACAAGGATAACACTCACATTCAAAGTCCCTGAACCATCCTCTGGCCAAAACCACTGTGGTGGTTTGAATAAGGACGCTTGGTCATCAGGGAGTAGCACCATTTGAGAAGGACTAGCAGTTGTGGGCTTGTTGGAGGAAGTATGTCACCAGGAGTGATTTGGGGGGATTCAGAAGCTCAAGCCATGCCCAGTGAGTCTCTCTTTCTGCTGCTGATGTAGAACTCTCAGCTAGTTCTTCAGCACCATATCTGCTTGCATGCCACCATGCTCCCTGCCATGATGATAATGGACTAAGCCTCTGAACTGTAAGCAAGCCCAAATTAAATGCTTTCTTTCATAAGAGCTGCTGTGGTCATGGTATCTCTTCACAGCAATAAAACACTAACCAAGACAAGCACCCTCAGAGAACTCTGAGATATCTTGGGTTTTGCCAGCTCTCCTGTCAGGGAAAGGAGACTGATACCATCTTTGTTTCTCTGCGGGCCTCATACTCAGTTAACAATTGGTGAGTGAATATACCTTCTATTGCTCTCTCCACTCCTGAGATGCTGCCCCCTTTCATCGTGCCCATCATACGTTCTCTTGACCTCTAACCCTGTGGATCATTGTTTCAGCTCTTTTTCTCTAAAGAAGCAAACTTCAAAAAATGTGAGTTTGTAGGGGAAGAGAAGACAGGGAGATAGGAACAAAGGGATGATGTCCATGCTCCAATTCCAGGAAAATGGGAGGGGCATAGTAGTGTAAGAGGTTAAAGAGATTTTAAGGACATGTGGGCAGATGAAACACACATTATTTACTTCAAACAAAGGCTGCTAGACAGACAGCTACACACAGGCACCCAGGCACAGGCAGGCACATGGGCTACACATAAGCAGGTAGCACACAGGACCCATGGTGGTAAGCACATAGGCTTGTCAACAAACACATAGGATTGCTGTCAAAGGTGGAAGTTGAGGTCTCTGGTGTCTGGTCATCTTTATATAGAATCCACACAAATGTGTCACTCTGACCTGAATAGTTATACAACAATGTTTACTTTTGAGGTTCCCAGACTATCCAGTGTCAGCCACGTTTTGGCTGACTCATAGCATATATCCATATCACCACCATGTTGTCTAAACAGAAACTGATAGCTTCTGTTTCTTATAAAAGGTAGGGGAAGAGAAGGAGAAAGGAATCTATGGAAAGAGACAAGTCACATGATCTACACTTAGCAAATTAAAGCCCTAGAAGGGCCATTTTTTCCATGTGAATTTAAAGTCAGAAGACCTGTATCCAATTCAAGCAGGCAACCCAGTAGAGCTCCTCTTTGCCCAGGAGAGGAGAGCCCTTTTCTACTTAAGCTTCCAGCTAATCGGGTGTGTGGTGATGCAATATTTTGAAAATATCTCTTACATTCTGTGAGATTGGAACTTTCGCTGGATCTCACAGCTGCGTACTCAAATTGTTTAACCTTCCTTTAAGAGAACAACGGGACAATCAACCTTATTTGTCTTGAATTCTGCATGTAATACACTTTTACAACATAAGCTACTGCATAATCACAATCTTATGTTATGTATTCTTGCATGTCCCTGACCCAGAGTAAGACATATGTATCATTTGCTGAAAGCAATGTTAATAAAGTTTAAATTAAATCATTTATTGATATTTATTGATAAACATTGATATTTGTTATCTGGATCAGCCAGGATTATTTGGAGACCATGACTTAATCCCTTGTAGAATTTTGTTTAAAAGTTTTATAAAGTAAACTCCATTCGTTCCCCAAGTGATGCTGTCTATGCCGTTAACAAAATAAAGAGTGGAGTTGTTTGGACACAAGAATACACACAGAGAGACAGAGAGACAGAGATCCATAAGAGGGCCTTCAGATAGGCACAGATTCAGACTAATATAACAGAAAGGCTGAGAATGGAAGACACAGGGGACATAAAAGAGAGAATTTAGATCTGAACTCATTCTTGATTGAGAGACTCCAAGGGGATGTGCTTCTATCCCTTTCCTTAATGTGACACAGATGCATTATTGGTTACTTGGAGTTAATTACTGTTGCCTATAATTGGTACAGGAAGAGAGCACTCATAGTAGGTAGGGCAGTCACTTTATTCTGTTAATTCACATCTTAATGTAATCCAGATATACTTTTACAGAAACACCCAGAATAACATTTGGTCAAGTGTCTGGTCAACCTAACACACATTATAACCAAGGGGAGGGGACCTCTGTGATTCTCAATTTTGTAGTTCAGACAAAAATAAAATCAGGTCCATTGTGATTCTAGAGGTTGAGATCTGGTTTTGTCTTTGTCATGTGGGTGTTCTTTTTGGTTTTGGAGGGGTTATTTGTTATTTGCTTGTTTGTTTGTCTATTTTTTTTTGAGACAGGGTCTCACTATGTAGCTCTGACTGTTCTGGAATTCACTATGTAGACCAGACTAGCCTTGAACTTACAGAGATATGCCTGCCTTTTTCTCCCAAGTGCTGGGATACCACTCTGCCTGGTATATGGGTGTGGACTTCCTTTGTTAGTTTGAGTCTTCTGGGCAAAAAGGTTGGGGTAAAAGAGATGTGGGCAGGTTGGGCCTAGAGGTTGGAGATGTCTTGGTGGAATGAAGTCAAGTGGACCGAGAGGATTGGGCTGGCGTGCAGGATGTACTTCCTGTTACAGTCGAGTGTATGGGTAGAACTGTTTGGGTGAAAAGGTTGGATATGGCATGGTAGAGTTCTGTAGTTTGGGGAACAGTTTGGGAGAGGATCCTACACCAAGCCTAGAACTCCTTAGAAAGGAAGGCATGAAAAACCAGATGAGGCTAGTGTACTAGTTGAGATAGCAAGGCTAAAATTTCTGGATTGTGGTAAAGGTATGAATAGACATGCGGTAATCTGAATGAAAATGGTTCTCTGTTGGCCCTGGCCCCTTGACTTTCTTTGCCTGCCTCAGACCCTTTGCCTGCTGGAGTGAACTGAGCAAAACACCTGTGCCTGCAGCTGCTCTGAGCAGGAGACCTTGATGGCAGGGGAGTGGGTTCTGATGAGGCCTGCAGCTGAAAGATCCCGAGAGCTGGGGCATGGCTATCAGCTCTATCAGTTAAGGATCCCTATATAAGCTTCCCTGGAGCACAATAAACTTGGCACTCTTGTATCAAGGATGACCCATGTCCCCGTGTCTCTGTCTGTCTGTGTGTTCATGTGTTTTTAAGTCTCCAGCCTAGTTCCCGGCTCGCATACCATCCTGTAGTGCAGGCACTACAGTTCCCATAGACTCACAGGGAGTGGCATCTTTGCAGGTGTGGCCTTGCTGGAGTAGAAGTGGCTTTGTTGGAGGAAGCCTGTCACTGCAAGAGTAGAGGGGGATGGAGGAGTTAGGCTTTGAGGTTTTAGAAGCTCAAGCCAGGCCTAGTAGCTCACTGTCTCTTCCTGCCACCTTCAGATTCAGATGTAGAGCTCTCAGCTACCTCTCTGGCACCGTGTCTGCCACCATGCTTCCCACCATGATGATACTGGACTAAACTTCTGAACTCTAAGCCAGCCCCAATGAAATGTATTACCTTTATAAGAGTTACTCTGGTCATGGCATCAATTCACAGCAATGAAACCCTAAGACGGGGGAGGACAGGGATATTCACTAGGTTAGATCCTGGCAAACATGGGAAGTCTGGATATCTATCAAGTTGGCAGAGTTGGCCCGTAGGAACTGGAGTGGTGAAGACTGGGCAGATTCCCGGCAAAGACTAGAGCTTGACTCTGATACAAGTGGGAGCGGTCAGAGTAGGCCAGGGCACAGGATGAGGCCCAGGCCAGATCCTGGAGGAGAACATAGAAAGTCTGGATACCTAGTGGGGTGGTGGAAGAAACCCAGATGGATCCATGCATGGCTTCAGATAGAGCAAGTCCTGACAGAAACCTGGGTGTTGGCTGCAGTGCAGGTAGGAGTCTCTGGTCTTTCATTTTCCCTTTTTAATATTTCAAGCCTGGTGTAGGAGATCCTTCTGTCAATGTGTTGCTTTCATTGGTTAATGAGTAAAGAAACTACCTTGGCCTGATAGGGCAGAACTTAGGTAAGACAGAACTGAATTCTGGGAGGAAGAAAGCAGAGTGAGAGAGATATGCCATGGATCCATCAGAGACAGACACTGGGAATTTTACCTGGTAAGCCACTGCCACGTAGCAATACAAAGATTAATAGAAATGAGTTAAATCAAGATGTGAGAGTCAATAAGAGGCAAGAACTAATGGGAAAAAGCAGTAATTTAATTAATACAGTTTCTGTGTGGTTATTTCGGGTATAAGCTAGCCAGGTGGCCAGAAAAAACAAGGGGCCCGCTCCTTGTAGCACAAGCCCAATGCCTTAAAAACAACTTTGTTTGAAACTAGATTTCAAGACCAGAAACCTGACTCCTGTTCATTATACCATGTTCAGCCACTTATCCCAAAGAAAGCAAACAAAATAACATTTGGAGAAGGCACAAAACTCTGCAGCCCACCTTCATGGCACTGGCGTGAGTTCTAACTTTAAATAGAGAAAGAATTGAGGCAGGGATAAGAAGCATGGTCAAAGTGTGTTCCAGTTGCTCATTCTCTGAGTTCTGATTCAGAAATATGGCTCAAAGAAGTCCCAGTGGTTTAAGGGAGCAATCTTGTTCCCCATGAGATGATTGCTCCTTTTTGGGCAATCCCATCATGAGGTGTTATGAAATATTATTTTAAGATTTGTTACATTCTTTTATGCTGTGGAATATTTGTTTCATGGTGCAAAGATGTGTTGCATTCTTTTATGCTGCATTTGTTTAACTCTGTGAAGTTACATGTGTTACTTCGCCTGTCTAAAACACCTGATTGGTCTAATAAAGAGCTGAATGGACAATAATTAGACAGGAAAGAGAAATAAGTGGGACTGGCACATCGAGAGAATAAATAGGAAGAGATGAGAGAAGGGGGGAGCAAGAAAAGGAAGAGAGGAGAACACCATCCAGCCACCCAGCAGCACAGCCAGCCACTGAATAAGAAGGAAAGAAAGAGATAGAGAATAAAGAAGGGTAAAAGCCCAGAGGCAAAAGGTAAATGGGACAATTTAAGTTAGCAAAGCTGACTAGAAACAAGCCAAGCTAAGACCAGGCTTTCATAAGGATAAGTCTCCATGTTTTTATTTGGGAACTGGGTGGTAGGCCCCCAAAAATGCAAAGAGAAAAAAAAAACTACGATGGGGTGATCTCTTTGTAGGTTCTGCTATGGGCACAGATTTTGGATCTTGATGGGGGTGTGAACAGGGCATTGTTGACAGCAAAATGATTCGATTCTCTCATCTTTGCTCCTTTAGTCTGAAAGAGGGCTGAGATAAGTAACTTATCACCATTTTTAGAGAGTTTTAAGGCTGTCTTCCAACGGAAGCGATTCTCCTGCCTCAGTTTCCCGTGTCTAGAATTAGAGATGCACATCACAGGACTGCTCAGCCAGACGATCACCGGGTAACTAGTGAGGCTCTGTGCAGGATTAAGCATGGAGTCTGACACAAAGTTTGAAGTAAAAGGGAAAAGTCCAATGCAAAACGGAGGCAAATATGCCAGGCTTTCCCCCACTCCTGAGCAAGGAACCTATGCTTTCCAGCAAGAACAATTTCTAGGCACCTATTATAGATTCCCTTTAATATATTCTTCCCACTTAAACAGCATTCCAGAAATGGAAAACTCTTCCTTTTGTCACAAAATTAAAATGAAGCTGAAGGATTCACTGTTAATTTGGCAATTCCTATTTCACAAATGTGCTCTATACAGTCCACTACATTGCATGAAATTCACTGAAAGTTCATAATTGGCCGGGTTTTCTTAATACAACAGTCAAAGCCTTCACTAACATTCAGTTTATGAGATCTTACTATTTCATTTCCTTTCTCTTTAAATCATCATGTGAGCCTATATTGTATGCTAGCATCTCCTCCACCCCACCATATGACTCAGTGCTTCCCTCTATTCAGTCCCCCTTTTTCCCCAGATAGTTTCACTTCCACTTCCATGCCACATATATAATTTATGCATCTATATAAAATCTAGGGATCACAAATGAGTAAAAGCACAAATTTGTATTAGGAAAGCTTAATTTACTTTATATGATTATCTTGATTTACAGCCATTTTCCAGCAAATGGTATCATTTTGTATTTCATTGTATAAGATTTATTTATTTTATTTATAGTGTTCTTCCTGCATGAATAACTGCAGGTCAGAAGAGGGCACCAGATCTCATTACAGGTGGTCATGAGCCACCATGTGGTTGCAGAAACTGAACTCAGATCCTCTGGAAGAGCAGCCAGTACTCTTAACCACTGAGTCATCTCTCCAGCCCCTATTTTGTATTGTTTATGACTAGAAGAAAAATCATCATGTCTACACACTGAATTTTCCTTATCTGTCCATCTGTTGTTGGACACCTAGTTTGTTTTCATGACTTAGCTATGGTGAACACTGGTGGCTTGTATCTCTTGCATACCTAGGAGTGATAACACTGGGGGACATACAAGAGCCCTGTATGGTGACTAGTTTACATAGCTGGGCTAGTTTATACCCCAGCCAGCAGTCTATGAGGATTCCCTTTTGTCCACATCTTCATCAGATGTGATTGTCATATTTTTTAAATGTATGTAGGTATTTTACCTGCATGTAGATGCACCATGTATATGTGTTCATTGCCCACAGACACCAAAAAAAGGGAATTAGATCCCCTGGAACTGGAGTTACAAATGAGTGTGAGCCCAATGTGATGTTGATAACCAAACCTGATTCCTTTGGAAGAGTAGCAAGTGCTCTTTACTGCTGAGCCACCTCTTCAGCCCTGTTATGTCTTCTTAATGGCTGACTTCCTCTCTGGGGTGAGATGGACTGCAGTGTAGTTCTGATTTACATTTCTCCAAAGCTTACTGAGGTTGACCGATTTTGATATGTATATTGGCCATTTACATTTCTTCTTTTGAGAACTGTCTCCTTTCATTTAGTTAGGCCATTTGTTCATCGTGTTGTGGTCTTCTTCCAGGCTCTATAAATGTAACATGTAGCTAGGAATATGGTTTGGTGATACAGAGCTTGTCAAATACTTAACATAATCAGATTGTATTTGCATGGGATCTTTTAGGTCTAGAAACTGTCCTTTTTAAAGATAAGGACTTCGTTCAGTTTCCTTAGTCTAGCTGATGAGACTCTTAGCTGACTTGGAGTTTAAAACTCCTCCCACACAGCAGTCAAATTTATTTCTTTAAATCTGCATCTTACTCCACAGCATATTCACTCCTGCACTGACTGGTTCAACACTCCTGCCAAGAACCATTATGGAACAAGGTTTCACCTGAGGTCCTCTGGGCCAGGTAGCATCTCAGGCAATGCCCATGAATGATAAATAGTTTTCCCTACACTATTCCTCTCATCCAAAGGCCAACTTTTTCCATATTTTAAAAGAAAACTGGTGATAAAATTCCATGCAAGGTTTTAAGGCAGGTAGGACCTCCAGGGGCCTCTGCTTAGTGGTGATTTGCCTGGAAAGGAGCCTCCTGCCCAGAAGAGGAGCACACACTACCAGCTCTCCTTTCTCAGTGGAGAAGCCAGGCCAGTGCAACGCAGACTGCAGAAGTCTAGTCTTCCATGGTATAGCTTCAGAGGCAGTGTGATCTCCTGCACCCCAGGTGTGGGTGCCACGTCCTCATGCCTCTGCTCTAAGACAAGTTTTCACATCTGTCTCCATCCTTTTCCCTTCAGCCCTAGTCCCTTCCTGTTGAGATAGCACAGGGGCCTATTGGTGGATCCCTTTTGCAGTCTAGAGTGTCCTATGTTGGATCCTCAGCCCCCTCTTCACCATAAGCTAGTTGTTTCTCTCCCCTCATCCTGAATTTGTAAATTATAACAGAATGTGGGCTCTTTCTTTGAGTTTCCCAAAGATGTCAATACTACCAACCCTTCCAGGATGAAGGGTCCAACTCTCCCACTGTCCTCCCTTCCAAGGAGCCCAGCAGCTCACTAAGGACGCTGATGATGCCCAAGAACCCAGAATCCCAGCAGAGGTGGGGGGTCTCTGTAGTAAAAGCTCATCCCAGCTGCCTTCCGCTGTTCAGATGAAGAGGAAACATCACCAAGACAGCCTAAGAGAGGAAGAAAAGGGTCTCTGCTAGAAGTACAAGCAATTGTGGGGGAAGAAGGGAGGGCAGGAAGTATTCTGTTCTTCCCTGTATCCAGTACACAGAACTGCTGCCAAAAGAACTGCAGAAGATGGACAGCGGCCTGGCTCTGGGAGCATACACCAGACAAGAGCTGTAACTTAGCCTAATCTCTGTACCTGTCCCTCCGCCCCTGCTCCCCTCGGGTAGCCACTCTTCCCCAGGACCCCTCCTGCTCAGCCAGCCTGTGGTTAAGCCCAGAGCCTTACAGCCCACTGGGCAAAACCCTAATGAGCTGTAACTTTCCCTGACCCTACTTCATTCAACATGACAGTTTCTTTTTCTGATTTTCCAGAAATATAAAATGAGTTGAGAAAGAAGTTGAAGAGGAAGCTGTAGTGGGTGGGGCTCTTTATAGACAATGTTAATGTAAATCCACAGCTAAAGTATTTACATGACAATGACACTAAGGGTCCTCTGTGTAGGCTCAGGCCAACCTAGGCTCCTGGCAGTCCCAGCGCTGGCAGCCACCCTGTGGACTACTGCCAGCTCCATCCTCCTGCTCAGAGGGCCACACAAAGTCACAGCGCTCCTGGCTGCAGGAAGGTCGACTCGGGCTCCCCACCTTGGCTGAGGTGAGGCACAGGCCCTGACTCTGGCTCTTTCTTCCCACCTGGACATCCCATGACAAACCTGGAGGGGCAGCATACCATTCTAACTCTGAGCAATGAGCCTTCCCCTTTTCACAAGGCTGCCCAGTCAGAACACCCCAACCTTGGGTATGCATGACTGGCCTGGCCCTGCCCCCAGGGAGTCATGTCACCTGCCCCTAAACCATTTTAGAGACGTGAAGACACTTGCCCATTCAAGAAGCAAAGTGGTTATCACCATGTGAGAGCGGTTTCTTAGAAGCACAAGCGGGAATGAACATGTGGGAATCATGTGTTTTAGCTGTCCAGAAAGGTGATCAAAATGGAATCTGAGGGGGATATAAAAGACCATAGAGGAGGGAGGGAGGGAGGGAGGGAGGGAGGGAGAACCTGGGAGAAGGAAGAAGAGGAAGTAGTGGAGGCACAGGCAGCTGTGTAGCACTACCATGCTGAGTTGCACTTTGTGGCCGAAGGCCTGACCAGCAGATATGAGGCAGTCTGTAAAAAATGATGTGACTACCAGGTGGTGGCACACGCCTTCAATCCCAGCACTCAGGAGGCAAAAGAAGGTGAATCTCTGTGAGTTCTAGGCCAGCCTGGTCTACAGAGTGAGTTCCAGCACAGGGCCCAAAGCTACAGAGAAACCCTGTCTTTAAAAAACAATAAAACATGAAAGAAAGAGAGAGAGCATTTCTGGGCACACTAGTCTGTACGCTTGGTTTATGTGCTTTCTGTCAACTTGCCACAAGATAGAGTCATCTGGAGGGTGAGAACTTCAGTGGAGAAAATGTCCTCAGGCAGGCATTTTCTCAATTGATGATTGATGGAAGACAGCCTAACCCACTGTGGGTGGTGCCACCCACGGGTAAGTGGTTCTGAGGTGTATAAGAACACAAACTGAGCAAACCAGAAGGAGGAAGTCCATGGCTTCTGCTTCAGTCCTTGCCTCTCTAGGTTCCTGCCTTGAGTTCCCTACATGATAGACTATAGGCTATAAGATTGAATAGACCCTCTCCTCCTCAAGTTGAGGAGGTTGTTTTACCACAGCAATAAAAACAGTAAGGCTGTTTATATGTATGTTTTGTGCCAGATCCAGGCTTGTTTTGTTACTTTGTTTCTGTAATATAATTTGAGATAAGGTATTGATTCCTTTTTCCTTATAGAATTTCTTTCTGAAAAGAATATCTTTATTTGTTGAAAATTACATACTTGTATACAATGTCCACTCCCAAGTCCTCATTCCCCACAGACAGCTTTTCCAACACACCCCCTCCCACCTTCAATTGCTTCTTTTTTGGGGGGTTGGGTAACATACTGAGTACAGTTAGTGCTGCCTGGTACAATGTGGACTGGTCTTGTTGGCTTGATCCTGTGTGGCTAAGTATAGATGCAGTGAGCTCATGAATTCAATGGTCACGGCGTGTCACAGTCTCCTCCCCATCCTCCAGCTCTTACACCCGTTCTGCCCCCTCTACCGTGATAATCCTGAGCCTTGTGGGGAAGGAACATATAGATGCCCATTTAGGGATAAGCACTCAGCAATCACTTATTCTCCACACTTTAACCATTATGATTCTCTTCATTAACTACTGCCCACTGCAGAAGCTCCTCTGGCCAAGGTTAATAACAGCACTAATCTATGATATAAACAAATGTATAGAAGATAGTTTAATAGCATATTCATTTAGCAAAGCAATAATAGTAAGTTTGTCACTAGGGCCTCCAAAGTTATGAGCTTTTGACCACGTTTCTAGTCCTAGGCATGAATCATCTTCTTTGGAGCGGGCCTCAAGCCAAACTAGAAAGCTTTTGGTTACCTCTATAACATTCATGCCACTCCTTGCTCCAGTGGGCACATCTCACCTGCTGTGGCAATATTGTAACATTAAGGCTTTACTCCTGGATAATACCATTGACTGTTTTTCTTCCCCGGTGTCTTACATAGCACCTTCCAGTACTATAAAAGCTACTAGCAAAGAGAAATTTTTCATGAGTTATGGTTTGATTTCTCGTCTTGCAACTAAAATGTCATGTGTCTTCAGCAATAGGATCTTACATCTAGTATAGTGGGAAGCCAGGAGAAATGACAATAGCCTGCATTATTTAGGATGTCTCTACAGCAAGCCTAACCCAAATTGTTGGCACTGAGATTTTCCTTTATGTCTCTCAAAAGAAGCATTATCTACTCATGCAGGATACCTATTCTTAAACTCTTATTCTTTTTTTTTTTTTTTAGACAGGGTTTCTCTGTGGTTTTGGAGCCTGTCCTGGAACTAGCTCTTGTAGACCAGGCTGGTCTCGAACTCACAGAGATCCGCCTGCCTCTGCCTCCCAAGTGCTGGGATTAAAGGCGTGCGCCACCACTGCCCGGCCAACTCTTATTCTTTTTAATGTAACTTTTAATTAGCTTACAAAGTAGTTTGTTTCCGAAGGGTGTTTTACACATACATAAGTTTTGGTGAAAACTACATAAAGACATTAATAAGAAAGAGAATTGCAAACCAATCTCACTCCTGAACATTGATGCAAAAATACTAAATAAAATACTGGCAAATCAAATCCAAGAACACATCAGAACCATCATCCACCATGATCAAGTCAGCTTCATCCCAGAGATGCAGGATGGTTCAATATACAAAAATCTGTCAATGTAACCCACCATATAAACAAGCTGAAAAATAAAAACCACACGATCATCTCATTAGATGCCAAAAAAGTTTTTGACAAAATACAACATCCCTTCATGATAAAGATCTTGGAGAGAGCAGGATACAAGGAACATACCTAAACACAATGAAGGCAATATACAGCAAGCCAACCACCAACATCAAACTAAACGGAGAGAAACTCCCAGCGATTCCACTGAAATCAGGAACAAGACAAGGTTGTCCACTCTCTATGGAGTTCTTGAGGTCCTAGCTAGAGCAATAAGACACCAAAAGGATATCAAGGGGGTACAAATTGGAAAAGAAGAAGTCAAACTCTCACTGTTTGCTGATGATATGATACTTTACATAAGCAATCCTAAAATTCTACCAAGGAACTTCTACAACTCATAAACAGCTTCAGTAACACAGCAGAATACAAGATTAACTCAAAAAAATCAGTAGCCATCTTGTACACAGATGATAGAGGGCTGAGGAAGAAATTAGAGAATCAACACCCTTCACAATAGCCACAAATAGCATAAAATATCTTGGAGTAACTATAACCAAACAAGTGGAAGACTTGTATGACAAGAACTTTAAATCTTTAAAGAAAGACATTGGAGAAGACACCAGAAAGTGGACAGATCTCCCATGCTCTTGGGTAGGCAGAATTAACATAGTAAAAATGGCAATCTTACCAAAATCAAGCTACAGGTTCAATGCAATGACCATCAAAATCCTAGCAAATTTCTTCACAGACATAGAAAGAATGGTTGGTACTCAACGTCATATGGAAAAGCAAAAAACCCAGGATAGCCAAAACAATCCTGTACAATTAAAGAACTTCTGGAGGCATCACAATCCCTTCAAACTACTACAGAGTGACAGTACTGAAAACAGCCTGGTATTTGACATAAGAACAGACAGGAGGACCAATGGAAACAAATAGAAGACTTGGATATTAATCCACACACCTTCGAACACCTGATATTTGACGAAGAAGTAAAAAATATCAAATGGAAAAAAGTAAGCACATTTAACTAGTGGTGCTGGCATAGCTGGATATCAACATGTAGAAGAATGAAAATAGACCCATATCTATCACCATGCACAAAACTCAAGTCCAAATGGATCAAAGACCTCAACAAAAAGCCAGCCACACTGAACCTCATAGAAGAGAAAGTGGGAAGTACACTTGAATGCATTGGTACAAGGAACCACTTCCTAAATAGAACCCCAGCAGCACAGACACTGAGAGAAACAATTAATAAATGGGACCTCCTGAAACTGAAAAGCTTCTGTAAAGCAAAGGACACAGGCAACAAGACAAAATGACAACCTACAGAATGGGAGAAGATCTTCACCAACCCCACATCAGACAGAGGTCTGATCTCCAAAATATACAAAGAACTCAAGAAATTGGACACCAAAAGATCACATAATCCAATTAAAAAAAAATGGAGTACAGACCTAAACAGAGAACTCTCAACAGAGGAATCTAAAATGGCTGAAAGACACTTAAGGAAATGTTCAACATCCTTAGTCATCAGAGAAATGCAAATCAAAACAACTCTGAGATTCCATCTTACACCTGTAAGAATGGCCAAGATCAAAAACACTGATGACAACTTATGCTGGAGAGGTTGTAGGTAAAAGGGAACACTTCTGCATTGCTGGTGGGAATGCAAGATGGTACAACCCCTTTGGATGTCAGTGTGGCGATTTCTCAGAAAATTAAGAAACAACCTTCCTCAAGACCCAGTAATCCCACTTTTGGGTATATATCCAAAGGATGCTCAATCGTGCCACAAGGACATGTGCTCAACTATGTTCATAGCAGCTTTGTTTGTCATAGACAGAACCTGGAAAACACCTAAATGCCCTTCGACCAAAGAATGAGTAAGGAAAATGTGGTACATTTACACAGTGGAGTACTACACAGCAGAAAAAAATAACGACAGCTGGAAATTTGCAGGAAAATGGATGGAGCTAGAAAACATTATTTTGAGTGAGGTAACCCCGACCCAGAAAGATAATTATCACATGTACTCACTCATAGGTAGTTTTTAAACATAAAGTAAAGAAAACCAGCCTACAAACCACAATCCCAGAGAATTTAGACAACAATGAGGACCCTAAGAGAGACTTACATAGATATAACCTACAGGGGAAGTAGAAATAGAGAAGATCTCCTGAGTAAATTGGGAGCATGGTGACCCTGGGGGAGGGCTGAAGGGGGAGGGGAGAGGCTGGGGGAAGCAGAGAAAAATGTAGAGCTCAGTAAATATCAATAAAAAAATAAGATTTGGTGAAACCACTCCCCACCTGTTCCTCAACCTCATTCTTCACTTAAATGTTTAACCCCATCTACTTTCATATGACACATATTCTACAGTTTCCTCTCACCCCTTAAGATTCCGTCTCCCCATATGAAAGGCCCTGTCTAGAGTCTTGGCCTGTAATGACATTTCAAAATAAAATACAATCCAAAAATTTGAAGATGAGGTCCACATAGAGAGTTTGTGGTGCTTGTGTTGATGGGCTTGGAATACTTTCCTTAGTATAATAGTTTTTATTTCACCCATTTACCTGAAAATGCTGTGATGTCATTCAACTTTACAAGTTAAAAAATTGCATAGATGTGCCATATTTTTATTATCAGTCATCAATAAATGGAAATATAAGCATATTCCATTTCCTATTGTGAAAAGAAGGATTTCAGGATATTTGTTTAGACTGTGTGAAGATATGTCATTGTGATTGGTTTAATAAAAAGTTGAACAGCCAAAAGGTAGGCAGGAGAGGTTAGGCAGACCTTCTTGAGGGAGAGAGGAACTCAGGATTAGAATCTAGGTATGCAAGAGATGCCAGTAAGAAACTGAGAAAGTCAGACACACATTATGGAGGATAGGTAACTAACCATATGGCAGGATGTAGATTAATAGAAACAGGGTAATTTAAGTTATAAGAGCTAGTTGGGAACAAGCCTAAGATAAAGGCTAAGCTTTCATAAATAAGTATCCATGTTATTATTTGGGGGCTGGCTATCCAAAGACAGTCCGATGAGAAAGACTTCCTACATTTGGTACTCCAATGTGTGGCATGACCACACAGATAAAGAAGTCACACCAGCTAGCCGGATGCCGCAGTCACCACCTTCATCTCTCCATGAGCACTTACAACAGCTGGTTGCTGCTTATAGGGGCATGAGGCTAGGCTCTCATGGAATCAAGTGGGGTGGAGCCAACTGCCAGTGCCATGTGCATAGATGTGCAGCGGGTAGCTTAACTGGTTGTGGTTTGGCTCATTTGGTCAGAGAAACATTGCAGAGACAACAACAACAACAATAAAAGCCAGGTCTAGATTTTCCTGACCTGTCTCATTGACATTATGACCTGTCTCATTGTCATAAAAACCAGATATGTCTGCTCCTGACAGCATCAATCTCCTTCAGAAAATATGATGGGCATCAAAGAACCTCCATATGGAGTTTGCTTTCATTTGTGAGAAAGCTGGCAAATTGGCAAGAAAGTGCTCTTGCCTTGACTGTGGACAATTTGCTGTCCTTCAAAATTCTTGCTTCACAAAAAAGTCTGTCAGATAGTCTAGGTGTATAGGCCAAAGATGGATGCCCCAATGTTGCAGAGGAACCTTGGGTGACAGTTTTGGAAGCTGTTGGTTCTGCATTTCCTCTCAGGTCTCTGATAGGTTGAAGACTAGATAGTTGTACCATACTCTTTACTGCCAAATTCAGAAAATATATTTATAAAAGAGATATAAAGTTTATAAGATTGAGGGACATAAAAGCTCAGTTATGTTAATAGCAGTATTATTTGTAATAGCCAGAACCTGGAAACAACCTAAATGCTCCTCAACCAAAGAATGGGTAAAGAAAATGTGGTACATTACACAATGGAGTATTACTCAGTGGAATAAAAAGGCATCTTGAAAGTTGCAGGCAAATAGATGGAACTAGAAAAAAACCATCCTGAGTGAGGTAACCCAGACCCAGAAAGACAAACATGGTATGTACTTACTCATAAGTGGATATTGGATGTAAAGCAAAAGATAACCAGGCTACAATCCACAACTCCAGAGATGCTAGGGTATAAAGGGGGTCCTAAGAGGGATATGCGTATAGGGAGGGCCCCAGGAAGGGAAAATAGATAAGATCTCCTGAGTAAACTGGGAGGGAGTAGAAGGGAAGGGATGGGGGATGGGAACGTGAAGGATCAAGAAGATTGAGTTGGGGGAGAGCAGCAGGGGAGCAATGAAGGAGATAGCAGGGGAGCAATGAAGGAGGAGCTATTATGGGGTTAGGGAAAACCTGGTGCTACAGAAATTCTCAGGAATCCACAAGGATGACCCCAGCTAAGACTCCTAGCAATAGTGGAGAGGGTGCCTGAACTGGCCCTCCCCTGTAATCAGATTAGAATACATCATAGAACCTACATCCAGTAATTGATGGAAGCAGATGCAGTGACCCACAGCCAAGCACTGGGCTGAGCTCCTGGAGTTCAGTTGAATGGAGGGAGGAGGGGATCATATGAACAAAGGGGAGTCAAGATCATGATGGGGAAAACCACAGAGGCAGCTGGCCTGAGCTAGTGAGAGCTCACAGACTATGGACTGACAGCTGGAAAACCTGCATGCAAACTAGCCCCTCTGAATGTGGTGACAGTTATGAGACGTGATCTGCTGAGGGGGACCTGGCAGTGGCACCAGAACCTATCCCAGGTGCATGAGCTAGCTTTTTGGAGCCCATTCTCAATGGAGGGATGCCTTGTTCAGCCTTGATACAGCGGGGAGGGGCTCAGTCTTGCCTCAAGTTGGTATGCCAGACTTTGCTGACTCCCCAAAGAAAGCCTTACCCCTTGTGAGGAGTAGATGGGAGGTGGGAAAGGGGGGAGGTGGAGGAGTGATAGAAGGGAAGGGTGAAGGAACTGGGTTGTTATGTAAAATGAAAAATAAATTAATTAAAATATATATATCAGAAAACTATAGCAATCACATATACAATTATATTTACATTATTATCTATAATGATATATAATGTTATATAATATAAAGTACATGATATATATATATATAATTATATATATGACTGCTATATCTTTCTTATTGATAGTTCCTATCATTAATATTAGGAGCATTCTTTGTTTCTTCAGACTATGCCAGCTCGTTTTCTGCCCTCCATGCTCTTGGCAGGGTGACGTCCACCCTTTGACTGTCAGTCTCGGTGTCTTTACAGATGCGGGTTATTTCTAGAAGACAGACAGTGGGTCTGTTGTTCAACACAGTCTACCAATCTGCATCTTCTTGTTGCTTACCTGAGGTTATTTGCATTAAAGGTTATTTTTAGAGATATTAATTTCTATCTTTTATTGATGATTTTTGTTTATTCTTTCCTTCTCTCCATTTTTAGTGTTAAGGGCTGACTGAATAATGTTTGAGATGCTGAATTCTTTATTAGATCTGCTTTGTTCACCTGTGCTCTCATGATTGAAGCTGTCTTCTGTTCTCCTCTGTGCATAAGATTCTGACACGTTTTCTGTAGTGATTCTTAGTGGTCATGAATGGTTTTATTTGCGCTTGTTTTCAAAGTCCTCACTTCATCAGTTTTTCTGGATATAACAACCTAGCTTAATGGTTATTTACTTTCAAGACTTTAAATATATTATCCCATGCTTTCCTAGACTTTAGAAACCTCTGATGTTACTCTGATGAGCCGCCTCACAGAAGAATTGGCATTTTTCTCTTACATTCTTTCTTCGTTTTGTTGTTTTGGCATCCTAATTACAGCACATATGGAGATGTCGTCTCTGGTCGTATTTTTGTCTGGTCAGGAATTCTAATGCCCTTTCTAGTTCAATGTCGACTTCTTTATCTAAACTTCAAGAAGTCTTATTGTTGCTGTTTTCCCCTTTCTGTTAAACATTCCCTGGGTATAATGTATGGGCAATCAGGTAAGAAACATAATATGCATTCAAATTGGAAAGAATGGGTGAAATTATCTGGTTTTGCACATGACACTCTTTTGTGTGTAGAAAATACTAATACTTGCATTTTAAAATATCCTACTACAACTAATCAATGAATTTAGAAAAGTTGCAAAATAAAAAATTAGCTGGCAAAAATCGGTTGTTTCTATGAGACTGACATGCTGCCTGCTGTGCTAAAGGCTGACCAGATTTTCCTATAGTCTAAAGTTTATATGAAAAAGAAATCATGTAAACAATGACATTTACCATGGAACCACAAAAGAATAAACTTAAACAAAGCATTGAAAGACTGGAACACTAAAGATACAATGAAATGCTAAATAAAGGGAAAAATGGAAAAGTCTTTGAAATTTTATGATTGTGGACTAATGAGGCTATTCTTGGTTGTCAGCTTGATCATATCTGGAATCAACTGAAACCCAAATGGTTGGACACACCTATGAAGGATTTTTTTTCTTAATTAAATCATTTGAAGTGGGAAGACCCATCTTTAATCCAGATCTCTTAAAGAGGGAAGATCCTCCTTGAATATGGCAGCCTGTGTAAAGGACATGGGAGAAGAAGCTTGCTCTTTGCCTGCTTGTCCTTACCAGCTGCTCAATCCATCCCTGGCATGAGAGCCACTTCTTCAGGGTTCCAGTGTATTCTGAAGACTAGCTGAGACATCCAGCCTTGTGGACTGATTCCTACTGGATTCATGGACTTTTGGTTGGCAGACAGCCATTATTGAACTAGCTGGACCACAGCCTGTAGACCACTCCAATAAATCATAGATAGATAGATAGATAGATAGATAGATAGATAGATGATGGATAGATGATAGATAGATAGATAGATAGATGATGGATAGATGATAGATAGATAGATAGATGATAGGTGATGAGATAGATAGATAGATAGATAGATGATGGATAGATGATAGATAGATAGATAGATGATGGATAGATAGATGATAGATAGATAGATAGATAGATAGATGATGGATAGATGATAGATAGATAGATAGATAGATAGATAGATAGATAGATAGATAGATAGATGATGGATAGATAGATGATAGATAGATAGATAGATGATGGATAGATAGATAATAGATAGATAGATAGATAGATAGATAGATAGATGAAGGATAGATAGATGATAGATAGATAGATAGATAGATAGATAGATAGATAGATAGATGATGGATAGATAGATGATAGATAGATAGATAGATAGATAGATAGATGATAGATATCCTATCAGTTCTGTTGCTCTAGAGAACCCTCACTAATACATAAATTGAGAGATTTAATGATGTTTAGATGACAATGCAACCAAAATAAATACACAATTCAATCATTTTTTTTTCAGAAAAAATACACTTAAAATGCATAATGCATTTCAAAAGGACCGTTCATTTGTCCTGTCTTGAGAAAATGTCTATTACCTATTACTGCACAAATGCTTGTAATATAGCAGTTTCCTCTGAATTGAAAGGGTCCTTCCAGGAGGGTGGAGAAGGATGGTAAGACTCAGGAAGTAAACACACTTCCTCTGTCTGGGATAACTGAAACCCCCAAGATTTGCAAGAGGCCCTGGACAGAGGGACAGAAGCAGTCAACGCGGCTGGGGGAGGAGACTGATAACTGAGCTGCTGAAAGGACCTACATGGACCAGCTCCACGTGGACCTGTAGAGCTGCCTGCAAGTTGTGCAGACAGCTGCAGGAATGCAGTTTTCCTCAGTCACCACCCACTCTGGGGTGGGACTTTGGATAACGCAGCTGCAAAATTGCTGTCAGTAACCCCAATAAAAACTCACTGGCTCACTGAGTTGGACTTTGATGCAATTGTGGCTTTGGTGTATTATTAGTTGTTTCTGTCTCTCTGCCCAGGCCCTCCATATACTGTGCTGTCCACATGCTCACAGATGTGGGACCATTCACTAAAGCATGGTCATGCTACCAGGACCCACACACCCTGAAAGACAACAGCTGACTCTCCCTCCCCAGCAGCTATCAGCTGTCAATAGCTCCCCAGCTACGGTGGGGGCTCAGGAGCCCCTCCTTACTTTGTGCTGGGTTGTTCACAGGCTTGCTCTTATACCGTTCCTGCACAAGCCACCACAGTTGGTGCATGCTCGCGAATGCCATAGTCCGGGCGTATCTAGAAGACATTGCTTTTCTCTACTCCTCCCTGATGTCCAGGCCTTATAATCTTTCTGTTCTGTCTTCTCCAATGATTCTTGAACCTTGAGGTAGGGGTATAGGTGTCCTATTAGCATTTGCTGAGCGTGCAACAGACACTTATTTCCTGCATGTCAGTTGTGAGTTTCTGCACTCATCCCTGTTACACTGTAGTCTGATCAGGTCTGAGAGCTGCACTAATCCATAGGTACAGATAGGAATTTCCTCCTACAAAATGTACCTATGTTGTAGGAGGGAAAGTCAATCTGTTCTAAAGCAGAAGGAAACACAGGCTAAGAGAGTACTTGCTTTCCATACAACAGCACCATTGTGGAATTCTCAAGTACTAAGTTTAACTGCATTCATTTCTACCTGCAATGCTTTACTCTTCCTTTCATTGGCCTTGGGAAAGAATTAGATACTACCCAAGGTTTCTCAGGGTAGAGCTAAGGTTAGGGTTACAATATTGCAATGGAAGACATTTCTAACGCACTACTTTCTCCTTCATGCCCCAAGATTTACCCATGTTAGTTCTCCACTGTCTGCCTCCCCTGAGCAGTTTAGTCCCGACGACTTAACTCACTTTCCACTTCTACTACTAAACTCTGTAGTCCTAAACGGATCTTTGACGGGAAATGAGTTTGGAAATGAGTTCCTTTGAAGGTCTGCTGGGTAGATGCAGGAAGTGAGGCGAAACAGCAGCTACCACTGCTCAACATGCAACAATGTAGCACCTACCTTTCCATCTTCCAGGACCAGATGTGCTGAGTCATAGGCATGCAATATTGCCATCTTGTGGCTTCTCTCAGAACTGCCCAAAAGGCAAACATTGTTAGGCGGTCTACAAGGAGCTATTTGGAGTGTGGGGAATGCAGTCTGGAGTTATAAGAATCAAAAGTATGACTTATGAGAAATCAAACAGTATCAAAGATAGAGACTGACCCCTATCAACCACTGTAAAACTGATTTTCTTGTTTTGACAATTATCAGCTGTTTGACCCCAGAGACAAAATGATCTAAATTCCAATTTCCTCCACTGTACAGTGAAGGTAATGGTTCCCACAGCATTTCCAGAACACTCGTGAGGTGTCAGCTGCCCTTCACATCATTCTTAACCCCACTTCCCTTTCCCAGATCCCAGTAGGTGACACTTTCCAGACTCCTGCACCCCTCAGGAATTCTGGCCACATCGTCTCAATTTTCAGGGGAGCTATGAAAGATGTCCCAATACCCTACATCTCTTAAAAGAAGATTCTGTTTCCAACCTCTTGGTGCCTCAGGTTCAAACCTCTTAAATTTCCTATTATTTAATAACAGATTTGGTTTCATTCTCCAGACAAATTTAAGTCAAGAACCCTCGAGTAAAATGGCAGACTAGAAAATGTCTCTATGCGATCCTCAGAAGAAGAGACATAATAGGAAAAAATCGATATTTCTGAAGAGAAAGAGACAGAGCTGTAAAATGCACCGAGATGGTGTTAAGATACCTGAAAAGTGCAGAGGAAAAGGCAGGTAACACACGGAAACCGGCTCGCCCCAACACGGATCCAGCGGCATCTGTAGGGTTAAGACAGCCCCTTTAGGGGGCGGGGTTTGCCTCGGGCGAATGCCTGCCAATAAATGGGCGCGTGGCTCAGCGGCTCAGCCCTTTTTCCCTCCCTACCTCCTGTACTACTCTGGAACTCTGGTTCTGTAAGTTTATCATTAAAGTGGTAAATATTCTTTGATATCTGCATTGCATTTATTTTGCGCGGATACAATGCTCTCTGGCAGGCAGAGCACAAACAGTCTTCTTAAAGGTAAAGGAAGTTGCCCTGGCCTCAGAACTGTGGCAGGTTTTCGTGAGACAGTGATTCCTCCAGCAATCAGAGAGGACTCCCACTAGGTCAGAAGCCACCTGATTTGAATGAGGATGTCTCCCCTAGGGTAGTGGATTTGAACACTTGGTCCCAGTCGCTAGCACTGTTTGGGGAGGCTGTGGAACCTCTAAGATGTAGAACCTTGCTGGAGACAGGCTTCGAGGATATTGCTGGAGAGAGGCTTCGAGGGTGTTGCCTCACCCCACTTAGAGCTCACTCTGCTTTCTGTTTGAGGTCGAGAACTCAGCTTCCTGCTCCAGCTACTGACTACCTCTGCCTCCTGCTCCATTATGGACTCTTCCTTCGGAACCAAAAGCCAAAATCAGCATTTTCCTCCCTAAGTTGCTTCTGATTATGGCATTTTTACCAAAGCAATAGAAAAATCTCTAACCCAGAAATCCCCAGTAAAAAGAGTGGGCACTGCTGTGGAGAACTTGACCATGGTTTTGGAGAAATGTGGAAGACTTGGGAAGTCTGGACGGGAAAAGTGGTTGACTGCTCTCAACAGAGCTTAGCAAGCCTTTCTAGTAGGAGCTTGGAAGACGACAGAGCTGCGATAGTGCAGATGCTGAAGGCAGCCAGGCCCTTTATGCTGCCTCTAGGATGATCTGAGAAGTCTAACGCTCTCCCGCATCCTGACTGGATCACAGACAGAGGCGTGGACCAGGCTTTCTCTCCTAACCAAGCTCGTTTGTTTCATCTCCTTTCTTGGACCAACCTGCCTCCCCGACTCATCTCTGATTCACAAATGATAAGAGGACAGCCCCATGCATGTTACATCTTCTGGGCAACACACTGCTTACTCACACTTCCAGGAGGAACCCATCAAAGCATCAGAAGACAGAGGACAGATTCTGTTTCCCGGACAATCCCCTCACTGTATTCTTACATGGCTGCAGGTGGAGGTTTTCCCAGATCCCTGTGACAAGTCCCTGTGTTTATTACTTGTCTTGTGGTGACAGAATACTTCACAGAACAACTTAAGTGTGGAGAGGCTGCATTTCAGGTCTCAGTTCCAGCACCATCAGGGCAGGGAAAGCATGGTGGCAGGAACTGGGGCAGCTGATCACCCTGTGTCCACAGTCAGGAGGCTAAGAGCAGGGAGTGTGGGGCTCAGGTCACAGCCCATGAGACAGCGCCATTCACATTTAAGGGAGTCCATCCCACCTCAATGAACTGAACTTACAAAATCCCTCCCAGACATGCCCAGGGGTGTGTCTCTAGGGTGATTTTAGACCCTGTTAAGTTGATGCCAATACAAAACATCATAGCTACTAATCCCACTCATGAAGCCTCTAGCCAAATGTGACTTCACACCCTAAAGGGCCCACTTCCAATGACCTCCACACTGGAGACCATGTTTCATGTTATGAATATGGGAGAGGGCATTTTTTTTTAAATGCCCTGGCAATGCTGAAGCATGCATGGGCAGCCCATATATGGTGGTTCTGTTGAACTCACCCATATTGAGTTTCATGGTCTAAGTTGATGAGGACGACTGACCAGGTCTCTCCTCCAGAGGACACTAGATATCATTACAGATGGTTGTGAGCATCCATGTGGTTGCTGGGAATTGAACTCAAGACCTTTGGAAGAGCATGCAGTGCTCTTAACCACTGAGCCATCTTTCCAGCTCCCTAAACAATTAATACCAATCAGCAAATTTTCAAATTCTATTACTTGTTAAATAGTCATTTCTACTTCTGACACTTGTCTTTCTCCAGTCTTCTATTCACTGTTGTTTTTTTTTCTTTATTGTAAAACTCTTTATATATTATGGAAATTAGCTATCTGACTGCCCTGAATGTTAGAAATGTAAATAGAGTTTCTGGGCAAAAGACCCAGTTCCTGGAGTCCTAGTCCCAAAGAATTAGGCTTGGCCACCCAACCACGCACACCAATTAAAGAACTAGGTAGTGATAAAGGGCAGAAAGCAAGATTTAATCAGTGTGCACACTGGAGAAAGGAATGTTTCCAGAGCACTGACATGAGCTCTATGTTGGGTAAGAACTGGGAAGAGGCTGTGCATGAAGAGCTCAGCTCGGCCAGGCAAGGTGCAATCCGGTGATCATTGTCTCAGCACCCAGACAAGGTTCTCCTGGGAAGGCTCTGCTGCTTGTCAGGACATCTGGTTTTCAGGTGGCCCAGAACAGCCTCACCGTCATAGATAATTGGCCTCACCCAAGGGTTTGTCCGCCCTGTGAGACTCTACTGTTCCCAGAATCCATAGCTGTTTAGGTCATTACCTGGAGACCAGATGCCACTGGATATCTACAACAGAGTGTCGTAAATGGGAGTAGGAAGAGGCCTGTTCCTCTTACCTTTATTCTGAACCTTGAGAAACAGCAAGTATTCCCAGCTCAGGACAGATTCCCCTTAAGTGATTAACATGTCTACATGCAGAGGTGACAGGGTGACCCAAGGCAAAGGAAACAGTTGTAAATTGTTCAGAAGCCAGACTTCCATCTTGCCTTTAGTGACTCTGTGGGCCCAAGTGCAAAGCAGCCTCTAAGGACCCGAAACTAATACATGCCACACTTGTCCAATATGTTTTCTCTCTGTGTTTAGAGCTTGCGTTCCCCACCAGGGCCTTGAAGGGCTCTAATTCATCTCTCACTATAGGGCAGGAACCCGTGGCAGGGACATACCAGTGTGGGTAGGACACTCTAACTCATCTGTGACTATAGGGCAGGGACAGGCAGCAGGGACCTATTGATGTGGGTAGATTATCAGGCAGGACAACTTCCCAGTCTGAAACACCTATTATTCATTCCACAAGGGACTACCAGGCCCCTGTGGTAAACTTCCCGACAGGAATTAAGACAGCTTTGTGCCCCTCCCTTTCCCTATTGAAATGAAGAAACCCAAAGATTTGGAATTTCCCCCAGGAACTTCATAATGAAAGGAAAAAAAGACTAGAATCTGGCGAACAGCCTTCCAGAAAAGAGCTTTCCTGCAGGTCTGATGTCAGGTAGCTTTCAGTAGGCTGGAGCCGGCACGAAGATGACAAGTTATGCATGCCTCTTGCCTTCTACCTAACCTAACCCTCATGTTAGGACCCCGAATAACGACTTAGAAAGCCACTGGAGATCTTCCTTTCTCTTCCCACTGTGGCTACATTAAGGAAACCTCTTTTTCTGCTTTTCTCTAGTACTTTATCTCTTTTTTCTCCACCCCTGGGAAGGTAGGCATTTTATTTCTAGTAAGTAATATAAGTAAAGTTTTATTAAATATAACATTTCAGATTTTAAATCACAAGTAAATCGTCTTTTTCATATTCTACATCCTGGCCAGTGTCCCCTCCCTTCTCTCCTCCCAGCCCCCCACCATCCCTGTCTCCCCTCTTCATCACCCCATTCACTCCTCCTCCATTTCTCTTCAGAAAAGGACAGGCCTCCCATGCATATCAACTAAACATGGAATATCAAACTTCAGTGAAACTAGGCACATGCTCTTCTATGTGGCTGATATGAGGAAAGGGCCCTAGAAGCAGTCAACAGAGTCAGAGACAGCCCCTGCTCCCTCTGTTAGGAGTCCCACAAGAAGACCAAGCTACACAACTGTCACATACGTGCAGAGGGCCTAGGTCAGTCCCATGCAGGCTCCCAGGTTGTTGGTTCAGTCTCTGTGAGCCCCTATGAGCACAGTTAGTTGATGCTGTGGGTTTTCTTGCAATGTCCTTGACCCCTCTGGCTCCTACAATCCTTCCTCCCTCTTGAAGAGGCAGGATTCCTGGAGCTTGGTCTAATGTGTGACTGCGAGTCTCTGCATCTGTTTCCACCAGTCACCAAATGAAGTCACTCTAATGACTGGGCTAGGCACCAATCTATGAGTATAGCAGAATATCATTAGGCATCATTACATTGATTTTTTTCTTCTCCAGTCATGTTTGGTCCTGGCGTTCTGTACATACTTTGTCTCTTTAATTAATCTGTTGAGGACACGTGACCTACCTTAGCTAGTGTCGGGACCCAGGTTTTGGCCTTAACAATTCCATTAATACTATTGTCTATAAAAACCACAGTTGTGTGAGAAATTTGAAAGGAAGCTTTCCTTGTGATGAGATGCCTCATCTTGTATGAGAGAGTGGACAGACTAGAGAATCTGTGGGACTGAGGCAGGACTTTGATGGCCACAAAGAAAGGGAGTCTCAGCCAAGAACACACAGTACTGACCACAGCTACTGAGCACTTCCAACTGCTGGAGAACAACTTCAGACCCTCCCTCGAACGCTGACCACCAGAAGGGCAGTTCCTGGCTTGCTGACAGTGGAAAAGGCCAGAAGGCCTTGTACAAGGGAAAGCTCTATTGAAAAGAAGCCAGAACTCTTTTGAGAAGTACTGGGAGCTTGTCTGAGACGGGAAGAAGTCCTCTGAGAGGCTAACGGGTGTGGAGGAAGCCATGGACCACCTCTATCTCCAATAACAGAAGAAAATTATGGCTAACCGTTCTGGGATTTGCCTCCCCTTCCTAGTTTCTCAGGATATGACCAGTCTTAGTCTTGACATCCCTTAGATCACTCTCAAAGAGACAAGAGACACTATCCACACACACACACACACCTGGAGCCAAGGTAGCCATGCCAAGCATTGCCACAGTTGCCGGCAGCACTACTGTCGGGACCTGGGCACATTCACCATCTGATGGCTGATAACCAAATTATCAGCAGTGGTTCTGTGAAAAGACATCTTCCATCACCTCAGGCCACCACTGGACAAACCTATAACAAGTGTCTGCTTGTGCCAGTCTCTCTGGGCACAAAGACAGAGCAAGATCATTGCATTAAGAAGCTTCAAGCTAGTGGGAGGTGGAAGCAGAAGGCCATTTCAGGTAGGCAGAGGCCCCTAGAGGCATTACTCTCAGGGAGACAGAGCAGGCCAGACCACGTGATTCTGAAATGATGCAGGGAAGTGTCCTGGAGGGTAGCAGGTGACTGCAAAGGACAGGTGCAGCTCACACCTAGGGGAAGACTGTAAAAGTAGCCTTGAGGTCAGATCTCTGCTCCTGATTAGGCCAGGCAACCAGAGACTGAAGGAGCTGGCCTCATTTGGGTGGGACAAGAGTTCCTGAGGGCTGGGGCAGACTGGCCAAGTTGTTTTGATCTGCATTTCTCTGATGACTAAGGATGGTGAACATTTCCTTAAGTGTCTTTCAGACATTTTAGATTCCTCTGTTGAGTGTTCTCTGTTTAGGACTGTACTCCATTTTTTTTATTGAATTATGTGATCTTTTGGTGACCAATTTCTTGAGTTCTTTGTATATTTTGGAGATCAGACCTCTGTCTGATGTGGGGTTAGTGAAGATTTTTTTTCCCATTCTGTAGGTTGTCGTTTTATCTTGTTGGCCATGTCCATTGCTTTTACAGAAGCTTTTCAGTTTCAGGAGGTCCCATTTATTAATTGTTTCTCTCAGTGTCTGTGCTGCTGGGGTTATATTTAGGAATATAACCTCAATAAGTCAACTAAAAGAGGGGAATGGGAGATTTATTCAATATGATCACATTGGAAAGAGGGACAAAGAGATCCAGGGAACCCTCTGCAGCCTGTCTTCAGGGTCATGACATAAAACTAAATTGTAAATAGAGTCAAAGATATGAACAGCAATGCAGTTCAGTCAAGGTGTGGTCTTGTCCATCACTGACCCATGACTGTCCAGGCTTCAGTCTCAGCCTGTGAGATGGCCTAGCTTGTTTGTTAGAATTGTGTGGATTCTTTCTGAGAGATGAGTTCCTCCAACAACTTCATGAGATGCCTGTGGAAACTCCCACTGCTTTGGGGTTCATTGTCTCAGTCCTCTGATAGAACAGCCAGACTGAGAGACACACGTATCACTGTAGAATATCTTCCTTTCTGCTAGAGCTGTTACAGTGCGACAGACTCCCGGTGCCACTGAGTGAAGCGTGCAAGGGACACAAAACCAATGGCCCATGTATATACTCCAACCTCAGACCAAACCAATGGCCCATGTGTACACTCCAACATCAGACCAATCTAAGCAGTCATGTTTGTGGTTGCACTCTGAGAGGATCGAACTCTAGAAAAAGTGGTTGTTGGGGTGAAGCTTACAAAGGACACGCAGCCCTGGCTGTGGCGGAGCTGTGTCCTGACTGTGTGGATTAACCATTTGCATTCAAGAAGCTAAGATGTGCCTTTAGTCTCTTGCCCTGTGTTACTGTTCACAATCCAGAAGGCCTTTCAAATTTAAGACTGTGGATAAGTAGGGGGTGTTTCTGAGATTTTAAACTTCTTCCTTAGGACATTCCTAGGTATATCCCCAGGTGTCCTCTGAAGAGTCCTCCTTATATGACAGAAACAACAGTGTGTCTCACTGTTGAATCACTTCATTCTCTGGCCACATCTTCTGTTTGTAAGTGACCTTACACTGGATATCTCCACCCTCCACCCTCCACACTCCAGGAAGGGTAGGCCACTTCCCCACCACTGGGCTAGGAACCCAGCATGCAGAATGTTCCACCAGGGGGCGGTAGTGGCTCAGGCATATGCTTGCTTGCTTGCTTTTTGTTTGTTGGGTTTTTTGTTTGTTGGTTGGTTGGTTTGGTTGTTTGTTTGGTTGTTTGTTTCAGACATGGCTTCTCTATATAGCCCTAGCTGTCCTGGAACTCGCTCTGTAAACCAGACTGGCCTCAAACTCACAGACACCCACCTGCCTCTGCCTCCAAGTGCTAGGATTAAAGGCGTGTGCCACCATCACCTGGCTGTCTGCTTTCTTTTTAAAACACATCAATAATCACCTTCTGCCATTTGTTTGTTTGTCCTAGAGTTTGACCCCCACTGGCTCACCCTCTCCCTTTTCATGATTCTTGCCTCTGCTCTGGAACAGGTGTTGGGAAGGAAAGTCTAGCCTCTAAGAAGAGATGGAGAGATAGGAGGCCTAGAGGGCATAGGTGGCAGGACTGGCTGATGGAACAGGGAATGTGCACCGTCACCAGTGTTTTCTGCTCTGTCTTCCCCAAGGGCTAGCACTGGCTGCTCTGCCCTGTTGTGTTTGCTGCTGAAGTTCCCCAAGGGCTCATTTGGAGCTGGAGAACTAAGGGAGTCATGGGTAAGAACAGAAGAGATTGAGAGATTATCTTCCTCTGCTCCTCTATTAATAGGGTCATTTCTTCAAATGTAGGATTTTACACCAGGAAAAAAAAAAAACAGTTTCAAGATGCCCTCCTCCCTGCCTCTAATAATTGGACCACATGTGGATTGTGCCCACAAACCTAGCTTCTCTAGGATCTGTAAGTGTGGAGGGTGGGATGCTCCTGTCTCCTTATCAGCCCCAGGATCTCACCTACATCATGGCATGAACAAGGAGCAGGTACCTCAAAAGCAAGGCCTGGGGAGGTAGGAAAGGAACAGTTGCTCCTGTTGTTCTCCAGCCCTATCTTGCTCTATTTCCTTCCCCTTAACTTGGCCTTGCTCTCCAGTCTCAGAGATCCAAGTCCCAAAATCCAGATGAGCAGAGGTCAGTGGTGTGTCCCCAGCTGACCAGGGAACCAGTTCCCCTGAACTTTGGTCTTGCTTAGTGACTGGACAGCCGCCAAGAGTCAGACTTTCCCTCTCCAGCTCAGACTTCCTGCTACTGCCTGCTGGGGAAATCCCAGAAGCTGAGCTGTGCTTCCCCACCCAGAGCCCAAGTCCTGAAGGTGGGGAGGGTTGGGACAGCCAGGTTCCTGGGGAGGGGCATTGGGAGAAATGGGTTTTGGGCATTGTAGGAACCAGAGAAAAGGAAGCCCAAGATGAAGAAAGCAGGCCTTCTTCACTCTGGACTCTCTGGTCAGGGTTTTTATGGCTGTGGGCCAGCTCAGGGGAGACCATGAGAGCTTCTATGGGCCAGTGGAGGAGGAAGGTGGCTGGGAAACCCAAGGGAGGCTGATGGGACTCTGAGAAGAAAGTGATGCCTGCTGAGAAAAAAGATCCAGACTGGCTGAGATGAGGGAGCTCCCTTGCTCCTCCCACTGGGGGCTGGTCCCTCCTCCACACTGGAGGAGGAAGGAGGGGGCATGAGTGTCCTCCACATGGCAGACATTGAAGCCCCACAGCAGAGGCCTTGGACTGGGCAATGCCCTGGGCATGAGAAAGACTATTCTTTTTCCTTTCCCCCCAGATCTTGTTCTGGCCCTCACAGCAGCCGTGACAGGCTTCCTCCCATGCTCCTGAGATGTGTCCTGGTCCCCCGCTTTGCAGCTACTGCTCCTCTTGGCCCCACTTCCTCATCCTCACCACCACAACCCGGCATTCACAGGGAATGCAAGTGTTCTATGAACTGTGACTGCCTGGGTATCTCAAGCCTCTCCCATGACAAGCAGGTTGAGGACAGAGACCTGGACCTTAGGTCATAAGCCAGGTCATAGGTAAGGGATTACGGAACTTTCTTTCCCAGTGTGGAATCCTAGCTCTCTCTCCCTCACTGAACCCATCCCCCATTCTCTGACTCCTAGAGCCTTACCACTAATCACTCCTCCCCACACCTTCCAGGGCTCAGTTCCGGAGAGATGAGTTAGACGCCAGCCTTGTCCTCCAGGGGAGTTACCACAGCACAGGCAGGCAGACACTCTGCTGGAAGAATAAAGGTTTCTGTCTGTCCTTCCTGACTCTCTGGATGCTGGCTGAGCAGTCTTGCACAAGTCCCCATCCTGCAAAGTTAGGGAGGATTAGCTATCATGGCCATCTAATATTAGCTCTCATTATGTACCAGACTCTGCCCTAAGAGCTTCATATGGACTGTGCCATTTCATCCTAGCAGAGTCTACTGCAAGGGAGACGGCATCATCAGTTCTGTTTTCAGAAGAAGAAACCGAGGCATGAGAGGGTAAATAAATTGTCCAACTCGGCCTAGCTGTAAGGACTGAAGACAGAGTGGATGCAAGACTATGCTTCATCCCCATGCAACTTAATGTTCAAAATAAGTGCAATAGTAGCTAATTCTAGCTCTGTTTTGTTTTGTATATATGAGTATCTTGCCTACATGTATGCTTGGTGCTCATAGAGGCTGGAAGAGGGCATTGAATCCCCTGGGACTAGAGTAAAAATGGTTGTAAGTGGCCATAGGATGTGGGGAATGAAACCTGGGTCTTCAGAAAGGACAGACAATGCTCTTAACTGATGAGTCTTATTTCTAGCCCCTATTTCGTTTTTTGAAACAAGGTTTCAGGATCTCATGTAGCCCATACTAGACTAGAACTCAACACTCTATACTTGCTCATCAATGCTGATTTTGCTTTTCTTACATCTATGCCTTTAAACAAACCTGAACCTAAGACTCTGAAGGTTAGGAAGTGCTCTTTGGAGACTGGAGTCTTCATGTCTGCGACCACCTACCCACACTCAGCACGCCGGCCACTTTTCAGGCTCTCAGTTCTTCTTCATGTTTCCCTGTTGATTTGTTGAGACTCCTACCCACTCTGCATACCTCCCCTTTCCAATTCCTAGCCACCATTCAATGCCCTACCAAAGTACACCAGATGCACTGTCTAGTGAGCCCTAGCAAGTTAACCCATTCAGTCAGTCCCTGACTTCCTCTCCTGACAATATAAAGCCAAATAATAGTGATCAAATCTATTTTGAGACTTGATAATATTTGACGATATAATCATATATATTTTTCTTTTCCTTCCTTTTTTAAAATTTATCCCTCACCAGAATGCAAAATTCCTTAAGGGCCAGAATCTTTACCCATTCTGCCATGTCCCTCTTCAGACAGGAGAGTGCCCACAAAAAGTAAGGCTCTGTAGGTGAGCAGAGGAGCAAGAGCCAAAAGCCCTAAGTTACTCCATCTGCTCACACCTCCTGTCTATGCCTGTGCTAATTCCAACATAGCAGACCCCATCTGGAGCCAGCCTGTACAGGGATCCTGGGAGTTAATGCCCTCAGAGGAGAGATCAACCCAAGGGCAGCTTTACTCTCCCCTCCACGATGCCTTCTTCCTAAATGAGCAGCTGGCAGATTAACCAGCAGGAAAGAAAGGGTAAATGATGCTACAGGGAGTGCATACACTTGGGGCTGCCAATAACACTGAAGCCCTTGTTTCTGACCCTTGCTGTCCCGGAAATAGCCCAAGCACCAGGCCTTCCCTCCAAGGCTGGTAACCTACATGGCATGTCTTCAAAATTTTAGTATTTGTTAACAAATACTAAACCTTTTCACTTCTGTTTCCTCAGTATTTCCAGGGAGGCAGAAGGGAAAATGCACACCAAGTGTCATGTGGTAATTGTGGCTATCAGGAGTGCCGGTATGATTAGTGCTGAGGTCAGTTTGCACGGAGCAGTTGCAAAGGTAGATAGGACTGGAAAATGCTGGGAACATTGCCTTGAAACCAGAGAATAACCCAGTGCTGCAGGCTGGAGGTGGTCCAGAGATGCAGAAAAGGAAAGGGTGCTGAGAATACAAGCTTCTTCCATGATAGTGGCCCTGTGCTCCCTACCTCTCCTGCCTGCCAGTAAGATCCCGGGCTTCATCGCAGGCAACTCTCTTATCCTGTCTTATCTTTTCTCATCACCTGTCTCTACTCCTGAAACACCAGATTCTGTTCTCCCTCTCCTCTCCCCATGCCTGTCACCTCCTCCCAGAGGCCTTCCTTGGCCAGTGGTACCTTGTCCTTGGCTCCTCTTTTAATGACGCAGCATCACATTGAAATTGCTCAGGACCTTGCTTAGTCACACTTGCTGACTTTCCCCACCCACTTAGAGGAAGCAGCTGTCCTACCCCTATGCGTGTAAGTGCTGAAGGCCAGACACCTGACCTCTTTGGAAGTCTCCCCACCACATCAAAAAGCCTTCTTCTGAGCTGTGAACTACTTGTCAGCCCCTTCTCTGTGTTCAGACAGCAGAACAGCACGATTCTCCTCTCCTCAGAGAATGTGCTAGAAGGTGACTAGTCAGCTGAACTGCTGGACACTGGGCTTCCAGGGAGCTACAGAATGCTCTGGCTTACATGTGCTCAGCCCTCCAGAATAGATGTGATCTCTCATTCAGAGCAGTGACGGAACTGCAAGCTCCATAGCTGATAAGGAGCCCGTGTATGTGACTCAGTTTCTCTGACTTTCCCTGAACTCAGTGTTGGATATGATCTTGAAACACTGTAGGCCATTATACAGCAACAACTCCAAACTATCTTTTGTTTTACAACTGTATACATGTATACAATATGGCTTGTTTTCATTACAATTTCATTCATGTATGCAATGTTTTTTAATATTTTTAAATCATGTGTTTGAGAAGAAGGGTTGTACACATGAGCACAGACGCCTTCGGAGGCCAGGGATGTCATTCCCCTGGAGTTGGAGTTACAGGCAGTTGTGATCTGCCCAACATGGGTTCTGGGAATTGACTCAGACCTCGGCATGAACTAAATATGCTCTTAACCCCCAAGCCACCTCTCCCAGACCGAAGTGTTATTGTTTTTATAATTACATACATACACACAGTGTATTTTGATCAGATTTGCCTCCCATCAAGATATCTTTCATTTGTCTACTTCCTGTTGAAGGGAAGTTGTTAGACCTGTGCAAGCTGACACATCCTTACCAGGTCTTTCACCTCAGATCCCATCCAGGTCCATTCATCTGCAGTGGAAGAGGAACAGAGGGTCTCTTCTCCCCTGCATTCCATGGTAAGTGTGCAATGATTCACACAGCAGCAGCTCCTCTCACAGGAATGGAACATGTGCAGTTACTTCTTTCTCAAGTCCGATGAGCTTCGAGCCTTAAATCAGTACAACGTGAGTGACGATTTCCCTACTCGAGTCACTAACGGAGAGTGTTTGATAGGGAGCAGAGGAAGCTCTCCTTGTTCCTGAAGTTCCCTGCACCCACATAAAATACTGTGAGAAACTTGACTTCTTTCTCTATTGTGGTCTGTTACCTACTGTGTTACAATAGGGCAACCCAGGTTTGGGGGCCAAAAACAATTAACAGTTGATTAAATCTCATCACTTTGTAAGTCTGGTATTTGGATAGGGTTCAGCAAAGTATAGCAGGCTTTCTCGGGACTACCAGCCCCTAAATCACGACACAGAGACTTATTATTAATTAAGAATGCTTAGCCTTATCTTATGCTTGTCCCACTAGCTCTGTTAACTTAACCTGTTTCTCTTCATCTACTGTTTACCTTTCTTTCATTCTGTCTGGTCCTATTTTCCTGCTTCCCCCCATGTCTGGCTGCCTGGCAACTGCCTAACCATCTGGTTCCTAGTGTCTCCTTCTCTTTCTCCCTCCTTCTCTCTCTCTCGAGCCTAGATTTCTCCTCCTATTTATTCTCTCTGCCCACCAGCCACGCTTATCCCTCTACTGCCTAGCTATTGGCTATTTGGCTTTTTATTAGACCAATCAGGTGCCTTAGCAGAGATGGTAAAACAAATGCAACACATCTTCCATAGTTAAACAAATGCAGCAGAAACAAATGATGGCATTGGCTAAAGTTTCCCGGGGATGTCCAGCTTGCACTTCAAGTGAGATGGACAACTGAAAATGACTTTAATATACCTACATTTTGCCTGAGATGAAAGAAAGACTTGAATCAGCTTGGTAACTTTTCCTTCCCATGTGGTAGTCTTTCAGTGTGCTTTCTCTAATAGGGATTCTGGGCTTCTCAGCTGTCAGCTCAGGGTGAAAGCTGAAAGTTATTCCAAAGGCTAGGCCAGATGTGCACAGTTGACTTCTGATGCATTCTTTTTGTCAGCTCAGTCATAGGTCAACCAAAATTCAGAGAGTAGACTCCTCCTACCAAAAGAATCATATCTTGAATCCATATGTAGTAGTTTCACAAGAAAAGATGATGGGTAAGCAAAAAAAGAAGGTGTCGCCGGGCGGTGGTGGCGCACGCCTTTAATCCCAGCACTCAGGAGGCAGAGGCAGGCAGATCTCTGTGAGTTCGAGGCCAGCCTGGTCTACAAGAGCTAGTTCCAGGACAGGAACCAAAAAGCTACGGAGAAACCCTGTCTCAAAAAATAAAAAAATAAAAAAAAATAAAGAAAAAAGGTGTCATCCCTGGAGGATTTCCTGAGGTGAAGATTGAAGTTTTGTACTTGTCTAAAGTTCCTCAAGAAGGAACCAAACATTGCACCCCACTCCACCCTACCCAACTCCCAGACATCTCTGTATATTCCAAACTTAGCTCGGCCTGACTGGATCTCAGGTATTACTCTCACTATTTTGAAATCTAGTCTGTGGTCTAGAACACACTCTACGCAACACCTGACCCTCTCCTAGACCCTCTACTACCCTTATCCCTCCACCATCCTACCTGTCAGGACTGCCTCCTCCAGCAGGAGCTGCACTGTTTTCTAGGTGAGGAAACTGAAATCTGTGGGACTAATGCAACACACTCAAGCTCCAAAACCCCGGCTCAAGGGGCTTTCAGCCCATCCCAGACAGCTCACGCATACTACCATGTACAAGCCACTCATAGGAATGCCAGCAGGGAGAGGGAGGCTGGAAAGTCTCAGAATGCTGTCAATAACCTCATCAGAGAGCAGAAAAGGGGAGAAGGAAACCAGTAACCCTAAGTCCTTAAAGGAGGGAATGTCAGAAATCTCCTCTGTCACAAAAGTTGTACAGCCAGGCTACCCATGAGACTAAGGAGGAGGATCACAAGTTCAAAGCCAATCTAGACAACTTAGTAAGACCTTTTCTCCAATTTTTACAAGTTTATAAGGCCTGGAGTTATAGGTCGATAGTAAAGTCCTTGTTTAACATGCAGGAAGGTCCAGGGTAAGTCCCCAACATCACAAAAGAAAAGGTTACAGCCAAGGGTTTTATTCATGTATGTCTTGGTATGCAGGTTGGCTTACTGGTGAGGATAAATCAACACATGGCACTACTGAATCCTGCTTACCTAAAGAGGAGCGAGAACCGCCCAGTTATTGGGACAATGCGAAAGCATCGTCACCACCCCCACTTAACTGGAAGTCAGGCTCTGACAATTTCAGTTCTCTGGAATGCAGCAGCAAATCCGGAAGTGAAAAGGACCTTTGAAATCCAAAAATAGCTGACAAAGATAGAATCAAAGCCAGGTCCTCAGAGCTCTGCAAGGGCCCAGAAGGGCTGTATTGAAGAGAACACTTCAGAGGTTTGACCTGTGGTCTAGTCAAGGGCCTCAAGAGCAAAGCACAGCAGGTGAAAGTTTCCTAGAGAGAACAGCAAGGAACCTTGCCACTAAGGACAGTGAGGCTAGACAGACACTGTCTGTCACTCCACTATGGGAAATATTAAAATACCCATTGTACAGTGACTGGTGCTTTATCAAGTCCAAGCACATAGTACATCATCACATCTCTACAGGAAGCTGGGAAGTAGGCATCCAAGCAGAAAACAAACACTCACAGGTTTCAGGCTTTGCCATAACCACACAGATTAGTGAGCCTGGAGCTGGGAATGACCCTGCTCGTAAGATGTCCAGCAAAGCTACTTATGGTGTTCCCTGTACCTCCCTTTGCATAATGGTGATCATGAGTCATCAAGAAAAGATTAGTCTCTGTCTAGCAAACTATTAAAAAAGATAAAGAAGTAGTTAATAGTTTTCACACTATAAATAGAAAGTCAGGTTTTGTGTTTCGGATAAAGTTCAGCTTTCTGGGATCAGGTATTTTATAAATTCCCACCACTACCCCCAACTGCCATAGTACTGACATGGCACTGATGTGTGGGCACAGCAAGCGCCTCCCCAGCTCTGCCAGCATCTCCATCTCCACTCTGCTGCCCTGACTCTCTTCTCATGGCTCTCCCTCTCCACTCACATCAGTGTGAGCAATCCAGCTCTCCTACAGCTACATGACCGCACTTCACTACCCAACTTGTGGCATGCTCCTCAGCTCCACCCGGCCATACCTTCTACACAGGGGCTTCTACAGTGTCAAAGCTTGTAAGCTCCTCCCACGTGTCTAGCTAAAACCCTCTAATCTCAGTACATCTCTAAAGACTTGGACATTTTTTCATTTGAGCACGCCTTCGTGGTGCCCTCATAACATTGCTGTGCTTCTCTGCTGGCCCTGCATCAACCAGGACATTCATGTTATAACTCCAAGAGCAGAGCAGCTGGAAACAGCGGGGCTGTTGTTATCTGGAGGTGATGGAGCCAGGGTTGGTGTGGTGATGTCACAGCTCTAGGTTAGTATCTCATACATTTTCCTGGCCCTCTGCAAGATGTCTGTAGTACCTCCAAGCTCACATGACAACATTTAAGGTCGAAAAAGTGTATTAGCTCATAAGGCTACCACAACAAAGAACCAATAGTCAGAAAGCTCAAGCAAGAAGACTGTATCTCAGTATGAAGGCTAGAAGTCCAAAACCAGGGTGCTGGCAGGGCTGGTTTCTTCTGAGGCTTCACTCCTCATCTCATAGACAACTCTCTCTCTCTCTCTCTCTCTCTCTCTCTCTCTCTCCCCCCCCCCCCGCCTTCTTGTAAGAATCCAGTTACATCGGATCAGGGCCTGCCCTAATGGCCTCATCTAACCTAATTACCTCCTTGAACATCCTACTCCTAAATTTAGTCTCATTCTGAGGTGCTGCCACTTGGGACTTAAATATATAAACTTGGGGGTCACATGATACAGCCATAACAAAGATTCTATAATAGGAGCCTTCTCTGGGTTGTCTTTTCAGGTAAAGGGTATTTCCTAGAACCTTCCAGTAGACTGGCAGGACAGGACCTAATAACCTGCCTCTTTCCCTAAGAGAGCTTTTCCAAACTGAGGAATGGAGATGGGGTGTGTGTTGGATCCTGAAAGAATGGTGGGAAGGCTCACAGAGTCCGATTGGTCCTGCCAGACTGTGCTCCCACACCAGCAGACTGGCTGCTCACAAGGCATGGCACCTCTGCCACCAGCTTCCTGAACCAGAGTTGAGCACCTCAGCCAAGAGTGCCCCTCGTGGACAGGACAGTACCTTGTTCAACATGAGTGTTCAACCACTACTTGCTAAAGAAATAAACAAATAGAATTTAATGAACTAGATGAACCTGTTTTCATTGTATTTGATCACAGCATTAAATCTTGTTCATATGTTTGGCTTGCATAGCCTGTGGATCATACCTTTAAATAATTGTAGGGTGTATTACTATGAAACTACTATTACAATTAAGATCTGTGAGCTCTGTCTCCCCCAAATATATATGGCTGCATGAATTTTTGTTGAACTGATAATGGATAAATGAATACTTAAAAGTTGACTAATACGAGCTAAGAAGTTATGGTTTCTAGAAAACACTGTCTTCAAGAACTGGCATCTATCTAGCCAGTGCTTACAGAGGTGGGTGCCATAAAGAAGGATCTAGATGACTGTGGCAAGTAGGCTTAAGGCTGTCATGCTAAGAGCAATTCAACAGAGGTGAAGTTGCTGGACGTGGTTACTTGAGTTTGGCTCAGTGGAGAGACAGGATATCACAAGTACTCAGAGGACTGCTGCCTTCTGTCTAGCATGCATCACCTTTGCTCCACAAAACCCCACATACTTAATTTTTGGTGTTCTGCAGAGCAGAGGATCAAAGCACCTCAGTAATGAGCAGCATTAATTTTGGGGTGACTGATTTGATGGTGGTTCTCAAATTCTGACCATCTGCCCCCAGTGTTAGAGAAACTCCTGATTTCCAGAAAGGTCATTTGTATCAAAGTGACAGGGCTCACAGCTGAGGTGCAAACCACGCAGATAAATGAAGATCCAAGGATGCAGAAACTCAGAGTCACTGCAAGTAACCAGTTCCCAGGGCAGTGCATTTTGGCACCATGAGACACACTTTGCAACTGAGAGCTGTGTCTCCTCTCACCCTATTTCAGACCCAAAGGGCTCTTCCTCCCTCGCACAGTTCAAATAATGAGGTTCAATTAAAACATTCAGGTTCAATTAGTGTGTTAGGGCTTCGGAGGCTGTGTCAGGGCAGAATATTTTCTGTGAGCAAATGAAGACAAACTGGACTGTTCTGGACCAGTGTGGTAACATGCAGGGGCAGGAGACAACTTGGTTTGCAACAACAACTGTATGGCAGAAGAGCTGGACAAGATGGTACTTGTGTGTGTTCGTGCTCTGACTGTGCCTGTTCCCTGGGCCCCAAGGGCTTTCCTAACAGCCAAGAGAAGGAATTGCATGCTAGGGTGTTTTCCTAACAAGTTGTGACTTTTTCTCCTTTCTTTAAAATATTGGTAGCCCAGAATTTTGCTGGGGAAACAAGAAAAAGAAAAAAATAACAATCTGTTACTATAATGATATCTTTTTTAATTGTACCAATAAACTAGGTCTTAACACATTATTGTAAGCACATTAGCCAAAACTATTATAATAAACTCTTGTTGAGAGAAAAATATCCTGGCAATGCATGTGTCTAGAATTCTGTCTTCTGAACTGCTGCCAAAGCGTGAAAGATTCCCAGTTCCCTATGAAGTCCCATGCTGTGCATGGACTGCTCCCCTCTGCCTGCTGCCAATACAATCACTAACTTTACTTTGATGTTCTCTGCTGTTTTGTTTTGCCCCCCCCCCTTCCCTCCCCCCTCTCTCTTTCTTTCCTGAGACAGGGTCTTATATAGGCCAGGCTAGTTTTCAAACTCTCACGTTGTCAAGAATGACCTAGAACTCCTTTTCTTTGTGCCTACTCCCAGCAAGTGTTGGGATTATCAGTGTGTACCACCACACACTGCTTATTCTTGGCTTTCTATCATGACTTTGACTCTGGCAATTCTCATACACTAAGCACACCACTATCTGGAATCCCCTTACCTGGAATGCTGCTAATTGGCATCCCTCAGATCAAAGGCACAAGGGCTGATGAGACATTCCAAGATCATACAGTGACTTTTGAGCCATTTAGAAAATATCTGAGTGTATTCAGAAAAGTTTAACATTCATATCTGAATGGATTCTGTAGATGTTGTTTCCATGTCACTCCAAGTATATTAATAAAATACAAAATAATACATTGTAATAAATCAAGATGATGTGGACAAGCTGGAATGAATAATAGAACCAAATAAATGGGTAGGAATTAATGTAACTAATACATACTTTGTCGTGTGGGTTAAAGGCTACTTAACAGAAGAACCCTGAGTTAGCACTCAAAGAAAGCCAGGGGGATATCGGCTAGCAACTCAGCCACGTTTGGTGACACTGAAACAGTTTGTTTTATCCAAGACCATCTGTTTGTTATTGTTTTTAAAGTGTTCAAATAAAAAAAGAAACAGTTTCACTGTGTGATTAGCTAGTCAGGCCAGGTCTAAGGAGGACTGTTTTGTTATGAAGGACACATTTGAAAGGCAAAGGAACTAATATGTTTCTTTTGGCAACTCCAATATAATAGCTGTCTTCAAACAGCTGAGGGGTATCAAAGAAAAGAAACATTACATTTAACTATGTAGTGCCAGAGCCCAGACACAGCATCAGTGATAGGAAATGTCCAAGGAACACGTGTCAGCTCCACATGTGATAAGACTTTTTACAATGTTTATGATGATCAAAATCTTAGACTTCAGTGAACTTGAGCAGAGGCCAAGACTTGGGCAGGAGACTTCTATTATATATAAATATATAGTAAAGACTTCTATTCTTTGCCCTGTGGTGGGAGTTTAAATCCTTTATTGTACCGTGGTTTCTCCACGGTCCGCCATACATTCTCATGCTCTCTTTTGTATGATATATTTTACAATGAAAACTAGTGACTGGGTTGTGGGTTAAGGGGCAAACTCCACATCATTATGAGGGTTCAAAAGGAAGCTGGTGGCTGTGGATGAAAGAGTAGAGAGATGACTTCCAATGCTCACTAGGCTTCAAAATCTTGGGACGTACCTGGACAAGTTTTTATTAGTTTTGTTTTTTGTTGTTATTGCTTTTGTTTTTCAAGATAGGGCTTCTTTGCGTAATTGCCCTAGCTGTCCAACTTTGTAGATTAAGTTGGCCTTGAACTCACAGGGATCCACCTGTCTCTGCCCGAGCACTGAGATTAGAGGCATGTGCCACCACTGCCCAGCTCCAGGCAATTCTTACAGCAAAGCTCTCCTAAAGCACTAAGGCAACAGCCTTTAATTAACTTCATGGGAGGCCTCACTTGTGGCAGGCTCAAAATGAGCATTGCTGCTGTTTACTAGACTATGACCCCATGTCTCTATTGCGGTGGCTATCATTTTATAGGCTGTTACACAGGAGAAAGAGATAAACACAGTTTCTGCCCTCTCCAAATTACATTGATAGTAATAAAGAGAAGAGAATGAGAGCAGATACAACAGAGAATAAATATAAAGTTAAAAAGTTCATGCAGTGAGCAGGTCAAGGTTTGAGGTATTGTAAGAGTGGGAAACAAATACCAGGTCTTAGAGAACACAGACTAAATGGGTTCCAACCAGAAGCCTGCCCTCTGCTCCCATTAATTCCATGATTCCTGGAAGAAGCTAGCATTAGAAATATATAGACTGACAACCAAAAATTTGGGCAGGTTTCTCCTGAGCTGCCAGGAATAAAACAAAGCCAAACCAGCCTGAGTGGTCATTTCCTCCTACAGATCCTGTTCTCCTGTTCTGCTCTTCATGATCTCCCACTACCCTCTTCGCTGTGCTCATCTGAACGGGAACTAAGACACAAAAAGGGGAAATGAGAGACAGGGGTATTTGTGGACTATGATGGATGTAGAATCCCGGAGAGTCCTTGAGTCCCCAAGTCACTGCAAACAAACAGCCAAGCTCTCTGCTCCTTCTGGCTTAGCTGTAACTGGGAGCAAAGTTACTTCTGCTTTGGACCCATTTAACCTTTTATCTGGGGATCCCCAATCATGTTACCGACGACATTAATTCCTCTATCCTTACAATGACCTTAGGTTGATGGGAAAAACAAACTACTCTAGTCCAATGTGGTAAAATGCAAATAGCATCTAGTCCAAGTTCATTTTATAATTTATCTTTACTGAGGAGTAACCAAGGTATTATAGGTATAAATACACCAATTTCATATCAGCCTTTCTGTCTTTGATTTTATCGATGTCAGTGATGTTTTAGTATTTTTTTCTTCCTGTAATTTATTTATTTGCTCAAGGTCTCATGTACTCCAGACTGTCCTCAAATTCAGTATGTAGAGGAATGAGATCTTAAACTCTCGATCCCCTACTTCCACCTCCCAAGTGCTGGGATTCTAAGTGTGAGCCGGCACACTGGTTCATATGGTGCGGGAATCCAGCCTGGAGCTGTGTGTGGACTAGGTGTGCTAGGTGCACTCGGCCACATCCCAGCCCCCTCTCCCCAGAAATGATCACTTCACGGAGAAACTGAAACAGAGAGTGATTAACACATATCAGCTGAGGCTAGGCCTCAGAAAATAGTGCTTAAGTTAGAAACCCAACAGCCCAAATTCTGGGAACATTTTTAAAAAAAAACATTAGATTTTTTTAAACAGGCTTAAAACATTGAATCTACTCAAAATTTGTAAAATTATATGGTAACCACTGTCGAGTTTGAGCTCTTGACACCAAAAGTAGTGTAGCACGAGGGATGGCAGCGAAAGTAATCATGGTCCAGAGTTTAGAAATCACTCTGTCCTCACCAAGAGCATCAACAGTGTCCCCTCCTAGCTATGAAGACAAGAAAACTCAGAGAACAGCTAGACACACAACAGGGACTGACACACAACAGGGACTGGGTCTTTGAAGTCCAAGTTCAACAAGGATACATTTTGGAGAAGAGAAGCTTCCTGCATTCTAGAGGTAACCAAGAAGTGGGTGAAGCAACATTCACCAGCACCACCTATGACAACAGAGAAACACGGACATCAGCAGGTACTTCCAGTGAAGGAACAGAGCCTCTGCGGGGGGCCTAGCAAACCTAAGACAAACTTCCTAGGAAGAATAGATATGTCCATTACACATGTCGATGGGTAGAACAGTCACCTATTGCAAGAATAGACAAGCAAGGATTTTATCATACACATGTCCAGGTAAGTGTAGGGTGTGGAAACCTATAAGTGCATAAATGAAAGTTGGAATAATTAAATAACAAAGCTGGAAGTAGGGATGGGAGAGCAATCCAGAAGAAAAATACGTTTAGGGGGATTTCCTCTTTGTTTTACATCATCTTGGTTTGGTGTGTTTGTTTGTTTGTTTTTTGAAATAAGGTCTCCTGTAACCCAGGCCATTCTCAAATTCCCTAATATGGATGCTGGCCTTAAACTCCTGATCCTCCCCTACCTCACCAGGGCTGGAATTACAGGTATGTGCCACTATAGCCAAACTATTCTTTTTTTTTTAATTTAGGAATCAGAAAGTAGCTATATCTTGGTAAGAATGGGCTTTTGAGAGTACATGTCTTAGAACTGAACCTTATCCTAGATGTGGAACCATGCAAACAAGGGTGGGGAGGGGGAGGAAAGTAGTGTCAACGTTGCTTTGAGCAACTGGAAATTCAAGAGTGATTGCAAGATAGCTTGACTACTAGGCTATATCTAAGTCTTTCCACGCCTGTACTTGTAGAAGGTGCATGCTCTCCTTGTTCAAGAGCACAAGGAATCTTCAACTTGTAAAAGCCTGTTTGCAACAGATGCTGAAGGCAGCCATGTAATGGTGAATATGGAAGATAGGTAACTGGGCAGGAAGTCCCTAGCAGTCCCAATCTTCCCCACCCCACCCCCAGATTCCACCATCACAGTTAAGGTTCCCAGTGCACACATGGCTTATGTAGACCCTCACATTATCCAGTTTGCTTTATCCAAGCTAAATTCACCTGCTGAGCTTCAGGCAGGTGATGAACTAGAGTCTCAAAATAAGAACTCTGTTGAGATCTGCCATGCTGTAAACACTTCTCCAGACATCAGTTCAGATTCAAGCAAAGCACCGAGACTTGTTCATCTCTGTAAATCGCATTAACTCATTCTCTCTGGCCCCAGTTAGTTAGAGAAATAGCCACAGAAAATCAGTAGTCTAGAGGAGTGAGTAAAAACACCTACAGAAAGAGTCCCCATGCTCTGGCTACCGGTTCTTCATCAGCGCTAGCTCTAACCATGCCCATCTAAGCCATGAGCTAAAGGCTGGCAACCAAAAAATAAAATAAAATAAAGGCTGGTAACCTCAGAGTTTCTGAAGAAACCACTCGTCCTCATCACCCTGGTTCCCGAGCTAACGATGACTAAGATCTGCACGAATACTGTGAAAGCCTGAGGACTCTTATCAGTCTTAAGATCATTTGTCACCATCTATCCATGTGCTGTACGTTGTGTGAACTCATCAAATGTAACAATGAAATACCTTTACTATCCCTACACAGTTCAATACTGCTAAACAACTCTAGGAGTCCACAGAATACTCCACAAATACCATGCTCAAACAGATGAGGAACTGACAGTGAGTATTCAACCAAGGTAGCAAAGCCAGTCGCTGAAGGCAAGAGGACTGAAATACACTGTGCATTTAGCTCAGTGGTTCTCAGCCTTTCCAATGCTGTGACCCTTTAATACAGTTCCTCACGCTGCGGTGACCCCCAACCATAAAATTATTTTCATTGCTACTTTATAACTAATTTTGCTACCATAATGAATTGCAATATAACTATTTCTGAAGACAGAGGTTTGCCAAAGGGGTCACAACCCACAGTTTTCAACCACTGATTTAGCTAACTCCTAGCATTTTGTTCTGTTCAGCCTAATACAGAAGACGGTTTCTAGACTGTACAGAAGATGGAAACCATTATAAAACATTTCTGCACTAAAAGTGCTCACATTGGTGATCCTCTTCATGGCATTTAAATCTTGTCCATTGTGTTTGCTTTCATAGTAAGACTTTCTAACTAGAAAGGGTGGGGACCAACACTATTATTCCTTCTTTTTCAAACAGGTAAGTCAACTTTAGGCCACACTTAGTAGTGAACTTACAAATGACTCAAGGACAACCAGTTATTAGCCTTGTATAGGGGCGCACACCTTCAATCCCAGCAATTGGGATGCAGAGGCAAGCAGATCTCTGTGTGTTTGAAGCCAGCCTGGTCTACATAGCGTGTTCCGAGGCAGCCAGAGGTTATGTGGTAAGGTCCTGTCTCCAAATACACAAAAAGCAGAGGTGGTGGTACAGTTCTACACTCACAGCACAACACAGGATAATCCCAAACCATGACCAGCCTGGGGAGGGCTAACAGCTAATGGCAATATTTCCATGTGCTGCATGGTTCACAGGTGGGAAACGTACGTATTCCATATGCATTTGATGAAGACTCGTCTTCACTTCCGCCTGTCATCTTCGCCTCCCTCACTTTTTATCCTCATACACTTAATTTTGCTGATCCCAACTCTGCCTCTGGAGTGAAACTAGGGCTAGGAACCATTTGGAATTACGGAAACTCACAAAGTTTGTTTCGTATTAATTTGTAATTGCTTAATCAGGAACAAAAGGCAAAGGGGGGTGCAGTGTTTGAATGGCAAAGACGTACACTTTACAATACTTGGATGAGGCCGATTACGACTAAAATGGAGACGTGCGAGGAAACGATCCTACCCCCTAGGCTGCGCAGGGAGGAAAGGCCAACGCAGAAAGGCTGCAGAAGTTTCTGGGCTCCCGTAAGTGCGGAAGCGCCCTCCTTCCATGCGGGACTTCAGGCCCAGAGCCTCCTAACCACAGATGGGTACCGGCCACCTTTCACCGGCGGAAGTGGAGTCGGCTCGGGACATTGCCCCCTCCCACCCGGCTTAGAGTGGAAATGACGAAAGCAGCCGCGGAGTCACTTCCTGCTGGGTGGATTAGGAGGAGCTCGAGCTGCCGCGGAGGAGCCCTAGTAGAGACAGACGGCGCCGGAGAGGTGAGGCCGGCGTCGGCGGTCGCGGCCCTAGCGGGCAGGACGGAAGGGACACGGGTGCGGGCGGCCGTTGGAGCCGCTGCTGACGGGCGGGAGCGGCGACTCCCGCCTGGCGGGCGGGGGCCGAGCACCCTCGGGAGTCACGAACACCTGCAGACGCGCCCGTGGACTCCGAGGGGCTTGACGGGCATGTCGGGGGCCGGAGGATCGAGAGGGCATCCGGCTCGGGCGTCGCCCAGCGCGAGCCCACAGGCGCCAGGCTGAAGGGTGTTCCCGAGCAGGGAAAAGGCCCTGCGATCCGACACGCAGTCTAGGAGTTAACCCAGGACAGCTTCCCGGAGCCTTGGGGAAATCGGTGTTTATTCTCTCCCATCATCACGGAAACGGGAGAGGAAGCTTCTGCCCAGCCCTGGTGCCTTGTTACTGTGTATATCCTGTGTGTGCCAGTGTCTGTTGCCTCCTTCCTTGAGCCTTGATCCCTAGTGTTCTTATGGACTGAAATTTACTGTTTTCCTTAATGTATATGCCGGGAAAGAAAATGCAGAACATCTAGAGGAATTCTAGGTTAGATGAAATTTCCAAGATTAGGAATTTGTCCCACCCCACCCTGGGGCCTCTGAAGCACCTGCGTTTGCTCCAGACCTGCTCTTGATGGTGCTGAGGACCTGTCGTGCGCCCTGAAATGATGAGAATAAGCCTGTCCTCTCTTCCTCCGTCATTCTCTGCCAGTTTCACCCTTCCCTCCTCTTTGCTGAAGGACTGACACAACGCTGTCTGCTGCTAGGAACAGGAGATTTATTGAGGAACTATAAGTCTTCGTGGATTGAATTCAGATCGTAGCAATGAATTTCATCCACCACTGGCCAGGAGACCCCAAATACCTACCCTGTTCTTTTTATTTCCCTCTTAAATATATGCCTTTGCAATTTTTTTCATGAAATTTTAGGATAGTGCTATTTCTTGGATAGAGTGGCTGTACACACAGCACGTTTACTTTCTGTATCTCAGAATATTTTTTTAGGACGAGCGCAATTTCTGATCGGATGATGTTGTTTTCCATTTCACACAATTCAGCAAATATTTGGAATCCGAAGTTCCTTCTTGAGTAGAGGGTTTGGGTTTTTTTTCACTCTTTAAATTGGTATATCTGGGTGAACTCAGGCTGTGTACCTAAGCATAAGGGCTTGTTTAGTAATACAAAACAAACTGTTTGACTTGTTTTTGCTTCCTTTTGGACTTGTTTCACTGTTCCCTTTTTTATGTTGGAGGGCTGGTCAGAAGGAAGAAAGCAAATATTAAGGACAGTGTTTACACTTGTGGCTAAAGTCAGGTGAGAGATAATTATGGCTTTTGAAGCTGATGACCTGAGGACCGTCATTTGATGACTTGAGGATTAGTAGTTGAGAGGTGACATGTTTAAAAGACAAAGGGCTTTGAAAAAAAGTAAAGACAAAAGGGGGGATGTTTGCGGGGGGGAGCTGTGCCAAAAAACCTTTGTTAGATAATACATAACATCTCAAAATAACTGTGAGACTTGTTTCTCTCAGCAGGAGGGCGAAAATGAAAGCAGGCTGTAGCATCGTGGAAAAGCCAGAAGGAGGTGGAGGTGAGCAGAGGTCAATCATCTCTGATGGATCTGGAATGTCCCTTAGTGGTTCCTGTCCTGTAGTGTTCCTGTTCCCACTTGGGTGTAGGTTGACAAATGCTAGACCATGACTGACAGCCGCATGACTGTAGGTCTTGGCTTGTTTCCTATGGCTCACACATCTTTATTGCAAGTTTTCGTGTATCTTTTTCTGGTAGGGAAATAATTCCACACTGGGGATAAGGTGTTTTCTGCCATATGTTGCTAAAACATCAGTTTATCTTGTTTCTTTTGCTATATGGTGATCTATGAAAAAGTGATAGATTAGGATGCCTAAGTACTGCTGCCTAATTTTTATTGGATTCAGTGATTGCCACAAGGATGGGTAATTTCTCCATCCTTCACTCTCCTCTTCATGGTTAGCCAGCTGACTGGAAGGGTGTGTTTGTAAAGTACTCTAGAGATAGTGAGCCGTGGAATGTGGAGGTGGGGGTACTGGCATGTTTGTACCTAACTCCCAACTACTTTGATCTTGCCCTCTTTGCATTTAAGGGTATCAGTTTCCAGATTGGGCCTACAAAACAGAGTCGTCACCAGGCTCCCGGCAAATCCAGCTGTGGCACTTCATCCTGGAACTGCTGCAGAAGGAAGAGTTCCGCCATGTGATCGCCTGGCAGCAGGGAGAGTATGGGGAGTTTGTCATCAAGGATCCAGATGAAGTGGCTCGTCTCTGGGGCCGCAGGAAGTGCAAGCCACAGATGAACTATGACAAGCTGAGCCGGGCCCTCAGGTGAGGGAAAGGATCCCCCGAATCTCTGGTATGAACTAAGCTGGAAGGAAAGTGTGCAGGTTTGTGGATGTTGTCTGAAAGGTATCAGGTGATGAAAGACTGCACTTCGTAGTCAAAGTGTGAGTCAAAGAGGTGTTGAATCTGAGTGGCACAAGAGGTGAGAAGGTGTAGGAGGGGATTCCAGTGTGGCTGGCACTGGCTGGCAGCTGATCATGCTTTGAGTGGGTAAGAGCATGTGGTGAGACATGAACTAGGGCTCAGTTATGATCCAGGGGATTACTGTAGACTTCCCTGTTGGGAAATTCCTGTCATCTCTCTTTTGGGCTCTCCTGGAAGTGGGAAAGGTGCAGTGGGTGCAGGAGGAAGGCTTTGAACCAGATGCTCACATCCCATACCTGCAGCCTCCATTCAGTCCAAAGGATGATCACCAGTTCTCTCATTCGCTCTTAACTCTGTCAGTTTTTTAATTTTTATAGCTCTTTAGTCCTCAAGGGGCCAGCAGGTGGTTTATGACCTATGCAACTTAGTAGAAGCCAGGCCAGAGCTTCCCTGTCTTTCTTCATTCTCAGTAGGCCGAGTGTAAAGTCTGCGGTGTCGGTGGCGCCTCCCACGTCCTTTATGTGCCACGGTGAAGGTGAAGTGGACCAGGGTGGCTGCTGTTTCCTGTTCTGCCATTGTCTCACTGGCTCCCATGAAACCCGTTTTCTTTCCTGTGTTTAGTCCTTGCACTTAGGCTCCTGACTAACTCCATGAGCTCTCCCAGAAGGCTTGTCTGACCCAACCTGGGCAAGACAAAAAGAAACTAGACAGTTCTTTAGAGTGAAGCAGGAAGGAAGTGGACCATAGATTGAAACTATAGAGGAATGAGAAGGTGAGTGGTTAGAACTGAGGAAGGTGTTTGGGATCTTAAGATAAGAATGTCTGTGTCGAGCTTTAGGCAAAGACTACAGCTCAGTTTAAAATGGATGAGAAAAGTGAGTTCTTAGGTCTCCAAGTCCCAAATCCAGGGCCAGGCTATAAAGGAATGGTGAAGGTTTTTATAAGCAATGCTTAGAGCCAGAATTGATCTTAGTAGTCATCTAAGTGTAGCAAATGCCATACCATTGTTCTTGTTTTTGTAGATACTATTACAACAAGAGGATCCTTCATAAAACAAAAGGGAAAAGGTTTACTTACAAGTTTAACTTCAGCAAGCTGGCGATGCCCAACTACCCTTTCATCAACATCCGCTCAAGTGGTAAGAGACAATACCTGTGATGGAGAGTGGATTTTGAATTTAAAAGAATTTTTAAAAACCCAAATCTGAGACCTGACCTGTGTAAGGAGATTTTTAGAAACATTGGTGTGACGAGATCCCTTAGATCACTTCAGGTCCTCCTTATTCTTCTAAGGGGCCATGGGCTGTGCACTGCTCCAGCAGGCTTGGTAGTTTGTTTGGCTACTTTTCAGACTCCTGGAGACTACTAAACTCCATTTGGGGAATGAGTCCATAAGTTTATTTTGAATTTTAAGACTCCGTTTTAACACCTTGCCCAGTGGCTCTTTCATAGCTGTGAACCTGTTTCTACAAACATTTCCGATTTTCTATGAAACTACACGCTCTCCCTTATCAAGTGAATGTCATCAAAACCACAGCCCCCTGAGTCGTGTTTGCAGTGAAAGGCCAAGTCTCTGATCTGCACCAGCATCGGCACTGCTCCTCAGTGCAAGACTCTGGGCTTCCCCTCTGTGCTGTCTGGTGGCATCCGTGGCAGCTCACAGCCTTGGCTCTGCTCCTTGATGAAGATAATCCACTTACAAAAGTGTCAGGTGTAGGTGTTTGAGTTAGAGTTAGGTTAGAGTTCTTGTTTTGGGCATTTTTATTTGTTTGGAGAGAGGGGTGTTAAAAGATAATAAATTATCCCCTGCTCATGAGTCAGTTTTTGTTTTTTTTTTTTTGTTTGTTTGTTTGTTTTTTTTAATTCAAGACAGGTTTCACTATGTAGTCAGGCTGGTCTTGAACTTTACTCTTGTCAGCCTGGCCTAGGGCAGTCTTCCTGTCTCATCCAAGTGCTAGGATTACAGGTGTCAAGTACCATTTTGACCAGTTTCATCATTGTTCTTTGTGACATTCTATGCCAAGAAAGGAGATCATGATTTTGAATAAAAGTACTCAGAGGTTGGCAGAAACTCGAAAAATTCGAGGAGGGGTGTGGCTAAGAGAATATAATACTAAGATGATCTGTAGATATGTAATTACTGCACACAACAAGTCAGGGCAGTTTTAGCTTGACTGCTATCATTGCAGTTCCACCTTCTCCAGTAACCACGCCTTCCTGTCCCTGGGGCATGCATTTGGGGGTGGGGGTTGGAATGCACCTCTAATTACAACCTGTTTTCTTTCCCTGTGCCTAAGGGAGCTGCATTAGGAAATCAGAGCTGCTCTAGCCCCTGGAATCTTGCTTCCTCTGTTTCTCACTCTTGCTTTTTTCCTGTGCACCTATAGAGTGTAGGACTCCAAATATGTTGGGCTTCATACACTTGCACTCCTCCAAACCTGTCAGTCTTGTTCTTTGATCCATTTTCATCAATTGAAGGCTCAGAAGTTCAACCACTTAGACAACTTGAATAGAACGTCCTGAGAGTAATCGGGTTTTCCAAGGCCAGGTACACTTCACTCTGTAGAAGTCCTGGTCTGCAAAATCTGTTACACCAAATGCTGTTAAGCCAGCAGTGATCTTTAATAGGTTCAAGATGTCAATCAAAAGTCCTGGGATAGTCATAGCTCAGAAGAGCACTTGTCTAGCATGTGTAAGGCCCTGGGTTCAACTCTCAACACAAAATCATCACCATATCATCATCACCATCCCAGGAAAAGCAAAACATTGAACCATCCTTCTAGTCTGTGGGCTCCTTGGTATAGATAACTCCGAAGAACCAGAGCCATTTGTTTACAGAGAACTTTTACCCACATAGACCAAGTGTTTAAGATTAACATAATGTTGACAAAAGAAAGCAACACTATTGAGTGTCTACTTAGTAAAGACGCTTCTGTTTGGTTTGGTTTGGTGACTTATCTGTGCTTCTAACCTAGTAAATATATATATATTGATACTTCTGTTTTACAACTGACAAAATCAAATATGAACTCAGCAGAGTCAAATACAGAAGTAGATTCAGTTCTTCCTTCAACTTTTAAAATCATGCTCTTGTTTTAAATATCGTGCATTCTTCCTCTTGGTTAGGATTCAACCATGTGTTAACAGATGTGTTAATCCCCAAATTAAAATAAAGGACTATGGGGAAGTTCTTTTCCTCAAGGAATTTAAGAGTTTAACTGAGGACCTAGCTCAGTTCCATACAGGGTCTGTGTCTGCCGCTTCAGTCTCTGGGAGCCCCTATGAATCCTGCTTGGTTGATTCTGTGGGCCCTGCTCTCATGGTGTCCTCAACCTCTCTGGCACCTACAATCCTTCCTCCCCCTGTTCTGCGGGATCCCCCTGGCTCTGCCTAGTGACAAACCTACAATCTCATCTCAGTTAAACTCTTAATGTTGGGGCCCTTTGCCTCCTACTGGCTTGCCACATCCAACCATGATAATGAGGTTTGTGCCCAGTATTGTTAGGCCATGTGAGGCCTGCTTTTTTATTTATTTATTTTTTTAAAAGGACTTAACAAGGAGTTGATCTGGGGAAAAGGGGAGGTAGGAGGAACTGGTAGGAGTTGTAGGCAGGGAAAACTTTTAAAATCATGCTCTTGTTTTAAAAGTCGGGATATAATGTATGAGAGAAAAAATAGAAGTTTAAAGGAAATTCTAGTTTTGTATGGTGGGATGTAATAAAAGCTCGAGAAAATACCCACTTAAACCCTGGAGGCCAGAGGTTGGTCAATGTATGTAACTATTCTGGTCTTTTATTTTTAAGTAGAAATATATGCCAAATATAAAAACATGTAAGTGTGAATATTGCTTTTTTTTCCCTCCATGTTTTTCCTAGTCACTGTTAATAGTTTAAGGTGGAGCTTGGCATGGCTTCCTAGCACTTGGAAGATAGACAGTCAAAGGGTCTGGAGTTCAAGGACACCCTGGGCTATGTATTGACTTCAAGGATAACCTGGGCTACTCTGACACCATGTCTCAGAACCCCAAAAGACACTTTAGGATAGAGTACTCAATAGTAGAATACTTGAAACTAAGCATAGGGGTACACAGCTATAGTTCCAGCTGACATTAGCCACACAGTAAGTTTCTGTCTCAAAAAAGTATAGCTATATGCAGTATCTTTTTTATGTGTGTGTACCATATAAAATATGGCCTACATATAAACCATCTTAATTTTTTTAATTTAAAAATTTTGTAATTTTGATTTTTTTTTTTAACCATTAAAAATTAACCCAGAGTCGGGCGGTGGTAGCGCACGCCTTTAATCCCAGCACTTGGGAGGCAGAAACAGGCAGATTTCTGTGAGTTCGAGACCAGCCTGGTCTACAAGAGCTAGTTCCAGGACAGGCTCCAAAACCACAGAGAAACCCTGTCTCGAAAAACCAAATAAATAAATAAATAAATAAATAAATAAATAAATAAATAAATAAAATAAAAAATTAACCCAGCCAGGGCTGGAAAGATGGCTCAACAGTTAAGAGCACTGACTGCTCTTCCAGAAGACCCAGGTTCAATTCCCATCAATTCCCAGCACCCACATGGCAGCTCACAACTGTCTGGAACTCCAATTCCAAGGGGCCTGACACCCATGGCAAAACACCAATGCACGTACAATAAAAATAAATAAAAATTAAAAAAATAAGCCAGGAATAGTGACTTACACTGATTACCCAAGCACTTTATACTCTTTTTTTATACTTTTGTGTGTGTGTGCGCGTGTGCATGTGTCTAAGAAACATTAGAAAGATAGAGAATTCCTCGTTAAAAATGGTTCACTCTCAGTAGGTTGGGAAGGGCAGGCTAAATCTGTCTCTCGTGTCGTCCCCCCGATCACCCTGGGTTTAACACTTCTTTTGGACATACGGAGCACTCACATGCCCTCCCCTGACTCACTGTGGTTCACAGCATTGCCACATGTAATTCATCTCTATTTACAGATACTTTTTGTGTCTGGAGATTAACATGCTGGTACCATGGCTTTTCTCTCAGGAATAAGGATGTTCTTTTCTGTAACTGCAATGACACTGCCACACCAGAAAGTTTAGTGCTGCTCTAATAATATAATATGACCCATATGTAAACAGTATTTAAGGCTTTAAATTTAAATTTTTAATTTTAACTTTTTTTATCATTAAAATTAAGCAGGGCATAGTGGCTCGTGCTGATAAACCAAGCCCTTGGAAGGCAGGTCTCCGTGAGTTTGAAGTCAGCCTGGGTAGCCTAGAAGCAAGTCTAGGCCAACCAAGACTTCATGAGATGCTGCCTCAAAAAGAGCAAACACAATTTATTCTAACAACATGTGACCTGCTGTGCACGGGTACTAGTCCAAAAGCCTCACAGATGTTAACTATTTCTCTAACATTAGGATTGGTCTTCTTACTTCCTACTTTTGAAAACTGGGCCAGAAAGTAACTTTTTCAGAAACTCTTGGGTAGGGTTAGGGTTTGAACCTAAGCAAAGAACTTATTTGCATTGTCCTTCAAAGGGAGCACCAAGAGCTCGGCGTGTTACTTACACTAGTTAGCAGATTGGTATGAGACTGAGGTTTAGATTTTCTGTTACATCGTAGTTATTGTTGTGCTCCTCTTTCAAGTAATCATATTGACACTTAACAACAGGAGTTTTTTTTTTTTTGTTTGTGTGTTTGCTTGCTTGCTTATTTTTTACATAGAGCCTTAGATTTGACAATTTATATTATACATAAAGGGGAGGGAATCAGCAGCCACCTTCTGTACACTGCCCTAGTCTTACTTTTTTTTATGTGTACATGTTTTGCTTATTTGTATGTATGTATGTATGTATGTGTGTGTGTGTGTGTACCACATGTGTCTAACATCTGTGAAGGTCAGAAGAGGGTTTTATATCTCCTGGAACTGGAGTTGTGAGCTGCAGTGTGAGTGCTGGGAACCAAACTCAGGTGTTCTACAAGACTAGCAGGTTCTCTTAACCACTGAGCCATTTTTAGAGTCCTTAGTTAGATAGGCTTAATAAGTCAAGAGTCAAAAAAATAAAATAATAGACTCTTAGTTGCTGTAAAAAACTAAAGAGATCCATTACTCTGAACCTATCTTGGCTCTACTCAAATTATATGCAAGATCATGTGTCTGTTTTTCCTATTTATTACTTTTAATAACCAATCTCAGTTCAGGGGTCTTTAAAACAAGGCCTACAGAAGAGCTGTTTTCTATTGAACATTTGTTGGTAAATGCTGCTTTGGCAGGTGTCACAACCATGGGCACCAAGAAAGTCACAGTCTGCCACATAATGGCCCGCTCCAAAGTTCAGTCACTATATTTTGTGCCCTGTTTTCTCTCCTGGACCACCAAACTTTGACTATACAGTCCCCTTATTTCTAAGCCCTTTTTCCTTCATGTATGAAGAACTCTTTAGACATCATCATGTTAACAGCCAGTGAAGCCTCCCAGAAACCTTTCGAGCACCCGAGGCTTCGGGTGGCAGCTTTCTTAGGCCTTATTTGGGGCTTTTGGGGGAAGTTGAGAATTTATGACCTTCTCAAGTTTAATGTGATAAATGATAGTTTCTTCTTAGAGTTTGAAATTTAGCAGTTGGACTTCATTTTTTGAGGCAACCTAGCCTCAAGTCACAGTAATTTTCCTGACTTAGCCTCCCCAGTTCTGGGATTATAAACATGGGTCATCACACCTGCTAGTAGTCAGATTTGAGAGGAAATAGTAGGTCCAGCCTCCTCCTCAGTACTTGAAGACAACAGAAGTAGATACCATTATATAGGATTCATTGAACTATAGATACAGAAAGACTGGAATCTCTGAAATATAATGGTTGTTTATCAAAAATGATAAAGATAGACCATAAGAACTTACCTTAATAAAAATTGCCTTTTCATAGCAATCTATTTCACTAAAGTACCTTGTCCCTGCCCAGTCATGTGAGGTGGAGTCTGAATTTTCAGAACAACCACATGCGTGTGTTTTGTTTGGCTATGTAGCTGCTGGGTTTACTTGCTTTATAAATACAGTCAAAATTATGATGGTGAGAAAAACCTTTCCGGTGAAGCTGAAAATTGAAAGGGGGTATATACACACAATCGAGTTGCAAGGAAGAGGTCCATGTACCCACTCATCCTTCAGCTAACTCTGACACCCTGAAATGTCGGGATATAGTTTTAAGTCAGATATTGAGTGACATTGCAGGTAGGAAGGAGGACCACCTGGACAGTAAGGTAAGAGGCCAGGGGATCATGGAAGCTAGGCTGAATGGAGAAAGCTGAGCAATATAGGATGCCTTTAAAGGCTCAGGTCTCCTCCCTCCTCCTCCTGAGTGCTGGGATTGCAAGCCTGTACCACTATACCCAGCCTGAGCAATAGTTTTGAAAAAGACTCAGACTAGATGAGTGTGTTTCCTGTTGTCACTTAATATTGTGCACTTAGCTAGTGTAGGTAAAAGTGATGATATGATAGTGAATGACCAGGTGGCTAACACAGACTTTTTCTTCCATCATAGGTGTGGTTCCTCAGAGTGCACCACCAGTGCCAACAGCCTCTTCCCGCTTCCATTTCCCACCCCTAGACACACATTCTCCTAGTGATGTGCAGCCAGGGCGGTTCTCTGCTAGCTCCTTGAGTGCTTCTGGGCCTGAGTCAGGTGGTACCACTGATAGAAAGGTGGAGCCTTTGGACCTAGAAGATGGCTCAGCCTCTGACTGGCACCGGGCCATGGATTTTATTCCCTCTCGAAATGCTCTTAGTGGAGGAGGGATTGGCCACCAGAAACGTAAGCCTGACATAGTGCTTCCTCTCTTCTCTCGGCCAGCAGTGTACCCTGACCCCCACAGTCCCTTCGCTCTCTCTCCTGTTCCTGGCCGTGGAGGTGTCCTAAATGTCCCCATTTCACCAGCCCTGTCCCTGACGCCCACCATGTTCTCCTATAGTCCCTCACCAGGCCTGAGCCCCTTCACCAGCACCAGTTGCTTCTCTTTCAACCCAGAGGAAATGAAACACTACCTTCATTCTCAAGCCTGTTCTGTGTTCAACTACCATCTGAGTCCTCGGACTTTTCCCCGCTACCCAGGGCTCATGGTCCCACCACTGCAGTGCCAAATACATCCTGAGGAGTCGTCCCAGTTCTCTATCAAGCTGCAGCCCCCCCCAGCTGGACGGAAGAACCGAGAGAGGGTAGAAAACAATGAGTCCACACACGGCTCTGCCCCAACCAGTGCGCCTAGTCCCTCTCGAATCAAAGTAGAGCCCACCTCTGAGAAGGATCCCGAGAGCCTCAGGCAGTCGACCCAAGGAAAGAAAGAACACTCCCAAGAAGTGGACACTGTGCGGACCAGGACCATTGAAGAGGGGAAAGGCACAGCGTTCGCCCACCCCTCACCCACCTGGCCCTCTGTACCCGTTGGCATCCCCAGTGATGAAACCCTAGAAGGGACTGAAGACAACGAGGACAGGTCTGGCAAGGAGCCCAGTGCTCCTGAGAAGAAGGAAGATGCACTCATGCCCCCCAAGCTCCGGCTGAAGAGGCGGTGGAATGACGACCCTGAAGCCCGGGAGCTCAGTAAGACGGGCAAGTTCCTCTGGAATGGGGCAGGACCCCAGGGCCTGGCTGCAGCAGCCACTGCTGCTGCTGATGCTTAAAACCACAGTGGAAGGGAAGCTGTTCATATTACAATCAGATACACGTATTTATGTAGCAAGATTCTGGGGTGGGAGGCGGGGTTAAGCTGGTTTGGCATGGACTTGTACTTTTCTGTTGGGGATGACTGTCTTGTGTTGTACATTAAGTGGGGTATAAACACACTCTTTTTTCTTGGTGAGTAGGACGTAGGGAGGATATTGAACTGTGGGGGAAAGAGCTTGTTTCCTGTTTAAGACTCATTTTCTGCCTGGCAAGCTCCATAAGAGCCCACTTTGTAGTCCCATTACAGTTCAGGACCCAGAGTTTTTTCTGTTGTATTTATACATAGAGAAAGCCAATAATGGTATATTTTGCTTTGAGAGAGAGAAATAGAGAAAAAGGCTGGGATGCTGGGTCGTAAGGAACAGTCAACAGCATGTTAACTAAGATATTTATTTCAGGAGAGAGAAAATGTGATTTCGGTCTTCCAGAAGTGGGGACATTTAGGTGTCCTTCCCTCCTTTCTCCTCTCTCCGTTTCCCTCACTGGAGCACATGTGCTTGCTCTCGCTCCCTCTCCCTCTCCCTCTCTCCCTCTCCATCTCTCCCTCTCCCCCTCCCCCTCCCCCTCTCCCTCTCCTCTCCCTCCCCCTCTCCCTCTCCCTCTCCCTCTCCCTCTCCCTCTCCCTCTCTCTCTCTCTCCACACGCCCTCCACACACACACACTCACACATTTGGCTCTTTTCCCCTTCTTAGAAAATGTTTTCGAGACTTGAGTGTACTGCAGTTACAATGGGCAGGGAGAGCACAGGAGCACCTGGCCCTCAGCCTCAGAGCTGAGGTGGGGAGGAAGCCCTGCTGCAAGCTCTTTGACTGTCACCTCCTTCACCTGTTAAAAAGCCATGCGGGGTTGTAAACTCTTGATCAGGGAAGAAAGAAGAGGGCAGGAGGAGGTAACCTGATGCCTTTAAAAACAAAACAGATGACAGAACCAGTCTTCATTTTTTTTTTTTTTACATTATTTGTTTGGGAAACCATGCCAAGTATAACTGAACAAGTTTTATGAGGAGCAGGATAGTGCCGCTGAAGATGCTTTTCTGTTGTGTCTGGTTGTCTTACTGTTTCTTAAGTGAAGCCTTAACTATGAACATGCATTAAGATGATACGGGTCTGTCAGCATAAACCTGTAAAGGGCATGAACACTGTTGAGATAACCCAGGAATGTTGAGGCATAGTCGAATTCCTAGCTGATAGCTATTCCCTCTGATGTTACCAGGCTGGGTGCAAAGGGCAGGACTGTAGGAACGACTACGTGCAGAGCAGCTGGGAACAATGCTGTTGAAGCTGAAGGAAGAGGTAGGAAGGTGGTAACCAGGGGCCTGTTAACCACAACTTACCAGATGCCACAAGATGCTGTGGTGGTGTTGCCATCCTTGTGATCCCCAATGCCCAGACTGTTCTGCTCACTTGTCTATTCACAGAGTGCAGGTCACAGATGGGAGCCATTTCTGTGGGGGAATTCCCTTACAAAATTTCAAAGAAATGGGAAGATACTGATCTTCTGTGAAATGACATGCTAGCAGAGGGGCAGAGGGAAAGCAGCAGCCAGCGTCCTCTGGTGCACTGGTGCCTGGAGCGGCCCAGGGCAGCGGGAAAAGTCATTCCGTATCTGCTGAGGCAGGGGATGGCATTGGGGCATCAGTGATCGCTGATTCCACCACCTTAACCTGGTTGAAAACTCTATATACCAGGTAATACTTGAGTATTATCTTTTGATGGTGGGGTGTTTGGTTTTTCTTTAACTGAAACGCATGCACAAAAGGAGCTCAGGAGACAGCAGCCGACTCAGGATGACTTGAGGCCATCATTGCTCTTTCTTGTTGCTTGGTCCAGATTCCATACATGAGCAACTGTCTTTCCCCAGGAAAGGAACTGAGAGGTCTCTGGTGACCCAGGCTTTCTTTGGTTGGGCCACAAAGGACTCGCCGCTCCTGCTGTCCTTGTGGCTGTGTTTGATCTGCTTCCTTCTCTCACCCTGACTTACCTCTGAATCTAAAGTAAGCCCAGCGACTAAAGGAAGGCTCTCTGCTTGCTGTTGCCCATCAAATCAGGGAGGCCAGGTGGCCACCAGTGTCTGCTAGAAGGGCTTGCCAGCGAGTGTCCGTGTGAACTCAGGAATAGAAATGTAGGGCCTTTCAAATGAGAGGAGGAAAATCCTTGATGCACACCTGTAGTCCCCTAAAACCCAAGTGCCAGAATTAATCCCTAGATGCTGCTTCCATTTGAATAAATTCACTGCTTTTATGGAAAAAACATTCAGAAATGTTGACCTCAATGAAAAATGCTTTTGGACTTTTACTAAACCATGCTGTTTCCTTGGTTGCCATTCCACCCGCGATGTGTTGGTTGACTGGCACTGCGAACAGCTGGAGTTTGGATTTGGATCTGGGGAAGGGTCTGTCTAAATAGCAGAAGAACTTGGGCTTGCTCCGGAAATGGAGTGATCATTGATAAACTTACTGGAGCAAAAGAATGAGAATTTGTTCTCTCCTCAGCCCCCTCCTGGCACTTCCTGCCTCCAGTCTGGTGTGAAAGAAGGTGGTCGCCTTCTGTGAGCACATCCTTGTCCAACAACAGAGAGAAAGGGGTTAGAAGCTGGATATACTTCCTCTCCCTCTTTTTTTTTTCCCTTCTAAATTTTGTTGTGCCAAATGTGTAAAACTTTGTAGGTGTAAATCTATTGAAATTTCACTAATCAAGAGCTTGTTCATTTAAACAGTTTGCTTTTTTAGCCATAGAAAAAGAGTAGCAAATTCTCAGGGGCATCGGCATTGCTGAGCTCGCCTCTTTTTGAAGTAAAATAGAGACAGATATATATAGTCCGTCTCCCCTAGAGGTCGGGCTGTTCTGCGTTAAACCCAGCTCAGTAATACAGGGAACCCTAGTGACCCATAAGCCAGGGAACTTCCAGAAGCATTAAAAAAAAGAAAAAGAAAAAAAAAGTTATATTCCACTGCCAAGTGGGTAGTCATTTAGCTGTTTGTCCCTTGTTTTTTATTTATTCTATAATTATGTTTGTGCTTTTTCTTGTGTAAACAGTAGTGAGGCATATGTTTTTATGTGGCTTTAGAGATACTTCAATCTTCAAAGAACTGTTCCAATTAGTTCCTTCTTGGAAAAAGTTATGTGTTAATTTGTTTCAACATATTTAGGCATTCTTTGAATTATAAACTTGTGATGCAGGGATTTGTGAATGAGACATTCACATGTGAAGATGACTTCACCAGACATCTGTGTAAGCAGAATAAGATGTGTATATGTACATAAATTATAAGGAACCTGAACACCATTGTGCAGTGCCTTTTAGATGTTCTGCTTTCTAAAGTCTTCAAATTTTTGCATATATATTATATATATGATGTAATGTTATAGAAATATATGTATAATATACATATTTTTTCCAGGGGTATCTGATAGCTCTGTATTTTGTTATGGAAGTTGAAAGAAAAAAAGTATTTTACCTCAAAAATTAAAGTTAAATTTAAAAACAAAGAGTACTTAGATGTTTTCTGACTATTGATTTTATTGTTCCTTGCACACTGTGCCAAAGTCTGCAGGCTTCCTACTAGCTCACCGCACTCTGCAGTTCCTGCAGGGGCCAGAAGAGTGAGGGTGGGCTTATCCACAGTGCTGAAGCCTGTGTTTCCACAGGGAGTGAATAAAAGGCGCTAAAGCAAGGAGAGTGGGTTGGGAGAAAGTCCTGCACGCTGATTGTAGTTGTAGTGAGAATTCTTTAGCCACATGGTTGATCACCTGTGGGAAAATGTCAGGCAGACAGATCCATAGATTGCCAGAGAAGTAGTAGAGGGTGGCAGCTAAGGGCCCACAGTTTCTTTTTTATTTTCTTGTTTTTTGTTTTGTTTTCCAAGATAGGGTTTCTCTGTAGCTTTGAGCCTGTCCTATAGACTCACTCTGTAGATCAGACTGGCTTCGAACTCACAGAGATCCACCTGCCTCTGCCTCCCTAGTACTGGGATTAAAGGTGTGCGCCACCACTGCCTGGCCAGCCTACAGTTTCTTGTAGACTGATGAAAATGATCTTGGCAGTCGGAAAGTTTGAGTATAAATAACAAACTATTGAATTAAAGTCACTCCAAAATGATGGGCACGATAGTATGTGAATTATAAAATAAACATCGGTTTGTGATTATGTTTTCTTAGGATTTTTTGTTTGTTTGTTTGTTTTGTTTTGTTTTTCAAGACAGGGTTTCTCTGTAGCTTTTTGGAGCCTGTCCTGGAACTTGCTCTTGTAGACCAGGCGGACCTCAAACTCAGAGATCCACCTGCCTCTGCCTCCCGAGTGCTGGGATTAATGGTGTGTGCCACCACCACCCAGCTAGGGTTTTTGGGTTTTTTTTTAAGTGCATGCCAAGCCAGTATAATTCCCAGCAGAAGACAAGAATTGGAAAGGGGAATTTTGATTTCTGAATGCCGTATAACCTTTCAAGGAAAAATGACAGGCAACCTCATTTTGACCATGGGGACAGAGAGAAACCAAGTGTTAAGTCTGGAAAGTGCCGTTGAGTGGCAGGCAGGTGCGAGTGAAAAGACAAACACAAGGATGCTGGCGGTGGTGCCTTGGTGTGTTAGGAGTGAGGAGCACTGGGCCTGGGGAGCTACCCTGCCCACATAGCATGCTCAAGGAGACAGCCAGTCTAGGTGGGAGCGGAAGGTGACAGACGGGCAGGTCAGGAGGCTGCTCCCTCACTGCTGACAAGCTGCACAGAGATCCGAATCCAAAGGCAGCAGGCTCAGTCAGCCCATGCTTACCGTTAGGATAGGATGGCAAGTCCTGGAATTCTGAATGAAGTGGTGGGAGTGAGCGTGACCCCTCATGGCTGGTCAGCCAGGAGAAAGCCTTCCGTGAAATCTGTTTTAGGGTATTTGGAAGATCTTAACCTGGCCTCTCCAGAGACACAGGCCAAATGCTGATGCATCACAGCCAGTGGAGCACTTAGCACATGCTAATCTTTCTGTAGGGACTGCTGTGCTGACCTAGTCCCCATGACAGCTTTGTCCCTACAAAGAAGCTCGCGGGTGCTAGCTGCTCTGCACAGGCCCACCCTACCCGAGCACCTTCTGGCCCTGCCTCTGGCCAGGTATTCACAGGCAGGTGAGGAGCACATATGTGTCTGTCATACCCCATGTTTACCTCTCAGCCTGGCTGGCTGGCTTCTCTGTGAACAGTTAGCAAACTAAGGTCCAACACAAGGTTAATAATTCATCTGTATTCCTGTCTCCAGCACCCAGCACCGGGACCTAAGGATGCTTGACAAAATGCTGATGAGCTGACATTTTTCACTGTTGGGATAGAAAACACAGATGTGCATAGGACTCAGAAAAGGGCAAAGGGATGTGCTCTAACTTCCAGGCCTTCGAGTAAGGCCATATGAAAGTTCAGCCTTGTGGCTTCCACTCTAGCATAGCCGCCTTCTACCTCCAGGTTTGCCTGTTTTCGGACTCTCCCGCACCTATACCTGTTCCCACCTTCCATGAAACATGGTTGCTGGATTGATGCCTTTCCCCTTCCTCTCCTGCCTCCGTGTATCAGATTTATTTTTGTCACCTTCCAAATTATATTTTGAGATAGGGTCTCACCAAACCCTTTGACTAGACCATTGGCCAGCAATTCCTGTCTACACCTCCCCGGTACTGGATTGCAGGCACTTTTATATGGGTCTGGGGATCCAAACTCAGGTCCTCATGGCTGCATAGCGTACAGTTTGCTGATTAAGCCAATTTCCCATCCCTGGATTTTCATTTATTCAGATAAAAATGTAAGCAAGAAAAAAAAAAAACAGAAACTGAACTTGCTCCAGCCTCAGCACCTGCAGGTCTGCACTGCCCATTTGCTTTGTCTTCCTGTATGGTTTCTGGTTAACATCCATATGCCCTCTCTGCCTCCATGTGCCTGGGCCATCTTCATACATCTGCCCTTTGTCCTGCAGAGAAAAGTGGCACCTTCAGGAGACCCTCCAACCCTCTGTTCTGGCTTCCCTCCCCTGCTAGGAGCGGGAACTCTCCTGCCCCTGCCACCCTAACAGCTCAGGCACCTTGGGCAATGTCAAGCTCTGTGAGCCTCCTTTTCTGTCTGGGGTGGTGCTAGGATGGTAAGGGGTGCACCAGCACTCAGAGTTCAAGCTTCTGTGGAACTCTGTGCTGTGGGCTTGACACTGCTCGAGAGGAGGTGGATGGGTACCAGCTCAGAGTTCAAGCTTCTGTGGAACTCTGTGCTGTGGGCTTGACACTGCTCGAGAGGAGGTGGATGGGTACCAGCTTTTCTACAGACAGAAATGTGCACATAGACTGTGAAGCACGCACGCACGCGCACACACACGCACACACACTCAATGAATAGCACATTCACAGTGATGGCAGGAAGCCCTGCCAAGGCGTCTTGGCCCCAGAACTCATACTATCACACTTTGCCCACTGCAGACACTTCCTCCCTCCCATCAGCCAAAAATCAGACAATCAGAATGCGCTGGGCAAGCTAGCCTTGAATTTTCTTCAGATGTCAGACCAGGTGTTCCAGGCTGGCGTTGAAGCTTTAGCAAGAATGCTGCTGGAATGACCAGCACCTGTGGAGGTTTCCCTCCCGTAGGCTCCAGAGCCTGGGAGTCTTTGGAGGATGAAGAAAAAGCACACATCAAAGCACTCCCAGAATGCGGAAGAGCAGGCGATCTTACACCTTCCACCTACCCAACTCCACCTGCCCCAGGGGAACATTGAGGATCCCATGTTGAAAGGAGGCAGAAGCCCCACCCCAGCTCTCATCCAGGCTCCAGGGATTAGGTCAGCAGACAATGGGGTGCACACCAGAAACCCAGGGGATGCCATCCAAGCCACGGAGAAAGGTCTAGGACAAACAGCAGCTGGCAGCTGTCCCCATCTCAGTCCTGTCAGTTCACTAAGCCTCCTCCACCTCCAGCCACCAAGACTGGACCAGTGCCTGTCCAAGCCTCACAACCTGAGAGACAGGAACTCACTGGCCTCTCCCAAGAGAGTCGGCAGAGGCCAATCTGGAATCCTTGACTGCAGAAGGGTGCTATTGTTATCCCACTGTGTCAGTGAAGAAGACAAAGGCAGGGAGCTTAGGGGAAGCAGTGATTTCCCAGGCATTGCCTTGCTCTACTCACCTGTGGCTGGGAAGGGTTGGGCTATTGCACTCTTTAAATAGACCTCAGGTTTCCCTACAGGAAATTTGTTTACACTTCCCTGGACTGACCTTGGGACCAAAGAGTGTCAGCTAGCCACCAAGCCTTTGACTGGTGTCTTTTGGCCCCGGATATGGGGTATGCTGATGGGGCAGGGGGTCATCAGACAGCCAACAGAATGCACTGATCAGGTAACAATGGTCACTCATTTTTTTTCAACCAGCCCAGGTACTTCCAGTGTAGCAGAAGAAGCAGACAAGTAAACATGGAAGGTCAGAGCTCTGGCTCCTGTTCCAGGCTTACCTAGTTCATAACTTCACAGCCTTTTTTTACATCCCTGTACATGCACACACACACACACACACACACACACACACACACACACACACCTTGGAAGCTACAATTCTTCAAGCTGCCAGATACTTTTCAGTGCATAGAAAGGAAGATCTCTGCTGTCCCCACAATCAGGGGAAGTTCCCATGCCCTCATCCCATGTCAGAAACCTCAAGTCCCTACCTACACACTGGAGGCCCCCAGAGTGAGTGGGCCTCCTCCAGCTCCCTGCCTACCCTCAGTCCAGTTCGACCAGCACCAACACGTGAGCAGGGCTTTGTATGGACGCTGTGCTCCGAGGACAGAGGGAAATAGTCTGTATGGCCGAACTAGTTGTCACTACCCAGGCAGTCTAGGCTATAGCTCCTGGTGTAACCAGGTGAGGAGCCATGGTAAAAATGTCTGGACAGGGTGGCAGCTGACCAGGTTGGCGGCAGGGGTGAACCAAAGAGCAAAGGCCGGGGTGGGCAGTGGACTGCTAGATGACTTTTCAAGATGGAGGCAGGCTGAGAGCAGGAGCACCTGAGTGCCTGCCTGTGGTATTGATTGGCTGGATTACTCAATTTCTCTGGTATTGATCGGGTAATTGCTTTTTCTCGCTTCTCATTTGGGCTCCGCATTCTTCGGCTCACCATTCCCCCTCTCTTGTTTCTTTCTTGTCAGCCCTTCACAGGACCCCTTACCACAGAATTTGGCCACTTTGAGTCAGTATTAGGGCAGAAATGGGGAAAAGGACAGAGAGAAGGACAGGCCATACTCAGAGTCTCTGAATCCTCTTTTAAGAAATCCTCCCTGGCTCTAGTCAGTGGAGATGCCTAATGAAGACACACCTCAAATTCTCGGGGGGTCCCAGAAAAACAACCCATGAGTGGCCCCCAAACTCCGGAGGCCTAGAGCCCTCCTCTTGCTACCCCACCATGCTGCTCCCATCACTGCCAGCCCTGGGATACCCCAGTTCTGGCCTACCACAGGCCCTGAACACTCTAGCTCTAACCCTCTGCATTGCCTTCATCCCTCTTTCAGGGCATCTTCAGTCACAGGTGAGACCAGTCCTTCACACTTCCCCCACCCTTCCGTGCCTCCCCACACAGACTCCAGAAGTCCAGTCTCCTGGACCCTAAGTCCCCAGCACTCTACTCCTAGGGAAGGAAACTAGGATCCCTAGTCTGAGGAAAGAGACACAGTTCCCTAGGGAGCTCTTGAGAACAACAGCCCTGCCCTCCCTAGGCTGCTCCCTCTCCTGCCCACTCTGAGGGAAGAGCCTGGAGCCTTCTTTAGGAAGAACTCTACACAAAGGGCTAAAGACAAGGCCCCAAAGGAGTGGCGCCCTGCAAGAGCCAGTTCTCCACCATCTTCAAAGCCCTGACGGCAAGGACCAAGGAGAACCTGACACACATGGGAGAAGGCCGGAGGGGCCAGGGGAACCATGTCCCACCAGTTAGTCCACATTCCAGGTCCCGGCACCCAAGCATTCATGCCCCAATACAAGGCATTGCATCCTGGAGCACATGGCAGGGCCACAAGAACAGCTGCCACTTTGTGCTCTTAAAAGTGTCAGCAGCGGGCCAGGGGACCAAGACTCTTACCTTCAGGCCTGCTCAGGGCTCTGCCTGAGAACTGAGGTTCTGCTGAGGCCTCGGGTTCCAGCACACACACTGCAGTAGAGACAGCAAAGGCTGGACGCTCCTGTCTGAGCCTTCCAGAGACTTCTGCAATCTCCCCGTGCTGTTCCCCATGAGGCCAGGATGAGCACAGTCCTAAAGAAGCCAGGAGTGGGGAGGAACAGAGAGACAAGGTGAGAGAACTAAGGCCTCTTTCTTGCCCCCACCCCAGACAGCATCCAAAGTGTTGGGACAGCAGGGCCCAGGGGTGCAAGCCTACAGTCTCAGCTCTCAAGAGGCAAGGAGTGGGAGGAACTCAAATTCCCGGTCCTACATGCTGAGATCTGGCCAAAGTGCTGGAGAGCACGACACAGCACTGGCTCTGCCCTGGGCCCCACAGCATGCCAGGAACTGACGCTGTGGGGACCAGAGGTCCATGGGGGGCATGGTGCAACCGCCCAGACCCTCCTAGTTCAAGGAAGCCTCCTGGAGATCAGGAACCTGCAGTGCCTCCTTAGAGCCTCGCCTTTCCGTTCCCCTGCCCTCACTCAGGACCTCTAGGCCCTGACCTGTCTGTCTCCTTTGAGAAAGGAAACCAACGGCCAGGCAGGGTCGGGGAAAGCCAGGCACCAGAAAGTGGACTAACTGACAGCCCCCCACCACACACACACACACACACACACACACACACACACACACACCCCTGGCTAGGAGCCCAGTGTCAGGTGAGATGTGCGGGAGGGGGAAGTGGGAGTCCTAACCAGGCCCTGGATCGGCTGCCACCTCACTAGCAGGCAAGCTTCCTCACACTCTGACATTGTCTCCCACAAGACCCAGCTCAGTTTTCCTCTACAGTGTTCCAGGGTGGGGACAACCGGTCCCACTTTCCTCCTCTCTGCTTCCTCCCTCTGCCCGAGGGAAGCTCCTACAACTGCTCTGGAGTCCTTTCAGTTCTTCCAAACACTTTGGCCTTTCTCCTTCCCTCTTCTCAGCCTCTCTCCTGTCCTTCCTTCTCTGGCACATATACTTCCATTCACTTCAGCTTCCTTGAGTCCAGGCCTGAAAGTAGCAAGATTTTTCTGAGAGTGATTTCTGAAAATCCTGTACCGGGGAAGCTCCTTAGCCCTGGCAAAATAAAATGGTTGTGTATTCTTCAGGCTGCTGCTTGACTGACCTGACTGGGGCAGGGTTTTCCTGTGAGCGCTGAAATACCAGTAGCATTTCCCTAGTGTCCAAGAGACAAAGACAGGCCAACCACAAACAACACCCACAGTCGGAGACAAGGCACGCTGCAGACAGCCACCGAAACCCAGACCTCTGTGGAGCTCACACACCCACATGTAACAGGCATTAGTGGACCGATAGGTACATGGATGCTGGAAACAAAAACTGACACAGACACTCCCACACTCAAATAGCCCCAGGCAGAGAAGAATGCATCCTCGTTTCAGCACAGATACACAGACCTACTGAGATAGATGGTTGAATTCAAACACCCACACTGGAACTAGCCCTCCTCCTACAGACTCAATAATACAAAGAGGATTCCACCTGTCACTCCAGGCCTGTCCCTGTTCCCTGGGAAAGCAGGGGCCTGGGCAGACTCATAGGATCCCCCAACAGCCCTGCAGGGCCTGACCACAGCAGCCTCTGAGACAGCAGCGAGAGACCACCTCTCTCAGCAGCTGTGAAATAGGTTTATTACTAGGAGTCTGTTGCCTCGATTGGAATCGATCCTACCTGTCACCTCCTATAGCTGCTAATGGGACTTGAAGGGTCTCCAGTGTCTGGGACACCTCAGGCCTGCAGCACCAGCTTCCCTCACCCCCTTGCCCACCTTTCTGGTCTCCCAGCCCCAGCCTCTTCTCTCTTCTGCACCTTCTTTCCTTGGCCGTCTCTGGCCACCGAGGGACTGCATTCTTCTTCAAGAGCCAATCTTCCTCTCTGAATCCAGTGAGGCCTCAACCTTCCAGCCATTTTTGTCTCCTGTCATGGGTACAGAACAGAATACAGGACAGGAGGCGGTGAGCTGGTCCCCTCTTTCTCCAAATACTAGGCCAAGGTGTGCTTGTGTGTCTTTTGTGATGACTAGGCTGGTCTGATAAACCCCCCAAGAACCCCAATGGGTCCTCAGAACTTTCCTGGACCAGACTGGGGGAGGGGTCTTACCTCCTTCCTGCTCAGAGAAGGAAAGTGTGGCCTGAATCCCTGTTCCCAAGCCCTGGAGAAGCCTTGCCTGAGGCCTGGGCCCATGTAGGACTTACCTCCATGGAGTGATTTTACCAAGCCCACAGAAAGCAAACATGCAGAAGTGCTGGAACCATGTAGAGGTGGGATGAATGTCCCTTACAGTGCACCTGTATTGCCTGAGTTTGGACCCCAAGCTTTGGGGTCCAGCATGGCTGGAGGGAAGTGCCTCTCCCATCCACTTTATCTCTCTGTGCCCAAGTGGGCTCTGGGAGACACCATCCAGCCTCAAACAGGAAGGACTGTGTCTTACCCCCACAGAGGGCAGACTTCTCTACTACCCCTGCAATCAGCACAGGCCTTTGTTGTACCACGAGGCCAGAGCAGCTGAGAAGACTGGAAAGTGAACCTGAAGAGCCATGGACATGGGCATCCTTCTTTTGGTTGATGTATTGTTTATTTGGGGAGGGTTGTTTTGTTTTTTCAGACAGGTTCTCACATAGCCTAGCTTGACCTCAAACTCAATATGTAGACTTGACTGGCCTTAAACTTCTGATCCACTTACCTGCCTGTCTCAAGACTGTGATAATGAGTGTGGGCCACCAGATCTAGCTTGTTGTTTGGAGTTTTTGTAGTAGAGGTAAATCCTCTACTACGGCTCCTCCCCAGCCATATTTTCACTTTTTTTATTTTGAGGCAGAATCTTGATAAATGGTACAGGCTTTCCTTGAACTTGAGATCTTCCTGGATCGGCTTCCAAAGTGCTAGGATCACAGGCACAAATCACCACACTCTGCATAAATTAAAACACGTCAATGCCCGGACTAATCTGATGTGATAGTACACACTTGAAATCTCACTGCTCCCTGGATGTGAAGCCAGGAGGGTTGCCATGAATTCAAAGCCAGCAGGGTGATCCTCAGCTAGAGTGAGGTCCTATCTCAAGAACTTAAAAATAAAAATAAAAAAATAAAAAAAGAATTAAGTTGTGTATCAAGGCTATGTGAGGAGTTGGGTGCTGAGTGTGGGGTGTAATAGGAGTATGGATGCCTCCTGGGTCCTGTTCAGTGATCAGGGCCTATGGCCCCAGGGCTCCGCCCACTTTGCTTCTATCTTGTGGAGGAGACAGCTATCCGGTTGAGAAGCCGCCCTTCAAGCTCGGGTCCTGACTGCTAGCCCTGTTCCTGGACGAGCATGTACAGTAGCATGGGCCAGGAAGGCGGGGAAGCTGGAAGTGGGCAACAAGGAGGTCTGCCTTCTCCGGTGCCCTGGATGGCAAGAGGAAGCATGCCAGGGTAGTGAAGTGACCGAGCAAGACAGAAGAGATGGAAACTACATAGAAGCAGGCAGTGTCTCCAGCCCACTCCCTGGTCTTGGCCTGGATCCTGTAAGGGACCTTGCCCCAGGGGTTTAGTAGCTGTGGTCCGCAGAGGAGTCTCCTGTGACCAGGACAGCCTTCTCCCCTCGCCCATCCTTGGGCTCTGCCTCCCTTCTGTGTGACTCTGGCCTATGAGCCCCCAACCCAGGACCCTCCCTCCCTGAAGCCCAAGGTCTTGTCTTTTATCAATCAGCCTCTCTCTCCCACCTGTCCATCACATTAGCTTCAGTCGATTTAAGCAGAAAACAAGGCCAGAATCTAATCCCATGCCTTCTATCCCATCTCCCATCAGCCGGGAAAGGCGGGGTGCTGGGGACTGGGGACATGGCCTCCCGGAGTCAGTGAAGACAGGAAACCATACTGATGTCCACCTACATCTGTCATCCAAGTCTTCTCTCCCTGCTTAGGGCAGGAAAACTGAAGAGGCTCCAGGGTGACTTGGTCCCCAGGTCCTGAAAAGCCTGTTTCTTAGGTATCTCCTACCCAGGATGTCCTTATCTTGTTCCTCATGGAGTCTGATGCCCCTGTAGTCACTGTGTCTTAGCTGGCTTAATCCTTAGTTGGAAGTTCTTTCTGCTGTCTTACTTCAAGCCAAATTAATAAAGACTGAAAGTTTTTTAAAAATCTCTAGAACTGTAAGAGAATAGTCACAGTGCCTTTAGACCTTTGGAAAAGGAGCTTGAGTGACGGTCATGTGGGAGATGGGACTCCGAGATGGAAGGGTTCGCATAGCCATGTCCTCAGTGCTAAAGATAAGTTATCTATATCATTTCATTTGAGCCGAAGGAGGAAAGTTAGAGATTGTGACAATATGACACTGGTGTATGGGTGAGAGGCGGCCAGAGGAAAGGCGGCAGTAGAGGGTCAGTCTGGGAGGTATGAGGTCAGTTCTCAGGGCTGAACTATCTCCACAGAAGGAAATCTCCCTGTCAAGTGCTTTAGGAGCTAGCTGGCCCATAGAAAGATGTCCTATTCTGCTGCAAGTTGTATATGGGGGGGGGGGCAGTGGGGTGGACATGCCACTGGCCCTTGAAGGGTTAATGGTACTGTCTGCAAACCACATCAACTCCCCCAGGAGCTTAGAGATGCCTCTCATTTTAACCCTAAGGCGTGATGAGCAAGAGCAATGACTGAGCTGGAAGGAGCCGGACTGCATGCACATAGAAGATCTGGCGTCTGACAGGAGCTCCTCTTTGTACCCCTGGTTATGGGGCAGTTGGGAAGGGGGAAGTGAGGAGCCAAGGCCCCAGGAGAGGCAAGATTTTTCTTTCTGCAGAGGAATGGCACAGAGCCGGAGTTGTGACTCAGGGCAGAGAGCACCTGACATCTGGGAAAATGGCACAGAGACACACCAGTCTAGTGTAGTAAGGGTTCTTCTCTGCAGGTGGGGGCCAGTGGGGTCCAATGTCTGCTCTCCAGGACAGACCAGACTCTGGGATAAATGGTAAGCAGATAACTCCTCACCCGGCTAGCCATGGGATCCAGAGGAGACTCATCTCAGCTCGTGGCTGCCACTGGGAGCAGGGAGAACTGGGGAAAGCTGGGGGTAAAAGAGCAGTCGTTGAGGCTCACAGAGGAGCAGATAGAGGCAGATGAGCTGGAGTTTCACAGAGTCGGTAGAGAGTACCAAGATGGTGACAGAGGAGCTGTGATCCCTCCTGAGTCTGTATGCCTCTCTCTGCTGGGGCAAGAGAATTCTGCCCCATTCACCTGCCTCTCTTCCTTATTCAGACCCCCAAGGACCCTTTCCCAAAGAACTAGGACTAAGAATCCTGGAGCATGAGAACCCCTATGGTAGTAAGCACAGACGTGGGCTAGAGAGGCAGGCAGAATGCCAGCAGAAAGTCTTGAGCTCACCCCAAACCCTTCTGAGTGGGCCCTGCTTTGCCCAAGGGCAGGGGGGCCTCGTGGGCATAGACACTCAGGCACAGAAGCAGTTGAGCTGGCTTCAGGCCTGAGGGAAGGTGAAGAGCTTGGGTCTGGAGGTCTTGGGCTGGAGGTCTGAACTGGATGTTGGCGTGGGCTTGGTGGCTAGGGGCTGAGTCAGAGGTGTCACTGACCTCAGCTCTGGAGGCTGCCTGCTACCTCTGCTACTGCCCTGATTTTTTGGCTGGCCTGACGCCCAACCCCAGGGCTGTAGTCAGCTCACCCAGCTCAACTGTTTGCCAGAACTGTCATCTCGTGCGGGCCATGCCACGCTGCTCCTTCACTGCCTGCTGCAGGGGATTTCTTGCTCTTGGTGGGGTTTCAGGGTTGGGTGGGGGTCCTCAGGAGGCTCCCTAGGGCACAACTGAGGGGGCTATGAAGAGTGAGTCAAGCAGTGGGGAGAGAGGCGTGCTGGGCAGTGTAGAAAAGAAACAGCCTCTGAGAAGCAGGGGTGAGAAAGGTGACGAGGCGGACAGCACAGAAGGGACGAGTGCTGAGACGGAGGCTGAGAGAGCAGAGGGGAGAGCACAGAGAAACAGCCCAACGAGAGGAGGCCACGGCTGGGAAGGGAGGCTGGATGGAAGAAGACAGCTGAGAAAGTCAGAGGAGGGGTGGGGGCCAGACTGAAGCCTGTGACAGCCACGCCATGGCCCAGTCTCCTAAGTCCTGGTTCCCCAGAGCATCTGTGAGGGTGGGGTTTTTGTTTGCTTCTTTGTCTGTTGTCAACCTTTAACTACCCATTCCCGTCAACCTTAACTACCCATTCCTGTCAACCTTTAACTACCCATTCCTGTCAACCTTAACTACCCATTCCTGTCAACCTTTAACTACCCATTCCTGTCAACCTTAACTACCCATTTCTGTCAACCTTAACTACCCATATCTGTCAACCTTAACCACCCATTCCTGTCAACCTTTAACTACCCATTCCTGTCAACCTTAACTACCCATTTCTGTCAACCTTTAACTACCCTTTCCTGTCAACCTTAACTACCCATTCCTGTCAACCTTTAACTACCCATTCCTGTCAACCTTTAACTACCCATTCCTGTCAACCTTTAACTACCCATTCCTGTCAACCTTAACTACCCATTCCTGTCAACCTTAACTACCCATTCCTGTCAACCTTTAACTACCCATTCCTGTCAACCTTTAACTATCCATTCCTGTCAACCTTTAACTACCCATTCCTGTCAACCTTTAACTACCCATTCCTGTCAACCTTTAACTACCCATTCCCGTCAACCTTAACTACCCATTCCCGTCAACCTTATGGGAGCTGGCATAGGATGTCTGAGTTTGGAATTCAAAACTTGTTCAACTCTGTTGCCCCTAAAGAAGGTAGAATGAGTAGAATGAGTGGCCACAGGGTGGGCCGCAGGGGTGGGGCTGCACCAGAGGCGAGGTGGAAATCTGACCCGTGAGGGTGGAGTTGAGGGAGTCTCCCCAGAAGTTGCCATTCCCAAGGAAGGTGGGGAGGGGGATACCAAGTATCCTCAGCCAGGAGAGAAGGGAAAGGAGATAGAGAGATGCAAAAGGAAGCTGGCTGCCCCACCAAGGTCCCCAGCTGCCACACCCAAGGTCACAGCCCCCTTTACAGTTTAAGTGATAGCAGCACAGCCTGCTATCCCTGCCTGCTAAGATCCAGGGGGATATTAGAGGTTCCCAATCATGGGGACTTTCTCGAGGGAAGCAGCAGCCTATTCTATATCTGGGCCCTCTGAGATTTCTGAGGTCTCTCCTGCTGGCTGTCACCATGACTGTCTCTCTCTTGCCCTTCTGGCCCCTAGGCCCTACTCTGGACCTCACTGCCCAGGATCCAGCTCACTGCCTGGCTCTTTCAGGCTTATGGTCTGTGTCTCTCCACCTCTCGTGGCTTTGCTTGATGGAGGAAGGTCATTGGCTAATAAAGGAACTGCCTTGTCCCATTTTATTGGTTAGAAGATAGGTGGGAGGAGTAAACAGAACAGAACGCTGGGAGGAAGAGGAAGTGAGCTCAGACTCCACGGCTCTCCTCTCGGGAGCAGACGCCTCAGAGAGACGCCATGCCCTGCTCCTGGGCAGACACACGCCATGAAGCTCCGACCCAGGATGGACTAGGCTAGAATCTTCCCGGTAAGACCGATTCTCACAGATTATTAGAGATGGGTTGTTCGGGATGTGAGAATTAGCCTGTAAGTGCTAGAGCTAAAGGGCCAAGCAGTGTTTAAAAGAATACAGTGTCCGTGTAATTATTTTGGGTAAAGCTAGCCGTGGGGGCGGCCGGGTGCCGGGGATGCAGCCCCGCCGCCCTTATTACTACAGATTGGCGCCCACGTGGACAACTGAATCCACAGAAAGCCTGAAAAAGCTTGGGAAAGAGTAAACCATGTTTTCTTGATAGTGACAATTTCTTGGGTCTACTCTGCTTGCCAGAGGCAAGCAAGCGCCTCATCTAAGAGAGGCTTCCTGACTCAGCTTTAGCTGCAAAGCCTGCAGCTCATTAAGAGGTCCTGCCACGAAACACTTAAACGGTGTTGACGAAAAGCTGAACGCATGCTTTTCGGTTTTCAGCCGTAGCAGGAAAAAAGCTGTGCCGTTTAAAAATGCCGGCTTTCTGGGCTGTCCTGCCAGGGCAAACTCTGACTCTTTTACGCAGGCGGTTCGTGCGGTTTGCAAGCACAGGCTGCTAAATCTCGCTTGCTGGCAGGGACCTTGAAATGCCATAGAGTTATGGCAGTAAACATGCCTACAGCCGGTATCTCAGCCATGAGGCTGGAAAGCTAAGGAATGGACTGGATCTAGCTGGCAAAGCCACGCCTTTAATCCTACCCATATTGCTCAGTAATTTAAAGGCTCGTGTGGTCAAAAAAAGAGAGATATACAGTAAAGAGAGATTCAAAGACAAAGAAAACTTCTAAATGGTTTGAAGTGTGTTAAAAATATATGCAGACTAAAATTTAAAGTTCTTAAAGTAACAAAAAAAAGGAAGAGAGTTGTTGTGTGTGGTACACACCTTTAATCCCAACACTTGGTAGGCAGAGGGAGATAGACCTCTTTGACTTCAAGGTGTGGTAGCACACGCCTTTATTCCCAATGCCTGGGAGGCAGAGACAGGCAGATCTCTGAGAGTTCAAGGACAGCCTGGTCTACAGAGTTACTTCAGGTCAAAGATACAGAGAACCTATCTCAAAAAGCAAAAAGTTAAAAGTAAAAATAAACAAAATAGAGGTTAAAATAAAACGAACAAAGATGGAAAATACACAGAGAATCTTGATACTGTATGCTATTATGCTCTCTTTAAATTATTTAAATGCTGAGGAAGGAGCAACAGATGCTAAAAGATATTTATTTATAAATGCTGCTAAACTAATCCAACATAGATATTTTGATGCCTTGACTTTGAAATTTGGAGCTAAGGACATGATGCTTTGGAAAGGAGTTTCTTATTTTGTTTTCACAGAGGATGAGATGCTGTTTATTTCTTCTATTCCAATTTGGTATGATGGACCACGCCCTCCTGAAGGGTTGCAGTGAACATCTTCAGAAAATTGCTTCGCTCAACTGCCAACTAAGATGAAACTAGCACACAGGTTATACCATGAAAGACCTAATTAACGACGCCCCCATTCAGCAGGAAGCAGTTTGGAGAGAAAAAACTGCGCCCGTGTTCCCAAATATGGTTTATAAACGTCCTTTTACATTTAAAGGAGGATATGATATAGATATGAATAATTTACTTTAGTATAGATTTTGCTTTATTGATAGAGATTTAAGGTCAATTTTGTTATATATATAAGTGTTTCTGATTTTGATTAAGGTATTGTGATTGTGTAGTTCATTTAAATATGTACTGTATAATTAAGAAATATAGGTTGTTAATGGATAATCATCGATAATAGTAAAGCTTGTAGTCATGTTAGTTAGATTTTCTAGATATATAGAGATATATTTTAGATAGACATTCTTCATGTCTTTCCAAGATTACAGAATAGGACATTTAATGTTTTAATAACTGAGGACTTTTCATGACAATGAGACACTCTGCTCCTGGCAGCACCAATCTACTTCAAGAGGAAGATGGGCATCGAAGAGGCACCTTATGGAGTTTGATAGCCATTTGGGCAAGAAACTGCTCTTGCCTGGACTATTGCATAAACTGGACACAGAGAACCCACGGAGAGAGGACTACTGAACTTGCCTAAGGTGAGATGATCTTTCGGGGTTCCTGATTCATGAAAGAGTCTGCGAGACATTCTGTAGGACACAACAGATAGTGACTGAACTGACTTTGAATTTTCCTGATTTATGGAAATGTCTGCTGGATACCATGGGCCTGAAGGCTGAAGATGGATGCCCCAACGGTACAGAGGAACTTTGGGTGACTGTCCAGGTAGCGAGATGTCTCTGTCATTTCTAGAGTTTTAAAAGTTGCTTTTTTCTTGTTTGCTTAGGTAGTATTGTATCTTTCTGGAGTCTTTGATGGAGTTAAGAATAGTTAGTTATAGTTATAGTTTTCCTTAGTTATGATAAAGATTATTGTAACTTTTACTTGATAACTGTTTTGTTATATGTAATTTTGCTATGTTCAAGTTAAAGCCTTTTTTTGTTTAAACCGAAAAAGGGGAAATGATGGAGGAAGGTCATTGGCTAATAAAGGAACTGCCTTGTCCCATTTTATTGGTTAGAAGATAGGTGGGAGGAGTAAACAGAACAGAACGCTGGGAGGAAGAGGAAGTGAGCTCAGACTCCACGGCTCTCCTCTCAGGAGCAGACGCCTCAGAGAGACGCCATGCCCTGCTCCTGGGCAGACACACGCCATGAAGCTCCGACCCAGGATGGACTAGGCTAGAATCTTCCCGGTAAGACCGATTCTCACAGATTATTAGAGATGGGTTGATCGGGATGTGAGAATTAGCCTGTAAGTGCTAGAGCTAAAGGGCCAAGCAGTGTTTAAAAGAATACAGTGTCCGTGTAATTATTTTGGGTAAAGCTAGCCATGGGGGTGGCCGGGTGCCGGGGATGCAGCCCCGCCGCCCTTATTACTACATTTGCTCATCCGCAGGCCTCTCTGCTGACTCAGTGGAGCACCAAAAAGCCCAGGTTTTGTCCATTTCATCTGGCCAACTGGTCCCTAGGTTCAAAGGTTCCAATGACAGTGTGACTTCCTTTTTATAACTTTCACTGATTTGTTTTGTTTGAGGCACAGCCTGCCTATGGCACCTTTGCTGGCCTAAGACTCTCTTTTGTAGCTCAGGCTGGCTTTGAACTTGGGGCAAACCTCCTGTCTCTGCCTTTCAACTGCTGTGTTCACAAGTGTGAGCTACCCATTCAGCACTTCAAATTACTTTCACTGTATGTTTCTACATAAATATATGCTCAAATGCTAGCACGTGTGTGTATGTCTGTGTGTGTGTGTCTCTACATGTGTGTGTCTGTCTCTAAATGTGTGTCTGTCTGTGTGTGCCTTTGAGTATGTGTCTGTGTGTATCTGTGTCTATGTGTGTCTGTGTGTTTCTGTATGTATGTGTCTGTGTGTGCCCCTATGTGTGTGTCTATTTGAATGCATCCATGAGTGTTTGTGTTGTGTTGCTCTCTGTGTATCTGTGTGTTTCTGTGTGTTTCTGTGTGTATGTGTCTGTATGTGTCTCTGTGTGTATGTCTGTATGTAGAAGTCTGTGTGTGTCTATATGTTTGTATCTGTGTGTGTCTGTATGCATATGTATATAGGTCTATATGTGTACATGTGTCCTTGTCTCTATGTGTGTGTGTATGTGTCTGTCTTCCTGTCTGTGTCTTCCTATCTTTCTCATGTTTTACCCACTGCACGACTGGCCTCTGGTTTTCTGGAGCTACTGTTGAAATTTTTCTGGTCAAGAGCCCACAGATCAGGCTTGGTTGGACAGTCTCCTTTGGGGCAAGGGCCTCCTGACAGCCTTGCCTCTTTCCTTAGAGTTTCAACTCTTCTGCCCGAGTTGACCAATTAAATCTCAGCGCCTGGAGTCAGACAGACCTGCTCCTGTCTGGCTCTACCACTTGGCAGGATCTTGAGTGAGTCTCTTAATCTTTTTGAGCCTCTGTTTCCTTAGCTTACAAAATGTAGCCAATACCAAACTCTAAGGTTATTGTGAGGAATCAGTGGCAACTTAGCAGCAAGAGCAGCACCTCATCCTGAACCCGTGGCGGTCCCAGTTCACATCAGCTGCAAGTGTGGAGAGAGAAGCAGCTTGGGAGGTTTCCTTTGGAGCTGCGCCCAGCTTAAGCCTTCCTCTGTATTGTTATCTATACTGCTTCTTTAAATACTGACCTAGAACCTACTTGTGTTGTAACGAACACCTACACCAGCCAAGGGGATTAGCATTCTTGGGAATCGGAACGACGGTGATGATGATAATCATGTACTGCTCTAGCCCTTCAGAAACACAATGCTTTGGAGACCCGCGATGGTCATTCCAGGCTGGGCTATGGTCCATTTTAACATCCTATCAGCCACTGTGATGATCTCTCCATGGGTGTTGCAGGGTTGCTCACAGCGGTGAATAGAATGTGGCCGATCTTTGTGTGTGCAGCAAGGGCCCAGAGTTGGGGCCCAGAGAACAGGTCGGAGGGCACAGAGTGGGATGCTCCCAGTCAGGAAAGTTCTCGTGACACAAGAGATCAGCTAGATGGCTCAGCAGATAAGCACTTGCAGAGCAAAATTGTCCTCTGACCTCCACACACATGCACACACATACACACTGACCCTCGAGGAATTAAGGTTAAGTGACAAAGACCACTGTCGTCCGTGGTGGCAGAGCTGCTCTTCTTAAGGAAGCCTCCACTTCCCTAAGTTCAGGGCCTCAGGTAGGAAAGGAAGGATTTCAGGAGACTGTTGGCAGGACTTCCTAGCACTAAGGTTTCCCACACGCAGAACTGGCAAGCTTCTTGAGGACTCATGAGCAACTCACAAACATGGTCCATCTGGGTAGGAAGCTACTGCATCGAGACCAGGAAAGTCAGTGTCCCCAGCCGCATTCCATTCTGGCTGCACATTTGGGTTCTGACAGCCATTTGCTTATGCTGTGTTTGGTTTGTCTCTTTTCTTGTTTGTTGGGACAGGTCTTATACAGCCCAGACTGGCCTGGAATTTGCTGTTTAGCTGGCCTTGAACTCTTGACCCTTCTGCCTCTGCCTTCTAGGTTCTGGGAAGTCATGACCCACAACTGTTTTGTCTTTTTTCATGTAGAGGAGGAGGTATCAGCAGTCTGCCTATCTCCATGGCTGAGTTGTGTAATTCATTCATTCATTCTTTCTTTCTTTCCTTCTTCCTTTTATTCTTTTCTCATGAAGGTGTGAGGATAACCCTCTCACAAGCAAGGGCTAGAGAACCTAAATGTGCCTAGTTCTGGGACTTATACTTGTGATTAACTCTATATGTCCACAGCTCTGGATCCCCTCTTTTCTTCTCTTCCTCCTCCTTCTCTTCTTTGGGTCTCACTGTATAACTCCAGTTGTCCTAGAACTCTCTATGTAGCCCAAGCTGACCTCAACCTGTGATGATCTCCCTACCTCTACCTCCTGAGTCAGGAGTTTGTAGGCATATACACCATGCCCAACTAGAATCTTAGAAATCTTGATCTGAGGTCTTGTTTCCCAGTCTTTCACTTTACGAATGACCTTGGGAAAGCTCCATAATCCTCTAAGACCTACTATGCCCCGGGGGTTCCTGACACTCAAACAGTTTAGGGACACATGGCCACAACAGCTCACAGCACATCAGATGTGTGTTGCCATAGGTCCCGCCAGACTGTGTGATCAAGATCCACATTTTGAAAAGACTTCAGATAATTTTCATGCTCATTAAAGTCGAAACGCACAGCTATAGGTGACGTTTTCAAGTCCTAGGGAAACACTGCAGGTTCAGTTCTAAGACTGATTGTTGCTACTCAGATGGGCCTTGTTCAAGTCACCCTCTCTCTCTTAAGTCTTTTCTAGAATGACATTAGGTTGCTGCACACCAGTCTCTGTGTGCCCTCCAGACCTACTAAGTTCTAGATGAGAACAGTACTTCTTTCATGCTGAACTCACCAGCATGGGAGTCCCAGAGCTAAGACCATGTAACTTGCCTGAGCTATCCCAAGAGCAGGCTCCCCATCCTGCTCCGTAGCCCTCTCTTCTGTCCTTCCCTGGTCCTCTTGTACACTGTTCACATTCCACTAGTGGCAGCAGAAGCCAGCATCTTGCACCAGTTCCCTCTCTTCAACCCAGGTTTGCTTCAATGCCTCCTCTCCTCCCTTAGCCTCCTTGGGCAAGCCTGTCTTACCGAGGATAGTTCTAAAACTGCTTCCCCCAACACACACCGAAAACCAGCAAGATCCTTCTTCCTTACCCATGGTTCATTAATCACCTACAAATACAAGGCATCGTGCCAGGATGTGGTTCAAATGTCCAGCACTGAACAAGACAGCCAAGGTTCCTGAGCTCCAAGGGGAGCACAGTTGTCAAAACAAACAAAAAAGATACTATTCAGTGCAGACTTGCACAGCAGATAAACTGAAAATAGAACTATATGAGATTAGCATCACAGTGAACAAAAACGACACACAAATTCATGAAGATTCCATACTACTTGCCTCTTTAGAACTCCTGAATCCTGGTGCCACATTGGCTGTCAGTGCTATAGACTCCCTTTTCCAGGAACAAAAGTATCTATAACATGTAGGCTGGCTCCTTTCAGGCTGGCTACAATCTTGAGACAGCCTGGGAAGCTCCCAGGTAGGGGCTGCAGCTCCCTCCCACCAAGAGGAGAATGGAGTTAAAAGGCATTCACAGCCACAGGAGCTTTGGAGCATGGCCATGCTGAAAATACAGAAAGGGCTATGGTCCAGTTGGATACAGCCCTGGCCCTAGCCAGACATGCCTCTACCTCCCTGACACACATGGACAAGACTGGAGAAACATGCCTTCATTTCAAATTTCAGTCTCAGTCCCATCTTCTCATGCTGTCCATCTATCTGTCCACTCACTCAAATCTGTCCCTTCTCTCCAGCTCCAATCTCTGGGAGATTTTAAAAGTGGGTGCTACCCTAAGCTACCCTGAAAGGAGGCAACAACTTTGGAGGAAAAATACAAAATGAAGACTAGATCCTACATAATTTTGGGGTGACAGAAGTGAAGGCGGTAACATTTTTTTAAATGGCACAACAAAAGAATGAGGCCACTGGAAAGTGAGTGGCATTCATTTATTCTGTCAATCACTTCTTGACAGCTGTGCACCAGGCCTTTGGGCTTTGATGGAAACAACACAAAAATCCCTAACCTTCTCAAATGTAAAGTTACCAGAAGGAGGGGGTCAAGTGTCATGGCGCATGCCAGCAATCTCAACACTCAGAGGGTGGAGGCAACAGGGCCAGGAGTTCAAGGTCAGCTTCAGCTCTGTAGTGTGAGACTCAGCTTGAATTACATGAGAACCTGTCTCAAAACAACCAAAAGCAATAGTTGGTAGATTAAGGGTCAGGATGCATGCCATTTGCCTTTTCTCCTTAGACTTTGACCTCAGTCACCACCTGGGAGTCGCCTCTGAACCAAGAGCTTCCCCAGGTTGGGCTTGGAAACACTTGCCTTAGCTCCTTTTCTGTCCTGGACTCTTTTCTTTCTTCCTAACCTCCATTTTCCCCCTTGCTTTCAGCAGGCCTGAGGTCCAAACTCATATGTCATACACCACAACTGTCTCTCAGAAGGCGCCCTGACCACCTACCAACTACTAGATCTCAGGTGAGGCTCGCTGCATCCCCCCACCCCCCATGCTCTCAACGTTGACTTAGGGAGGGCCTGAGTCGTCGCCAGGTTCCCGGCAGATCCAGCTGTGGCACTTCATCCTGGAACTGCTGCAGAAGGAAGAGTTCTGCCATGTCATCGCCTGGCAGCAGGGAGAGTATGGGGAGTTTGTCATCAAAGATCCAGATGAAGTGGCTCGCCGCTGGGGCCGCAGGAAGTGCAAGCCACAGATGAACTATGACAAGCTGAGCCGGGCCCTCAGGTGAGAAGAGGTGGCCAGCAGTACAAGAGGCAGAGTTGAAGGAAAAGGGCTGTGGTTCCTGGCACTCCAGGCTGCTTCCCACTGTGGAAAGGCTTGGGATATGCACTCACTGTGGGAAGCTGGCTGGTGTTCTCCAGGGCCTGCTAGACTGATGGAGGAGACGCTGTGTCTCTTCTTTTCTCAGTTCTCTAGGTATTACTACCATAAGAGGATCCTGCACAAGAGCAAAGGTGAGAAGTTTACCTACAAGTTCACCTTCGTAGGCTCACTGTAGCCAACTGTCCTCCATGGAGAGGGTGGGCACCCGCCCCCCTCACCTGCTGCTGGGGTCCACTGCCATGTGTCAGCCAGCCTTGGTGCCTGTGGCCGTGTAGAGTGAGGTAGGCATGAAGGCAGCCCCTGTCCTTAGAACTCTGACAGGACACCCCAGGCCACTTTCCACCTTAGAGACTGGTCTCCAGTGTTCTTCCATCTTCTAGTCCCTAAGTACTCCAGTCTACCTGTGAGGAAGGATGATTTCTGTGCTAGGCATCATTTTTTAGCAGTGGTACTTATCCTAGATAAGGACAGGGGTCCAGGAGAGGGTCCAGGGCATCTGCAATAGTTGGCAACCCACAGCAGTCACTGGCTGCTTAGGAATCTGTATGAGAATCTTTTGTCATATTAACAACAGAGTGAGGTCCTGCTGTGTCTTAGAAGACTTGATACCAGAGAGAGCCTGTCCCATTCCAGCTTTCCTTCTCCTCCCTCGCTAGCCCCTGCGTAGCATGCTATGCACCCATTGGGCCACTGGAAGGAGTCACTGGAAACCTCTGGAGAGAAGGGGAAACAGCAGCTTCAGTGGTGAGCGTTGAGGACTGAATTGGTGGGGGTCTTAAACAAAGGAGGGGAGCCTCCCGGCACCTGCCTGGTGGAACATATCCCCAAGTAGGTATGAGATAAGGGATTTCCGTTCAGACAATGTTTAGGGGTTCTATTTACCTGGCATGGGGCTCAAACATGAAAGATGGACAGTCAGAAACACAGAATCTGACAGGAAGTAGAGATGGGAGGACTGCTGGTTCCTACAGGTGCCAGGAGGGCACAGATGGGGAATCTAGCTCCCTAGAAGAGGGGAAGGGAGGCAAAGATGCCCTGGCACAGAGCAAGTGAGAGATGTGAGCAAGTATGGCACATCTGGAAGGCTGCTACTGTCAGTGTAACATCAAGGAGGGTGGGAAGGTGAAGGAGGTATGGGAGGCGGTTGCTAAGCCAACAGCTACCCAGGTCCAAAGGCCTCATTTGAAACCATTTGAAAAGCACTGGACTTTCTCCTATGAGCAGAGGGTCCAAGAGGAAGAGATATGTTTTAGATTTTCATTTTATTTATTTGGTTTTTTTTTTTTTTTGGTACAGGTGATGGGTCTTTATACACCACATCCCCAAGCCCTAGACTTCATCTTATAAAGTACAAAAGGTTCCAATCTGACAACGATTTAACTTAAGATTTCTAGGCCTTATGATACAATATAAAGATAATACGCATTCTGTGTCAGGAAACATATCTAGAATTTTGAAGTTTGACCTTCCCACTGGAAGTCAGCAGGAGGTACAGGAAGCCGTCACTGTAGCGATCCACATATCCTGACAGTTAACACCCAAGTCCACAGTCACTGCTGAACTGACTCATTCTGCCGGCTGTCGACACCCACGCTTTTGACTGTATTACTTTTAACTCACAGTGTGTTTATCAGCCTGTAACCCTACCATAAGGTTACATACAGTGAACAATTGTATGTAGGCTGTGTGTGGCTGGAATTAGAGAAGGAACCAGGCTGTCATTGGAAGGCTTTTAATTTTGTTTTTATTATTTTAAATTATGCGTAGGGGAGTGTGTCTGCATGTGGGTATGTTCACGTGTGTGCAGGTGCCCTAAAGAGGCCAGAGGTATTGAATACCCTGGAGCTAAAATTAGAGACAGCTGTGAGTCCTCTGACATGGGTGCTAGGAACAGACTTCAGGTCTTCCGGAAGAGCAGAATCTCTCTAGCCGCCATTGGGAATTTTGTTGTTGCTGTTTTGAATTTTTGTGGGTTTTTTTTTTGTGTGGGGGGGGGGTCGAGACAAGGTTTCTCTGTAGCTTTGGAGCCCATCCTGGAATTCACTCTGTAGACCAGGCTGGCCTCGAACTCACAGTACTGGGATTAAAGATGTGCACGACCACATCCAGCTTGTGGTTGTTAAGACAATCTAAGGAGAGTATAGTGCCACGGAGTGAAGGAGCCTCAGCTGACGAGAGGTAGACAAAGCTCATGTTACTCTTTCTTCTCCCGTCAGACATTTAATTTCCTTCTGTTTAATGCACCAGGGTCTGAAGTCCAGATGTGAGTAATGCTGTCCTTCTAGGACTGGCTCTTAGTCAAGAGGCTTAAAGGTGGTTACCAATGGTTACACAATTATAACTGCTGCATAACACAAAGGGGACACTGAGAGTGCGAGGGACCGCAGGGAAGACTTCCTTGGCAAAGTGACTGAGCAGACACCCAACATGCACACAGGCTTAGCTGAGCTTACAGGGAGAAAAGAGACCAAGAATTTAAAGCCTGGGCCAGAAAGAGGGACTTGTAGCAAGCTAGGGTAGCACTGTATAGTGGAGTGAGGAGAGAGGGTGGACACTGGTGGATGCTAGCAGCTCCCAAGGCAACCAGGCCTGGCTTTCTTTGGAAAGATCCAACCCAGGTTATCTTCTGCAGAGATTCATGCCTCTCCGCTTCCAGCAGTTTTGAGGGTTAGGACCACAAACCTTTACCCATCCACAGAGCAGGTCATGGTGCAGTCCATGGATGCAGGGTGGTTGGGCCATCAGTCTGGCATACGAGGGGCTTCTCTGTTCCTCCACCTGACCAATCTCCAAGCACCAGAGTGCTGAAGACCCCAAGCTGACCCCTTTGGGAAACTATAAGACCCAACTTTTGTACATCCTGCTT